>NC_092510.1:46668411-47321536 GCF_047511675.1 Marmota flaviventris | reverse complement strand
AAATGGGAGAGAAAATTGAGCTCAATGAACAAAAGAGAACATGATATGGTTTTAAATACAAATAAAGATACTGCTTTAGACATATAAAATTGCATATTGAGCTGCTTTTTAAATAGACAACTCTATTGACATATTCCAAGGAAAACAGCATTAAAACATCTCCAGGTGGAGGTTAAAAATTGTCCTGTGTGACTGTATGAAGTACATAAATTAAATCTGATCTTTCAACTATACACACAGCAGACTATATTGTAATGTTCAAAACTGTATCTGTGTTTTATCTTTTGCTCAGCTATGTTTTGGGATTGGAATCTGTTTTTCTAATTTGTCTTGACTTGGAATTATTGAATAGAAACAATATTTGATAATATTTCTATAGGTTGAAAACTACAGTCCAGTTGTTTTAAAGATAGCATTTCTGAGTTTTTCATCATTTTTGTGGCAAAGGCAAAGTAGGTAGATAAGTCAATAAACAGATCTTTAAATAGTTTCTTCATCTTAAAATTCACAAATAAAATCTAGAAACTTATTTTTGAATCGAATATTTGAATTTTGATTCATGATTCTATCATTGCTTTCCCAATTATAACATTTATACTTGTAATTTATCTACTGAGGATTACTGCAGTTTACAGTGTAAATTTATTGCAAGAATTGTAAATCAACATTATGTCTTAGTAATCAGTTATCTATGTTTGTGACTAACAGTTTACAAATTGCCAGATACTACTCTTTGGAATTGCATATGACAGATTTATTTAGCGATGTTAAATAAAGCTCTGTATAATAGATAGGGAAAATAGAATAAGTAACTGTCTTTTCAGATAAGTACTTTTATAAATTATTTAAACTTTGTATGTTAAATATTATGTTTTAAAACTGTTTAATTAAAGTATATTTAAATATATGAATAAAATTTATTGAAAGAAAAGCAATTGAAAGCAAGATGGGACAAAGAATTTAAAAATCCTTAATTTTAATTTTCTGAAACTAATTTTTCAACTTCTGTTGATAGGATTGGTAGGCTAATTACAGTCATGCATCTCTTAAAGATAGGAATAAATTATGAGAAATGCTTCATTAGTTTGTTCATTGTTGTGACCACATCATTAAATGTACTTACACAAGCCAAAATGGTTATAGTATCACTAGGCTAGGTGTTTGTTACATTCCTATGGGTTCTTTACCACATATGTGGTTTGCAAAGACTGAAACATTTTTAGGAGGCACATGGCTGTATCTACACATAGGCAAAGGAAATAAAGATCTTCAAATTTTTGCATGTTCAAATGAAACCATTTTGCTAATGATCAATTCTAGATCACTTTCAATTTTGATTTTTTTCTCAATTTTCAAAATTTAGCCCTCTCATATCCATGTTTTAGAACTCAATTACTCTGAACTTTGAATGTACAGCAAATATTCATCAAGCATATTCAAAATCTGACAGCCTATTTATATCATCTTGTAGTTAATGTCTTTAATTTCACTCTGTCAGGAACAGAAAAATTTCTAATCTATTTCTTTTGCTTTTTTCTATACTTTTATACTCATTTGCCCCACACTATAATACCCACATGTGGCTATTACAGCCATATTGCTACCTGGTATTCATACATCTATGTGTGTGATGGACTCTAAATGTGTAAATTTAATGGTATTTGACATATTTCCATTGCTAAGTTTTTATCAAGCTTCTCTCCCTAACAGGAAGGATGTAGCCACCTAAGTCTTATAGGCAGGGGATACATTGGTATAGAAGTCCTTGCAAGCATCTGACCATATCCCATGACCTTTCATGTTTGAAGCCAAATATAAAATGATAGCCCTTATATAATTTTTGTCTGATAAGCTTCTGGCTGCTAAAATATACCATGCCTGCCCAAGGGTAGATTAAAGAACTCAGAATTAATGGTCTTATTCCCCAGTGATTGATAGGAGATGAAGAATAAATAAATTGGCTCCTTCATTGCTCTGGTGAGGTAACTGTACAACACATTTTTACAAGTTATTCTGAAATTCCCCAGTGAGATAAAGCTGTAGTTGCCCACAAGGTAACTGAATTTATTAAATGTTTTTTCCTTTGCCTGCACATTTTTCTACTTCCTTAGAATTGTTTCTTGGAATATCCTCTTTAATAAATGTGAGAATACCCATCTGAGAATTTGCTTCTGGCTTAAGGAGAAAAAGATTATCTCTAAAAGAAACTGGCATTTTTCACTTGGATGGTATGAAAGAGAATAAATTTGACCTCAAAGAAAGAAATATATATACAATTTGGGGCAAAGTGAAGCCATTCACTTATATAAAATTGAAAAAAAAAATTCCAGCAAAAGATCTGACCTGAGGAAAACAAAATAAATCAATGTACAAATTTTTTAAAAATCCAAAAATGTTATTTATAGAAAGTGAATCTACAAAGTCTAATTAGCGTATAAACAAGTTGGAATGCTGTAGTACATGATTTGGGAGTGGAATAATGGAAATTTACACATTTAAAGTCCATCTATTATTCATAAAAAGAATTAAAATACACATTGACAATAATAACTCTGTTACTTGGTTTAGGTTGATAACAAGTGAATTAGTAAACTGTGTTGTTGCTAAGTAAATAGTGTGGCAATATGAAACATGAGAAAATAAATTTTAATAACTCAACAACAACAAAAAATGGCCAAAGAGGAAAAAAAAGGAGGAAAAAGTTTTAAAATAGAGAAAATAAATGTGAGACAGAAATACAAATATTTCAGGAATCACTATTAATGTAGAATGATAATTCATTAGTTAAAAGTTTGTTATGTTAGATAACTTTGCTTGATGCTATTTATAAGAGTTACAACTAAAACATGAAGCTCTTCTTAAAGATTAAAAATGGTGTAAGAGGCAAAAACTACTCAATAAATTGGGTAGTTATGTTACTGTCAGTCAAAAAGTTTTAATGCAAAAAAAAGGAAGAAAAATGGGGATAAAGATGACTTATGTAATGTAATGGTAACATTTTTAAGAAATGCAAAGATAAAACTAATTCAAATCAGTCTTTTAGTAATATCATAATCTTAAATATAATAAAATATATAGAATTATAAGGAGAAATTGAGAAACTTCTATCAGCATTAATGTGTTAAGTAGAAATTATGAAAAGAAAATTACCAGTAAATTAGCAATCAATGTTATATAAATACTTCATGGGGAAAGTATAATGATAATTTGAAAGATTCTAAATTAACTAAAACTAAATATCACCTTCTTTAATTGAAAGAATTAATATCATAAAAACCTGAATTCTTCTATTCCTCTCATGCTCTCCCTCCCTACCCCACTATGAGTCAGCCTCCTTATATCTGAGAAATAATTCGGCATTTGTTTTTTGGGATTGGCTAACTTCACTTAGCATTATCTTCTCCAACACCATCCATTTACCTGCAAATACCATGGTTTTATTTTCTTTTATTGCTGAGTAAAATTTCATTGTGTATAGGGCAGAGGGGTGGGAGGGAAAGAAAGGGGGCAGGGGATTAGCAAGGATGGTGGATTGTGATAGACATCATTATCCAAAGTTCATGTATGAAGACATGAATTGGATATCAACATACTTTATATACAACCAGAAATATGAAAAATTGTGCGGTATATGTGTAATAAGAATTGTAACGCATTCCACTGTCATTTATTTTTTTTAAAAATCAATTTAAGAAAGCCTTATAAGTTAAAAAAAATAACCTAAATTCTTTGCAAACAAATTATAGGTTAAATTCACTTTAAATAGAAATTTAAAGTTTTATTGCTGTTTTTGTAATTTTATATTATTATAGAAAATGAAGATAGTGAAAGAGCAGCAGCATCATGTTCAACCTCTGGGGAACATAGATTGAATAGATAAAACAAACAAGAAAAAAACCCAGATTTGCAATAACTGATGAAAAATTTAAATTTAAATTAGTCCCATAAAATAATTAGAAAATAACTTTAGAAATTATATTTAAGATACTCCTATGTAGATAGAATACAGGTAAAGAAATTGTACATATATTCATGGGGGAAATCTATTGAGGAAGAGTAAAGAAGAAGTAATAACATAAACCACACATTGAGATATTTTCAACAATATACATGGCAAAATATTAATATGAAAATGAATAATGAGCATCACAAAGAATTAACACAAATATTTCATTTTAAAGATAGGGCACAAATTCATTGAAGAGAATTTTACAAAATAGAAATAAGATTTAATAAATATTAAAAACTAACTAAGTAGGTCAGGAAAATGCATATTAACAACACAAATATAAATATTTAATGTCTTAAAGATACATATAAAATAAACACAGGACTGCTAGTAAATAAACACAGTACTTTTAAAATACAACCAAATAAAATTTGGCAAATAAACAGATGAAAATAGAAAGAGCCTAGCTCCATGGCAAATGCCTGTAATACTAGCAACTTGGGAGGCTAAGGCAAGAGGATCTCAAGTTCAAAGTTAGCTTCAGCAACTGTGAAGCACTAAGCAACTAAATAAAATACAAAATAGGTCTGAGAATGAGGCTCAGTAGTTGAGTGTCGCTGAGTTCAATCCCCAGTACCAAAAAATAAAACAGAAAGAGAGATAAATTCCAAAATAAGACTAATGCAATAATTTTATATAAAATAAGGATCCAAACTTACAAGCATAAACAGTCATGAAGTTAACCATAAAAATGTCCACCATTAGCAAAATTTAGAACAAATAATTTCTTGTATTTTGTCAATAAGAGTCTTCAAATTGAAAAATCTAGAAGTGAAAAGTCAAAAGAAAGCAGCATATCAGGTCATAGTGGGAGATATTAATATGTTAACTAGAACATGAGAGAACTTGCTGATTCAAAAAATAAAACATACCAATGTGTTAGAGATAAAAGAAGAACAATTTTTTACATTTCTAGAAGTTACTTTATGAAAAAACATGAATACAGAATTCAGCAAGAAGAAATATAAAATGTAATTTTAAATAGATGTAGAATATTTGCAAAATCTTAAATATTATTCTCAAAAAAGATTCATAAATATGAACAAAAACATCATGTAATGTATATTCTTTGAAAGACAAATATAAATCAGTTTAAAAGTAAGCAAAAAATAAGAAAATAAAAAACAGATTACAATGGGGAGAATCGATTTTTTGAAAAGAGACCAATAAATTCCACATTGTGTTTTAATACAACCATTAAAAAGAGAAAAGGCAAAAAGGAAAAATAGCAGGAATGATTTAATTATCAGCACTCTTTTAACAGGCAGCTAATTGCATTGTTTTAAGTCAAGTGTTTATGCAAACGTGTGCAGTTAAAGTTTATTAAAATATGTACTTACAATTTATGAAAGGAAATAAATTATTATGGAAGTACTGAATTGATTGTTTGAGACCATGACTTTGTATTGTAGGTTTTTTATCTTTAATCATAGATGTAAATTAGAATCAAAGTTTGACATTTGTCCTATTGCCCAGAATTTGCTTACATGAGAAAAAATAGATCTCATATATGAGAAAAGAAAATAGCAAGGTGCTTGCAAATCATACTTGAAATGACATAGGATCTAAATTATGGAACTCCCACTGTCCAAATTCTGACTCTGATCATCAAATAAAGATAATAACCATTTAATTAAAAAAAGTTATATCTATGAATAAAACAGTCTCCTAATAATACTTATTTCTAATTACACTTAAATATATTAGGCTTTAAATCACATGATCTATACTTGATGCTACTTATTTTAAAACATTGCTACTATAGTTATACATAATTAACAGATGCTCTCAAAAATGAATAAAATGTTACAATATTTATATCAAATCGCTATTGACAAAAAATAAACTTCAATAGCTACTGATTTATGAAAAATTTATAGATTAGATATTATCAAATTAATTACAGCCTCTTATTCAAAGGGGCTAAATTTGTAATCATGAATTTAGGTGACCTTGCCATTCTATTCAAATGAGGTTGTTATTGTCTGCAGGCTGGATTAGAGGTCATCATCACTAATGAAATTTAGATGTTAAATGTGAAACTTTAAAGGACATAAAAATTATTCCATTTTTTCTATTCATTTATTCCATCGACAGTTGCTTTCTCTCTATATGGAATCACTCACTCATTCCTCAGATTTCTAACTTTCCAATTTCAGAATGAATATAGTTTAGGCTCTGGCCACTTTGAAATTTACATTCTTTATGCTGAGAGAAAATATTAAAGACCTCTCCTTCTCTAAAGGAAAATCCTTCTCATTTCGCTCATATTAAGAGAATATGTGGGATAAAAAAAAGTTGCTTTTTATCTCTTCATTGTAAAATAGGTAATCTGTTAAATACTACTATCTAAAATATTGTGTATAAATGAACAAAGTCTTGAATATATAATAATGAGTAAGTTAATGCTTAAATAAGAAGCCTTTCTTTACTTTCTACATATGTGGTATTGGGAAAACTATAGAGAACTATCAGCTTCCGTAGTCTCACTATGAAATCAACATAATTATCTTAACAGAATAGCCAAAACCACTGTAAATTAATAAGAAACACAGCCAATTCACTTGACAGCTTTATTAAATTACAAGTTTTAGCTATCATTCTTGGTTTGTTGAAGATGGAGAAATGATCATATAAGTAACCTCCATGACACCATTAATAATAGAATGCTTGCATAAACAGTACATGTTGATCAAATGCTGCCGAAGCTAAAGGTTGAAAGTGTAGTACCAAATACAATTTTAGAAATGAAAAAAAAAAAACACAGCATATTAAAGTAACAAGGGAACTATGTAGTTATAAGTACAAAAAATTTTTAGCTTTGAAAAATCTTAAGAGTAATACAAAAAATAACTTCTGTATGAGGGACTAAGAGTAGATAATTATCTTGAGAAGGAGACAAATTTTACCTAAATTCATTTATGGATTTAATCTTTGGCTATGAACAGTTAGAATATTTTGTCTTTTGTGTTCCAAAATCAAGTAATATAATTTTCACATTAGTTATGTAGGTCACAAATAATGATAGATACAAAAATTAATAGTTTCACATTTGTATCCTTTTGAAGAAAACGATAAATCTTCAAAGCTTTACTAAATTTATATTTTATGGAAAGTGTTTTATATCTGTGTGGTTGGGTAAAGACGAATAACCTAAATTATAAAATTATTAATACCGTACAATTATTAAAAATCTGGACATTACTGGGTGCAGGGGCACATGCCTGTAATGCCAGCAGCTCCGGAGACTGAGGCAGGAGGATCGTGAGTTCAAAGCCAGTCTCAGCAAAAGCAAGGTGCTAAGCAATTCAGTAAGACCCTGTCTCTAAATAAAATATAAAATAGTGCTGGGGATGTGGCTTAGGGGACTAGTGCCCATGAGTTCAATTCTGGGTACCACAAAAAAAATGCTAAACACTATGAAATTTCATATTTGATAAAAGGGTTAAAGTCTATCTCTGGGAAGCAGATAAATATTGGAGGGATGCAGGAGCAATGAAAGGCTGTATAAAGTAATTTGGATAACATTGCTACAAATAAAAATCAAACTGAAGAAGCAAGATGGTACATAACAGCTAAATCAATGGCTAAATGTATGCTATTTCTTTACTCTGTGATGATAAAAACATTATCAACTTTTTCTCATGTTAGTAATTGTATACCAAGTGCAATAACTTATGAATAGCTCTTCTCCTGTTCTTTCAGTTTTCCTCCACAGACAGCATGAGTAGTTTGATTTCTTTTGCACATTTTTAAATTTCCCTATGTTGCCTCTTTAAAAAACATCAGCAGTTTTTCCTCATCTACTCATTAAAGCAGATGAGCCCATGGGAAACTTGTTCAATAAAAATAAAGCAAATAAATTGATGAAGGTTGATGAGTATTTCATAGAAAACGTATAAGAAAAAATCTGTTCAATAAAGTTGTAGATCCTACAGACTCTGATGTCTTTTTCCTCTCTTTTTATTTTGACAAATTCTATAAGACTTTTTCCTTTCTTTTTCTTTTTAACTTCAAGAAGGTAGATGGACATTACCTCTGAGTAAATTCCTCATATTTCTGTGAATAATATTTATTCAGATTATGATTAATTCATGTTAATTGGAAA
The DNA here is from genome assembly GCF_047511675.1 of Marmota flaviventris. Lineage (NCBI taxonomy): Eukaryota > Metazoa > Chordata > Mammalia > Rodentia > Sciuridae > Marmota > Marmota flaviventris. The sequence goes on along the minus strand of NC_092510.1, from coordinate 47,313,419 downwards.
ATTTCCTCTCTTCTATGGTAGAAATTTGCATCTCTCTTACAGATTAACATTCAGAGGCAAATACTTCAAACTCTTTAAATATTAGGAGGTTTCTCATGGAGCTCTGGGACCATCAGTATGTTACAATCACTTATTTTCTTCAGTATACTACCAAAATTGTTCTTAATTTTCATTACTTTAATACAATTTCATATTATTTTTATTTTCCATTTAAAGACACACAATAAAGATAAAATAAATGTTTAATGCCTGAACCCATTTCAGTGGATTTGTTGCATGAATTTGCTCTCCCATGTGCATTTTCTCTGTTTTTTGACAATATATCTGAATGACATTTTGAGTAATTTTAAGACAAACTGAAAATAAAAGCAAAACTGTCATCTTAGTTTTCTCAGTCTCAGTGAAAACCAAGCTCATTATTTTCTGAGGGAAAAGAAAACAGGAATAGGCACATCACACTTTTGATGTGGCACCTGTTCTTGTTTAATTAAATTAACTATAATAGACATGATATATTCATTCCCAAACTCCTTTGCACATTTTTGTTCTTTCCTGTTACATACATACATATATATCCTTAGAAAACATCTTAGGTACTACATGACTAAGTGTGGACTATTTTTAATTGTCTCAGCTGAAAGTTATTTTAGGTTGATAAATTTTAGTGTTTTCATCATTTTTAGTCACAAAAAATCATTGGGAGTGGTAACTTGTGAATAATAATATTTATATCAATGACATGTCATTACAAATAACTGAATAAGAACTAACTTAAACAAATATTTTGTAAGATTGTAATGTTGACAGTAAGATTGAAAGCATCTTTGCTCCTAAATTGTTTTCTTTGACACAATCTGAATTATGATGTACAATGAAATCTCATTTCAGGAATCTAAAATAATTGAAAATATTTTGAGATTTATCATAAAACATATATGATATTTTCTAAATGGATTCCAATTAAAGGTAATCACACTGAAGTTAAGGTTTATGTTAAGATCAATACTGCCTGATAAACAGAAAGGTGTTCAGTTCCAATAAAGCTACCAAGAAACTTATGATCATGGAGAAAGGAAAAAGCATAGATAAAACTCAGTAACTTAAATAGATTCTTTTAATTAAGTAAACCATTAAATTGCTATATTTATGCAATAACTAATATCAACTTGATATGGAAAATTAAACATATGGTCCATGTTCCCAATATTATATTTAGATGAAATCTAATTATATCTCTCACAGAGATACAGTAAAATATTTTCTTATATGATAAAAGCAAATAAATTTGACATTCATTTTCCTCTTTCATTGAGTCCTCCAAATTACATGTCTGGCCTTCTTAGAAATCATTCCAAGTACCCCCAATTTTTTTTTTTTTTTGCTAATGAAGTGTATATACTTCAAATGGGAAGTGATGATTAACTTTATTCATCCATGCAAACACCATGCAAGCCCACATGAAGGACTTTCTGCTAAAGTTTATTAGATGAGGCAGATTATGATTTCTATTTTGCCTGAAACCTTCAAACCTTGTCTTTGAATTATCATGTCCCCTTGAATAAAAAAAAAAAAAAAATAGTAGACCAAGTTTGACAGCCTGCGCCACTGGAATGTTGTGATTAAAATATACAGAGGATTATGCACAGTTCCCAGGACAGATTAAGACAAAATACCGCTATTGAATGGAATAAGTGATTGTTACAAAAATATCCTTTAAAAAGACAACTCAATTAAGAAATTGGCAAATGAACTGAGAAGAAACTTCTCAAAAGAAAAATAGAAAAAAATCAACAATTACATGAAAAAAATGTTCAATATAATTATCTGTCAGGTAAATACAAATCAAAACTACACTGAGATTCCATCCCTCTCCAATTGGAACACAGTTATCAGTACTACAAATAACAAATGCTGGAGAGGATGCAGGGGAAAAGGAGCTCATACACTACTGTGGGGAATGTAAATTAGTACACCCACTATGGAAATCACTATGGCTAAAAATACTTAATTACCATATGAGCCAGCTCTAGTACTCCTTAGTATTCAAAAGTATTAAATTAAGTATACTTTAGAGATACATGCATCCCCATGTATATTGCAGCACGATTCACAGTAGCCAATTCATGGAATCGGCCTTGATCCCACAACCAACAAATGAACTAATAAAGAAAAGGTGATTTATGTACATAATGGAGTTTTATTCAGTCATAAAGAAAAATAAAATTATGTCACTTATAGAAAAATGGATGGAACTAGAGACCACAATTTTGGGCAAAGTAAGTCCAACTTAGAAAAGAATCATGTTTTCTCTCATAATTTAGAAGCTAGAGGGGAAACTATTAGGGGAGAGGGTCTGGAACAGTATTGGGGGTTGAAATGGTTTTAATGTATGTAGGAATATGACACAATAAAATCCACTATTCTGTTTAATTAATATGCAATAATAAAAAATTGTCTTGGGTCCTTCTTTGAATGTAATTGATAAAATAGGATCACATTTTCCAACAGATTAAATCAGGTCAGATATTTCTCTGCTTTAGAGAAGATGAGTTCACGGGATAAACAATCTTGGGAATTTTTCTTTGTGACATAGGTTATAATACAGAGAGAAATTATAAGTAGTCCTTTTGTCTCTCAATGTAACTCTTTGGTATTTTTATGCTTGTTTGCATTCAAATATTAGTTGGTGTTTTAAAAAAGAACATATTCTAGTGTTCTGATTCAATGGTTTAACTCCTTTAGCAGTCTCCATTTGTTTTTAAGGACACCAGTTATTTTTCTTTTTTTTTTTTAAAGAGAGAGGAGAGGGTCAGAGAGAGAGAGAGAATTTATTTATTTTATTTTTAGTTTTTCGGCAGACACAACATCTTTGTTTGTATGTGGTACTGAGGATCGAACCCAGGCCGCACGCATGCCAGGCGAGCGTGCTACCGCTTGAGCCACATCCCCAGCCCAGGACACCAGTTATTTTTCTAAAAAAAAAAAAAGACCTAAAAAGAGCATGCTACAGGGACACTGCTACATCGATGTTCATAGCAGCACAGTTCACAATAGCAAGACTGTGGAACCAACCTAGATGCCCTTCAATAGACGAATGGATAAAAAAAAATGTGGCATTTATACACAATGGAGCATTACTCTGCATTAAAAAATGACAAAATCATAGAATTTGCAGGGAAATGGATGGCATTAGAGCAGATTATGCTAAGTGAAGCTAGCCAATCCCTAAAAAACAAATGCCAAATGTCTTCTTTGATATAAGGAGAGTAACTAAGAACAGAGTAGGGACGAAGAGCAGGAGAAGAAGATTAACATTTAACAGGGATGAGAGGTGGGAGGGAAAGGGAGAGAGAAGGGAAATTGCATGGTAATGGAAGGAGACCCTCAGGGTTATACAGTGGAGGAGGTAGAGAGAGAGGAGGGGAGGGGAGGGGAGAGGTGGGGAGGGGGGAGGGTGGAGGATGGGAAAGGCAGCGGAGCACAACAGACACTAGTATGGCAATATGTAAATCAATGGATGTGTAACTGATGTGATTCTGCAATCTGTGTATGAGGTGAAGGTGGGAGTTCATAACCCACTTGAATCAAAGTGTGGAATATGATATGTCAAGAAATTTGTAATGTTTTGAACAACCCACAATAAAAAATTTAAAAAAAAAAAGATGTAAAATTTCAACTTCCAAAGAAAAATCTGATTCAATTTTTAAAAAATAATTTGATATGTGTGTACTGTAAAAGACACTTATTTTAAGACATGAATATTTCTAGAAATTCTATAACTCTGATATTTTAAATTATAATATACTACTTTGGAATAAGGAAATATAATGCAATATATAAACACTTCTATACCTATGATTTACAAGTCATTTTCTACCTCCAAAAGTGTATGAAGTCTCAGTCCTTGGAAATGCTGAATAAAGAAAAAATAGTCAAATTGTGAGCTTGAGTTCATTTTGACTCTGATTGATACTTAGGTGCATATAACATTTTATCATTTAAAATGTACTATTGATGAGGTTACTAATAAGTAATTACTTTTATATATGTAATAGACAACTTTGTGAAACTAAAGTACTAGAGGAATAGCAGTAACAAGGAGAATTCTGCTTCAAAAACTTAAAAAGTGGTGACACTATTTAACATAGCTGGGAGGACTCATTGAGATCAGATCATAGTGAACATGAACACCGACAAGTTTTGTCTATTCTGCTACACTTGAGAATGCACATCTCCATGCAGTGTTTGTAAATGCTTAATTTTCATTTTTTTCAGAATATCTTGAATAACAGAAAGTAGAAGATGAGTTCACAGGATTAACAGTTTTGAGATTTTTTTTAACTGCAAACTAGATGCAGCACCCTTGTGGGAATGAGGGACAAATTATTACTTACCTACCTAGCACTAGTTCTAATGTATGTGTACACATTTGTGTGTGTTATATATGTCTCTCTCTCTCTCTCTCTCTATATATATATATATACACACACACACACATATATATATATATATATATTTAATACTCAACTATCATCCCTATTAATATTGTTTCTATTATTATTCTTCCAGAATTTTGAGCATGCTTTTATTTCAATTACCTTACCCTATGTTGACCCTAGGATTGGGAGATGCCACTTGGATAAAACCATCTCAAATATTAATGGAGTAAGGAACATGATGAGTATACTTAACCGATATTTGTTCACTTAGTTTGTGTGCAGTTGCTAGTTGAAAGTTGATTCTCACCGATAGGAAGAAAAAATAAATATGAGAAAATAGAAATGAGAAAAGAAAAATTTTTTCAAATTGATTCTATATTCTAAAGGTCTAAACGCACAGGAAAAGGATCACGTTTTCCTGTTCTTAAAGCAGTATTATTCTATAAGGGAATGCAGTTATACATTGTCCTTTCATGCCTTATTAATAAAAAATGAAATAAGTTAGAGAGAACAAAACTTAAAATAGTCAGGCTATGACCAATATCAGTAGGAATAATCATTATTAAAATATTTCTTACACTGAATTTCATTTTTAATAGATTGCTTGCAGAGAAATAGTTATGGAAACAGAATCTTTTACTTGGCCTTGTTAGCATGAGTGTATACTTTGCAGAGAAGTCTATTGATTTAGAAGGGAAAACAAATGAGATTTTATTGAAGTTCAACCCCCAATGGTTTCATGTGTGTAGATATGTCATTCAATTGCTATTGCAGTTTTCTTTGTTGCTATAATTAGAATATTATTTCTTTTGTTTCAAAGAGTTGCTAAGTAAATCAGAAGAGACAGTGGCTGTGAAAGCATTTTAAAAATAAATAACATGCACAGATGAGCAATCTCATGAAAACTGTTAATTGCATATTGTTATGGTACTTTTGTGTTCATAATTTGGTCTTTTCAGGATCCTAATGTTGATGAGGCATCAATATAAATCCTCAAGAAAATACTAGCAAAAAAGAGAAATATCTTATGCACTAATGAGTTTTAACCTTGCACCAGGCTATCTCTAATTGATCTTACTATTTAGGAAAAATCCTTTTTTAATGATCCCTTCAAGCGTCTTAATAAATATGAGAATATTCACCTCATACAGACTTTTCAATTGTGATAATATTGCAGTTCTAATGAGCAACTTTCTTCTATTTTTCTCTTCTGAATTTACTAGACATTTAATATTCCTCTGAAGTGAACAGGATATCTGACAATACATAGATCATTGCTTTTTTTAACATTATTTAGTTAACAGATTTCTCATATTATTGATCTTTACACAAACACATTCAAGTTAGTATAGCTATTCAAGTTTGAACAAAAAGCTTGTCAAGGGTTGCATGGGGAACAACAAATAAATTATATTGATGTTCTATTTTTTTCTTGTTTGGTTTTTAGGATTTGGATTTCTTAACAAAACATACCTGTACACAGAGGAAAAACATAATCAGCCTACTTGTAAAAAATAATATAAGGATATTCAAAATAAAAGGATCATTATTCCTTGAAGTCAATGAAAGAAAAGTAAACAGTTTAAATCATATAAGTTTGGGGTTGGAAAGTGGTAGGAGACAGAATAGTTTGTATACTGGCAAATTGGATTTTGAACCATTTTTTGTTTGCTTTAGCTATTTTTATAATGCCTGGATTTTTGGATATGACCTATATTTGTTAGAAAAATATAAGGGAACTTTAAATCAGCAATGGATTTAGAAATCTTTTTCCCGATAGAAAAAATGGGAAAAAGTTTTTTCATATAAGGAATATATACACTACTTTGACAGGAGAGAAGGGAAAACCAATATGATTTTTATTTCATATAAATAAGATGAACTGGTTGTTAGAGGAGTCAGGATTGTGGACTAGAGTCTTATTTTTGCATGTTTGTAGAAATATTAGGCATAGCACCAATGACTAAAAAGTCTTGTTCTATCTTGTTTGGCTTCTTAGGCAACAAAAATCTAGATTTCCTTTGTTACTGAAGTAACTAGATTGAGAAGTGAATGGTTAAAACACTTTACCTGAATACACCCAGAGACAAGATATGCCTTGGAATATAATCAACTAGTGTTGAGAAAGAATTTATGGGATTAAATGACTAGATGATGGAGAGGAATTACTAATTTCCACCATTCATTATTTGATTTATGTTTCCCAAAAGAAATATATAAGTCTCTCAAAGAATGAGATTTGTCCTGAGGCTATTCTGCTCTCAAATTTGAACACTTTATTTCCTAACATCATATTAAGAGGTCGTTGTAACCTCTGATGACTAGTGCATGTGCTGAAAAGATACATTTCCACATCATTAAATTCCTATTTGATGATAAACTAATTTAACCTAACATAACTCACATACTTGCTGCACCTAATTGCTTTACCAATGCAATCTATACATATAAGCACCTGAAGTGCTATAATTAGAAAAAAATATCATCTGCTAATTCAATAAAAGTAATTTTCTCCTTCATTACACAATAACTGTCTTTGTTAACTAATCATAGTGTGGTTTAAGGAGCTTCCAAAATATTAATACAATTACATTTTTTTCTGCTTCTGTGATTGGAACATGGAACATGAGGGCTCAGAATCTTATGTTATTTAGGAGAATAAGTTGTTTCTATTAACTGGAGAATAGATGAAAGCAGTAAGTCGCACACACTGTGCTCATTGACTTCTACAATGGAAAGAGACATATAAGAGGATTAGAACATATGAATGAGTGCAAAGTAGGATATTAAAGAAGCAAAACTTTCTTTTCATGAGGAAGTATAATTTAGTAATTTTTTAAATTTAACCTGCTGTCAATAATTATATCAGTATCATTTTCTGGACATTCTTTAAAGCTCAAATATTTTGGAAAAGGTATTTTTGTAGAACACAGTGATTTTAATATTATAGAATTGAAGGATGTTCCCATTAGACTTATTCAGTTCAGTGTTTTGTTTTATCACTATTCCCACTTTTAGATGAGACAGATTGGAGTCTGGTTTGGTTTATGAGTTACAGTTACCACCTGTGTTGTCAAAATCTGCTTAGTATGTTCCACAGTGAGTAAAGATGAGAAAAAGTTAGATCTTTTCTTCTTTCTTCTTGGCATAATATGCAAACATAAAATATTTTTTACACTTCCTCTAGGGAAGCTGTGTCATGTCTCCCAATAAATTCTTTTTAAAATGTATCTATCTTGCTTATTTAGAAAAGAAAACTCTATCTTAAGTGTGAAAATTTGTTCCAAACTTATTATCAACTGGTAGTAAAGTTCTAGAAATGTTACCTACAAATTTAGGTGCTTCTGTTTTTCCCTCTGGAAAATAAGAATTGTTCTTACAAATAGCTTACTCTTCCAGAAAGCCTGCAAAGACAAATCATAATAATGAGGATAAAAATATTGAAAAACACTCTATCTACCTACCTATTTATCTATTTATCATCTATCTATATTGATTATATCTACTGAAAGTAATAAATTTTTGTTTACTCAGATTTCATAAATGATTTATGAGATAACCATTCATAAAAATTTGGACGTGTTCTGCAATCCTGCCTGTAAGTACATTAAAAAAAAATGTTCACTCTCTCTAATTGTCAGTCAGTTTTTTTCTATCTAAATCCTTCCCATTTAAAACACTATATAACAAACTGCCCTGGGCACCACTTGCCACTTAACTCTCTCTGCCTGCTGGCTAGAGAATGGCTTAGCAATGTATAGAATAAATAGCTGTGTGAACTTTCTACCCTGAAAAAGTTGCAAAGTCAGAAAATAAGTTAAAGCATATAATGATAACAAAATATAAGTGGATATGACAAATATTCACATTCAGTAACTTTAAAATCAAACATTTACATTAATAGAATTTGCATGTCATATATATATATATTAATTTTTACTTATGCATGACAGTAGAATGTATTCTGGCAGACTATCCACACATTGAGTATAACTTCTTCTGTTTAGATTCCCACTCTTGTGGTCATACATGATTTGTAATTATCCTGGTTATGTATACAAATACAAGGCTAGGAATTTTATGACCAATTAATTCTATTGTCTTTTCTATTTCCCTTATTCCTCACTTCCCTTCTTTTCCCTTTGTTTAATCCAATGGATTTCTATTAGCCTCCTCCAAACCTTGTTTTGGGTTACCATTAACAAATCAGAGAGAATATTCCATCTTTGTTTTTGTTAGGATTGGCTTATTTCACTCAGCATGATATTCTCAAGTCCCATCTATTTATCTGCAAATGCCATTATTTCATTATTCTTATGTCTGAGTAATATTCCATTGTGTGTATGAACCACATTTTCCTTATCTATTTATCTGTTAAAGAATATCTGAGTTTTTTCCATAGCTTGGCTATTGTGAGTTGAGTAGCTATAAATATTGATGTGGCTGAGTCATTGTACTATGCTGATTTTATTTTATTTTAATTTTTTATTGTTGGTTGTTCAAAACATTACATGTTTCTTGATATATCATATTTCACACTTTGATTCAAGTGGGTTATGAACTCCCATTTTTACCCCATATACAGATTGCAGAATCACATCAGTTACACATCCATTGATTTACATATTGCCATACTAGTGTCTGTTGTGTTCTGCTGCCTTTCCTATCCTCTACTATCCCCCCTCCCCTCCCCTCCCCTCCCCTCTTCTCTCTCTACCCCCTCTACTGTCATTCATTTCTCCCCCTTGTATTACTTTTCCCTTTCCCCTCACTTCCTCTTCTATGTACTTTTGTATAAGCCCGAGGCTTTCCTTCCATTTCCATGCAATTTCCCTTCTCTCTCCCTTTCCCTCCCACCTCTCATCCCTGTTTAATGTTAATCTTCTCCTCATGCTCTTCGTCCCTACTCTGTTCTTAGTTACTCTCCTTATATCAAAGAAGACATTTGGCATTTGTTTTTTAGGGATTGGCTAGCTTCACTTAGCATAATCTGCTCTAATGCCATCCATTTCCCTGCAAATTCTATGATTTTGTCATTTTTTAATGCAGAGTAATGCTCCATTGTGTATAAATGCCACATTTTTTTTATCCATTCGTCTATTGAAGGGCATCTAGGTTGGTTCCACAGTCTTGCTATTGTGAATTGTGCTGCTATGAACATCGATGTAGCAGTGTCCCTGTAGCATGCTCTTTTTAGGTCTTTGGGGAATAGACCGAGAAGGGGAATAGCTGGGTCAAATGGTGGCTCCATTCCCAGCTTTCCAAGAAATCTCCATACTGCTTTCCAAATTGGCTGCACCAATTTGCAGTCCCACCAGCAATGTACAAGTGTACCCTTTTCCCCACATCCTCGCCAGCACTTGTTGTTGATTGACTTCATAATGGCTGCCAATCTTACTGGAGTGAGATGGTATCTTAGGGTGGTTTTGATTTGCATTTCTTTGACTGCTGGAGATGGTGAGCATTTTTTTTCATGTACTTGTTGATTGACTGTATGTTCTCCTCTGAGAAGTGTCTGTTCAGGTCCTTGGCCCATTTGTTGATTGGGTCGTTTGTTATCTTATTGTCTAATTTTTTGAGTTCTTTGTATACTCTGGATATTAGGGCTCTATCTGAAGTGTGAGGAGTAAAGATTTGTTCCCAGGATGTAGGCTCCCTATTTACCTCTCTTATTGTTTATTTTGCTGAGAAAAAACTTTTTAGTTTGAGTAAGTCCCATTTGTTGATTCTAGTTATTAACTTTTGTGCTATGGGTGTCCTATTGAGAAATTTGGAGCCCGACCCCACAGTATGTAGATCGTAGCCAATTTTTTCTTCTATCAGACGGCGTGTCTCTGATTTGATATCAAGCTCCTTGATCCATTTTGAATTAACTTTTGTGCATGGCGAGAGAAAGGGATTCAGTTTCATTTTGTTGCATATGGATTTCCAGTTTTCCCAGCACCATTTGTTGAAGATGCTATCCTTCCTCTATTGCATGCTTTTAGCCCCTTTATCAAATATAAGATAGTTGTCGTTTTGTGGATTAGTTTCTGTGTCCTCTATTCTGTACCATTGGTCCACCCGCCTGTTTTGGTACCAGTACCATGCTGTTTTTGTTACTATTGCTCTGTAGTATAGTTTGAAGTCTGGTATCGCTATACCGCCTGATTCACACTTCCTGCTTAGCATTGTTTTTGCTATTCTGGGTCTTTTATTTTTCCATATGAATTTCATGATTGCTTTCTCTATTTCTACAAGAAATGCCATTGGGATTTTGATTGGCATTGCATTAAACCTATAGAGAACTTTTGGTAATATTGCCATTTTAATGATGTTAGTTCTGCCTATCCATGAACAGGGTATATTTTTCCATCTTCTAAGATCTTCTTCTATTTCTCTCTTTAGGGTTCTGTAGTTTTCATTGTATAAGTCTTTCACCTCTTTTGTTAGGTTGATTCCCAAGTATTTTATTTTATTTTTTGAAGATATTGTGAATGGAGTGGTTGTCCTCATTTCCATTTCAGAGGATTTGTCGCTGATATACAGGAATGCCTTTGATTTATGAGTGTTGATTTTATATCCTGCCACTTTGTTGAATTCATTTATTAGCTCTAATAGTTTCTTTGTAGACCTTTTTGGGTCTGCTAGGTATAGAATCATGTAATCTGCAAATAGTGATAATTTAAGTTCTTCTTTTCCTATTTTTATGCCTTTAATTTCTGTCGTCTGTCTAATTGCTCTGGCCAGTGTTTCAAGAACTATGTTGAACAGAAGTGGTGAGAGAGGGCATCCCTGTCTTGTTCCAGATTTTAGAGGGAATGCCTTCAATTTTTCTCCATTCAGAATGATGCTAGCCTGAGGCTTAGCATAGATTGCTTTTACAATATTGAGGTATGTTCCTGTTATCCCTAGTTTTTCTAGAGTTTTGAACATAAAGGGATGCTGTACTTTGTCGAATGCTTTTTCCGCATCTATCGAGATGATCATATGGTTCTTATTTTTAAGTCTATTGATGTGGTGAATAACATTTATTGATTTCCGTATATTGAACCAGCCTTGCATCCCAGGGATGAATCCTACTTGATCATGGTGCACAATTTTTTTGATATGTTTTTGTATCCGATTCGCCAGAATTTTATTGAGGATTTTTGCATCTAGGTTCATTAGAGATATTGGTCTGAAGTTTTCTTTCTTTGAAGTGTCTTTCTCTGGTTTAGGTATCAGGGTGATGTTGGCCTCGTAGAATGAATTTGGAAGTTCTCCCTCTTTTTCTATTTCCTGTAGTAGCTTGAAAAGTATTGGTATTAGTTCCTCTTTAAAGGTTTTGTAAAACTCTGCTGTATACCCATCCGGTCCTGGGCTTTTCTTAGTTGGTAGACTTTTGATGGTTTCTTCTATTTCCTCAGTTGATATAATTCTGTTTAGGTTGTCTATATCCTCCTGACTCAATCTGGGCAGATCATATGACTTCAGAAATTTATCGATGCCTTCACTATCTTCTAATTTATTGGAGTATAAGGATTCAAAATAATTTTTGATTATCTTCTGTATTTCTGAAGTGTCTGTTGTGATATTGCCTTTTTCATCCCGTATGCTAGTAATTTGAGTTCTCTCTCTTCTTCTCTTCGCTAGCATGGCTAAGGGTTTGTTGATTTTGTTTATTTTTTCAAAGAACCAACTTTTAGTTTTGTCAATTTTTTCAATTGTTTCTTTTGTTTCGATTTCATTAATTTCAGCTCTGATTTTAATTATTTCTTGCCTTCTGCTTCTTTTGCTGTTGTTTTGCTCTTCTTTTTCTAGGATTTTGAGATGAAGTATGAGATCATTTATTTGTTGTTTTTTTCTTTTTTTAAGGAATGAACTCCAAGCAATGAATTTTCCTCTTAGAACTGCTTTCAATGTGTCCCATAGATTCCGATATGTTGTGTCTGTGTTTTCATTTATCTCTAAGAATTTTTTAATTTCCTCCTTGATGTCTTCTATAACCCATTGATCATTCAGTAACCTATTGTTCATTCTCCAAGTGATGTATGCTTTTTCCTTCCTTCTTTTATCGTTGATTTTCAGTTTCATTCCATTATGATCAGATAAGATGCATGGTATTATCTCTACTCCTTTATATTGTCTAAGAGTTGCCCTGTGACATAATATATGATCTATTTTTGAGAAGGATCCATGTGTTGCTGAGAAAAAAGTGTAACTGCTTGATGTTGGGTGGTATATTCTATATATGTCAATTAAGTCTAGGTTATTAATTGTGTTATTGAGTTCTATAGTTTCCTTATTCAACTTTTGTTTGGAAGATCTGTCCAGTGGCGAGAGAGGTGTGTTGAAGTCTCCCATGATTATTGTATGGTGGTCTATTAGACTCTTGAACTTGAGAAGAGATTGTTTGGTGAACATAGCTGCACCATTGTTTGGGGCATATATATTTATTATTCTTATGTCTTGTTGGTGTATGGTTACCTTGAGCAGTATATAGTGTCCCTCTTTATCCCTTTTGATTAACTTTGGCTTGAAATCTATTTTATTTGATATGAATATGGACACTCCTGCTTGTTTCCAAAGTCCATATGAGTGATATGATTTTTCCCAACCTTTCACCTTCAGCGTATGTATGTCTTTTCCTATCAAATGCATCTCCTGTAGGCAGCATATTGTTGGGTCTTGTTTTGTGATCCATTCTACTAGCCTGTGTCTCTTAATTGGTGAGTTTAAACCATTAACATTTAGGGTTATTATTGAGATATGGGTTGTTGTTCCAGCCATATTTGTTTATTTCTGTTACTAAACATGGTTTGTTTTCCTCTTTGATTATCCCCCCCCTTTACTGTCCTACCTCCCACTGTTGGTTTTCATTGTTATTTTCCATTTCCTCTTCCTGTAATGTTTTGGCCAGGATGTTTTGAAGAGATGGTTTTCTAGCTGCGAATTCTTTAAACTTTTGTTTATCGTGGAAGGTTTTAATTTCATCTTCCATCCTGAAGCTTAATTTCGCTGGATACACAATTCTTGGTTGGAACCCATTTTCTTTCAGTGTTTGAAATATGTTATTCCAGGATCTTCTAGCTTTCAGAGTCTGTGTTGAAAGATCAGCTGTTATCCTGATTGGCTTACCCCTAAATGTAATCTGCTTCCTTTCTCTTGTAGCTTTTAAAATTCTCTCCTTATTCTGTATGTTGGGCATCTTAATTATAATGTGTCTAGGTGTGGATCTCTTATGATTTTGCACATTCGGCGTCCTGTAGGCTTCTAGGATTTGGGATTCTGTCTCATTCTTCAAGTCTGGGAAGTTTTCTCGTATTATTTCATTGAATAGATTGCTCATTCCTTTGGTTTGGAGTTCTATACCTTCCTGTATCCCAATGACTCTTAAGTTTGGTCTCATAATGTTATCCCATATTTCTTGGCTGTTCTGCTCATGGTTTCTTAACAGTCTTGCTGAGCTGTCTATGTTCTTTTCAAGTTGAAATTCTTTGTCTTCATTGTCTGATGTTCTATCTTCTAAGTGTTCTACTCTGCTGGTAGTATTCTCAATTGAGTTTTTAAGTTGGTTTATTGCTTCCTGCATTTCTAGGATATCTGTTTGTTTGTTTTTTATAACCTCTATCTCCCTGAATAGTTGATCCTTTGCTTCCTGGATTTGTTTGTGTAATTCATTGTCGAAGTGATCTTTCATTGTCTGATTTTGCTGTCTAATGTCTTCCTTGATACTCCAGATCATCTGAAGCATGTATATCCTGAATTCTTTATCTGACATTCCATCTGCTGCAGCTGTTACCTCTTCTAAAGTTGAGTTGACCTGCATTGCTTGTGGTCCTTTCTTTCCTTGTCTTTTAATACTGCTTGTGTTTCTTTCTGCTTGATGAAACTGTTGTGTTTTTGAAATTTTTTTTTTCCCCTATATATTTATATTGCTCTTGTATAGTTGAAAAATCTCCCTTTCAGGGTCGGGCGGCGGTCTGCCTACCTTGCAGGCGTGGGCGGCAGCTCTGCTCTGCCCCTCCTCCAATTGGTGTGAGGTGTCTACCACGCCCGCTGACCCCTGTGCCTGTTCTGCCGGTCGGTCGCAGGTCTGCCTACCTTGCAGGTGTGGGCGGCAGCTCTGCTCTGCCCTTACTCCAATTGGGGTGTCGTGACTACCACGCCGGCAGGTCACTGGGCCTGTTCCGGGCGTGGGCGGCTGCTCTGCTCTGCTCCTACTCCAATTGGGGTGACGAGTGTACCATGCTGGCAGGCCACCGGGCCTGATCCGCCGGTCGGTTGAAGGTCTGCCTACCCTGCAGGTGTGGGCGGCGGCTCTGCTCTGCCCCCCCTCCAATTGGTGTGACTTGTCTACCACACCCACGGACCGCTGGGCCTATTTCGGGCGCGGGCAAAGGCTCTGCTCTGCTCCTACTCCAATTGGGGTGACGTGCCTACCACCCCGGCCGGCCGCTGGGCCTGTTCCACCGGTCGGTCACAGGTCTGCCTACCTTGCGGGCACAGGCGGCGGCTCTGCTCTGCCCCTTCTCCAAATGGGGTGACGTGTCTGTCGCACCGGCAGGCCACTGGGCCTGTCCCGCTGGTCGGTCGCAGGTCTGCCCACCTTTCGGGCACGGGTGGCAGCTCTGCTCTGCCCCTACACCAATTGGGGTGTCGTGACTACCACGCCGGCAGGTCGCTGGGCCTGACCCGCCAGTCTGTCGCAGATCTGCTTACCTTGTAGGCGCGGGCGGCGGCTCTGCCCTGCCCCTCCTACCACTCCGCGTACCACTGGGTCGCAGGTCTGCCCACCTTGTGGGCACGAGTGGCAGCTCAGCTCTGCCCCCTCTCCAATTGGGGTCACGTGACCACCACGCCGGCGAGCCGCTGGGCCTGCTCCAGGAGTGGGCGGCGGCCCAGCTCCTCCCCTCTGGCTTGAAGACAAAGCGAGAGAGACTCGGGTGTCTGTGACTCACCCTCCCTACCAGGAGACCAACTGTTTCTGTCGCCGCTGGTATTGATGAAGTTCTCTCCTCTGCCGCTTTCTGATGACATCAGATCTCTGCCATGTTGGTATCCTATGCGAATGGCAGCATTTCGTTCCCTTTGCCGGGTGACCAAAGCAACGGGTGAGTCCTGAACGGCCCTCACAGGCCCTGTCTCCGTCCTGTGCCACTGCCCACGAAGGCTCGGTTGGTATTTACCTCCACAGTACTCAGCAGGACCCAGACCGAGAAGCAGTTTCCGCGGGCTCCTTAGTCCTGGGCCAGAGCTCGGTGTATGTTCTGATAAGAGCAGGCTCCAAGAAGCAGATTCCGCGGATTATTTAGCACTGAGCCTGAGTAATCTGTCTGCAAGCCTCAGGCGAATGGCAGCCTGAAATTACCTGTTCTATGGCTGAATGAGCTGCGGTCAGTCGAAAACAGGGATAGTGACGTCAGCTCTCCAAGATGGTGGCCGCTGGCCTCCTCTGTGGTCTGACCGGTGTGGAGAACCGAATTGGACCGCTTCCTTCCCCCGTCTCGAACCCAGAATTCAGCACTGAGTATGGTGCTTGCACGGCTGGCAGAAACTGCAGCGCTGTATCCCTGCATCGCTATCTCCTCGTTTCCCAGCACACGCTGCAGACTCTAGCCGCGGGGCGATTTGCTGAATAAGCAGTGTTACCCTCCGTGCGACAAATCTCTCACATTTGAGTCCCCATTGCCGATCCTTGTGCGATGGAAATCCTTCCTCCAGGTTCCGGAGCACCCCACTATTGCTGGAAATTCCTAACAAGATAGCCTTTATCCGTCCTGACTCCTCATTCTCCCACACAGTGACGCGGCACACGGGGGCAATGCATTCCCCTCGCCGCCATCTTTCCCTCTCTCTATGCTGATTTTAAATCCTTTGGATATAGACCAAGGAGTGGGATAACTGGGAAAAATGGTAGTTTTATTCCAAGTTTTCTCAAGAATCTCCATGCTATTTTCCACAGTAATTGCACCAATTTGCAGTCCCATCAACAATATATGAGAGTACCTTTCTCCCCACAACTTCACCAACATTTATTGTTACTTGTATTCTTTACAAATGCCACTCTGACAGCAGTGAGGTGGAATCTCAGTGTAGATTTGATTGGCATTTCTCTAATTGCTACAAATGTTGAATACACACACACATATTTATTCTAATTAGGTATATGGCAGCAAAATACATTTTGATTCATTGTACACAATTGCAGCACAACTTTTCGTTTCTCTGGTTGTATATGATGCAGTGTTATATGTGCAGTCATCATCTTTCCTGCCCCCACTCCTCCTGCTCTCCCCTCCCACCACTTTGCCCAGTCAAAGTATTTCCATTTTTCCCATGCCTCCCCCACCACCATTATGAATCAGCATCCACTTATCAGAGAGAATATTTAGCCTTTGGTTTTGAGGGATTGGCTTACTTCACTTGGCATGATATTCTCCAATCCATCCATTTACCTGCAAATGCCATAATTTTATTTTCTTTTAATGCTGAATAATATTCCATCTTGTATATATATATCAAGTTTCTTTATCCATTCATTGAAGGGCATCTAGATTGTCTCTACAGTTTAGCTGTTGTGAATGGAGCTGCTATAAATATTGATGTGGCTATTTTACTCTAGTATGCTGATTTCACGTCCTTTGGGTATAGACTGAGGAGTGGGATAGCTGGGTCAAATGGTGGTTCCATTCCAGGTTTTCTAAGGAATTTTCATAATGCTTTCCAGATTGGTTGCCCCAATTTGCAGTCCTACTAGCAATGTGCATCTTTTCTCCTACATCCTTGACAACATATATTGTTGTTTGTATTCTTGATAACTGCCATTATGATTGGCATGAGATGAATCTGAGTAGTTTTGATTTGCATTTCTCTAATTACTAGAGATGTTGAACATTTTTCATATATTTGTTGATCGAGTGTATATCTTCTTCTGAGAAGTGTTTGTTCAGTTCCTTAGTTCATTTATTGATTGGGTTGTTTGTTCGTTTGTTGGTGTTGAGTTTTTTGATTCTTTATATATCCTGGAGATTAATACTCTGACAGGAATGTGGCAAAAATGTGCTACCAAAATGTAGGCTTTCTCTTTACCTTGTTGATTGTTTCTTTTGCTGAAAATAAGCTTTTTAGTTTGAATCCATTGCATTCATTGATTATTGACTTTATTTTTTGCACTAGTTAAGCAAGTTGGGACCTAATCTGACATGATGAAAATTGGGGCCTAAGTTTTCCTCTATTAGGTGCAGGGTCTCAGGTCTATTCCTAGGTCCTTGATCCATTTTGAGTTGAATTTTGTGCATGGTGAGAGATAGGGGTTTAGTTTCATTTTGTTCTATATGGATTTCCAGTTCTCCCAGCATCATTTGTTGAAGACACTATCTTTTCTCCAATGAATGTTTTTGGTGTCTTTGTCTAGTATGAAATAACTGTATTTAGTGAGTTTGTCTCTGTGTCTTTTATTCTTTACCTTTAGTCTGCATGTCTATTTTGGTGCCAATACTATCCCATTTTTTGTTACTATAGTTTTGTAGTACAGTTTAAGGTCTGGTATTGTGATGCCTCCTGCTTCACTCTTCTTGCTAAGGATTGCTTTGGCTAATCTCAGTCTCTTATTTTTCCAAATATATTTCATGATTGCTTTTTCTATTTATATAAGTAATGATGTTGGAATTTTAATTGGAATTGCATTGAATCCGTATAGCAGTTTGGGTACTATGGCCATTTTAATGATATTAATTCTGCCTATCCAGGAGCATAGAAGGTCTTTTCATTTTCTAAGGTCTTTTTTCAATTTCTTTATTTAGTGCTCTGTGGTTTCATTGTAGAGGTCTTTTACTTCTTTTGTTAAATTGATTCCCAAGTATTTATTGTTTTTATGTTATTGTGAATAGGGTAGTTTTTCATAATTTCTCTTT
The DNA here is from genome assembly GCF_047511675.1 of Marmota flaviventris. Lineage (NCBI taxonomy): Eukaryota > Metazoa > Chordata > Mammalia > Rodentia > Sciuridae > Marmota > Marmota flaviventris. Next base: position 47,295,103 of record NC_092510.1, on the reverse strand, counting down.
CAGAGGATTCATCACTGATGTATAGAAATGTATTTGATTTATGGGTATTGATTTATTCTAGAATTTTTCTGGGGGAATTTTTTCGATCCCGTAATTATAGAATCATGTCATCAACAAATAATGATAGTTTTAATTCTTATTTTCCTATTTATTTACCTTTAATTTCTTTCATCTAATTGCTCTGGCTAGAGTTTCAAGGAATATGTTGAATAGAAATGGTGAAAGAGGGCATCCCTGACTTGTTCCAGTTTTTAGAGGGAATGCTCTCAATATTTCTTCATTTTAGAATGATGTTGGCCTTGGGTTTAACATAAAGATAGCTTTCACAATGTTGAGGTATGTTCCTACTATCCCTAGTTTTTCTAGTATTTTGAACATGAAAGGGTGCTATATGTTGTGAAATGCTTTCTCTGGATCAATTGATATAATCATATATTCTGTCTATTGATGTCATGAATTACATTTGTTGATTTCCATATTTTGAATCAAAGTTGCATCCCTGGAATGAACCCTACTTGATCATGGTACACTATATTTTAATATGTTTCTGTATGTGATTTGCCAGAATTTTATTGAAAAGTTTTGCATCTATGTTCAATAGAGATATTGGTATGAAATTTTCCTTTATGTGTCTCTGCCTGGTTTGGGTATCAATATAATACTACCTTCATAGAATGAGTTTGGAAGGGTTCTATTTTTTTTTTCTATTTCACAGAATAATTTGAGGAGTACTGTTATTAATTCTTCTTTGTAGAAGTCACCTGTAAATCTGTATGGTCCAGTACTCTTCTTGTTTGGTAGGCTTTTGATAGTGTCTTCTATTTCATTACTTGAAATTGACCTGTTTGATATTGTGTAGGTCCTCTTTTAATTTGAGTTGATTATATGCCTCTAGAAATTTGTTGGTGTCTTCAAGTTTTTCTATTTTAATTCAGTATAAATTTTCAAAATAATTTCTAATTGTCTTCTCTATTTCTATAGTGTCTGTCATAATATTTCCTTTTTCATCATTAATTTAATTATATGAGTTTTCTCTCTTCTTCTTTTTGTTAAGTTGGCCAAGGGTTTGTCAGTTTCATTGATTTAAATCCTGATTTTGATTATTTCCTGTCTACTATTACTTTTGGTGTTTGTTTGTTCTTTTTTTTTTTTTTTAGAGCTTTGAGATGTAATGTCAGGTCATTTATTTGTTGACTTTTATTGTTTTAATGAATGAGCTTAATGCAATGAATTTCTTCTTACCATTGTCTTCATAGTGTCTCTGAAATTTTGATAGGTTCAACAGGAGTTCTAATTTACCTCTAAGAATTTTTTTCATCTCCTCTCTGATGTCTTCTATTATCTTTGCATCATTTAATAGGGTATTGTTTAGTCTTCAGGTGTTGGAGTAGCTTCTATTTTATATTGTATTATTAATTTTAAATTTTATTCCATATGGTCAGATAAAATGAAGGGTAGTATCTCTATTATTTTGTATTTGCTAAGACTTGCTTTGTGGCATAACATATGATCTATTTTGGAGAAGAATCCATGTGCTGCTGAGGAAAGTGTATTCACTCATTGATGGATGGAATATTCTATATTTGTCAGCTTAATCTAAAAAATTGATTGTTTAATTGAGTTCTATAGTTTATTTGTTTAGCTGTTATTTGGAAGACCTATCCAGTAGTGAGAGAGATGCATTAAAGTCAACCAATATTATTGTGTTGTGGTCTATATGGTTCTTGTATTTGCAAAGGTTTTGTTTAATATATATAGATGCCCCATTGTTTGAGGCATACATATTTATGGCTGTTATGTCTTGTTGATGTATCAATCCCTAAAGCACAGTGAAATGTCCTTCTTTATCCCTTTTCACTAGCTTTAGTTTGAAGTTATCTTTATCCGATATGAGGATGGATGTCTTCCTGTGAGATAAGTCCCTTGAAGGCAGCATATTTTATTTTTTTAATCCAATCTGTCTCTCTTTGCCTTTTAATTATGATTTTAGGCCATTCACACTCAGGGTTATTATTGAAATATTATTTGTATTTCCGAACATTTGGCTTATTTTTGGTTTCTAACTTGACTTGGTTTCTCGTTTGATTGACCTTTCTTTTAGTGTAGTTACTCCCTTTGCTGATTTTTATTATTGTTTTTTCATTTCATCCTTCTGGAATGTTTTGCTGAGAATGCTCTGTAAGGCAGACTTTCTCACTGTAAATTCCTTTAACTTTTGTTTAGAATGAAAGGGTTTTATTTTGTCATCAAATATGAAGCTTACTTTTGCTAGATGTAAGACTCCTGGTTTCTTTCAGAGCTTGGTATATGCTGTTTCATGATCTCCTGGCATTGAGGGTCTGGGTTGAAAAATCTCCTGAGATCCAAATTAATCTTCCCCAATATGTAATCTAATTCCTCTCTCATATGACCATTAAGATTCTATCCTCATTCTTTATGCTAGGCATTTCATTATAATGTGCCTTGGTGTAGATCCATTGTAATTTTGTACATTTGGTGTCCTGTAAGCCTCTTGTATTTGATTTTCCAATGCATTCTTCATAGTTGGAAAATTTTCTGATATTATTTCATTGAAGAGATTGTGCATTCCTTTGGTTTGAATCTTTGTGCCTTCCTCTATCCCAGTAAATCTTAGATTTGCTATACTGATGTTATTCCATAATTCCTGGATATTCTGTTTATGGTTTCCTACCATCTTCACTGTGTGGTGAACTTTATTTTCAAGATTATACATTTTGTTTTCATTATCTGACATTCTGTCTTCCTAGTGTTCTACTCTATTGGTGATGCTTTCTATTGAGTTTTTTATTTGGTTCATTGTTTTCTTCATTTCAAGGATTTCTGATTTTTCTTTCAGAATAGCTATCTCTTTCTTGAAGTAATATTTTGCTACCTGTATTTGCTCCCTTATCTCTTTTTGAAGTGATCAACAGTTACCTGTATTTGCTGTCTTATCTTATTTTTTTGAAATAATCAAATTTTGCCTGTATTTGCTATCTTATGTCATTATTTAATTCACAGATCATTTCAATTATGTACACTCTGAACTCCATCTCTGACATTTCATCCACTGCACTATCAATAAGTTCTCTTATTGTAGTATCTTGGTTTGTTTGGGATACTTTCTTCCATTGTTTTTTCATGTTGTCTATTATTGGGGAGTTGATGGCCAGGTTTCAGTGGGAGTTCTTCTTCCTGCCCAGGAGAATGTAAGCCACCTTAAAACTTAAAATCTCAAATAACTAGTGAATAACAAAACAAAAATTCTCAGAAACACATTTATAAAAGGCAAAGCCCCTGATATATCTAGTCTACATGGGTTCTTGAATTAGACAAAGAAAAAATTTTTACTGTGGTATATTTAAGGGGGTACATCAAAGCCAGAAATAAGGTTTCAAGGATGAATTCTTGCTTTATGATGTCTTGTAGTCAGCAGTTGATTGGTATCTTCTTAGATCATACCCATCTCAGGTGCTGTGTGGGATCTTTGGCCGAGCTTAAGGGTTAAGTTCACCTGCTTCAGGCAGTCAATCTCTCTGGTGAAGTTTCTAATGTCAGACTTATCACCTCACAAGGCTACTATGCACAACAGTCCACACAGCCCATAGAGGGCTTGTGAAGGTCTATGTGTCTTCCTTTCTTGCTGTGTGGATCTGAGGTAAGACAGTTTCTACCCAATAATCTTGTAGTGTCCCTACAGTTCACCTTTACTTTCCTTTGGTGTTAGGCTTCCAGGTCCCTGCTGGTGTCCCAAGATGGATGCTACTGTAACTAAATGTGGTGATGGAAATAGCAAAGGTAACTCAAGATAGTAGTGGGGGTTGCCTAAGATGGATGCAACCACTTTCAGAGATGGGACTGAAAGGGTAGGCCTTACAATGTCTTTGGGGTGCCTATTTTGAGATGCAGTTGCCTCTAGGCCTTGTCTGTTGTCCCAAGATGGAGGCTGCTATGTGGGGAGGGCTGTGGCAATGGCTACAGTGTCCCAAGATGGAGGCAGGCTTGGCATTACTCCTGGGTGGTTAGGTGACCTGGGCCTGGGCTCCTGTGCAGGTTGTCCGGGTGGATTCTAGACCTACACCTGGGCTCTGGTGTGGGTTTTCCAGTCATCAGGGATGGTCTTGGGCCTGACTTGGGCTTGGGACCCTTCATGGTTCTTTAGGGGAGGTCCTGGCCTAGATTCCAGCATGAGTTGGAAGGTCAGCAGAATGGTCCTGGATGTTACCTGGGCCTCAGCTCTCACAGAGGTCAGTGGGGGCAGATCTAAACTTGGGCCTGGAATTTGGTGTGGGTCTGCAAGTCAGCAGGGGCAGTCCTGAGCCTGACCTGGGCCTGGGCTCCTGCATGGGTTGGCAGTCCCAGGCCAGGGGCTGGGCTCTGGTATGGGTATGCCCTCATATATTTTTTGACCATTAGTATTTCATTTTCTGTGATGTGTTTATTCAGTTCCCTAGACCATTGTTGATTGGATTATTTATTTTTCTTTATTATTTATTTTGAACTCTTTGTATATCCTGAAAATTATTGCTTTACCTGAGGTACTGGTGACAAAGATTTTCTCCGAATCTGTAGGATCTCTGTACACATTCTTAATTGCTAAGAGCCAAGTATATGATGCATGGCATTTTTGGTCTAAAGGTGACGCCAGCTAGCCATTGAGATGATATGATTATGTTAAGATTTGCATTCATATGGATATTGGACTCCTGCTGTTCACCTAGGCCGGCTACGGGACTCCTGGAGAGTTCCCATTGGTTGGGGAAGTACAGTAGGAGGGAGTTCCGGGGGAGGAGCTCTCTCTGCGGGTCCGGGAGGAGGCCGCGTGGGTGGAAAAAATCTTCCCGGGCGGTACCGGACATTGGCGGCAGTTTCAAAAAATAAACTTTGTTCCTGCTTGAGTGGCTCGTGATTTTGTGCCCAGCCAGACTGCGGCAACTGGCGGCCCGCACGGGGAACGCCTGAAGTTTGGAGGTGAGTAAAATTGCTCGCCCCTGAGGGAAGGCAACAAAATGGGTGACCATTTCAAAAAACAATGTGTTCTCGTTTTGATTTATCTTGTTTTTGTTTCAAGCTGCCTATCCCTAGAATTTTCTCAGGCAAACTGGGAAAATTGGTTGGCTCAAGGTTTGAAGTTGTTCGGCCCTGAGAAAGAGAAAATTGATACAACTATTCTTTGTTCGGTTTTTGTTTCATTCTGTTTTGGTTTTGTTTTATGCTATCTTATTGGGTTGCGTTACCTTTATAGTAGATTAGAAACTAGTAAAAAACAAACTGAAAGACTGTTAAGTAAATTGTTAGAGGTCCAGACTATGGTAGAAAACATGTTAGGTCAAGCGAAAGAGAAGGTCTCTCAGGCTAGTCAGACAGAGGAAGATTTGAAGAAAGAAAGCTTAGAGGAAAACAACCATCAGGCGGGGAATTACAACAGGAGGCTGCTACTAACCCCGTTCTATCACCAGAGGGCGTAATTCAACCAACAGCTTCATCTACAGCTGAGCGGCCCTCAACTCCCATAGTTGATGGACGGAATCCTGAGGCAGGACCCCAAAGATTAGCATGCCCTGTACTTGAGCAGGCAGGAGGGCAACGAATTCACCATGCTTTAGATTTCAAAACAGTGAAGCAATTAAAGGAGGCTGTAACAACCTACGGGCCGCAAGCACCCTTCACTGTGAGCATGGTCGAATCCATTACCAACTTAGACATGACGCCAGCAGATTGGGCTAACATGTGTCGATCTGTGCTAAATGGAGGACAATATTTGTTATGGAAGGTTGCCAATGAGGAATTTTGCATGGAGACAGCTAGGCGAAATGCAACAGCCGGTTACGCTCAAAGAAATCTAGAGATGTTATTAGGAAAAGGACCTTATGAGGGTCAACGGCAACAAATTGAATATGATCCTGGCGTATACGCACAAATTGCTGCAGACGCAGTTAGGGCATGGAAAACTTTACAGGGGCATGGAGATTTACAAGGACAATTATCTAAGGTAATACAAGGAGCTAATGAACCTTACGCTGAATTTGTAGATAGGCTTATTCAGACAGCATCTAGAGTATTTGGAGATACAGAACAGGCAATGCCATTTATAAAACAACTGGCTTATGACCAAGCAAATTGTTGCTGCAGAGAGGTCATCAGACCATGGAAACATGAAGATTTAAACACATATATTAAATTATGTAGAGACATTAATGAACAACGGCAAGTCTTAGCAGCAGTACAACAGGCTTTAGATGCCAGGCCAAAAACATGCTATAATTGTAATCAAACAGGACATTTTAAAAGGAGTTGCCCCATAGGAGGAGGGTTTAACAAGGCTAGGTATCAAAGGAATAGAATACCGGGTATTTGCCCACGATGCCGTAGAGGGAAACATTGGGCTAATGAATGCCGTTCTCAAACCACCATAGAAGGTATTCTGTTATCAAAAAACAGACAAGGACCAAGTGTTTACCCACAATATCGTGGAGAAAGACATCAGGCTCCATTGCCAAAAAACGGACTGGAGGGCCCAATGCTCCGGGGCCCAAAACCACAAATATACGGGGCAGTGGAGGAACCCAGCAACACCATCAAGGTAGTGCCCAGGACGCATTATCCATTAAATCCCTCATCAGACAAACTAGAGGGAGCACAGGGTTGGACATCTGCGCCTCTGCCAGAGCAGTACTAACTCCAGAGATGTGAGTTCAAATCATTCCCACAGGAGTAAAAGGACCTCTTCCCCAAGGAACAGTAGGCTTATTATTGGGACGCAGTTCTTCAACACTAAAAGGACTTATGATAAGTCCTGGGGTAATTGATCCCGATTATGAAGGTGAAATAAAAATTATAGCTAGTTCTCCAAGAGGTATATCAGTAACTTCACCAGGAGATAGAATAGCACAGTTATTAATAATACCCAGCCTACATGATAAATTTTCCAGTCGTACTGTAGAAAGAGGTTCCAGGGGATTAGGCTCCACAGGTGTAGATTGGGCTATGCTGTCTTTAAATCTAGATTCTCACCCAATGCTAAAACTAAATATTCAAGGACATGACTTTAATGGGCTACTTGATACAGGTGCAGACCTTAGCATCATATCTCATCAAGAATGGCCAAAACATTGGCCATTACAACAAGCCACTCAAATGCTTCGAGGCCTAGGAGTGGCAACTAATCCCCATAGAAGTGCAATGGTATTAGATTGGAAGGATCCTGAAGGATGTGAAGGAACTATACAGCCCTATGTATTGGATCATCTTCCTATAAATTTATGGGGACGAGATGTCCTAGATCAATTAGGTTTGACATTAACAAATAACATCAATCCTAATGCGCCCACTACTAGGGCTAGACAAGGTTTTAGGAAAGAAGAAAGATTAAAAGAACAAGAACAAGGTATGACAGCACCAATTCAAATAGATCAAAAAACAAATAGACATGGATTGGGTTTTCAGAAAGGGCCACTGAGACAATCAAAATTACTTGGAAATCAGAAAGACCAGTGTGGGTTCCTCAGTGGCCCCTGACTAAAGAAAAGATACAAATAGCCCATGACCTGGTCAAACAACAATTAGCGGAGGGACATATACAACCTTCCGTATCTCCCCATAATACTCCCATTTTTGTCATTAAAAAGAAATCTGGTAAATGGAGATTATTACAAGATTTAAGAGCCATTAATAATGAGATGGTTATTATGGGACCTGCTCAATCAGGGATTCCTCAATTGTCTGCTTTGCCAAAAACCTGGTATGTTTTAGCTATAGATATTAAAGATTGTTTTTTTTTCAATTCCAATTCATCCCGAGGATAGTCCACATTTTGCATTTACTATCCCTGCACTAAATCATGAAGGTCCTGATCAGAGATATGAATGGAAAGTACTCCCTCAAGGGATGGCTAATAGTCCAACTATGTGTCAAATTTATGTTAACAAAGCAATCCAGCCACTTAGAAATCAAAATCCTGAACTACAAATATTTCACTATATGGATGATGTGTTATTGGCACATAAAGATAAAAACACATTGCTAGAATGTTATGCCACACTTACAAATTTATTAAAAAATTATAATCTAGAGATAGCAATAGATAAAGTACAATTAAATCTTCCAATTAATTATTTAGGGGTTTTATTATCCTCAACCATGGTCCGTCCACCCAAAATTCAAATACGAGTAGATCAACTCAAATCACTTAACGACTTTCAAAAGTTATTAGGAGACATAAATTGGATAAGGCCTTATCTAGGCATACCAACAGGAGAGTTAGGACCTTTATTTGATATTCTAAAAGGTCCATCAGATCCAAATTCACCCTGCATGTTGACGCCTGAAGCAAGAAAGGCATTAAAAATCATTGAAACATATATGGAAAATATGCATTTGGATAGAATTGATATAAGTTTGCCTTTATTATTTATTGTACTGCCAACAAAAAATATTCCTACAGGAGTATTTTGGCAAGAAGGTCCATTATTGTGGATACATTTATCTTATTCTCCTAACACTATTCTTACTAGGTATCCTGAGGCTGTAGGACAATTAATACTCAAAGGAATAAAAGCAGCCAAGGGAGTGTTTGGGATTTTTCCCAATAAAATTATTACTCCATATACTATAGATCAAATTGATGAGTTAGCTAATGAGTTAAATACTTGGGCAATAATCATGTGTAAATCTAATGTTTCATTTGATAATCACTTACCATCTAATCCTTTGTTGTCTTTTTGGTCTAAACATCCTGTAGTTTTTCCAAAGATGACAAAAAAAAACCCTATCATGAATGCTCCAAATATATTCACTGATGGGTCAAATAATGGTACAGTAGCAGTAGTTACCCCTGATCAAACTTTTACATTTTTAGTACCCAAACAATCAGCTCAAAAGGTAGAGCTTAATGCAGTATTACAAGCTTTTATGATGTTTAAAGATTCTGTATTTAATTTATTTTCTGATAGTCAGTATGTAGTTAATGCTATAGTATCCCTTGAAGATGCTGGTAGGATTTCCCCTTCTTCTACTGTTTTCTCTTTGTTTTCCACTATACAAAGTCTAATCTGGGACAGAAAAGATCCATTCTTTATAGGACATATCAGGGCACATACAGGATTGCCTGGAGCCCTTAGTTTGGGCAATGAGTTAGCAGATAAATCTACACATGACATACATATTTTCTCCACAATAGAAGAAGCTATAAATTTTCATAAAAGGTTCCATGTCAATGCTAATACTTTACAAAAGCATTTTAAAATAACTAAGGAACAAGCTAGACAAATAATAAAACAATGTCAAAATTGTGTGACATTTTTACCACAAGTTAATCTTGGAGTCAATCCTAGAGGACTGATACCTAACCATATTTGGCAGATGGACATCACACACTTGCCAGAATTTGGAAAATTAAAATATTTACATGTTACAGTTGATACTTCTTCCGGATTTCTGATGGGCTCCCTTCATGCCGGAGAAAAAACTAAAGATGTTATAGCTCATTGCTTACAAAATTTTGCCACTGTGGGCGTTCCAAAACAGTTAAAAACCGATAATGGTCCTGGTTATACGTCCACCTCTTTTAAACAATTTTGCTCATCATTTGGCATTACTCACATAACAGGAATTCCATACAATCCACAAGGACAAGGCATAGTTGAAAGAGCTCATCAAACTATTAAAATGTACTTATTAAAACAAAAGGAGGGAATTGGAAAGGGGTATATATCCCCCAAAGATAAACTTAAAATAACCCTTTTTACTCTAAACTTTTTAAATTTGGATTCATCAGGGCTTAGTGCTGCGGAAAGACATTTGTATCCAAAAAATGTACATAAGCCTAAGGTACTTTGGAAAGATATTCTAACAGGACAATGGAAAGGTCCTGACCCAGTGATAGTCTGGAGTCGGAGCTCTGTTTGTGTTTTTCCACAGGAAGAACAGCAGCCGATTTGGATTCCAGAGAGACTAAATAAAACAATTTCTACAGACCAAAAGGAAGATGATTCGACTCAAATCCATAACAGCTGATATCCAGATCTCCAGCTTGGCTATTCTTACATCTGCGACAGTGATTAACCAGGATGCTTTTTTCAATATCTATTTTATTATTGCTTTTTCCCACATCATAAAGTTCTATTTTATTTTTGAGCTCATACAGACCTAAGTTAATGTTTTTTCTGATCAGTTTTATTTTTTGACTGTGGAGTTTTTGAACATTGCAATGGAGATTTCACCTAGGTAAAGCTACAAGGCCTTTACTATTGTCTTATGTGTTATATGTTACGTGTGCACACTTCTGTTTTGTGTTGTATGTCTATATGTGTGTATGTCCATATATCACATATGAGGAGCGCTCATGCACATGGATCCAAAAAAAATTTTTTTTTTATTCACGTGATTTTAATAGTTTAATTTAATTTGGGTAAACAGCTGTTGAGGATTGTTTTAATATATGAACAAATAGAAGGTTAACAGATCTGTTTGTTTACTTTCACCTTTCGTTTTCATTATATTTAATAATTCTGTTCAGGATAATGTAAATTGTTCTAAATATTGTTTTCTTAGTACCTGTTGAAATGTTACATATTTTTTTTAAGCATCATTGTCAAAATTCCTATTTTCATCCCAGTGCCGGTGAAGACAAAGATAAAACCAAACTACAACTTCTTCGAGAGTTATCACAACAAACCGTGTAAACTGATACATCAATGATTTATAACTCAACAAGTAATGCTCAATCAATGAGTCGATTTATTTTGGAAGGATATGGACATATTGATAGATTCCTCTGCTTTGAACTGCTTACAGAACTTGCCTGGACTATGTATCACTTGTATGCTTTATTTTGGGAGGATATGGACATATTGATAGATTCCTCTGCTTTGAACTGCTTACAGAACTTGCCTGGACTATGTATCACTTGTATGCTTTGTGATCTATTTGTTGATGCAGCGAATTATGGTAGTGCTAGCGTATCTTTGCTGATGTGTCACCAGTGATGTAATTTTTCCTAGGAGCCGTTAATTGACTTGGTGTCATGACATTTAGGTATCCTCCTCCCTTCTACTAGTGATGGTCTAATTTTGGGGGCCAACAGAGGTGAGGTAAAGAACCTCACCCCCCCACCGGCACCAAGGGCCAAATTTGGGGGCCAACAGAGGTGAGGCAAAGAACCTCACCCCCCCACTGGTACATAGGCCTATCCACAAGTATGGCTATATGCTGGACCGGTAGTCAGTGACGGGTATGATCCAATTGCAGTGGTATCAACCTAAGACAGGAGGCTGACGCCTAAAAGTCAGTTTTCCGATGACGGGTAAGAACCATATGTTGAATTGGACAAACCTAACAGGCAGGGTCCCTAGCCAGATTGCTTGTTACTTAAACAGAAGGGGGGAGATGCTAAGAGCCAAGTATATGATGCATGGCATTTTTGGTCTAAAGGTGATGCCAGCTAGCCATTGAGATGATATGATTATGTTAAGATTTGCATTCATATGGATATTGGACTCCTGCTGTTCACCTAGGCCGGCTACGGGACTCCTGGAGAGTTCCCATTGGTTGGGGAAGTACAGTAGGAGGGAGTACCGGGGGAGGAGCTCTCTCTGCGGTCAGGGAGGAGGCCGCGTGGGTGGAAAAAATCTTCCCGGGCGGTACCGGACATTGGCGGCAGTTTCAAAATATAAACTTTGTTCCTGCTTGAGTGGCTCGTGATTTTGTGCCCAGCCAGACTGCGGCATTAATTATTTCCTTTGCTGTGAAAAAGCTTTTCCATTTAATACCATCAGAACCTTCCCATTTATTGATTCTTGATTTTAATTCTTGCACTTTAAGAGTCTTATTAAATAATTCAATTCCCAAGCCAATATGTCTGAGAGTTAGACCTACTTTTTTTCTACTGAGTGCAGAGTCTTTGGTCTAAGGCCTAGGTCCTTGACCCACTTAGAGTTGAATTTTGTGAAGGGTGAGACATAGGGGTTCAATTTCATTCTATTATATATGGATTTCCGGTTTTCCCAGCACCATTTGTTGAGAGGCTATCTTTTCTTCAATATACATTTATGGCACCTTTGTCTAGAAGGAAATAATTGTATTTATGTGGATGTGTATCAGTGTCTTCTATTCTGTTCCATTGATCTTCATGTCTGTTTTTGTGCCAATACCATGCCATTTTTGTTACTATAGATCTGCAGAATGCTTAAGGTCTGCCATTGTGATGCCTTCTGTATCACTTTTCACACTAAGAATTGCTTTGGCTATTCTGGGTCTTTTATTTTTCAAATGAATTTCTTAATTGTTTTTTCTATTTATTTGGAGAACATCTTTGGGATCTTCATAGGAATTATATTAAATCTGTATAGTACTTTGAGTAGTATGGACATTCTGGTAATATCAATTCTGCCTATTTCAGAACATGACAGATCTTTCCAGCTTCTGTGGTCTTCTTTAGGGTTCTGTTGTTTTCATTATAGAGTTGTTTCACCTCTTTTATTAGGTTAATTCCCAAATATTTTTTTTTTCTTTTCTTTGAGGCTATTTTAAAAGGGATAGTTTTCCTGATTTCTCTTTCAGCTGATATATTTTTGGTGTATAGAAATGAAATTGACTAATGTTCATGTTTGACAATGAAATAAAAACCTTCCTTGATAAACAAAACTTAATAGAATTAACAATCAAAAAGCCTGCACTACAAAACATTCTCAACAAAATATCTCATAAAGAAGAAATCAAAAATAAAAATGAAATCCAGAAGGGAGGAACTACACTAGGAGTACAGGCAATCAAAAAAGAAAAAAAGAAAGAAAGAAAAGAAAAAGAAGAAGAAGCTAATTCAAATTAAAAACCCCAAATAATACAAAATGACAGGAAATAAGAATAATTTCCCCATAATAAAATTTAATGTAAATAGCCTAAACCCATCAATCCAAAGACATGGACTGACAGATTGGATTAAAAAATAAGACCCAACAATGTGCTGCCTCCAAGAGACTCATCTCTTGTGTAAAGACATCCACAGATTAAAAAGTAAAAAGATGGCAAAACGTATCATTCACATGGATCTTGAAAACAAGAAGGGGTTTCTATCCTCATATCTGAGGAAGTTGATTTCCAGTTCAATTTAATCAGAAGGGATAAAGAAGGCCATTTTATATCATTTAAGGTAATTATACATCAACAAAACATAACAATCTTAAATGTGTATTCTCCATGCAATGAAACTTCTATATACATAAGAAAAAAACCTTCATAATCTCAACAGAATAATACTGGGTGACTTCAAACCACATCTCTCTCCAACTGATAGGTTTTCAAATGGAAAACTAAATAAAGAAGCCCCAGATCTAAAAGTACAATTAATAATTTAGACTTAACACACATATATAAACTATTTCATCCATAAACAGATAAATACACTTTCTTTTCATCAGCACATGGACATTCTCTTAAATAGACCACATGTTAGTCCACAGAGCAACTCATCACAAATACAAAAATAAATAAATAAATAAGAGAGAGAGATTATATTTTGCATTCTACCAGATCATAAGGGAATAAAATAAGAAATTAACAATAAAATAAAAAATAGGAAATACTCCAACACCTGGAGATGAAATAACACAATATTGAATAATCAATGAATAGCTGAAGAAATCAAGGATGAAATAAAAAAAAATACTTAGAAGTAAATGAGACTGGCTGCTCTGAAAAGCCATCTTTGCATTGTTCCTGGGCCCAGCTCCCCTCTCGCCGCAACCACCTCTGCCGCGTGCCTACACCTCCGCCGCGGACTCCAGCAGCTTTATCGCCAGAGTCCCTGAACTCTAGTTTCCTCTTTAACCCACTGCATCGGATCACCGGCGTGCCCCACCATGTCAGACGCGGCCGTGGACACTAGCTTTGAAATCACCACCAAGGACTTAAAGGAGAAGAAGGAAGTTGTGGAGGAGGCAGAGAATGGAAGAGACGCCCCTGCTAATGGGAATGCTAATGAGGAAAATGGGGAGCAGGAGGCTGACAATGAGGTAGATGAAGAAGAGGAAGAGGGTGGTAAGGAAGAGGAGGAGGAGGAGGAAGGTGATGGTGAGGAAGAGGATGGAGATGAAGATGAGGAGGCTGAGGCAGCTACGGGCAAACGGGCAGCTGAAGATGACCAGGATGATGATGTTGATACCAAGAAGCAGAAGACCGATGAGGATGACTAGACAGCAAAAAAGGAAAAGTTAAACTAAAAATAAAAGGCCACCGTGACCTATTCACCCTCCACTTCCCGTCTCAGAATCTAAACGTGGTCACCTTGGAGTAGAGAGGCCCGCCCGCCGCCCACCACGGGCAGTGCCACCCGCAGATGACGTGCGCTCTTCACCACCCAACCAAAACCACAACGTGAATTTGCAACAGGGGAGGAAAAAAGAACCAAAACTTCCAAGGCCCTGCTTTTTTTCTTAAAAGTACTTTAAAAAAGGAAAATTTGTTTGTATTTTTTATTTACATTTTATATTTTTGTACATATTGTTAGGGGTCAGCCATTTTTAATGATCTCGGATGACCAAACCAGCCTTTGGAGCGTTCTCTGTCCTACTTCTGACTTTACTTGTGGTGTGACCATGTTCATTATAATCTCAAAGGAGAAAAAAAAAAACTTGTAAAAAAAGCAAAAACAACAACAAAAAAACAGTCTTATTCCGAGCATTCCAGTAACTTTTTTTGTGTATGTACTTTAGCTGTACTATAAGTAGTTGGTTTGTATGAGATGGTTAAAAAGGCCAAAGATAAAAAGGTTTCTTTTTTTTTTTTTTTCCTTTTTTTGTCTATGAAGTTGCTGTTTATTTTTTTGGCCTGTTTGATGTATGTGTGAAACAATGTTGTCCAACAATAAACCGGAATTTTATTTTGCTGAGTTGTTCTAACAAAAAACAAAACAAAACAAAAAAAAAAGAAGTAAATGAGAATAGTGAAACAACGTATCAAAATCTCTGAGACACTATGAAGGCAGATCTAAGAGGAAAGTTCATTGCATTAAGCTTATTCATTAAAAAGACAAAAATCACCAAATAAATAACCTAAGGTTACATCTCAACACCTTAGGAAAAGAAGTAATCAGCACCCAAAGCAGTAGAAAACAGAAAAAATAAAATCCAATCTGAAATTGATAAAATGAAAACAAAAGCAATTTTAAAAATCAACAAAACAAAAAGTTGGTTCTTTGAAAAAGTAAATAAAATTGATAAAGGCTAAACTCTTAGCCAAACTAACAAAGGAAAAAGAGAAAAGTCAAGTTACCAAAATTCATGATGGAAAAGGAAATATCACCATGGATACCACTGAAACACAGATGAAAATCAGAAGCTACTTTAAAAACCTCTACTCTGATAAAATAGAAAATGTTGAAGATGTCAACAAATTTCTAGAGACATATGAACTACCCAAATTGAATCAAGGAAACATAAAAATTTTAAACAGATCAATTTTAAAGGAATAAAATTGAAGATGCCAACAGAATTCTACAAATAAAGAAAAGCTGAGGACCAGATGGATTCTCATCCGAGTTCTGCAAGATCTTCAATGAAGAACTTACACCAATACTACTCAAAATATTTCATACAATAGAAAAGAAAGGAACTCTTCCAAATACATTGTATAAAGCTAGTATCACCCGGATACCAAAACCAGACAAAGACTCAAGGAAAGGAAACTTCAGACCAAAACCATGATGAACACAAGCGGGTAAAAAAAAGATGGTGAAATGAGATAGACATCACTACCCTAAGTACATGTATGAAAAAGACACAAATGGTGTGCATATATTTTTTATACAAGCAGAGAGATGAAATATTGTGCTCTGCATTTGTAATAAGAATTGCAATGCAGCATTTACCTTTACAGGGAATGTTCTACCAAGTTAGTTCTAAGTAAAATAGAATAGTCACTGCTTTTTTTCAAAGGCTCTAGAAAAATCCAAAGATCAAAAATCCCTCCTTCTCGCTAGTCTAATGCCTAGTATGTTACTCTTGGAGAATGTTCCCATTATCTATGGCTTTATAGCACATCATCTCAATTATTAGTGACTTAAAAAACAAAGATCTTTTTTTTTATCTTTCACAGTTCTGGCCCAACCAGGCAGGTCTCATTATCCACATGATGTGGCCAAGGCCCATGTGCAGTTGAGGACACTTTAAAAAAAAAAAAAAAAAAAGAATTGCAATGCATTCTGCTGTCACACATAATGAATTAGAATAAAAAATTTAAATTTCCCAGTAAGATACTGACAAACTGCATACAAAAACATATTAAAAAGGTAGTGCACCACAATCAAGTGGGGTTCCACCCAGAGATGCAAGCTTAGAAACAAGAATCAAATGATTATCTCAATAAATGAGGAAAAAGCATTTGACAAAATTCAGCATCCATACATGCTCAAAACACTAGAAAAACTAGGGCTAGTAGAAACATGCCTCTTCATTCTAAAAGCTATATATGCTAAACCCAAGGCCAACATCATTCTAAATGTAGAAAAACTGAAAACCTTCCCTCTAAAAATTAGAATAAGAATGGGATGTGCTCTTTCACCACTAGCCAGAAAAATCAGAAAAAGTAAACAAATTAAAGGATAGGAATAGGGAACAAAAAGAGCTCAAACTGTCACTATTTGCTGATGACATGATTCTGTATTTCGAAGACCCAGAAAACTCTACTAGAAAGTTCCTAGAACTAATAAATGAATTCAGCAAAGTAGCAGGGTTTAAAGTCATATTTCATTTAATCTTCACAGGAATAATTAAAAATAATTAATTAAAAACACAGTGGTGTATTGGGTATTAGCTGCTGCTGCTATAACAGAATGCCTGAGACTAATTTATAAAAGATAAACATTTCTTTATAAGAGTTCTGGAGGCTGTAAAGAAAGTTTAAGATCAAGGTGCTGGCAGGTTTGATGCCTGGTAACAGCCTGGTATCTGTTTTCAAAATGACATCATGGATGGTACATCCTCCAGTGCAGAAGAAGGCAAACCCTCTCTGAAAGCCTGTTTATTGTGACACTGATTATTCTTGAACTCTGAGCCCTGTTAGGTTCTATCTCCCAATGCTGTAGTATAGGTGATTAAGTTTCCAACACTTGAATTTTGGAGGAAGCAAACACTAAAATCAGAATTGGTAATGTGTGAAAATTTTATTAATGGTTAATTATGAAACAAGATTTTATATTTTTAAAACTTCAAAGTCCAAAATCTATGTTCTTGCCTCTTGTTTCCTTTATCTTGTATTTGCAAGTTTTTTATAAGACCTGTCTCATGAATATTCATATATATATGCCCCCCAAAACTAAATTCATCTGCAAAGACAAATGAACACATAAGCACAAAGATACAAACACCACAAAACTCACTCAGAGAGATAATTTCGTGATTTTCAAGATGAGTTAAAATTTTTATTATTCAGTTATCATATTCTTTTTTCTAATAGAAGAAAATAGAACAGGTTCCATTCTAGTTGATAATTTGATTATTCACATAATAAAAGACTATTATAAATTAGTAGAAAAACAATGCTAAACTTTCAGATTTTATTAGACATCTTAACAGTATCACAAGTCAAATCTACTTTTTAAAATCATGCAATAAAATTTTCAGGCCAGTTGTACAATCTGAAATTACATCATTTTTTTTAAATAATGCAATTCAGCGAAACAATGTTTTGTCTTTACTCGTAAAGTTGATGGTGCTTGACTTAAATAAAGGAAATGGTGAAAAGGAAAGATAAAAAGGATACAGAGTTCTGAAGTAATTCCACAAAGGAATTGTAGGCATTAATGAAAATTGTCCTCTTTGAGACAAGGACTTTTTCTTTCTTTTGATGTACATGGCTAATGTTTCTCTGAGGACATTTTTTTTTCAGATATGAAAAAAATGAACAACAGCAGCCTAATACTTCTAAAACATCAAGTTCTTTTTTTCTATCATTTCATCACTGCTGTGTTTAGATGAATGTCCCCACAAAAGGTCTATGTGTTAAAGATCTGTTCTTCAGGGTAGTGCCTTTGGGAAATGCTGCTGACCTATAGATTCAATGGGGAAGCATATTGAAAATTGGAGAGTTAGGATTGCTACATTAGATGTCATTGGCTTCGTTTTACATGAGAATTTCACTCAGTAAAACCTTCTTAAAAAATGTAAGCAGCCTTTTTAAACTTAGTTTTGTATTAATAGGCATAATTTCTCCTTTGAGATGAAAGTTTTCTTTCTTTTAATTCACTGACCAACATTCTTTACTATTACTCACTAACTAAAAAGTAAATGTCACTTAAAAATTTAAATAGTAGGGGATTTATTTCACAAACATTACCTTACCAGCAATTCCATTTGTGATAATTGTATAATTGGAATAAACATGATCTACTAGTCATGACACCAGAGTTTTAATAATGGATTTCCACCATATAGCTGTGTAACAGAGGAAAATCTATAACTTCTCTGGGTCTCAGCTCACTGAATTTTGAAGTGTATTAATTTACTGAATTACCATTATGCTCATTTATAAGTATACATTTTAGTTCATCAAGATGCTTGAGCAATTATAAAAACAGTTCAATGTTTGTTTTCAGAAGCCGATTATATTAGTCAGGATTCTTCAGGGAGAACCAATAGCAGATAGATATATACATATAAACATACAGATACAAATATAAATATAGATAAAGACATATATAGGCATACCTATATGAAGAGATTTATTGGAAGATACTTGTGTGTAAGTCGGCTAAGAAGCCATACAATAGGTTGTCTACAGTCTACAGAGTCAGGGAAGGCCGTAGTGTGGCTTAGTTCAAGTTAGAAATCCACAAAACTAGAGAAGTCAGTGGAATAATTCCCAGGTTGAGACAGGAAACCCAGAAACCTAGGAGGTCACTAGTGGAAGTTTGGGAATCCAAAAGCCAGAGAATCTGAAGTTCTTATGTTGAAGAACAGATGAATTGTTCAGGAGAAAGAGAGCAAATTTGCCTTTCCCTGACTACTATTTCTGTCTGACCTCTCATCTGATTTAATGGTGTTCTCACACATTGTATTAGGGCAGATCTTCCTTTCTCATGCAACTGGTACAAATGTCAATTTCTAATGTGAATGCCCTCACAAAGATATTTAGAATTAATGCCTTAACAGCTTTCTGGGTATCTTTAATCCAGCCAATGTAACACCTAAAATAACCTAATACGAAAACTGCTAAATACAGAAAGCTTTTCTATAAAAAAAGTACTTATAAGTTTTATCAACTCTTCTTAAGACTCTGAGTAGAACAACATATGCTTAACTTTTCAGAAGCTATTAGAAAATTGTGTTTTGTTACATAGAGGTCTAAGGTAATAGAAGTACATAAAGTATCTGCAAGAACATTGTACTTATTAGGTACTGAATGTTCACATTAAAAATACTTATTTTACTAAATATATTGGATATATTACACCATCTAGTAGGACACTGTACTTTTTATCTTTTTAAGAATAAATTACAGCTGAAAAGTTCATGAGCTCTTGAAGTTAATTTTGGTGGTTTTACATAACACAAGTTAAAGGAAAGATTTTATTTTGTTTATGGAATTTGTTTCTGGCTCATTACATCATGATAAGTTTCATCAGGGAACATAAACAGTGTAGATGCAAGATAACTTAAAGGCACAAATGCATAAAATATTTGTTTCCCCATGTACTACAATTAATCTTAACATATATGCTTGAGACAGGAAATAGACTAAATTTACTGCTGTTTATTATAAACCATATAGGCAGAAAAAGATCTGGTTTTCTACCTTTAAAACTGCTCCACATTTCCCCAAATTTTGAAGGATTATGAATTCAAAGTCATTTTTATTACCAAACGGATAGACAGAATTTTGGCTACCATGGCTGTCACACAGAATGTTTCTTGTTTCAGGAGAAATAGATCTAATTTTAAGACAGAAAAAGATAGTAAGCAGATCTGATTAGGGGGGTAGTATTTTTTTTTTATGGAGGAAACCCTCCATATTCCAGAGATTGGACCTAGGACCCCACAATGACTGAGCCACATCCCGAAGCCTTTTTATATTTTATTTTATTTTATTTTTGAGATAGGGTTTTGGTAGTTTGCTGAGGCTGTCTGAACATGCAATCCACCTGCCTCAGCCTCCAGATGTGCTAGTATGATGGGCCAATATGCCCAGCAGGATGATCATACTTTGAACCAAGTGCATCACCTTTTTATCATTCGTTTTATTTTATTTTTCAATTTCTTTTTTCTTCCTTTTTAATTTATATATACTAGCAGAATGCATTACAACTCTTATTACATATATAGAGCTCAAATTTTCATATATCTGGTTGTATACATACTATACTCACACCAATTTCTGTCCTCAGACATGTACTTTGGATAATAATGATCATCATATTCAACCATGACAGTGGAATGCCTTACAATTCATATTATACATATAGAGTACATATCTCTGATTATATACAAAGTATATTCACACCAATTTGTGTCTTCAGACATCCACTTTGGATAATAATGATCATCACCTTCCACCATCATTTCTAATCCCCTGCCCCCTCATTTTCCCTTCCTCCCCTCTGCCGTATCTAGAGTTATCTATTCCTCTCATTCTTCCTCTCCCTATCCCACTATGAATCTGCCTCCTTATATCAAATAAAATATTTCACATTTTTTGAGGGGGGATTGGCTAACTTCACTTAGCATAATCTTCTCCAGCACCATCCATTTAATTGCAAATGCCATGATTTTATTCTCTTTAATTGTTGAGTAATAGTCCATTGTGTATATATGCCACATTTTTTTATCCATTCATCTACTGAAGGGCATCTAGGTTGGTTTCACAGTTTAGCTATTATGAATTGTGCTGCTATAAACATTGATGTGGCTGTGTCCCTGTAGTATGCTATTTTCAAGTCTTTTGGGAGACCGAGAAGTGGGATAGCTGGGTCAAATGGTGGTTCCATTCCCAGTTTTCCAAGGATCTCCATACTATTTTCATTATTAGCTGCACTGCAGTCCTACCAGCAGTGAATGAGTGTACCTTTTCCCTTACATCCTCTCCAATACTTATTGTTGTTTGTCTTCATAATAGCTGCCATTCAGACTGGAGTGACATGATATCTTAGAGTAGTTTTGATTTGCATCTCTCTAATTGCAAGAGATGTTGAACATTTTTTCATATATTTGTTAATTGATTGTATATCCTCTTCTGAGAAGTGTCTGTTCATGTCCTTGGACCATTTATTAATTGGGTTATTTGCTTTTTTGGTGCTTAGCTTTTTAAGTTCTTTATATAGCTTAGAGATTAGTGATCTATCTCATGTGTGAGGGGTAAAAATTTGCTCCCAAGATGTAGACTCGCTATTCACTGCACAGATTGTTTATTTCACTGAAAAGAAACTTTTTAGTTTGAATCCATACCATTTATTTATTCTTGATTTTAATTCCTGCACTATAAGAGTTTTATTAAGTAAGTTGGGGGGCCTACTCCGACATGATGAGGATTAGGGCATACATTTTTTTTTTCTGTTAGATTCAGGGTATCTTTTTTAATTCCTAGGCCCTTTCTCCTTTTCAAGTTAAGTTTTGTGCATGGTGAGAGATAGGGGTTTAATCTCTTTTTGTTGCATATGGATTTCCAGTTTTCCTAGCACCATTTGTTGAAGAAGCTATCTTTTCTCCAATGCATATTCTTGGTACCTTTGTCTAATATAAGATAATTGTGGTTCTGTGGGTTAGTCTCTGTGTCCTCTATTCTGTGTCATTGGTCTACCAGTCTGTTTTGGTGCCAATACCATGCTGTTTTTGTTACTATTGCTCTAGAGTATAATTGGGTTATTATTAATTGGTTTATTTGCTTTTTTGGTGCTTAGCTTTTTAAGTTCTTTATATAGCTTAGAGATTAGTGATCTATCTCATGTGTGAGGGGTAAAAATTTGCTCCCAAGATGTAGACTCGCTATTCACTGCACAGATTGTTTATTTCACTGAAAAGAAACTTTTTAGTTTGAATCCATACCATTTATTTAAGATCTGGTTTAGTGGTGCCACCTTCTTCACTCTTCCTGCTAAGGATTGCTTTAGCAATTCTGGGTGTCTTACTTTTCCAGATGAATTTCATGACTGATTTACTATTTCTATGAGGAATGCCATTGGGATTTTGATCAGAATTGCATTAAATTTGTATAGTGCTTTTGTAATATGGTCATTTGATAATATTAATTCTGACTATCTAAAAGCAAGATAGATCTTTCCATCTTTTAAGGTCTTCTTTGATTTCTTTCTTTAGGGTTCTGTAATTTTCATTATATAGATCTTTCACCTCTTTCATTAAGTTGACTCCCGATATTTTTTTTTTTTTTTGAGGCTATTGTAAATGCTATTCCCTTTCTGAGGATTTTTCACTGATATAGAGAAATGCTTTTGATTTATGGGTGTTGATTTTATATCCAGCTACTTTGTTAAATTTATTTACCAGTTCTAGAAGTTTCCTGTTGGAACTTTTAGGGTATTCTAGGTATAGAATCATATCTTCAGCAAATAGTGCTAATTTAAGTTCTTCTTCTTCTGTGTGTATAACTTTAATTTCTTTCATCTTTCTAATTGTTCTTGCCAGTGTTTTAAGAACTATGTGATGAAAGAGGGCATCCTGTCTTGTTCCAGGTTTTAGAAAGAATGTGTTCAATTTTTCTCCATTTAGAATGATGTTGTCCTGGGGCTTAGCATAGATAACCTTTATGATGTTGAGATATGTTCCCGTTATCCCTAGTTTTTCTAGTGTTTTGAACACAAAGGGGTGCTGTTTTGTCAAATGCTTTTTCTGTGTCTATGGAGATGACCATATGATTCTTAAATAAGTCTGTTTATGTGATGAATTGCATTTTTTGATTTCCATATGTTGAACCAACTTTGCATCCCTGGGATGTACCCCACTGGATTATGGTATATTATCTTTTTGATATGTTTTTGTATTCAATTTGACAGAATTTTATTGAGAATTTTTGCATCTATATTCACTAGAGATAATGGTCTGAAGTTTTTTTTTTTTTTTCTTTGATGTGTCTTGGCCTGTTTTGGGAATCAGGGTGATATTGGCCTCACAAAATGAGTTTGGAAGTGTTTCCTCTTTTTCTATTTCCTGAAATAAATTGAAGAGTATTGGTATTAGCTCATCTTTAAAAATCTTGTAGAACTCGGCTATGTATACATCTGGTCCTGGGCTTTTCTTAGTTGGTAGAGTTCTGATGGTGTCTTCTATTTTATCACTTGATATTGGTCGGTTTAAATTGTGTATATCATCCTGATACAATTTGGGCAAATCATATTATTTAAGAAATTTGTCAATGTCTTTAATATTTTCTATTTTATTGTAGTAGAAGTTTTCAAAATAATTTCTAATTATCTTCTGTATTTCTTTAGTGTCTCTTGTGATATTATGTTTTTCATTATGTTTAGTAATTTGAATTATCTCTTTCCTTCTCTTCATTAGCATAGCTAAGGGGCTGTCAATTTTATTTATTTTTTTCAAAAAAAGCCTTTTTGTTTTGTCAATTTTTTCAATTGTTTATTTTGTTTCAATTTCATTGATTTAAGCTCTAATTTTAATATTTGCTGTCTTCTACTGCTTTTGGTGTTGATTTGTTCTTCTTTTTCTTTTTCTAGGGCTTTGAGATATAATAGTAGGTCGTTTATTTGTTGACTTTTTCATCTTTTAAACTCATGTAATGAACTTTCCTCTTAGTACTGCTTTCACAGTGTTCAGAGATTTTGATATGTATTGTACATATTCTCATTTACCTCATCCAATAGGTGGGATTGTCTGTTGTTAGCTGGCATCTCTGCTCTCAAGATGGTGATGGTAACCAGGGTGGGAAGGCTGGTCGAGATGCAGGGCACCTGGAAATGAGGTGTGGCACCCACCAGTGCCTTCAGGAAGATTGCACCTCAAAGGTTTCTTTTTGGGTCCACTCATATGATTTGAGTGCCAGGTCCTATCGCCCTATCTTGCCTGAAGATTTCCCAGTTCCTGGTCTCTCTGTTATGCTCTAAATTTTTGCAACATCTCCCTCTCCCTTAGCAGTTCCCAATTGAAGGACCTCTCTCACCAGGGCTCCCGTGGGTGGCACCCTGGTCACACTGAGCACCCATCCCACTGAGAACTGTTTTGTGTTGGGCAGTTACTGTTCTGGGTTACCGCTGCTAGGGAGAGGAGGGAGTTGGAAACTGGGTACCTGGCCAGCTGGAGTTCCAATCTCCCCACCAAATATGGCGAGAAAGATGAGCCAAGGTGGGGGTGGTCTGTTTCCAGCGACTGGGTGACAGGTTGAGTGGGGGGAGCCGGGCAATGGCATTCTGCTATGTGTTCAGAGATGAGCTCTGTAACATTCAGTACTGCGGCTTTGCCTATCTTCAGAGCCTGTGAGTTGCCTCCAGGTACATGTAGATTTTCCCAAAGAGGACTATGGCAGTAGCTGTGGAGTTGAGTCACAAGACAGAGGCAACCAGGGGAGCCCCTCATTGGTAGATATGGGAGTCCACAGGGCAGTGGTAGCTGGAGTTCCTCTGGGTTGGTAGCAGCTAAGTGCCCTGCATGGGAGCAGAGCAGAGTCTGGGAGTTCTGCGGCAGTGCTGATAGGTGATCCAGCTAAGGGCCTCTTAAGCCCTGCGTGGGCTAGAATTTGGGGAGTTAGGCGTTGGGAGTCAGGAGTCCTGCTCAAAGTGTGAGAGCAGCTGTATAGGGGTCCTCTATTACTCTCAGAGAAGCAGTATCCCACTAGTTGAAAACCAGGTCACAGAGCAACAAAGAATGCTGCCTCTTTCTGGCCCACCATCTTAGATTTCTCTTCTCTTTCTTTTTATTTTTTATGTATCATATTAAATGATTTTTTGATGACATTATGAATTATATCCGCCTCTGTGTGGATATTTACTGTAGTCCTACATGGCAGATTTGGTCCTGATTATAACTGTTAAGTATTGTCATAAAACTTTCTTCAGTGGTTACAAAGAGATATCTGAAATTATAACAGTGAAAGTACTTAGATATGTGGCTTGGAAAGAGAAGGATTCCCCAAATGTGGATTTATAAAAATAATGCACATTCAACTATTTGGTACAATATTCAGTAATCAAATTGATATTTATTGAGTACAAATTATTTTCTGTAATAAAATATAAGTAGGAAACTATGAGAGTCATGAGAATAATTTTATAGAAATGTACATTTTTTCAAAGATTTTATGACAATATTGACAATAATCATGAGCATAATATAAAACAGTTGTGTTAGTGAATGATAAAAAATATTTGTTTAAAAATTCAATAATTTTTCCAAATTTTGTTGTATATCTATATTACTTCTTACTAAATTTTAAATTTCTTTTATTGAGGGTGTGATACTTTAGCACTGAGCCACATCCTCAGTTCCTCATTATTATTAATTTTTTATTTTGGAACAGGGTCTTGCTAAGTTGCTGAGACTTGCCTTGAACTTGTAATACTCCTGTCTAGCTTCCTGAGCAGATGGGATTATAGGTATGTGCCACCACACCCTAAGAGTTATGGAGGTTTTTAAAGAGATATGCCTCCAGATATAAATTAGTAAATGGAACAAGTTAAATTTAGATTTGAAAATGTGAAAGAGAATATATGTTAATTAAGGCTATGTTCCAATACCCTTGCAAATACCAATCATTAACCAATCCTTAAATAAATAAATATTAATTATAAACTAAATAAATGTTTACATTTTTACTTTTTTGTAATATTAATATGATAGTATAAAAATAAAAAATTCACTTGAAAATGTTTTTTCTACTTTGATTGCAGTTGTATAAATTAAGATTTTTAAAGGTCCAAATAAGAAAAAATATCAAAAAATGTATTTTTTAATATAATATAAAAGTGGTTGGGTATTAGCTCTGTTCTGGCTCTCTTCATTAAAAGTGACATACAATTACAATACATAGAGCTAGAAAATAATGATTTTTTAAATTGAAAAATACAGTCCATTGTAAATTAGATCAAGTGCTTACATGTCAAAGCAAACTTTAATGTTTAATTATTAATTATTTCAGTGATTATATTATTTCATTCCTTTTACTCTCCAGAATGTAAGTTAATCAGTAAAAACAAAAACAAAATCAACAAAAAAAAAAAACCAAAATTATTTAAAACATACTGATATATTTAATAAAATTGTGGATTCTAAAGTTCTTGAAATCTCAAGGAAATTCTTTCATTTTGCTCTGGAAAACAAGGGAAATCAAAGCAAAATTCTCTAAAGCTTTAGGCAGAAATTTATCATTTATATATATATATATAAAAATATATAATATTTATATTTTGTGTTAGTAAATGATTATATATGTATATATATATATATGTGTGTATATATATATATGTGTATATATATATGTGTATATATATATATATATATATATATATATATATACACACACATATACATATATATAAAGAGAGAGAGAGAGAGAGACAGAGAGAGAGAATGTTTGTTTGTTTTCAAGATTAAAATGTGTAGCAATGCCTTTTATGGAGTGGGAGAGGATTCCAGAAGAAACTTCAGCAATAAAACTCATAGGGGAGCTAAATGTGTTGGCACAGATCTGTAATCCCAGAAGCTCAAGAGTCTGAAGCAGGAGGATCCCAAGTTCAAAGCTGTCTTCAACAACTTAGCAAGGCCCTAAGCAACTTAGTAATATTCTGCCTCAAAATAAAAAGTAAAAAAAGAGCTGATGATGTGGGTCTATGTTTAAGAACCCCTGGGTTCAATCCCTGGTTAAAAAAAAAAAAGTCATAGGGAAATAATACTGTTTTTAGTCCATTAAAACATGGTGAGATCATTTTTGAGGGCAGATACATCATAAATAGATTTGTTTTCAGAGGCATCCAAATAAGTTTTAACATATAGTTTCAGATATGAACACAAGTAGAAAACAGCTTTATAATACTACATTAACATTATTTTGCTTTTCTGTTTTTAAATTTTTTTTCATAGTGTTTCAAATTTTAGAGAATTATAAAAAGTAACAGGAAAACTTGGGACATCTCCAGAGAGTTTGTGAATCATGAGGTTTGGCTGAAGTATTAAGTGAATTCAAAAAACTGAATAATTTTGTAATATTTTGAGACCAGAAAGGTGTTTTTAAATTCATTATACATGCCAAGGTTCTAACTTTTTAATTCCTAAATGGTCACCTTTGAGAAATTAGCACTGCTGTTTTTATTTTGTAAAAAAGTTTATGGATAAAGCAAAATAAATATTTAAAAGGAGTAGAATACAAGCTACATGTTCCTAACACAATTAAAAACCTTAGCTTTAGATTGTAGGAGGAAGATTAACTCCAAGTAGGGTTATGTTCTGGGGGGGATATTTACTTAAGAAATAATATATTTTTAGATGCCAACAATTTATTCTATAGTATATGGCATTAAAAATGGAGAACTTTTCATTTCTTGTATTTTATCCCATCATGATATAATGATAGTTTTGTTGCAGATGGACCATAAAGAACTATTTTAAATAATTCCCAAATTTCCAAATGACATGCCTTCTGAAATTCCTCCAAATGCTCCAAAATTTATTAGAATTTATGCTTACCTTTTTCATTAAATAGAACTATATTCACAAATATAATACCTGGACATAAACTTGACAGGCAGAACCACTCTTGAGATATGTTTTATGTGTCTATTATTATTTTTTGTCATTTCATCTGTCCTTGGAAAATGTTTCTTTTACTTCTTCCTCCATCCTTTTTCTCCAAACAACTAAATGTCAGGATAATTCCACATCCTAATAATATTGTCACTAAAAATATAATAGGACATAAAGAAGCAACTGAACCTCTGAATACTCTAATCATAGTTTTAAATTTTTCTTTCTTACTGCTCACCATGGATACTATTTATTAAGGACATACTTTTTTAATGGCACATTTAAACTATGTAATGACACCCACAGTTTTATGCATAAATATATTCTCAGAAAATCTTGTCAATTAGATTGTGGGGAAAGGGTGTTTTCCTAATCCTACTTTGAGCATAAATTTAAATGGAGTGTGACAACAGCCCAAACATGTGCTACTGAAAGCTCTCAATAAGAATGTATCATTTAAAGATGAATATGTGAACTCACACTATTTAAATGGGGGCTATTCCATTAGAAAGCAAAGGCACAGGCAGCAAGCTCCCAAATTAGCTTCCCAGAATGGTGTTTTCTTGTCCATTAATGTAATTTCCTGGTATAATTTTTACTGTGTATTTATGTTAATTTTTAGAGGTTTTTTTTAACTGGTTGCTAAATTTTGCTAGGAATATTCAGTACTGAATATAATATGTTCAAGATAGAATTGGATTTGGCAGCATATATAAGAATGTGATTTGAGATTACTATATTACTCCTATGAGTCAAATATGTGGCCCAGGCAGGTGGGAATAAGTACTATATATCTTTGATGTCTTAGTTACCAGTATCTAAGGTTCTCCGGTGAACTGTAGTTAGCTACAGTAAGTTGGTATGTAAGAGTATTTATAATTACATTCTATACTAGGACAGGGAGAGAAAGACAAAGGAAGGTGGAGGAGAGGGAGAGAGAGTGGCAGAAAAGCAAAAGATGCTGAGAACCTAAGAAATCATTTGGAATATAGAGCTGGATTGTGCAGTATTATAACCTTGGTCATTTAAAACAGGAATCTATTTACAACTGTCTGCTATTTAATATAAAATAAACTATAATTTACAGGTGATTTGTTTATGGCTTCCAGAACCAACAAACCTAAGGTTTAGATCTACCAAAGGTGTTGTTTTCTAGAAAAATTCCATAGAAATGAGTTCAAAATATATACACAGTAACATTTTATAAACAATTTTTCTCAGAATTATATGTCTTAGATCAAAATTTCTCATTGCAGAATTGTGGTTATGATGAGAAGTTTAAACATAATTTAATTTTATGAAAACTTTTTTCTTTCTTGAAATTTTTTATAAAATCTCTTAATAATAACCATCTGTCTTTCTATAAATATAATCCACGTGAGCTTCATTGACGGGACAACATGTATTATACTAAACCATCTTTGTTTGGTGATAATCATGAATTGAAATTATAATTTTAATATCTATTATTATTTATTATGTAGAACATATATAAAGTTAAACAGGAAATATATAGTTAGTGTTCATCTAGTGCAACTCAAGCTTACTTTTGACTTCTCACTATAAAATGTTTCTTCAGATTTTCCCAAGTTTTGTGTCTGTAGTTTGAATAAATGACTCTTCAAATGGATGGAGGAAATAACTTTTCCCTGTGTCTTTTACTTAACAGTTTAGACCTGTGGCCCCTGGTCTCTTTCCTCATGTGACATGTACATTCCCACATCCTGACTTCTACAACAATGTGCTTCTTTCTGTCTTCAAACTCACCACTCTTCCCTTTCCTCAGTGTCTTAAAGTACTCCCTCACCTTCTGGCTGAAATTTTCTCTTTTTCACTAGCTACATAGAAAATACTACAAAGGAAACATCTTCTGTTATGCTGATGTCACAATCTAATGAAATCCTCTAACTAAAAGTTAGGTTTGCACACTGCATTATATCTTTTTCAGTGCTTTTCCCAGCTACACATTATTATGCTTTAAGATGATACAGATTGTTGCTCAGTACCAAATCTTTATTAATGCCCTTATGGACATATAATGGGAACTAATCAATAAATAAATGACAGGCATGTATAATTCATAGTATACTTAGATAAGCATTTCCAGATGTTAAACTCCCAAACATGTGTGGTTTTCACCTATGATCACTGTCTGGTCTGCCTTTATGTAGACGTGAAAAGTATTATCAACATAACCTTACCTCTTAAAATTATCTTTTTCTTCAACAAAACTCCATACCAAAGAAAACATGTAGTTTTTAAAGAAAAAAATCACAGAAAACTTATTTTAAGGCTAAATATTATTTACATTGGTATATTCTCTGCCTGAATATTATTCACATTGATGTATTCCCTGCCAGAAATTGTTCATGAGACCCAACATCATGATATTAATTTTGTAATTATAAAAACATTTCTCACTGCATTTAATTTGTTTTACTTTTTAAATATGTATATAAATTCATTATTCTTTCATAATCTGTTTTGCTTAATATTAATTTTATAACCAATATTTCATTCATTCAATCTCTGTTGCCTTCTCAAATTAAAGGTAATTTGCATTGATATCTAGTCATACTTCAATGTATTTATAATCATAATCACTACATTGAATGTCTCACACATGCACACAAGTCAATAATTTATGTGTGATTGGATTGGGGGGCACTTTTTTACAATGTTTTACATCGGTTCAGGAGAAAATGAACAATCCATCATAGTTGGCCAAACTTGAAGGGACAATGTTTCTAAATAAGTAGTAAAAGGGAAGAAATTTAAAGAATATAGCAAATTTAGAGATTTCCAATACCAATTTCCAAAATTGTACTTTTAGTTTTATACAAAATTTTAAAAACTGTTTTCAAATTATAGCTAATGTCAAAAATTGTAAATATTTAAAAATTTAAATATTTTGAAGCCTAATTTTCTTCTCATAGTATTTTAAAGAATTTTTAATTGTAGATGAATACAATGCCTTTATTTATTTTTTAATTTATTTTTATGTGGTTCTGAGGATCAAATGCATTGCCTCACACATGCTAGGCAAGTGCTGTACGACTGAGCTACAACTCCAGTCCCCAATTTTTTAAATTAACTTTTTGGAATAACATTTTGATATAGTTAAGCTCATTTGATTGTATATATACATAAATATGTGCTACTAAACTGATTCCTACTTCCTGTCTCATATAACACCTATCACATTGTGATGCAAACTATAAAACTGGGAAAATATATAAGGAAACTCATTTCAGATATTAGACAAAGAAAACAAAGAGCTGTAATCCTTTAGGAAAATAAAAGTACATGAGGTAATCTGCATATTTACCCACATTTCATGACTGGAGATCATTTGTTAATTATAGCATGGTCAAGTGGATCTTATGTATAGAATGGTAGACCCACTGGACCTAAAGAGTGGGATTGGAATTCAAGGTTGCTGCTAAAAATGGTTGAATTTCCAAGATTTGATTTCCCCACAGGCATTTGGCTGATTTGTAAATTGTGTATTAATGGGGTACTACTCCAACAAATGCACACAGAACAGTCATGGTGAGAAAACAGATGAAGGTTCATTAGGCGTACAACAACACAGAGAGAAGGAAGCTCTGACCAAGCCAGAGCACAACTAAGCCAGGGCACAGGAAAGATTAGCATATGAAGGGGGAACATGGAAGATGTAAAACGGCTCAGCTCTCATGTCTGAAGCAGGATTCTCATTTTCTATTGGTATTTAGCATGTTTATAGATGTATTTGATTATTACATCTTAGAAAATGGGAGCACAGAGGTGAAGAAACCTGGCTCAGAGAAAACAACAAACAAAAAACAAACAACCCCCCATCCTAAAATATCTAAGATGAAAATTCCATGAGGTAATATTATAGTAGATTTAATAGTTCAGAAGAAAAAATTTATGAACTCAAAGACACAGAAAATAACACTGTCCAAAATTCAACATAGGGTGGAAAGAGAAGAAAAATATGAACAGACTTAATTAGCTATAAGACAACTACAAGCAGCCTAATATAAATATAAATGCAATATCTGAAAATGAGCAATTAGAAAAAAATATTTGAAGACACAATGAATAAAAATTTTCCAAAATGATGAAAAAAATACTTAAACCATAAACCCAACAATATCAAAAAACTTTGAACAAAGAAATATATATATATATATATATATATATATATATATATATATATAAACTGCTTCAAAATTATACAATAAAAATAACTTGCTTAAGTAATAAAGTAAAACAGTGAAAGCAGCAAGATAAAAGGGATGCATTATGAAAAAGGAAAAGAGTCTAAATGTAAATTGCAGATTTATCATCTGAAACAAAGTAAAAAAAAAAAAAAAAAAAAAAAAAAAAAAACACAGTGGAGCAATATTTTCTAAAATTTGAAATAAAAATAGTGAAAATATAAGAAAGAAGATGATGGACAAAATGGCCCAGACTCCTTTATTCTTTCTGCTAAATACAACTCTAAGCCTTGAAAAATAAGGAAAGGCAATCAAAAAAGGTTATGAAATGTGGACAGAGAAGAGTGGGTCACATGATAGGTTATGGAGCACATGACTAGAGAAAGAATATGTTAGCAAGGAGGTTTATAAGCAAATAGGCCAGGTAAATTTCTATAGGCAATGAAGTTCCTGACATCCAACTAAACAACAGGAAGGGGCCAGACAGATATACTCCTCCAGGTTAGAAAAAGAGTGCTAGCAGCACCATCAAATGATTCCAGCAACATTGATTAGGGTGGTTGATTGGGAGTTCCACTATTAATCATAGATAAAGAAGGGAACTTCATATCTACCTGGGCCTAAGGATCCACTTTTCTATTTGGGAATAGGTTGCTAAGGAGAATCACAGAAGAACAAGGGTCCAGCTAAGGAAATCTCTTTATTTCCATGGTTCAGATAAAAGATGCATTCATCACCTAAATATATCAGGTGGCTAGGTATGCCAATAAGAGGTATCTTACCACAACATACATCCTGACCTGAGATGTACTCTTCATTCCTGTGGGTCCTCCTCCTACTAAAGAGATTCCAAGCAGCCAATTGGCTCTGGCAAGAAGGAAACTGCCTCAACTGTCCAGTACAGGAAGTAAACTTTAACTTGTCAGCCAGAGACTACCTTCTTCTATCTATGGTATCAGGAGACCTAGCTTGGGAAAACCCACAATATCCTCAGAAAGTACCATTAAGGAACTTGGAAGAGGAGGACAAGCGGGGGAAGGAGGAAAAGAGTGAACAATGGGAGGGAGAGGGGCAAGTGTGTTGCCAAAAGTTTGGTCCTTGTCCCTGATACCAATTCAATAAGGACATGGTTTTGAGAAAAAGGGCGGGGGGAGTTTTATTGTTTTTCCAGCAAAGGAAAAACACAGGAGACTCCTGTCCCAGAGGCTGTGTTTCTGCCCATCAGTAGGAACAGGGGGCTTTTAAAGAGGTGACTCAAAGGCTACATTCCACATGTTCTCTGTTGGAGTTATAATTCACTTGTTAATTTGGGGGATAGTCATTTCTAAGATCCCCAAGATCTGGATTACTTAGTTCCTATGATAGGTGTGTACTCAATGATAGATAAATCTGCATAAAACGGGGAAGAAAATTAGGGAGCAGCAGGGAGAAAGAAAGAGAAAGAAACACGTCCATTTTAAAATTAAGATGCAGTGGCAGAGCAGCATAAAGTGGACCACTGTTATGAGTGGAGGGCTAGGAGAAGGCAAATAATACTATCAAAGTCCTGAAGAAAAGAAAATAGGTGGCTGAAATAATGTCTTAAGACTTCCCAAACTTGATGACTCACATAACCTATGGATTCAAGAAGGCAAGGAAACTACAATGAGGATAAATCCAGATATGACTCCACTAAGACACATTGAAATTAAACTTAAAGAAACTAAAGAAAAGTAAAAAGTCTTGATAGCAACCATATTGAACTAGAACATTACCTCAGGGAATAGAACATTACCTGTATTACCTGAAGGGAAAGCGAGGAATGAAATGGGTAAGTGAGAAGTTAAAGACAGAGACCAAGCAGAGACACATACAAGAGTTTATTAGTTGGAGCTGACAAAGGCCATCTCTATATAGGAGAGAGAAGCAAAACAGGCTTGGGTTCTGGGACTTTTATCGGGGAGGCTCAGAATCAGAGCTGGGTGGGTCCTAATGCAGACAGTTAAGGGTTGGGTTGGTATGGGGGAGTGGTGACCCTTTCTCAGAAAGGCCCTTGGATAGGGAAGTTAAACATTTTCCTTAAAATGTCAGCTGTCACTTAAGATGTCCATCCAGACCTTATAAACCCTAATTCACATGATCATGAATTTGCTCTTGTGAACATGAAGTGACAGTGTTTTTTAAGTGCCGGGGGAAAAAAAAAATGCCAACTCATAATTCTACAGATGTCAAAGCTTTCTTTTAGGAGTAGAGTTTAAGTAAATGAAGACCACCAAAATGAAACAAAGAAAGACTGTTGTTTTCAGATCTTTCTCTGACTGGGGAATAAGACATATCACTTGCATGTCACTGACAATCAAAGCCAATCAAGCACGGGAGTAAGTAAAAAAGAAAAAAGAAATGGCTTATGGTAAGCCTTGGTTGGAGGCTGTTGGAATGGGGAAGATGGAAGTGGACTTCCTAGTGACAGGGAAAACTATGATATTAGTTAGTGCATATTTGGATATCTCCAGTTGTTTTGACTTTGGAAGTATTGGGCTGCAAAAATTAGAAAATCTATCAGTTATTGATCAAGTCCTGATTATTTGGTATTGAATACCAACCAGGTTGTGGTTTGGCTTCTTGCACTGGTTGCTATAGATTGTATATTGGCTTTTTAGTCTGATCATTGAAAATTGTTGGTTAGAATTCTGCCTATTGTCTATTCAGATATTTAGTTCTCACAGGAGAACCTGAGATATTATCAAATGAAGGCAATCTGCAATATTTTGCCTTTATCATACTTACTGCTAAAAAATGGCTAAAAGACATTCTTCAAACAGAAAAAAGTGATAAAACATTGCAACATCAAGAAGGAAGACAGAAAAATTGAAAGAATATAAAAATTAGAAAACAGAATGTTTCCCTGAATTGAACTTTCAAATAAAAAATAAATATAACAGATACAAGGGTGCTGAATATAGAACAGGTAACAAAAGAAATATAGTATAACAATTGATGCTTAAAACAATGATCTTTGAAGCAGCAAAAATAAAGCCATCAAAATGGAAGTTTTCAGACTTTAAAGGAAGCAGTAAAATGTTAGCAGTAGACTGCAGTAAATCACATGTAAAGATTCTAATCTCTATAACAGATACTAGTAAATCTTTGCAAATTGATACAATCAAAAATACTGCAAAACCATTAAGCATAGAATCTTAAAATAATGTTCATGTAATTCACAACAAAGTAACAAAAGAAACAGAGAATAAGAAACATAGGGAATGGCCAGTGGCAACTCCTATAATCCCAACAACCAAGGGGGCTGATGCAGAAAGATACCATGTTTAAAGCCAGCATCAACAATGCAAAGGTGTCCCAAGTTACTTAGGAAGACATTGTATCAAAATAAAAAATAAATAAATAAATAAAGAGGGCTGAGGATATGACTCAGTGTTAAGCCACCTATGAATTTAACCCCCATACCAAAGAAAAAAGAAAATAGAAAAAAAAACACAGAAAATGAATAGAAAAAAAATAATAACAAAACAATGGAGAAAACAAACAAACAAAAAGATATTAACTAGTACTTCACCCTTAGTATATACAGATGGCAAATAAGCACATGATCCTTGAGGCTGGGGGACAAACGAACAGTCAGTGTGGGAACTGAATGATTGGGTCAGGAAGATGGGAGATGATTCAAAGAAAATAAAATGCTAATCCCTCCACAGCACTTCCCCCTCCTCCAGCCTGCCATGGTTACCCGACTTCTGGGTATTGTTCCTCCTGGCAAGGAGATTTTAATGAGTAGCTTCTGGGTAGCTCCCTTCCTGCCTTTATTCCTGGCTTCATTCCTGCCCTTGGATCCCTCCACCTTTTGGTTCATGTTGGTGGATGGGAAGAGAGGGCATAAAAACAAAGAAAATCCAAAATCTATAAAGGGGCAGGACACCCCCACTTTCTTGGGAACCAGCTTTAGACTGAGAGGAGTCTCCTCCCCCCACACCCCACCCCCAATCTGTTCTTGCTTTAAATAAAATTTTGTGCATTTGCCTTGACATTTCTCAGGCATTGAATACTCAACACCAGGGAAACAGGGACCATAATCAGATTCTCAACAATGGTATCATCTCTGGTTTCATCACTGGCCATTAGAAAATGGCAAACCCAAAAACAAAAGCACAATGAGAAATCAGAATAACCCTATCACCATGGCCAAAATAAGAAAGAGTAACACAACCCATACT
Organism: Marmota flaviventris; assembly: GCF_047511675.1. Lineage (NCBI taxonomy): Eukaryota > Metazoa > Chordata > Mammalia > Rodentia > Sciuridae > Marmota > Marmota flaviventris. The sequence continues at coordinate 47,259,001 of NC_092510.1, read as the reverse complement.
GGCAAGTATATACAGAATTGAATCACTCATACATTGTTGTTGAGAATATGAAAGATTATTCTGAAAAACTGTTTAGCAGTTTCTTATAAAACAGCTCACAACAAAATATCAGAAATTGTACACTTGGATATATATCCCAGAGAAATGAAAACTACATTTACACAAAAATCTATACACAAATGTTCATAGACCTTTATTCATAATAGTAACAAGCTGTAAATGACCCATATATTGATAATGAGGGAATGGTTAAGCAAACGTTAATACATCTATACTACTTAGTAATAGAGAGGAATAAGCTATGGATGTACTCAATGACTTGGATAAATCTCAAAGGACTTCTAAGAAATATTACATACTATATGATATACTTATAGAACATTTTTAAGATTACAAAATTACAGAAATTGAAAACAAAATAATGGTTGTCAGGGTTTATGGAAGGTCAGGGTGGGAGGGTATGATGGTGATTATAAAAAACTGATGGGAGAGAACTTCCAGTGATGGAACTATCTTTCCATATCTGGTCTGTGGAAATGGAAACACAGACCTAAACATGAATGCAATTGCACAGAGATCAAAGGTACATGTGCATGCACACAAGTGTGCACACACATGCCTGCACAGAGGTACATAAAACTGGCAAAATTCGAATAAGATCATTATTGGTATATTCTATCAATTTCAATTTCCTATTTATGATATTGTTTTATATTTTTGCAAGATTTTCTCTTTTGAGAAATGTGGATTAAGGGTAAATGTGCTTTCTATTTGTCATTTCTTATAGCTGCATATGTGTAAGGATTCTGACCATGGAAATGTACAGGGAAGTGTTCCTCTGGTGAGAAAACTCCCAGGGTGAAAACATGCACCCTGTTTCCCACCCTTAGAATGCCCTCTAATCTCTCTTAGGATCTACTAATATAGTTAATATATGTGCAATGTCTAGCTGGTATGGTAATGCCCTGAGATGCCTCTGTTTTAGAGCCTCATCAAGCCTTGACCTTGATTGCAGACACATAGCTCCTGGATATAGAAGAATTTGTTTGCTAAATAACTACAATGTTTCACCAAGCTCCTATGCTCCTGGAGATGCCAGCCTAACAGTAACTTCAGACAATGGACTTTCTTAAGATCTGTACAAAGCTCCTAACATAAATTGTGAAATGTAGCTGCAGAATAAGCAACCTTAATGATACTTTAAACAATAATGTGGTTATGGTACTAATGACCTAATGTAACTTATTAGTATAAATAAATGTGGCCACTTGGATAAAGAACCACTCTGCCACCTTCCCTGCCTCTGCACCCTGTATGTGTATTTCTTTATTATTATTCCTTACACATATGAATCTAGAATTAAATCAAAATAAAGAGCATAAACCACCACAACAGAAAGGAAAGTGAAATAAAGAGGCTTCAGTCATAAAGAAGCTGAAAGAACATATCATCAGCAAACTTTTGTACAGGAAATGTTAACAGAGTTTCTTCAGATATGGGGACTTTGAAACCAGATGGAAATCTAGATCCACCCAAGGAATAAGGAGCACAAGAAATGTGGACTGTGTGTAACTCTTGCAGGTTATATTCTAGAGGCATATTCACATTTACACTACTTCTCTTATTTCACCTATGATGAATTTTTCCTAAGATGAAGTTTTTTGATGTTTACATTCATGGTGAAGGAGTGTGATTTGAAATTCAAAGGAAGTTCCTGAATTAAATTCATGGTTCTACTACTTAATAGCCATATGACCCTCCACAAGCAATGTTCTCAAATATCATTTTTCAATCTAGACTGAGATATCAATACTGTTTTGACAGTGTTATTAACAGTGGTGATGAGCTAATATATCTCAGAACAGCTAGCACAGTATTGGGTTCATAACTGTAAATACTTAAATATGGACTTACTTTCTCTTCTTTGAATGTTGCTTTCCTTATCTTACCCCTATATAACCATATTATTATTGAACTGTCAAATGCTTCACGGGGGGAAAAAAACTATCAATTTTAATTCAGTTTACTCACATTAATATTTACATGAGATTATTCATTCTTTCTGTTTCTTATAGACCTAAATATTTTTTCTACCTCTACAGAATATGTTTGTAATAAAAATGTATTATTTTCTTTGTTATCATCAATTTAAAATTTGAGAGACTAAATATTTTACTTTGGAGCAGGGGGAAAATCTGTATGATTTCTTTGTTTTTCAGAAAGACTTTGTATTCTTTGAAGTGCAAGTAAAAGGATGAGGAAACCATTCAAGTTTATGTCTTAGGCAGCTTCATCAACCACAAAGGATATTTCATTGCTGCTGCTACTGGCTATATCAGACACAGCAATAAAGAATATTTGAGTTAGGCAGAAAATATTCTACTGAGATTGTGGATTTATGATCATTAAAGTTATAATACAGTTATCTAGGTAAGATTATAGTATCAGTAGAAGTTCACCTTACAATTCCATTAAATAATTTTCTGAGCATTTAAATATCCAATAATAAAAATATTTATTAAACATTGACTTTCTGTCACATATAATGCTTGGAACTGTAAGATATGTTCCTAGCCATCAAGGAACCTAGGAACTCAGTCTGTTTCAGCCTTCTTGGTTTCTTCTGAAAAATACATTTTTATATATGGTCTTCATGAACTTAAACCATTTTTATTAAGTTGCTGTGAGTCTCAATGTCCTGTTCCTCACCACAAAGGGCACAAATGGTAATTAACTGGTGTAATTAATAGTCAAAAGGAGAGGGCTAACAATGTTGGAGCTTACTGGTAGAGTGTGCCAACTTGCCTACCATGAGTGAAGTTATGGGGTCCATCCTTAGAACCATATACACACAATATAGTGAAGAGGCAAAATATAGCTATAAGTATTAATTTTTTTGTGCAAGTTTCACAGAAATAAAATGCATTCACAGGTCCTATTCACTGAAACATTCATCTGTCAAGAAGAAACATGCTAATATAAATCACCAGTATTGAAATATTTAACTACATTAATTTATATTAATTGGTACTTTTTTTGAGCAGCTTAGAACTAACTAGATAAACAGCAACTATAAAAGATAATAAACATACATAAAAATAATTAATAATATTATGCTTTAGTAAATAATATGTCATCTTCAAATGAAGTTACTAACACTGATACTAGAATATCATTCAAACAGTGGAATTTCATGCTATGTTTAGATATACTTTTAAACTCAGCCCAACAGTAATAAAACATTTAGTCCTGTGCATGATTAAGTAGGAAAATTGACTCAGTTTTACAGCATCATGTTTTTAAAGTGAGCAAATACACAAGAGTTAAAACTTAGCACAACAGTTTATTCAGTTACATAATAGCATTTTAATAGTAGCAAATAAAGTCTTCTGATTTATATTATATTCCTATGTTCTCTAAAATTTTGTTTGTAAAGCAGTTTCAAACTCAGTAATGTCTAGATTGCTTTTCCTTTGAGTTATATGGCTTTTATCCATCTATTTTAAACAAAAATCTATATTTAGGTCCTGTATAACTTCCTTTGTAAGCAACACATAACTATTAACAATGTGTAAACAAGCACAATGCCCATGATACAGAAAATCATTTATGTTCAGTATATTTAGTTGTTACCATATTGTAGTTGTACAAAAGGCTTTAGTCAAGTGACAGCTAACAGTGCCCAAATATTTGGAAAGATTATGTAACCATAAATGGTAGCAAAAAAAAATTATGGGGTACATTAGAAAATAATGTTGGGTATTTTAAGCAGTGTAAAAACTCATGTGGGATATGAATTTATCATTTAAAATAGAAACCAGTTTATTTTATGTACAATTTCCTGATACAAATATTTTGGCATTTATGAAAATTCTCAATACGTGAAATGTTTTTGGATTTTTAGTGGCAATTATGTTAATTAATTCTTGATAAAAAGGAAAGATATGATCATCATCATTGATTTCTATTTTCTTCTAATATCAAAAATGCAATATACCATTTACTATGTCAGAATTGTACGATATCACAAAAAGCATTTGAATAGAAACACTATAAACACATATTTTCTAAATTTATCAACTAAGAGAATTTTAGATCAAATGCAGTCAAGAGTTTTATCTTAAATTGTTTACTTTTTAATTTCCTTATTATTTAAGGAGTATTTATTAAGGAGTATTAACCTAGACCCTTCTTTGATTCATTTAGTCATTTAATCATTAAGATCTGAAAACTCTCACTAGGAGTATTGTTACTCTCTACATCCTGGCTTTATGGTTTTTGATGATATGTAAACATTAAAGAGTTTTTATTTCTACTCACTGTCAAGAAATTATTAAGATGATGAAAATTTTTATATAAATTTCTTAATACAAACTAAGCTTTCAACAATTAAATTTCCATAGACTTGCTGTCCATAAGTTTACAAATATCATTCTTGTCCAAGAATTTGTGTTTCTCCAAGAAATTAAGAATAGGAGAATTGTCAGTCACAATGAAAAAAAAAAAATAGGAAGATGTACTATTTTGATATATGTAAAAAAAAAAAAAAAACAGCATCTGTAAGGATGATTAACCAAACTCTAAGTACCCAACCTAAGAATGTGCTCCATTGCTGCTACAATACACTTATGATTTATGATGATATCTATGTCCTCACACAACTTTTATTCACTTTGACAGGAAAACTATGTATAGTAGCTGCATACGTAGAATGACTTCTACTGATAAAAGTATTAATGTTAACAAGTGTGCAAGCACACATGTGTGTGTATATATGTATATATATATATATGTATATATATATATATATATATATATATATATATATATATATATATATATATATGCCAAATGTCTATGTTTGATTATTTCTGGTTTTCAAAACTTGTGGTGAGATTGTGTGATGAAAAAATGAATTTTGGTACTTTTACTTTCTCTTCTAGCATGTAAAGAGCTTAGAGGTTGCACTTTGTCTAGACAGCTAGTACAGAGTCTAACAAACTGAAAAAAAATTCTAAATATCAGAGAAGTAAGGTCATAGGGCAACCCACTTCCACCCCAACTCAAATTGAAAAGACAGCTGAAAACAAAGAATCACAAACTTATTGGAATGGAAATCCACAAACTGAAACCTTGATGCAAAGCAGTGCTAGAGATACAGGAAACTGTAAAAAAAAAATGAAAAATTACTGGAGATTCAGTCTACACAATTTTGCATTAACAAAGTGCTAACACAGAAAGTTCCTCACACCTTTATGGGGTTCACCTCCAAAAATTCACCATTACCTCATAGGTGAATCTTGAAGAGAATTCCCTTTGTGCTTCCAGTAGGGGAGTGAGGAAAATTACCTATTATGAAAAACACCAGACTTGTTATTTTAACAAGTCCTTTCCTGAAGAGACACTATTTTACCAGAGCTTATCCTGATGAGGTTGTATCAGAGCCCACCTTATGTAGGGAAAGAGAAAATCTCAACCCCAGCTGATTTTAGCATTCCATAAGGGGAGATTTTTTAACTCCTATCCACCTCATCTGTTCAGTTCCATGTAATGAACATGGCTAAGACTGAGAAGCCCCAGAGAAGTTTATACACAATTCACCAAAAGACTCAGTGAGGGGCTGGGGATGTGGCTTAAACGCCTGGCATGCCTGCTGCCCGGGTTCGATCCTCAGCACCACAAACAGGCGAGGATGTTGTGTCCGCCAAAAACTAAAAAATAAATATTGAGGTTCTCTCTCTCTCTCTCTCTCTCTCTCTCTCTCTCTCTCTCAAAAAAAAAAAGTGTTTAAAAAAACAAAAGACTCAGTGAGACCCAAACATAGAAATGTGGGATGCTTTCCTCTTTCCTCCCTACCCTGTCTTTTTAAAAGCCAATTCCAGAGTACATTTTTATCCAGGATGCCATGACTGTATTTGAGAAAAAAAATCACAGGTTGTACTAAAAGTAAAAAATAGAACTTGAGGAGACTGGTGCAGTAGCACATGCCTATAATGCCAGCAGCTCAAGGGACTGGGGCTGGAGGATCACAAGTTCAAAGCCAGCCTCATCAACTTAGGGAGACCCTGAGTACCTTAGAATGATCCTGTCTCAAAATGAAAAATAAAACAAGGACTGGGGATGTGGATCAGTAGTTAAACATCCCTGCATTAAATCTGTGTACCCCCCCCCCCAAAAAAAAAAAAAACCAACTTAAAGAGGTTGAATATAGAGGACAACAAAAATCAAGTATGGCAGTGGCATTGGAATTATCAGACCAAAAATTATAAATAATCATCAGAAACATGATGAGATATATTTCAAAAATAAGAAGACATAGACAAACACAAGGAGCAGAAGGAGAATAGAGAGATGGAAATATTAGGAAAATAAAAATTTCAATATTAGCATTAAAAAGACTGGAACAGAAAGGAAGAATGTCTTTGATGGGCTCATTAGTAGGCTCACATAGGTTGAAGAAAAAAAAAATATTTGAGCTTCAAGACATCACAATAAACACCTCCAAAACTGAAAAATAAATAGACCAAGGCTTCAGGAAAACAAACAACAGCATATTTAAGAACTATGGACAACCACAGAGGTTGCCAGAAGGAGAAGGGAGAAATGCAGGAAACGAATAATGAGAACTTCCCCAAATTCAAGCCAGACACTAAAACAGAAAGTGGAGAGGAGAGCCTGCCCACCAGCCCCACACAACCTCGGCCTGGGGTCCCAGGGCAGAGCCACCCCCACCCGCACAGAAATCCAATCTGTGCTGGGATTTCTTATTCACCAAAGAGTGGCTCCACAGGCCAACTGATTTGAGGCTGCCACCACCACAAAACTGGGATAGTGCCACTTCTATCAAGAGAGAAAAATAAGGACCTGGTAAGGTGTCATCAAGGTCCCTGTGGCCTGGCTGTGCCAGATTTTTCTCTACTAGAGGTTCTAATAGTTATGTAATTGCTGAGGTATCAGGGTTGCATAGGGTTGCTTATCTCTTAATTCTCCTACTAATAGCCAACTTCCTATGATTATCCCTCACTAGTCATATAATCTAATACATCCATATTCTCTCATCCTACCTCATAAACATTTCAGCCAACTCTCCAGTCCCCCTTTCACCATTAGAGACTGTAAGCCATTATGCAAAATGCAACTAGTGATTATATAGTTGAAGATAACCAAATTCATCATTTCTGTTATAGTAACAAAATTGTAAATGTAAAAATAGAAGCCAAATGATATATGGCTACACACTGGGTATACTGAGTGCTATAATATTAATCTCTCCCTTAAAAGTGAAGTATTGGTAACCTGTTGGCACACTATAAGACAATAGGGCAGAAGCTGTAATACCTTAGATCTACACTGAAAGAGAGGAAGACACAGAGACATCATGAAAAAAACAAGGGAGGAAAGTGCCCCAAACAAACCAATATACTAGAACAATAGAATCCACAGCAGGTGAAATGTCAGAGAGGAGTTCAGAATATATATAAGTAAAATGATTTGGGAATTGAAGAATGACCTATATGAGTAGATACAGGCAAAAATGGATCCACTCCAACAAAGAGATAAGAGAATAAATACAGGCAACCACAGGATCGCACCCACAAGGAGATAAGAGAGCAAATACAGGTTGCAATAGATTACTTCAAGAAAGAGATAGAGATAACAATAAAATAAAATAAAATAAAAATCCTTGAAATGAAAGAAACAAGAAGCTAATTTAAAAATTCAGTAGACACCATCATCAACAGACTAGATCACTTGGAAGATAGAACCTCAGATAATGAAGAAAAAAATATACAATCTTGAAAACAAAGTTTATCTCACAGTAAAGATGGTAAGAAATCATGAACAGAATATCCCAGAATTATGGGATACTATCAAAAGACCAAATTTAAGATTTATTGGGTTAGAGGAAGGATCAGAGATTCAATCCAAAGGAATGCACAATCTCTTCAATGAAATAACATCATAAATTTTCCCAAGCATGAAGAATAAACTTGAAAATCAAATAGAAGAATTGTATAGGACACCAAATGTACAAAATTATAACAAATCTAAACCAAGACACATTATAATGAAAATGACTAGCATACAGAATAAGGATAGAATTTTAAAGGCCATAAGAGAGAAAAATCAGATTACCTATAAGGGAAGACTAATTTGTATCTCAGCAGATTTTTCAACCCAAACTCTCAAAACCAGGAGATCCTGGAACAACATATACCAAGTGAGATAATGGATGCCAACCAAGAATCTTATATCCAGAAAATAAGCTTCAAATTTAACAATAAAATAAAAACATTCAATGATAACCAAAAGCTAAAAGAATTTACAGTAAGAAAGCTTGCACTAAAGAACATTCTTGGCAAAATATTCCATGAGGAGGAAATGAAAAACAATAATGAAAATCTGCAAAGGGAAGAACTACAATAAAGGAAAAGCCAGTCAAAGGAGAAACCAAGTCAAGCTAAATATCAAAAATAAACAAAAATGACTAGTAATACAAATCATGTCTCAATAATAGCCTTCATGTTAATGGCCTAAACTCACCAATAAAAAGATATAGGCTAGTAGATTGGATCAAAAAAGGCCCAACAATATGCTGCCTTCAAGAGACTATCTCATAGGAAAAGACACCCACAAACAGAAGGTAAAAGATTGGGATAAAATATACCATTCACAAGGTCTATGTAAACAAGCAGAAGTTTCTATCCTCACATCAAATAAAGTAGAATTCAAGTCAAAGTTAATCAAAATGGATAAAGATGGACATTTCATACTGCTTAAGAGAACCATACATCAACAAGACATAACAGATATAAATATATATATGCCCCAAATGTTGGAGCGTCTACATTCATCAATCAAACTCTTCTCAAGTTCAAGAGTCAAATAAACCACATCACAATAATTCTGGCTAATTTTAACACACCTCTTTCATCACTGGATACATCTTCCAAACAAAAGCTAAAGAAAGAAACTATAGAATTCAATGATACAATCAATAACTTACACTTAACTGACATATATACAGTATATTCTCTGTCAACGAGTGAATACACTTTCTTCTCAGCAGCATGTGGATCCTTCTCCAAAATAGACCATATATTATTTCACAAATCAAATTTAGTAAATTTAAAAAATGTAGCTACTACCCTGCATTCTATCAGAACACAATGGAATGAAATCAGAAATCAATGATAGAATAAAAAATAAAAGATACTCCAACACCTGGAGGCTAAATAATACACTATTGAAATAAAAATATGTTGCAAAAGATATCAAAGAGACGATTAAAAAATTCTTAGAAGTAAATGAAAACACTGATACAACATATTGAAATCTCTGTAACACTATGAAGGCAGTGCTAAGAGGAAAGTTCATTGCATGTACTTCATTACTTCAAAGAAGAAAAAGTTAACAAATAAATGACTTAACATCACATCTCAAAGCCCTAGAAGGAGAAGAACAAATCAACCCCAAAAGCAGTAGAAGACAGGAAATAATTAAAATTAAAGCTGAAATCAATGAAATCAAAACAAAAGAAACAATTGAAAAACTTGACAAAACGATAAGTTGGTTCTTTGAAAAAATAAATAAAATTGATAAATCATTAGCCAAGCTAATGAAGAGAAGGAGAGTGAAAGCACAAATTACTAACATCCATAATGAAAAAGGAAATATGATGAACATTACAGAAATACAGGAGATAATTATAATTTATTTTGAAAACTTGTACTCCAATAAAATAGAAAATATCAAAGACATCAACAACTTTCTAGAGGTATATGATATGCCTAAACTAAATCAGGATGATATACACAATTTAAACAGACTAATTTCAAACAAGGAAGTAGAACATGCCATCAGAAGTCTACGAACCAAGAAAAGCCCAGGACCAGATGGATACACAACTGAGTTCTACAAGACATTTAAAGAAGAACAAACACCAATACTTCTCAAAGTATTTCATGAAATAGAAAAAGAGGTAACACTTCCAAACACATTCTTTGAGGCCAATATCACACTGATTTCAAAACCAGACAAAGACACATTACAAAACCACAAAATTTCAGACCAATATCTCTAATGAATATAGATACAAAAATTCTCAATAAAATTCTGGCAAATCAAATACAAAATCTTATCAAAAAGATTGTGCACCATGATCAAGTGGGATTCATCTCAGGGATGCAAGTTTGGTTTAACATACAGAAATCAATAAATTAATCACATCAATAGACTCAAAGATAAAATGTATATGATCATCTCAATAGATGCTGAGAAAGCATTTGATAAAATACAGCATCCCTTCATGTTCAAAACACTTGAAAAACTAGGGATAACAGGAACATATCTCAACATTGTAAAAGCTATCTATGCTAAGCCCCAGAACAACATCATTCTAAATTGAGAAAAATGAAAAGCATTCTCTCTATAAAAACTGGAACAAGACAGGATGCCCTCTGTCACCTCTTTTATTTAACATAGTTCTTGAAATTCTAGCCAGAGCAATCAATAACTTAGACTTAACTGACAGACAAAAGATATTAAAGGAATATGCACAAGAAAAAGAAGATCTCAAATTATCACCATTTGCAGAAGATATGATTCTATACCTAGAAGACCCAAAACATTCCACCAGAAATCTCCTAGAACCAATAAATGAATTCAACAAAGTAGCTGAATGTAAAATCAACTCCCATAAATCAAAGGCATTTCTGTATATCAGTGAAAAATCTGCTGAAAGTGAAACTAAGAAAGCCAACCCATTTACATAGCCTCAAAATAAAATAAAATAAAATACTTGGTAATAAATTGAACAAAAGAGGTAAAAACAAAAAAACAAACAAACAAAATAAACCTCCACTATGAAAACTACAACACACTAAAGAAAGAACTTAAAGAAGACCTTAGAAGATGGAAATATTTACCTTGTTCTTGGATAGGCAGAATTTATGTTGTTAAAATGACCATACTATCAAAAGCACTATACAGATTCAATGCAATTCCAATCAAAATCCCAGTGGCATTCCTTATAGAAATAGAGAAAGCAATCATGAAATTCATCTGGAAAAATAAGAGACTCAGAATAGCCAAAGAAATCCTTAACAATAAGAATGAAGCAGAAGGCATTACTATTCCAGACCTAAAACTATACTACAGAGCAATAGTAACTAAAACAGCATGGTATTATTGGCATCAAAATAGATCTGTAGACCAATGGTACAGAATAGAGGACTCAGACTGTAACACACATAACTAACGTTATCTTATAAAGGCTCCAAAAACATACATTGGAGAAAAGATAGCCTCTTCAACAAATAGTGCTGGAAAAACTGGAAATATGAATATAACAAAATGAAATTAAACCTCTATCCTCACCATGCACAAAACTCAACTCAAAGTGGATCAAAGACCTAGGAATTAAACCAGAGACCTTGCACCTAATGGAAGACAAATTAGGCCCAAATCTCCACCATGTCAGTTTAGTCCCCAACTTTCTTAATTAACCTCCTGTAGTGCAAGAATGTAAACCAAGAATCAATAAATGGGAAGGATTCAAACTAAAAACTTCTTAGCAAAAGAAACAATCAGTGAGGTGAATAGAGAGCATGCAGATTGGGAGCAAATTTTTACCACAAACACTTCAGATACAGCACTATCTCTAGGATATATAAAGTACTCAAAATCCTTAAGACCAAAACCACAAATAATCCAATCAATAAATGGGCCAAGGAGCTGAATAGACACTTCTCAGAAAAGGATATACAATCAATCAACAAACATGAAAAGATGTTCCCCATCTCTAGCAATTAGAGAAATGCAAAGCAAAATGACTCTAAGATTTTATCTCACTCCAGTCAGAATGGCAGCTATTAAGAATACAAACAACACTAAGTGTTAGCGAGGATGTGGGGAAAAAGGCACAGTCATACATTGCTAGTCCTGGAAAGTGTATGGAGATTCCTTAGAAAACTGGGAATGGAGCCACCATTTGACCCATATATCCCACTCCTCAGTTTATACCTTAAGGATTTAAAAACAGCATACTACAGGGACACAGCCATATCAATGTTTATAGCAGCACAATTCACAATAGCTAAATTATGGAACCAACCTAGATGTTCTTCAGTAGATGAATGGATAGGGAAACTCTGGTATACCTACACAATGGAACATTACTCAGTATTAAAATAAAATAAAATCATGGCATTTGCAGGTAAATGAATCTAATGCTAAGTGAAGGAAACCAATCCGCAAAAACCAAAAGCCAAAGCCCAATGTTTTCTTTGATATGAGGATGCAGATGCATAATGGCGATAGCAGAGGCAGGGAGCATGTGAGGAATGGAGGAACTTTAGATAGGGCAAAGTGGAGGGAAGGGAAGGGAGGGGTCAAGGGGGTAGGAATGATGGTGGAATGAGTTAGACATCATTACCATTACTGTAGGTACATGCATAATACACAAATGGTGTGAAAATATTCTGTGTATAATCAGTGTCTTGAAAAAATTGTGCTCTATATGTATAATATGAAATGAATTGCATTCTACAGCATGTATAATAATTCAGAATAAAAAAAGTGAAGAAAATACCTAGAATGATAAATAAATAGGTATATAATAAATACTTACAACTAGGGGAACCATAGAAAGCTGCAGAAAATAAAGGACCACAAAAGAAGCCTGAAAGAGACTGGTATAAGGATAAATACTTAGATATAGAAAAGCAAAATAAGAATTTTATCTGACTCCTCACAAACTATGTTACCAAAAAGAGAGTGAAATGAAATTTTTACATGTTGAAAGAAAATAAAAACCTACCAACCTACAATTCTGTACTCTTGTAACATTATTCTTTAAAAAAAAAAAAAAAGGAGAAATAAACATTCTCAGACAAAAAAAGTAGTTATATGATGGAATTTATTGCCAGTAGATCAGCCCTAGGAAAAACAAAACAAAACAAAATGTTAAAAGGAGTATCTTAGAGAAAAAGAAAATGACATAGGTCAGGAACTCAGATCTACATAAAGAAGTGAAGAACGTTAAAAGAAATGAGTGAAGATAAAATAAAAATTTTCATTTTTTCCATTTTTAATTGATGTAAGAGATAAATTTATTTAAAATAACAAGAGAAATTATATACTTAATGATGAATAGAGAGAAAGAGAAAGAAATGCATGCTTGTTTTTTGTTATATTTGGTTATGCATAAGTGGAATGTGTGGCAGAAACAATGAGAGGAATTGAGATGTTTGTTACTATAAGTTATATTACAACCAACTGATATAGTACCATTTGAATATGTGTTGGAAGTGGTGACTGAATTATGGGTCTTGGACTGTCCTATGACAAAGGTGATGCTGCTCTTGGGAGCTCTTGGTACCAAGGCCTCCATTTGAGACTGCCCAGTTGCTATTGTGATGTCCTGTTCAATAGGAGGTTCTGCGCCAGCCATGGAGCTATTCAGTTCTTGATCTTGCAGTTAAGAAGCTAGTTGCATGGGGTAGAATGTTATGGGTGCACACTGATAATCATGAATGGGGGACTCACACTCATGACCTTGGTTCTGCTTACTTTGAAGAAACTTTCTCACAATGAATCCTTTTGATGTTTAAACTTACCTAGTCAAAGTGCTGGGAGTGAATGGCTGTGGTCACTATTTCCCTATCAAGGTTTAGTGATCAGCTGGCCCAGCTTTTTCTCTATTCTTGTGTCTGTCTTTCCTCCATCCTCTCACCACCCAGTGTGAGAACCTGAATTAATGACTCTGCCTATCTCAGCAAATATAGACTTGAATACATTATAAATGGATATTTCAAACTGGTGCAACCACTAGAAGAAAAGTGAAAAACAAGATACACAAAAAGTGTCAGTAATATCAATGACACACAAAAAGATGAGAAAAATTGGAAATATTAGAAAAATACCCAATTGACATTTCAAAAGGCATAAAAAGTAAGGAAGACAAAAAATGGGGCAAAGAACCAATGTAGAAATTTGAAAAGAAGGAGTGACAGATATGTTAACCACTAATTCAACTATTTCAATAATCACTTTGATTTTTTAATGAACTAAATGCACCAATTTAAACAGAGATGATCAAAGTGAACCAAAAAAAAAGCAATACTTAGTGAACTGCTGCCTGTGTGTGTGGGGGAAACACTTTAAATATAAACATAATGCAGATAAACGGTAAAGATATGCAGATATGCCATGCTAACACAATCAAAGAAAAGGATGTAATAGCTTCAGACAGAACAACCTTCAGAGCAAGAAAAATTATGAGGGAAAAGAAGGACATTAAATAACCATAATGGTGTCAAATTCTCTAAGAATACTTCATAGTCCTTAATGTATACATGCCTGGCTACAGAACATCAAATAGTTGGGGGAAAAAATGCTGACAGAAATGCAAAGAGAAATAGAAAGAACCACTATTATAGTTAGAGACATAAACTCTTATTAAAGGACAGATATAGAAGGCAGAAATTAATAAAGGCAGAATTGAATTCAACAGCACTATAAATCAACCACCTCTAGTTGGCATCTGTAGACTAATTCATCTAACAACAGTAGATTACACATTGTTCTCTAGCTCACATTGAACATTTACTAAGATACACTGTATTGCAGGGCATAAAACATACCATATTGAAGTCAGAGGAATATAAATTATGCAGTGTATGCATTCCAAGCACAGTAGAATTAAATTAGCATCAAATAACAGAAAAACAGGTGGAAAATACCAAATGCAAGAAGAATAAACAACGTATTTCCAAATAAGCCATAGATCAAAGAAGAAGTTGTAAAATAAACTAAAATATTGTTAATTAAATAAACGTAAAAATTCAACAAATCAAAATGTATATAAGACACTTAAACACAAAGATTATGAAGTATTTTACATAATCCAATGCATACATTAGGGGAGATATATAAGTCCACCTTAGAAAACTAGAAAAATAAGTGAAAGTTAAATCCTGTGGTGAGCCGCTTCTGCCGTTTCTGCAGACTATGGTCGCCATTACGAGATGGCGCTGGCTCCGCTGTGGTATGTGACAAACAACTCCTTATCTGAGAGAGTTGGCACATGATTCTTCACCACCCTGTGAGAAAGCTCCACGCGGCAGCTTTGCATTGGGGCTTGGGATGCTTTATTAAGGCTGGGAGGGCATCCGGGAAAGAGAGAAGAAGAGAGAAGAAGAAATATCAAGGGCCTGAATAAACTGCTGAAAGAAGATTCCTGAGTTGTGTCTTCCTTGCGGGCAAGGGGTCACGACAAAATCCTAGTAGGCAAAAGAAAAGAAAAAAATGAGATTTTGAACAAAATTTAAAGGAATTAAAACCAGGAAATTATAAGGAAATAAATTAAAAACTATATGAAAACATATATCAAAATCAAGTAGAATGTATCTCAGATATATAAGGCAAAAAATTGAAAAAGCCAATTAATCAGTTAAATCAATTCACTATAGAACAAAATTCACATTACTGTATCCATTGATGAAAAAAAAAAGCATTTTACAAACCAAAACTCATCACTGATAAAAATTCTCAGTAAACTAATACCAGAAGAAATTTCTTCAGCTTAATAAAGAATATGTATAAAAATCCTACAGCTGAAGTCATTGTTAATAGCAAGAAATTCAAAGATAATTCCCTAAGAACAAGACAAGGATGTCCCCTCTCACCACATTTCTAACATGGTATGGAAGTCCTAGATAACATGATAAGAAACAGGAGGAAATAAGAGGTCTACTGTTTGGGAACAAAGACATAAAACTGTCTTTGGACACAGAAGATGTAATAACCTAATAGAAAATCTGAAAAAATAAATGACAAATGAAACTAACAAAGCAATTTATAAGTTTGTAGGACAAAAGGTTAATATAAAGTCAATCACTTTCTTATATACCAGCAGTGAACAAGCAAAATTTGAAATTAAAAACACAAAGACATTTCTATTACATTGGCAAACATGAAATACATAAGGCATAAGTCTAATAGAGTATGTACAGACTTATATGAAGAAAATAACAAAATAGAAATCAAAGAACTAAATAAATGAAGATAAATTTCACACTTATTACACTCTCAGATCAAATGTTTTACCTGTTGCCAAGGTAGTGATTTTCTATGTTTTTCTCAAATGCTTTTCAGTAAAGTCAAGGATCAATAAAATAAAGTTTGGTACATATTTCATTTTTTATTAGTTAATCTTAACTATTTAGTAAATTAACCAATAAGTCATAAATGTTTGCATAATGGCTCTGGGTTTAGTGTAAACAACTAAGATTTTATTACATTACAGAAGTCGGAGTTGTCTATATAGCAAGAGAAAATACTTGTTTCTTTTTCAATTTAATTTCAATTCACACTTTAGGTATTGCTCTGATTCTTAGATGGAAAAATGAGAAATTGGAAACATAGTGAAGAATAGCCACACAAATTTCTCATTCCTTGTGATACATGAGATGAAGGACATGTTTTAATTGTTTTAGCTTCTTCATATTTGGAGTGTGGTTATGTCCAGGGCAAGAAAGGAAAACAACTATCTTTTTTTCTCATAAGAATCTAATGTCATGCTAATTATTTTTAACAATACTTATTCATCACTGTCATATGAATTTAACATTGCACTATGGTATAAATTCTAAGAATCAGAAATAACATGAAAGGATAATTCACAACCAAATATTGCAAATGATACTTCTTATTAGAGATTTTATTAAAATGAAAAAAGGAACTTTTCCTGCAAGAATGAGCTTTATAATTTGACCACATTGTTCTCTCAGTTTAATAGGACATGTCCAATTTTCTCAGGCTAGCATTTTGAAGATTTTTTTAAACAAATTTTGAATTCCTTAGATGAAATATATTAAACTAGAGATATATCATAAATGTAACTCCACATAATTCAGAGATAGAGTAAAACCCTAGAATCAGATGAAAGTCAGAAATCCCTCAATGGGTATAATGAATGATCTTACACTCTCTAAGATTTTTTTCTGATTTTTTTCCATGATAACACCTAGACCTACTCTTTGTTAGTGAAATCCTCAGAGGGAAGCACATAAAAATGAGGGAAAACATAAATTGAGAATCTGCTTTAGGTATGAAAGAGAAAATGTGTACTTTCATAAAACTTTGTCTCATGGCTCAAGCAGTTGCATGATGAAGTTAGTTGTTTGTGTGGATACAAACAAGAAGGAACTTTCATTCTCATGTCTCTGCTGGATTAGGTGATTACAAATTAAGTTATGAAGAAGAAGTAGGAGTCAGTCAAATGAATTGGAACATCAAATTGTTTCTGAAAAAAATAATATATGCAGTGGATCAGATTTCAGATTATAGATTGCAAATTCGTGAAATTTTAGTTTAGTATGTTTGGAGCTTAATGTGCATAAATTCCCAGAACTTGAGATTAAAAATTAGAAGAAACTTGACATTATTAGATTTTTCTATACAATGTTATGAAGCTTAAACTTATTGTGTATAAGACAGAGGAAGAACGCTACAGATTTTGTTTTTAAGAATTACATGTGAGTCTGTATTTAGAATTACTCACTCTGAGGAAACAGTGGATACTTTATTGTAATAGAAAAACTATTCCAATCTTTGCAGACTTTCCATCAAAACAATATTTCTTATTTTGGGGAACACAACTAAACTATATTTCCTAGCTTGATATTGTTGTTGTTGTTGTTATTGTTGTTTTTGTTATGTGTGTGTGTGGTTACTATGGTTATATGACTGAAATACGTCCAGTAGAATATTAGCCTTTATTGTTTCCAAGTGTGATGCATAAAATATTTTTATGTAAGTGACTTACAATTATTTTTTTCTTCTTCAGATTGTGTCTTGAAAAATGGAGTTCAAAACAGGGTTAAATGACTTTAAGTACTTTAGCATCCAGGAAGACCATGATTACTCATTAATATCTCACAGTTCTCCACATATGATTTAACTTTTTAATTAAAATTGTGGGCTTCAAGAATACTATTTTTAGATTGGAAGAAATGGAGAAAGGAATAAAAACTGATGATGAGTAGTGCATTTTGGAATTCACAATGCTCTACTAATCATGATGGCTTTGTGAAATGAATCACACTTACATATACTTTAGTTTTGAAAATGGCATATCTAACCATGCAGACAGGTTTGCATGTAACCACACATTCTTCTCTGCTGTTCTACTTGTTCCGTTATGATCTATTGCTCAATATTCTTTTCATGAATATCTATGAAATTCAATAAATACATTTGCAATTTTTACCATGTGGGGGAGTTTTGTAAAACTGTTGTTATATTATGTGGTAGAAAACACAGTACCTTTTACTTTAATGCATATTTGTTTGAAATTATTTCTGTAATTTGAAATACAACAGGGGTATTGTAATTTATAGTGTTTTCCATACCTCAAAAGCATAAAAACATAAGGCAAATGAGATGATGTGAACAACTTTAATTCTAAAGATCACTGATGAGAATCTTTTTTTTTTTTTTTTGTCATTACTCTTGGTTAAGGGTAAACTTGACAACCATAGGCATTACCAGTTTTAGTAGCTTTGGTTTCATTAAGAACTTTTTGTTAAACTTCTGTAAGTAATCATCTCTTGTGTTTGGTAGACTATATTTTTGGACTAGTCTGCTAAAAGCATGAACTGGCCATATTTTCTCCATATCACATGGTATTTGGATCCATGTAAATTTAGTTATGCTATTATTAAAAACAAACAAACAAACCTTTCAAATACCCTAAGATAACTGGCTTAACAAGATACAGAATTATCTCTCACATTACCTGTACATTTTACCTCGTATTCCCTGAAAGTGTTCCTATAATTACTTTTTGTACAAACATACCGTTCTGAGTCCATTTCAAAGATATAGTTTTTTTTCCAGACAAAGAAGTTTATTAGGGTTTCTTACTTTTTTTAAAAGGTTTTCAAACATTGTCTCATGAACAGGTCTTATATTAATAAAGATGATTCTATTTATAAGATCTTCATAAAACTGTACATTGTCAGGAGTTTTAGCAACAACACCCCTCTGTTATACAAACTTTGTTGTAGATACATCCAGATTTTATTTCCCTTTTTTTCTCTCTTTCTCTCTCTCTCTCTTTTTTTTAAGTAATAAGGACTAAACCTCTCAAGAAAACAAGTACCAATGGAGTAAAATTAGTTTTAACTGTCAGAAAAAAGTTCTCCAAGACAGAATACATTTCCAAACATAAAGAAAGAACTTCTTTAATTTCATCATTATTGACAAATTTTACTAATACTATAGAATATTTATCAATAAAATGTATTGAGCAAACGACCGAGGCAAAGAAGTTATTGTATTTTAGTTTATTGTACAAAATCTGCTCAGTACATGTGACATAATATGCATATATTTATTTATTGTTTGAAAGAAGAAACTTCAATTTTTCATTCTACACTTTTTTCTAAAATTTTACTCTTCTTAATTTTACATGATTAGGAAGTTTTTTAAATGTTATTTTTATAAGTATGTATTAATTGAGATTCAGTATAATCTTTCAATATATGCCTCAAGCATGAACTGATCAAAACTAGTCTATCTTTACCTACCCTCTTCTTTCCCATACCAACCTCTAATAACCACTATTCTATTGTCAAATCAACTTTTCTTTCCTTAACTTTATGATTGATGAAGAATATGTGTTACTTTCTGGGTCTGGATTATTTCACCTTCTTAATAACCTCCAGTTCCACTTTGTTGCAGATGACAGAATTTCATTCTTTATGGATGAATGATATTCCATTGTGTGTATATACCACATTCAGTATCAGCTCATCCATTGATGAAAATCTAGGTTGAATCCATTGCTTAAATTTTGTGAACAGTACCACAATAAACGTGTATAATTATGTATTTGGTACGCTTCTTTCATTTGCTTTAAATATATAACCAGAAGTCATGTAGTTGGATCATATGGTATATTCATTTTTAGTTTTTGAGGAACCTCCATACTATCGTCCATAATGATTATGCTCACTTATGTTCCTACAAATAGTATATGAGGGTTTCTTTTTCTTGCTTTTTCTTCACATCCCTGCAAGCACTTGGTTTGCTTGTTATATTAGCCATTCTAACTTGGATGAGATGGGACCTCATTGTGGGTTTACTTTCCATTTCCATGATGGCTTGTGACATAGAGCATTTTTATACAATTGTTGGTCATATATATTTCTCCTCCTGAAAATTGCCTATTAAGATCATTTGCCTATTTAAAAATGGATTACTTGCTTCTTTTAATCAAGCTTTTTAGTTCCTAGTTATTAATATTTTGTCAGATGAATAATTGCACGTATTTTCTCCTCTCTGTGAGTTGTTTCTTCACTGTTTATTGTTTTCTTGTGTATAGAGAAGATTTTTAGTTTCATGCAATCCCATTTTTTTTTTTAAATTTTGCTTTTGTTCTCTGTGGCTTGAGGGTCATATCCAAAACATCATTGCCTATAATGATGTCTTAAGTGTTTGCCCTCTGTTTCCTTTTACTTGTTTCATGGTTTCAGGTCTTACATTTAGGTCTCTGTTTTAATTTGATTAGACTTGTGTACATTTTTGCTGATAGAAGTCGAGTTTCATTCTTTGTCATATTGATATCCAGTTTTTCCACCATCATTCCACAGAGTCTGTCCTTTCTTCAAAATATGTTTTTGGTTCTTTTTTAAGATTCAGGAGGGTATAGATGGGTGGGTTTATTTCTGATATTTCTATTCTGTTCCATTTGTCTGTGTTTCTGATTTTATGTTTATGCTATGATGTTTCGGTTATTATAGCTCTATAGTATATCTCAAAATCAGGTATTCTGATATCTCAAGTTTTTCTTATTTTGTTCAAAACTGCTTTGGCCATTTGGGGTATTTTGCTCATGAAAGCAATTTCATTAACAATGAATACAATACAAAACAAACAAACAAAAAAAGTGCATTTAACCAAAGGAGTAAAATATCTCTAAATAAAAATAACAAAACATTGATAAAAAATTGAAGAAGACACACACACACTCACTCTCTCTCACACACACACACTCAAATGGAAAGAACTTCCATGCTCATTTACTGGAAGAATTAAAATTGTTAATATGGCCATGCTATCCAATTTTGGATTCAATACATTCTTTATCAAAATACTAATGACATTCTTTACACAACCAGAAAACATAATGCTAAAATTCCCAGGGAAGTAAGTTTTGAATATTCTTTATTTCACTAGCATCACTAGAAACATTCAGATCTTTGGATGAGAATTCTCTTTATCTCACAATATCCTTTAAAATATATCCACGTTGAATGGTTAGACACTTTGCAAAAACCACATTATAACATTGTATAAGATATAATAAATGTATAAAGTAAATAACTGAAAAGAAAAAAAAAATGGTAAAAGACATAGATACTTGGCAACACAACTTCAAATCTTCCAAATCTACACTTTGCCATATCAACAAAACAGTGTTGCGATGAGCATTTCTGAGTTTCACCATGTAAATATTCATTCTTTATAATAATAATAATGCATTCTTAGAATTTTATGTTATACCATTAGAGTTTGTTCAACATAGTAAGTCACTGAGTAGTGGTTGGGACGG
This sequence comes from Marmota flaviventris, assembly GCF_047511675.1. Taxonomy (NCBI): domain Eukaryota; kingdom Metazoa; phylum Chordata; class Mammalia; order Rodentia; family Sciuridae; genus Marmota; species Marmota flaviventris. The sequence goes on along the minus strand of NC_092510.1, from coordinate 47,237,379 downwards.
GGAAATTATGCCAGCAGTTTATCATTTACTCTTCTATATATCACTCACCAATTATCAGTGGCCTCCCATTTTTCACATTTGAAGCTTAAAATAAAGTCAATCACAAAAATATTGTATAATGGGCACAATCATATGAGACAAAAGGTCTCTAACAAAATTGTGAAAGGAAAGATGCTTATTCACTATTCATCATGAAGAAAAATATTGTTATACAGCATATGAGGTCCATATATGATTTTATTTTACAATAGCAGTACCATGTATAACCTCTAGGGATAGCTAGTATTCTAGGATCCGGTGGAACTTCCCTAGGAAACCAATTAAATTAAATAAAATAAGTTATTCACAGAAAGACAAATTTATGATCTGATTCATTAGTAGAATCTAGAAATGTGAATCTCATGAAAGTTGAATGTAGAATAATAGTTACCAGAGACTGGGGAAAAGAAGAGTTAGGAGGGATGGAAGAGATCAGTCAATGGGTACAATATTATAGTTTGATAGTGAAGCCAGATTTAAAATTAGGTAGTCAGTGTAGTTAGGTAAATCGGGTCTAATATCGAGTGAAATCTAAAATGGAGGCCGTGTGGAGAATGACTCGGGAAAACACAGGACAACTCATGGAATGTTAATGAAGTCCCAAAAGGCCCTAGGCCAAAGTCCACCTCAAAGAAATGTTAATGAACAGCCCCCATCAAAAAGGTGCTGACTCAGAAGTCCTTCCTGACCAGATTACTTTTTGGCCCACCTGTGTCCCACCCCTCGGGCCTTCCCACCTACATTCCATCACTGAAAGAACTATAAAAAGGGGAGACAACATCCCTTCCACGGATTCCACCTCTTGGGTCCCCTTCTTCCTCCGGGAGAAGTCTTTTCTGCTGTCCTTTAATAAACTTCTAATTTCTACTTTGACCTTGCCTCGGCGTGCTCTCTGGTGTTATTCTTCAACATTGGGGAAGCAAGGACTCGTCACCGGTCAACAGCGGTAACAATAGGATGAATAAATCCTGTTCTGTGGCATAGCAGGTAAAAAAATAAGAATACCATGAACTATAGATCTCAAAAAGGTCAGGAGAGAGGATTTTGAGTGTACTTGATACTGCTAGTTATTGGTGAGTCCTGCTTCCCCACATGTTGAAGTTTGAACATTAGAGAAGCACACTAAGGCAAGCATATAAAGCAGAGTTTATTTAAAAAGGGGTCACATAGACTTCTCCTGGGAGGGAGAAGGGGGCCAGAGCTGGTATCTTGGTATCCCAAGAAGCAAGGTGTTCTACCCTTTTTATATGTCCTAGGCTTCCTTTGTTCTCCTGCCTTTCCCCCCTTATCTTTCTCTTTCAGTATAGGTGACTAGGCCCAGGAATGCTGGTGGGATGGCCAAAAGGTGGGAAACAGGTGGGCTGAAGGGGGAAGGGCAGAATGGAGTAGCCAAGGACACATTAACAACCTTATAGCTCCCTGTAGGGAGGGGCAATTCCTGGGAGAGGTTACCTTGGCAACAAGTTGGATCAGGGCAGGTTCTTGATAAGGGTGGAGGAAGGGCTCTGAAGGAATTAACATTTCAATACTTCAGGGGACAGTCTCCCACTTCCCAGATTCACTCAAAATCAGCCTCCTTGATCAGACCTGACTCAATTTACCTATCTACACTGACTGCCTGTCTAATTCTGACTTCATACTCACAACCAAAAAAATGACAGAAGTTTAACGTGATGTATTTGCTGATTACCTTAAGCACTACCCCATACACACACACACACACATATATATATATATATATATATATATATTTATATATTTATATATATATAAATATATATTTCCATTTATATATATATATATATAAATGGAAACATTACATTTTACCATATATATATATATATATATATATATATATATATAGTATATATATATATATATATATATATATATATAGTATATATATATATATATATATATATATATATATATATATATATATATAGTAAGACTGGAAAACGCTGCACCACATGACACAGATTACCAAAGAGGTCTCTTTTTATTACAAAAGGCTATGTGTTTATATAGGTCTAAGAGAGGTAGCAGGGGCTGAGGTAGATAACAGGTCGCCCGTTTATTGGCAAGCTCTTCCATATGTCAGTTCCGGGGCCCAGGAAGTTAATTCTAATTTGGGCTAAGGCTTCCTACCAGCAGGGTTTGAACATTGGCGCCGGCGGGAACGTTTCGCACCAGTGAAAGAAACAAAGAGGAGAAGGAGGGTTTTTAGATGCCATGCTGGGGTTTTTCTCTGGGGTGCGGCTGCCTTTATGTTTTCCCAATATATATCTATATCTATATCTATCTATCTATCTATATAAAGCCTCATTATATATATATATAATATATATATATATATATATATATATATTATATATATATATTTTGTGTTGATCAAATAAATATTTTAAAACCTTTAAAAACAGAAGATACAATTTAAAATAAAATTTGCTTACATTTTTATGCTTTGAATTTGTGAAATATTTTTACAAGGCTATATAATATTCAAAGAATTTCTAAATAAAAGATTTCCAACATTGTATTGATGCATTTAATAATTATTGGTGTGCCACACAAAATTTTGGTTAAGCTAGGACCATCCAAATAGTTACTGGACTACTCTTCTGAGTCCAAGTCATCATTTTTTTTCTCTTAAAGATTGGCAGTGAATGTCAAACTAAATAGATTTCATACTTATTAATTCTTAAGCACAGCTCTGAAGAGCTATCTTTTTTATTATTCAAACCATATATTCCTACTAGAGTTTCCCAGATTCATTTTTTAATTTGTCACAGTTTTCAAAGAAAAATTGCACTATACAAGTTAAACACATAGGGAGATTTTTGTCCAAAACTATTATAACAGAAAAGAGAGTAGCTTAATTCCTGTGAAACAAAAGGTAGTGAAGCCAGATTTAAACTTATGTAGTCAGTGTAGTTAGGTAATCTGGGTCTAATATCAGTGAAATCTAAAATGGAGGCCATGCTGACAATGATTCCAGGGAAACCAGGACAACTCATGGAATGTTAATGAAGTCCCAGAAAAGCCCTAGGCCAAAGTCCACCTCAAAGGAATGTTAATGGAGCCCAGGAAACAGCCCCCAACAGATTTGGAGATAGCCCATCCCAAAGAAGTGATAATGAAGTCCTTCCTGCCCAGATTACTTCTTTGGCCCACCTTTGTCCCACCCCTGGGGCCTTCCAACCTACATTCCATCACCAAAACTATAAAAAGGTGAAACAACCACACTTCCACAGATTCCACCTCTTGGGTCCCCTTCTTCCCCTGGGAGAAGTCTTTTCTGCTGTCCTTTAATAAACTTCTAATTTGTACTCTGACCTTGCCTCGGTGTGCTCTCTGGTGTTATTCTTCAACATTGGGGAAGCAAGGACTCCTCACCAGCCAACAGCGGTAACAGTAGTAGGGATAGGAGCACTGGGTTGAGTCAACAGAACAAAACTGAAGGATGTTAGGTGAGGGTTTTGAGGGTTGTTAGACCATCAGGGTTTGATAACTGGTGCTTATCAAAGTTTCCTGCTCTCTCAGGGGAACTGGAAGACAGTGATCCTGTTTCTTTTTGACACCAGGGATTGAACCCAGTGGTGCTTAGCCACTGAGCCATGTTCCCAGAACTATTTATTTATTTATTTTGAAACAGGATCTCCCTTAGTTGCTTAGGGCCTCATTAAGCTGCTGAGGCTAGAATTGACCTTGTCATCCTCGCACCTCATTCTCTTGAGCCCAGGGAATTACAGGCATACACCATGCCAGGCTTGATGATTATATTTCAAAGAGAAAGTGCCTCCATCTTGGAGAGAGACATTGCTGGGTTGTAAAACTGGCAAGCGGGTAGGAGAAGATATACAAATCAAAGGGACAGATATAGAATTTATAATTGCAAATTTTCTAAAGTAAGTACTATAAAAATAAAGAAAGAAGAAAGATGGAGGCAGAGGGTCAGAAAGAAAGAAACCTATCTAAAGTTTCGTCAATTTGTGGAGAACATGAAGGCTATCTTAATCAATGTATCCTCCTGAGATTTTTATGATAGGAGTGACTGATATATCCTTGATTAAATGCTTGACAAAGAATGGAGATTAACTAACTTTTGACATTCAGAGTACTTCTAAATTTTTTTTACAAGGTGAAAGCTGTTCTCTGTTCCAAACTCGAAATGTTGCGTTGTTTCTAGAGTTTTCATTTTTTTCTTTCTATTTTTAAAATTTGGACTTTTTTTTTCCTCATTGAGCTCTGGAAAACTCATCTAAAGCTTGTAATTCCTTTTCAGGTTCAGTTAACAGCAATCAATATATACAATTACCGTTCTGTTTTCCAATCTCCTCCCTTGGAGGCAGAAGTGCACTGACTTTGCAAACTGCCTTCCATGTTATCACAGGTGACATTTTGTCTAATTATCTCTTAGCTGTATAACATAGATGACTCTCCTGTTTCCCAACAAGAACATCCTCACTGTCACAGCTAACCTTCTAGCCAATACTATATATCATAGGGTGTTTTTGTTACCAAAGTGCTATGATTCCAGTGTTAAACAGCCCAAAACAGATTAGATTTGTTAAAATAGCAATCACAATCTTAAAATCCTTTTGCCTTAAGACAAAGTTTGCTTTCTTCATAATACTATAATAACCATTTTGGCTCTGCTGGAGAATTGAATACACATCTTGTCACCCTGGCAGCAAGGCTTGTGAGCAACTATAATGAGAAAATAAAAAAGATTTCTAAAGTTTCTCACACTGGCAATTGAAGAATCCTATCTGAAAATAATGCACATCATGTCTACCCCCAACCATGAGCTAGAGCAAACCTTTACCCTACATCCAAACACAAGGGGGCTCATGAAAGACATTCTACACTTTGGGAACAAGGAAAGAGTGAAAATACCAGGCAAACAATGTTTATCATTACCATCAGGTTAACTTTATTTTTCTGTTCTCTTGTTTTCTTATTCCTAAATGAATAAAATATAAATTCATTTGAATCAAAATCTAATTGTCATTCAAAATTCATTAACATAAATAACAATCCAAACCAAAATTAGAAATACATGCAATGGAAACTATGGCCATTATACCCTGATCTTTAGTAATCTAGAGTAAGAATATAACAACACATTACAAGAAACAGTAGTCATGAAAGTACTGTGTGTTAGTTTCTCTTGTACAGAACTATAAATCTGTTTTAAATTTTATAGATTTGGTAATGAATATATTGCATAGTGAGTTGTTCTGGATAAAAGTAATAGAGGAAATTTTAGTATAATGAAGTAGCACTGCTTTTGACCCAGGAGTAATAATGAAACTTATAAATTCCAATACAAAGGCATTTTCAATTAAGGGTGAGCCTGTTAGGAGGATGGATTTAAAAGCCTTTCATCTGCTGCCATTCTTAAAGTCATATCTGAAAAATGTGATTCTATATATCTGTCATCAGACTCAAAGTCGGGGAAGGATGGGCTTCTAAGATCAGATGCATGTACTGAAACATAATCTCCAACTTGCTAACTCAGGGCAAATTTTATGAGGGATTTCAGAGGTATGACAAGTCATATCTGTTATAGTTGACTGACTGGAATTTCTGTAAGTTTTTTTTTTTTAGTATGCATATAAGATCATAAAAATGTCACTTTATATTCTTCAAAAACATTAAAATTTTAATCAGAATAACTAGGGCATGAGTAAAATAAAACATATAAAATGCTTTTGTGAGTCTTTATGAATGTTTTACCAGTATCAATAGGTGATTAGGTTTCAGTTTAAATATTGTTACTGTTCACAAAGAACATCTCACAGTGGAAAAAATTTTGGTTTCACATGAAGAATAAAAATAAAAAATCTTCTGATTTATTAAATTATAATATTTTTGAAATCTACTTTACCTAAGAGTACTAAGATATGGTAGTTTCCAATATTTTATAATTGATTTTTAAAATTTTTTAATTCAAAAGACATGCAAAATAGCTGTAATTCTATGTGTAACAAGACACTTGGGAGTATGCCTGACTTCTTTTTTTAATTTATCTAAAATTCTATTTCAACTCCTGCTATTCTTTATGGCTAAAGAAAGAGAATGCTATGTCAATAACAGATAAAAACATAAAGTTTAAACAAAACTTTTATGGACTGGAAAACTCTGTCTTGGTTTTAATTAATATGATATAGTTATCTAGCATTTCTAGTATAAAATACACTGCTGTCCCACCAGCAATGTACAAGTGTACCCTTTTCCCCACATCCTCCCCAGCACTTGCTGTTGTTTGACTTCATAATGGCTGCCAATCTTAATGGAGTGAGATGGTATCTTAGGGTGGTTTTGATTTGCATTTCTTTGACTGCTAGAGATGGTGAGCATTTTTTCATGTACTTGTTGATTGACTGTATGTTCTCCTCTGAGAAGTGTCTGTTCAGGTCCTTGGCCCATTTGTTGATTGGGTTGTTTGTTATCTTATTGTCTAATTTTTTGAGTTCTTTGTATACTCTGGATATTAGGGCTCTATCTGAAGTGTGAGGAGTAAAGATTTGTTCCCAGGATGTAGGCTCCCTATTTACCTCTCTTATTGTTTCTTTTGTTGAGAAAAAACTTTTTAGTTTGAGTAAGTCCCATTTGTTGATTCTAGTTATTAACTTTTGTGCTATGGGTGTCCTATTGAGGAATTTGGAGCCCGACCCCACAGTATGTAGATCATAGCCAACTTTTTCTTCTATCAGACGGCGTGTCTCTGATTTGATATCAAGCTCCTTGATCCATTTTGAATTAACTTTTGTGCATGGTGAGAGAAAGGGATTCAGTTTCATTTTGTTGCATATGGATTTCCAGTTTTCCCAGCACCATTTGTTGAAGATGTTATCCTTCCTCCATTGCATGCTTTTAGCCCCTTTATCAAATATAAGATAGTTGTAGTTTTGTGGATTGGTTTCTGTGTCCTCTATTCTGTACCATTGGTCCACCCGCCTGTTTTGTTTTGGTGGGACTGCAAATTGGTGCAGCCAATTTGGAAAGCAGTATGGAGATTTCTTGGAAAGCTGGGAATGGAGCCACCATTTGACCCAGCTATTCCCCTTCTCGGTCTATTCCCTAAAGACCTAAAAAGAGCATGCTACAGGGACACTGCTACATCGATGTTCATAGCAGCACAATTCACAATAGCAAAACTGTGGAACCAACCTAGATGCCCTTCAATAGACGAATGGATAAAAAAAAATGTGGCATTTATACACAATGGAGTATTACTCTGCATTAAAAAATGACAAAATCATAGAATTTGCAGGGAAATGGATGGCATTAGAGCAGAGTATGTTAAGTGAAGCTAGCCAATCCCTAAAAAACAAATGCCAAATGTCTTCTTTGATATAAGGAGAGTAACCAAGAACAGAGTAGGGACGAAGAGCATGAGAAGAAGATTAACATTAAACAGGGATGAGAGGTGGGAGGGAAAGGGAGAGAGAAGGGAAATTGCATGGAAATGGAAGGAGACCCTCAGGGTAATACAAAAGTACATACAAGAGGAAGTGAGGGGAAAGGGAAAAATAATACAAGGGGAGAAATGAATGACAGTAGAGGGGGTAGGTAGAGAGAGAAGAGGGGAGGGGAGGGGAGGGGAGGGGGGATAGTAGAGGATAGGAAAGGCAGCAGAACACAACAGACACTAGTATGGCAATATGTAAATCAATGGATGTGTAACTGATGTGATTCTGCAATCTGTATATGGGGTAAAAATGGGAGTTCATAACCCACTTGAATCAAAGTGTGAAATATGATATATCAAGAACTATGTAATGTTTTGTACAACCAACAATAAAAAATTAAAAAAAAAAATACACTGCTATCAAATTTCATTTTATCACCAAGATAATGCTGTGATTTCCAGAAATGGTTTGGCCAATACTGTAGAAATGGAAGCTCCAAGAAATTGACTTATCATATTTTGAAACTTTGTGTCACAAAATGATCTCATTTTTCTTACCCTAGATACAGAATTTTTAAAAATTATACTTTAAGCATAATGAACTCTTCAGTGTGCCCACAAATTTGAATTAGTCTGAGCTACCTAGTCAAACATTAATTCAGGAACTACAAATTAGGTATTAAAGACTAAGAAATTCAAATACATTTGATCTTGTTTCCATTAACAAATTTCCCCTTAGTCATAATTAGGGTGTAAAGGTGACTAATTCTTTTGGATAAAGATGGTAACAATAATTATGATCATAAAATTTTCCTTCCAAAATACATCTACCTCTTGACATTGAAAGTTTCAATATCATAATAGTTTTTGCAAAAATATACCTTTTCTCAAAGTTGTCTGTTTAAATGAATCCTATTATCAATTTGCATATCTGCTAGGAAGGAAACATGCTTTACTTGAGTCCACAGAAGGAGCATGTAAGATATACTGTAGACACAACTCAACTTCTCTTCCAATTGGCATCTCTGTGCTACATATGCCATTTAAAGAGATTGTAAATTGTTATTATCAATTTCCCTATTCTTTCTCTGAGTCTTAATATTTCCTGGATCCAAACATGCACTTTCACTAGGCACTGTGTTATATCATCATTCTGGACTCAATGAAGGTGGTATTTTTAGTATCAATATTTTTTTTATTGTTTTAATAAAAGTAAAATATTTTTTTTTTATTTTTATTGCAATACACGATCATTGATGTGCAAATGGAAATAACAATTTTTTGGTTATTTCATTGTATATGGAAAACAAAATGTCACAAACAAGTTTATCAAGTATTAATTAATTGGGTAGTTGCTATTTTAATTGCTTTATTTATGGCGATTATAAGACAATTTTTTGTCTAAAAGTTTTTTGGTCTCACTAAGCTATCCCATTCTTTGTATTTTAGTGGTAGAACACATTTTTATTGGAAATTTTTTGTCTGCAGTAGATTTTCTGTTTGCAGTTTCTTCATCTTTGACTTCAGATACATGAAACAACAAAATTAAAATAAACAAACAAAATAGTTAAAATTAAAAAAAAACAAGAGAACATATGACTGTGTTGTTCCTTGTATTTCAAGGACCATAGTCTTTTTCTTATCTTTCAGAATTTTCTTAAGTTTATTTTATATATAATGTCCAGAGATTTAGAGACTTCAGTTTTACTTAGCAAGAGAAAAAGGAAAAAATTATCTCTCTCTCTCTCTCTCTCTCTCTCTCTCTCTCTCTTAATTCCCAGAAATGGAAATTCTACAGCATCATTTAAAATCATCATTGTTGTAATTTCTAGCTTTAAATAATCTACATTACCATTATAACTAAAAATGGAATGGATAAAGTATGATATAGTAATACTATGGCATACTTAATTGAAATGGAACATAATGAAATATGACTATAGGCAGTAACAAGAATAACTCAGATATATTACTAAGAACATAGCCCAAATCAAATATAGAGTGTATAACTCCATGTATGTAGATATCAACGAAGACAAAATAAATAATTGACATAGAACTTGGAAAATTTGTTAAAATTTAGGGAACTAGAAAGATTGAAGACAGGGTATGAAGGAGGCTTTTGATTATCTGAGATGTTCTTTAACTTGAATTATTAAGTAGCTATATAAATGTGTTCACATCATAAAAATTCATCATAATTCTGCACCTAAAAATTGCATACTCTATCATATATATTTTATGCTTATATATAGTTGTTGTAACTGAAACCTTCCCAAAAGATTCGTCAAAAACATACTTAGATACTCAGGGTAACAGCCATTTTCACGTCTCTTAATCATTATAGCTGAGATCCCAGCCAATGGGAAACAGCAAGGAAAAAAAGACACAAAAAATGGAAAGAAAGAAATTAAATTGTAATTATTAAAAAATTATATTATTGCTTACAAAGCAATCAAAGAGGATCAAACTATAAAGATTTAGTTTGCTCTATAATATAGAATAATGTATACAATTGACAAAATTGGAAAAAATAGACATTGAATTATTAGATATTCTAAAAATATTAAATACTCTGAGAGAAAAAAAGAAGACATTAAGTGATAAGGGAAATAAACCATGTTCATGTATCTTAATGTGGATATCTTAATGCTAATATATAGATTTAGTTAAATCCAAATGAACATAAGCAGGAACTTTTTGGAATTTGACAGCTGATTCTTAAATTTATATTGAAGAGTGCCAGTGATATATATCCCTGCCAACCCAGAGAAAATTAACAACTTTTTCAACATATACTACCTGTTAAATTCCATATTCTCACTCTAATGCCTCTGCCAGTTGAATGAAGAGGTTAATCCAGTAATTTAAGAAATAAGAATGAAAGCCACATGGAGCAGAGATATCCTCATCTGAGTTCAGCTAGGTCTGATGACTCCTGATCTTTACACAGAATTATAGGGCAAGCAGACACAAGCCAATTTATACACTGAGCTAAAAACATATGATTTAATATTAATAATGTTATATTTTTGAAAATGTGTGAGCCTTTGACACATAATTGGATTGTGACCAATTAATATATGCAAAACCCATAACAAAGACAATAATCTCACAAGAACCTGGAGTATTGTGAGAAGTCAATACAGAACACCATGGATATGAAGTCAGTTGAAATGCTGTCTTGTAATATTCCTTGTTCTAATGGGAGAGTTACATTTCCTTATGCACTTATGAACTATTCACCTAGATAACTTAACCTAAGTACACTAGAGGTAAATGCTAATGTTTTGAAATATACTGCACTTTCAAAAGTCAATTCTTATAGAAAGCTGAAGATTAACACTTTATAATAAAAATGTATTAATATTTTATCTATGTATATATAGATAGATATAGATAGAGGATAAATAGATAAATACACATATGGGAATATGCTACAAATCATGCTCCCACCACACACACTTGGATGTGGAGAGCTGTTTATTGAACACTCACCAGCACTCCCCTGACTGGCTGGAGGAGTGGGTGTTGGGATGGTAGATAAATGAACATTTGGAAAGATAGATTGGTAGGTAGATAGAAAATCAGATACATGGATAGATAGCTTTTTAAAGTACTAGAATGCATTCACTTCAAACATTTTCAGATTTCTCACATCAATGATGTTTTTTTTCCTAAATAAAATATTTTAGATTATTCAAGAAGTATATAGTACTCGTTGAGAAATCTAGCTATTTTGTTTGTTTTTTATTCAACACTTACTAACAAAATATTTTTTTTTTTGCCTTAAATATACCCTTGTTTCATTTCCATACTGTCAGAGTATTTTTTAACCAAATTTTTAATTTAACCACCTAATTTTTCAGGTTTAGTGATCACTATGAACACAGGTTTATAAGTTTGGAGGAGGTGGGGGTGTATGTATGTATGTAGTTACATTGCTTTACTTAAGATGACTGAAATAAGTCTTCAACTTGTAAAAATATTAAATTGAGAACTGTTAATTCTAATATAATATTCTAAATATAAAATTAGACTTGCAAAACCACAGATGCAGAATAGTAACAGCACCCAGTTTAGTCTTCTTCTAAACCTGTTGAATACCTCCAATCCTACAAATGTTTCTTACTCTGTCACTGAAATAAGTCTTGGATGTCCTTTCTCACACATATGAGATTTAGAAGAGCTGTTCCTTAGCATTCTCGTCTTCTGGCACACACAGTCCCAGCTGCACATGCAAATGATCTGATGCATGAATATTAACTTACTATTGGTAGTATTCTATCACCTTTCTATTCTAGGGTTTTCTTACAATTTTCCCTAAATATCAGGGGAAGACAACCTTGGATCCAGAACTAGAAGCCACAATTGAGTATCTTCCACTATGAAATTCATTGTACACCTGTGGAAACAGATCCAAAGTGACTTCCACAAAGACATTATGCTGACTGGCCATAGAGCTCATGCAAGAAATTGTGGTCATTGATTTACATCCTATAAATTTTTTAGGACAATATCTTTGCCTACTATAGACTGCCTTTAGTACTTATTCTGGCTTTGAGGCCATAAAATTTGGAAGCTGGGACTGATTAACCTATGAGGTCTCAAAACAGAAACAGAAATGTGGAACAATTTAATATCATTGCTAATTTAGATAATCCATAAACCTACTCTGAAAATTTGACTGATCCAGATTTCAGGAACAAATATTAATTTATTAAACCTTATAGAGCACCAAATGTTACAACCTGTAGCAGTGTAGTTTTCTTTACACTCATTTCCATCAGACAGTTCAAGTGGACTTTCATTTAATTTTCAAATACATTGCTTTTTAACATAATTTATCAGTGTCACCAGTAATTTACTGAATGAATTTACTCTTTCCAGGAATAAAATACTACACTTATTAATTCAATAAATTCTTATGTCTAATGACAAGTATTAAACTTCCCATTTTGTTCTTTTAAAATATACCAAGTCACTATATTTTTCAAAAGTGAATTCTTGTTTTTTTTTTCCTTAAAAAATAAAAGCAGGGAGAAAAAGTTATTAAGTACAAAGTTATTTGAAATAAAGGACAAGAAAATGCAGAGCACTTCTTTTGAAGATACTTGAAAGAGAGACCAGAAAAGCATCAGAATCAAAGATGCCAAGTTTAAGAGCTGCTGTGGGATATGTGAAACTTATTTGCAAAGATATTTTCAAGGTATACACACACACACACACACACACACACACACGTGTATATGTATACATACATATACGTAATTTGATCTTATATTGCATTTTTAAATTGAAATGGTCTTAAAAAAATTAACTGGTAAGTCTGATTAAATCCCTTCAAGGTGGATGAGTGTAATTAAATACTGTAGATTAGAAATGCATTAGATATGATTAGTGACAATAGTCGTTACCACAGTAACATGAACACCACAGGTTCAACACCAAAATCCTTACTTGTGCAAAATATTCAGTGTTTTAATGAGGATTCTCTGTGAATCCAGATCCAAATTGTGCCCCATGTGCTCACTTCTTTGGGAAACATTTGAACTTGATATTGCTTTATTCTAGTTAACTGTGTATTGTACAGCACATTTGAGTCACCCATAACAGCATGGGGTAATTTGGGCTGATATTGCAATTACATTTAGATTTCACCATCTGGGTCAAGTAACTGAATTACAAATAAGCCTAGTCCTTTATGAGGTACAGCTTTGTATAACAAAGAATGAAGACAATGAAAGTCACTTTGGAAACTGTGCTTTTGATGGTTACTATTTAGTGAGTACCGCATTGATTTCTATGTAATATTAAAAAATGGTGTCCTATCAGAATTGTGGGTGCTTTAAGTTTCATTAGACTCTCTATCAAGGGATCCTTCAAATATGTTCAAGCAGTTTTTATCCCAATAATTCAAGTATAAACCCAAGTATAGAAATTTAATAATCATCATCACAAGAAATGTAATATTGACAATGTAACAAAAATGTCATAAATCTTAAATTTTACACAGTTTTTTTATTATGCATTACATAATCTATTATTTTTACAATTGCACAAGAGTAACTTTTACAGAATCAGTTCTGAAAATATAACTCAACTGTAATGCTAAGGAACTATAATAAACAAACTCTATCTTTCTCTCTCTCTTTCATACACACACACACACACACACACAAACACACATACACACACATACACAAATACACACACATTGGGGGAAAATATGGGCTTTGAAATTGGAAAGCCTTGAATTCAAACTCTTGAGTTTGAATTGTAAATTATGTTCAAATCAGTTAAACTGTTTAAATATTTAGCTTCTTTATCTGAAAATATGGAGAAGAATGATATTTTAAAGATTTGCATATCTATTAGGGAAAGGTAGCTAAAGATCTATATTATGGTTTGAATGTGAGGCGTGTCCCAAAAATCTCAAGTGTGAGACAATGAAAGAAGGTTAAGAAGAAATGATTGGGTTGTGAGAGTCTTAACCCAATCAGTGAATTAATCCCCTGATATGGATTAACTGAGTGGTAACAGCAGTGGTAAGGTGTGGCTGGATAATGTAGGAACTAGGGCATGGCTTTGGGGTATATATTTGTACCTGGCAAGTGGAGACCTCTCTCTTTGCTTTCTGATCACCATATGAGCTACTTCCCTCTGCCATACTCTTCCACCATGATGTTCTGCCTCACCTCGAGTCTTAATGAATGGAGCTGGTCTTCTATGGACTAAGACCTCTGAATCCATAAGCCCCTTAATAAACCTTTCCTCCACTACAATTTTTCTGGTTGGGTCCTAGCTACAATAGTGAAATAGCTGACTAAAACAATGTATCAATTAAATTTAATAAGTGTACAGGTGAAAAATATTTATAATAACTCAGAGAATCTTTAAGTTTTAAATCATTAATAGAAAATGGAATGAGAAATAAGCCCGCATTAATCAATGCAAAGGACAAAACAGATTTGGAAAAAATTATCACAAAAGAATATCAGCAACAACATTTAAAAAGAATGATATAAATAATCCAGTCATATCAACATAAAATAAATATGAGGACAAATTTTACTTCTTTGGATATAATTGCCATCCATATAATAATTATAAAAGTCATAATATGATTATGTTTCAACTTAGTTGGTTCATTGGGTAACCAGACATTTAATCAAACATTGTAGGCTGTCTATAAAGATGTTCTGGCACCAGGCACATTGCTGCTTGCCTGTAATCCTAGCGGCTCAGGAGGCAGAGACAGGAGTATCACAAGTTCAAAGCTAGCCTCAAGCAATGGCAAGGAACTAAGAAACTCAGTGAGACCTTGTCTCTAAATAAAATACAAGAGAGGGCTGGTAATGTGGCTCAGTGATCAAGTGCCTCTGGGTTCAATCCTTGGTACAAAAAAAAAAAAAAAAAGATGTTCCAGCATGAGGCTAACATTCAAATCAATAGACTTGTAAAACAGACTTCTTCAGACTCAAACAAAGTACCAGTTTTCTTGAGTCTTGAGCTTACTAACTTTTCTGTCTAGAATTTATACCATGAGTTGTCCTAAGTCTCAGTCTCTCTCTCTCTCTCTCTCTCTCTCTCTCCTGCCATCCATATCAATAGATGGATAGATAACCAGCCTACACACACACATACACACACACACACACACACACAGAGAGAGAGAGAGAGAGAGAGAGAGAGAGAGAGAGAGAGAGAGAGAGAGATCTTTATATCATAAAGCTAAAACAGATTTTGTTACTGAAAGTGATTCTACAGGAATATAATTTAAAGGAGACATTTTCTGAATTTGTTTAAAGGCATCTACAAATTGAATCTCTCATCTAATTATATTCAAAGATGCTAAATTCTCTATTTATGGTACTAAAAAGACCATAGATTGTACATGGTCTAATTTTACAATAGATATGTACAATATGACCATTCAATATTGCTAATCTACCACTAATAAAAGGCAAGGATCTTAATGACAGTATATATGATACTTTAAAACATTTTTGGTAAGCTAACAAATACAATGAGGTCACCTGGTTGCTCTCCATGTCACCATACAAAGTGGGGATAGAAAAGGATCAGCCCAGGAATTTGAATTCCCAGCTCAGTCACCTTAATCTGAAAGCTTCTATGGGTATTCTGAAGGAGAACTTTATCTCATTTAACCAAATGATGAGATTGATGGAAATCAAATTCAGAATTCCATCCTGCAACTTGTTGAATTATACCACAAGTTGAGTTTGCTCTCAGCCTCCTAGCATGTCTTCTGTTAAAGTAGAGGCCTTGAGGGAGAAGGGATGAGATCCTACAATTTGAAATGATGGTGTTTGGGAAGATTCAGATACAGCTTAGTATATTGTTCCTCAAAGTCTGATGAAACTTCTTTTCTAGAAGGAGAAAACACTTTATTCCATCTGAAGAGATAAATAAGCCATGCATTGTCTGAGGAAAGAGGAAAGGATACCTCTGCTATAGTTGCTATAAAAGACATTGCTGTGTCTTCTCAGAACCAACTCACCCTCTTTCTGTGTTTCAAGACCTGTTACTGATCTCCCATCTCAGCAGGCCACTAAAGTTGAAGTACAAAGTGTGATGTTAGGTGAGGCACACTACACTGCTAAAGAACTACTTGGGTCTTCTAACATATGCAGACACAAATGCAGAAAACATATGTAGGAATGGAAAATCAGGGGACAGGATAATAGTGAAAACAACATGAAGTTAGACAAGACCAAATTTATTGATATTGGCTTGCTAAGATGGGATTCTGCATTTAATGTTTCAACTTGGTGAGTTTAAAATTTCTTATTACTTGTTTGTTTGACTGAAACAAAGAACAAAAGGTACATACCACAGTGGTTAAGTTAAAATGCAGAACTTGAATTGGTTTAATGTAGAGAAAATAAATCAAATTATTAGGCATGTTGAAATATCAGAGTGAATTTGTCACTCATTTATACTGTGAGAGTTTCTCACAAAAATTTTAAGAAACAAATTTTAAGGACTAGTATCCTTATGGAGATAAGTGATTATTTTTCTGTTTAGGTCAGGGCTTACAGTGAAGAGTATCAGTGTCCTAGGAGACTTAAATGCAATGAAAGTAATTGGAAAGTAATAATTGGGGCAAGTGGCAGAACTCAACTGTCAAAGGCAAGATGGGTGTGGTTACTGTGATGGACAACAAATTCAATATGCTTCTTTAAAGAGTCTGACCCACAGAGACCAATAACATTGGCTAGTTGATCATGTTGTTCCTAGAACTAAAATAGATAAGAAGCCTACTAACTTCTTACATATAATTATTGATGGAAATATTAAGTTTATTTTAAAGGAAAGCTATAATCCACAGCCATACTGAAAAGTAAAAATAGGGCAATTAACAAAGTGGAGATTTCTGAGAAAATGTGGTTTCCTTTATTCTCTTTTGTGTGTGTTTGCTCACGTGGTACTAGGAAAGGAACCCAGGGGCACTTTGCCTGTGAGCTATATCCTCAGCGTTTGTTAGGTTCTTAACTTTTAGAATTTATTACTATGAAATTCCTTAAGAGGATTTTCAGTGTGGCATTTGCAATATTGTTAATCAGCCTCATCCACTGACCTCAGTAGAGTTTGCCAAACTGCAATCTATTCAAGTGACTGGCCAATAAAAAAAGCAACATTAGGGCTAAGATAAGAGGAAAGAAAATTATAATTCCCCAGATTGCTTTTACTTTCTAATGTAAGGAATTTCAAGTTTTTCATTTTAAATTTTTAGAAAGCAAAAGTCACAAAAACATTTATCTCAAACATGCTAAAATGATTAAAATAATAAGTATTAGTACTTTTGTATGATATATTAATTTTATACTATGAAAAATATATGGCATATATATATTTCTGTTATTTTGTGGGAGCCTTACTCCACAGAAGAGAAAGAAAAATGGAATGTAGGAAGTAAATCATCCTTTAAACCAAATTAGGTTTATTTAATGTGTTTCTCAGCGTCTATTGCATTTTAATCCCAATTATTTGGGGGAATTGGGGTTAAACCAAATGACACTCCACCACTAAGCTATATCCCCAGTCCCTCTCTTTTTAAATTTTGAGGTAGGATCTTACTAAATAACAGAGGCTGGCCTAGAGTCATTGGGATTATAGGTATGTGCCACCACACCTGGCCTTTTAATCCCAACTTTTTAATCAATTTACTGTGTTGTCAGCAAGGTTTAAATTATGATGTTTTTAAAATAATAGCAAAAATCAGCATAGAGTTTTAAAATTGATTCTAAATTTGTAAATTTATCATAAACATTTATTCATAAATCCCAAGATAATATTTGTGTGTACTTTTCCATGGTTCTGGGCATGCAGAATGACAAAATAAATAAATAGATAGATAAATAAATAAATAAATAAACAAACTATATAACTCATTGCTCATATTCCAGAAGAATAAGACCTTTCTTGTTTCAGCTCTTACATTCTAAGCAAATGTCCTTTTTGTGATGAATTTTGTGGCATATGTTTCAAATATTTATGCATTTGGTTGATGATTTCACTGTTCAAGGTATCCCTCAAGCATAGTTCTAGAGGTCTAACGTTGCTAAGTAGAAGAAGACTGAGATGTGCCGGAGGGAGTAAGCATACATTGTTATATGAGCTTCTTTCAGGCAAATGTTATAGTGTTGGCTATGAGCTCCATGCTAATTAATTAAAGTTATATATTAAAAATTAATTAGTGTGCTACAATTTCTTTATCTATTGTTCTATTAATGACTATTTTGTTTGTATCCAGTTATTTACTTTTTAAATATGCACTGCTGGTGATTAATGCTGTCAAACAATGTTCATTAGTCTATAACTCAATCCATATCTTTTGTGAAATGTCAGTTCAAATGCTGTCTTATTCTGTTCCTGTTGCTATAAGAAATATATTAAGAGGAGTAATTTAAAAACAGAAGACATTTATTGCTCACAGTTCCCCAGGCTAGATAGTCCACAATCAAGGCTCCAACATATTTGGTGTCTGGTTAGAGCCTCTTCCTTATAAATGGTATCTTCACATTGCAGAAGAGCACAAGGAAGCTAATAACTTCCTTCAGGTCTCTTTTATAAGGGCATCATCCCACTCCTGAGGGCTTCAACCTCAGGACTTAATCTCTTCCCAGAGTTTCTAAAGAGCAGTATAAAGAACAGTATTATAAAGAGTAGGATAAAAGGGATTATGTTTTTACACATGAGCTTTGGGGTTTCATGTACATTCAGACCATAAATACTTTATGCACATTCATTTTATTAGTATTTTGTGCATTCATTTAATTACTATTTTTTGCTACTGATTCATAGGATTTTTCTGTGTTAAATATATCCTTTGAGAGATACACATGTATTCTGAATATTTTGTCCTGAATTGTTCTTGCATCATTATCATAATGAAGTTTTTTCAATAAGAAGAAATTGTCCATTTTAAGTTTATTTTAGCAACCCTTTTTATGGTTATTTCTTTCTGTATCACAATAAGAAATCTTTCTCTACCCCAAGATTATGAAGGCAATCCAGATTTCCTTTTCAAATCTTAATGATTCTGTCTGTTCTAATTATGCCTAGAATCAATATCCAATTAATTTTTGCATGTAGACTGAGTTACAGGTGAAGATTTATTTACATAAGGACACTCAGTTCTCACATCATTTATTAAAAAATAGAAATATTCCTTGCATTGTATTGAATTGACCTGTCTTTTAAAAAATAGAATCAATAGATTGTTGGTCTGTTTCTAGGATCTGTATTTGTCTCTGAAGATCTGATTGTCTGTGTTGATGACAGCAAGACATTGTGCTGATTACTGTGATTTTACAATCTTAAAATCAATATGATAAGTTATCAACTCTTTCAAGAATGCTTTTGACTATTTTGAATTTCATGTTTTACAAAAAATTTTGGAATCAACTAGCTAATTTCCTTCACAAAACTATCTAGACATTTTGATTGTTATTTTATGAATATATCAATTAAATTTGGGGTAATAAAAAATTTAATGATATTTAATTGTCTCATTGATGCATACAATGTGTCTCACAAATTTAATGTCTTCTTAGCAGGATATGTTATTTAGCATCAATGTGCTTTCTTATATGAACCTTCTCTGGGATATTATTTCAAAGAATTTCACATTTTAAAATAACATTGTAAATATTTATATATCATGTTTTTCAAATACTCATCACAGGTATTTAAGAGAATGGATTCTTTTATATGACTTGATACTTAACAGAGATTATTAAATTTACAGTTTAGTGTATTCCATGTAGATACCAAAAGTTTTCAATGTAACTGTAATAAAAATATATCTTCAATTATTTGTTTGCTGACAGCTTTTAAGCCTCTCATGTTCCTCTTCTCTTCTCCCTGTCTGGAAAGCTAATAAGGAAATCCCATGGATGTTCCCTCAGTGTTCCTGAGAGTTGAAGGCATTCAAGCCCTTGCCAGAGTTTAGAAATCGTAAACTTGTCCTGTTCCCTTATAAAATCATAATAAAAACCAAAGGTCAGTCTCTTCTCTGATCTTTCAAGATATTTAAGCACCTGTTGTGGAGTCTTCTTTCTTCTCTCTAATATAATTCATGTTATGATTAATTATTTAACTTATTCATTATATGATTAATAAATAATTCATAGGTATGTCAATCTTTTTTTTTTTTTTTTTTTTTTTTTTGGTGCTGAGGATTGAACCCAGGGCCTTATGCATGCAAGGCAAGCACTCTACCAACTGAGCTATATCCCTAGCAAATGTATGTCAATCTATGGTACATGTGTGACATCATCAATTTCAAAATCTGCACCTGCTTTGAATGGAAAATTGAACTTTGACTCTATTAGGCTCAAAGAACAGTGCCAAATGCATACCTTTCTAATCATTATACTTTCAATTCTTCCTCAATTCTCTTCTCTCTCTCTCTCTCTCTCTCTCTCTCTCTCTCTCTCTATATATATATATATATATATATATATATATATATATACCAACTATTTTATGTTTTGCCTTAATTCAATGCCTAGAACTTCAGGACAGTATTGAATATGAAAGACAATAAGATCATCCTGTGTGGCTTGAATTCTTTAAAGAAACCTTTCAATATTGCTGTACTAAATATGATGTCACTTAAGGTTTCTTTTTAAAAATTGAGAAAATATTGATTGTATTCCAAATTTGGTGAAACACTTTCTCTTAAATAGATGTAGATCTTTTCTCAAATGCATTTTTGGCATGTATTTATTTCTGATATTATTGTTTAAATTGTTTTTACTTTTTAGTGTTTGTTATTTTGTTTTTTGCCCTATATAACTCTTACTTATCATAGTTTATATTACATTTAAATGATTGTTTATTACTTTATAAAAAAGTAAAAATTTCACACAGTAGATATCATATAGACCCCATGAACTTTGATCTGCTATGATATATTTTACTTTACTTTTTGTAGCAATTTGTAATATTGGCATTATTTTTCCTTAAGTAATCAGTAGATATTCATACCACAAATATTCATGCCTATCTCTGTATATGTATAGTATTGTATGTGTAGATATAGTTGTAAGATATACACTTATACACATCAATGTACATGCATGTTTAATGCTATATGTGTACTGTAATGTGCATATTCATATAGTATTCAGTACATGCATTACATATGCACACATATGTCACATATATATATACCTATACACACATATATACACCTTTTCATTTTCATTATTATTTTATAAAGATTTGCATCTGTATCTGGTATCATTTACCCTTTCTGGAAGAAATTCATTAAATGTAAATTCCTTACATATGAAGTCTCTCAGTTTCTTAGGTTTAACTGTTTGATGTTATATTAATTTTATTTCAATTTTGAATGATTTTGTTGTTATTTAGTTTAGAATTACACAATGACTTTTTTGGCAGCACTTTAGTGGCAGCACTTTGTATTTATCCCACCTAAGTTTGCAGTCCTTCTTGGATATCATGTTTAATGGTTAATATTACTTCTGGTACAATCTTGAAAATCATCTCTCTGAATATTTCTAGTGCCCCATTTATTTCTTTCTCTTCCCTTCTGGTACCCCACCACACTTATATTAAATTGGTTGATACTTTTCCTCAGATGTTGAACACTGTAGTCTACTTATTCCACTCTGATTTTTCTTTGTGTTACAACTTAGACAATATCTGGTAAATAGTCATAAACTTTTCAATACTTTTTTCTTGGTCAAGTCTGCTATCAAATGCATCCATCAATACTTTAATTTATGAC
Source organism: Marmota flaviventris (assembly GCF_047511675.1). Taxonomy (NCBI): domain Eukaryota; kingdom Metazoa; phylum Chordata; class Mammalia; order Rodentia; family Sciuridae; genus Marmota; species Marmota flaviventris. Next base: position 47,215,633 of record NC_092510.1, on the reverse strand, counting down.
ATTTTTATTTGATTAATCATAATTTCAATTTCTCTGTAGAGATTCCCCACTTCTTTATGTATAGTATCATTTTTTTTTCTACTAGATACTTCAGTAACCTACTTTTATGGTTATTTTAAATGTTTTTTTAAGTAATGGATCTGATATATGGGTCCCATTTTAGTCAATTTCCATTCCGTGTTCTTTCCTTGACTATTAGCCATACATAAGCAAGCATCTACAATTTTCTCATACATTTTTAGAATTAAGCATTGAATATTGTGTTGAAAAGAACAGAAGAAACTAAATTTAAAAATAGCTATTCTCAGGAAATATCATGTTCTTTATTGTGCCAGGCCACTAATATGGGAATCTGATTCAAACAAATCTCTAAGTGAGAATGTTACATTTGGTTTTAGTTGCTTAAGATCTAGTTCACCAAAATATTAATTGTTTTTAGAGGATAGAACACAACTATGCCTCAAATATATCTTTGGATCTAGAAAGAGAAAGGTCCCAGAGATATCCTTTGACTTTACTATCCACCCACAAGCTCTTGAACCATGAAATATCTTTCTACAACCACCACCCCCTCCCGCCCCATTTTGTATGGCAAAAGTTTTCAGTTTAGATGCAGAGAAAAATTAGGAGGCAGAAATAGAAAGATTTCCCATATATGTGTGATCCCACACTTGCACAATACGATAATTTAATAAATATATGCAACGTATATTGATCAAATTAGGTAACTCAAATTTTCATTTCCTTGTAGTTTCTTTGTGTTTGCAGACTTCAAATAGAAATTAATGTTGCAGTGACCAAAAGTCCTGATGAGAACAATTAGACAAGGAAAAGATTATTTTGGGGCTCATGGTTTCAGAGGTCTCAATTCACAGATGACCAACTCCATTCCTTGGGGCTCAAGGTGAGGCATAACATCATGACAGAAGAGTCTTGTGGAGAAAATTGGCTCAAGATATCACACAATGAACCAAAGCTCACAAAATATATACCCCAAAGGCATGCCCTCTGGGACGCACCTCCTCCAGTTACCCACTATCTGCCTACAGTTATCACTCATTTAATCTGTATCAGGGTATTAATTTACTGATTAGGTTAAGGCTTTCATAACCTAATCATTTCACCTTTAAGCTGTATTTCATTGTTTCACACATGAGATTTTGAGGATATCTCATACTAAACTATAACACTCTCCTGACTTTATTGGACACCCATTGTCCACACCCTCCTTCTGTTTCCTTTACCACTGCCCTTCCTAACCTCTACCAATCAATTTCCACTCTCTTATTCTTTGTTATACACTTTTTTAACCTCCACTGTGAATGAGAACATAGTGTTTCTCTTTGTATCTGGCTTACCTAACATAATACAATATCCTGTAGTTCCATCCATTTTGCCACAAATTAAAGAATTTCTTTGGATTTTTGAGGCTGAATAATTCTACTTCTCTGTATTTATGCAAAAGGAAATGATATTGGCTTGTTGAAGAGATAGCTGCACTCCTATGTTTATTGTAGCACTATGCCCAATAACTGAGATGTGGAATAAAACCAAGTGTCCATCAGCTGATGAATGGATGAAAAAAATGTTGTATATATAAACTATTAGTATTATTCAGCCACAAAATTGTATTGTAGAAAATTTCAAACAGGTAAAAAGTACAGAGAAGGGTATAATGGATACTCACATATACATCATTATCAACACATGGCCATTCTCATTTCACTTATAAACTTATTTATCTACCCTTCCTGCACTGATTTAAAGCAAATTCCAGGTAGCATAAAATTTTATGCCTAAATACTTAGTGTTTTACGTTTTTTGTTTGTTTGTTTTGTTTTTGTTTTAATATAATAACCCTGAAATACCACAATTTTACAAAATATCAGGGTTTTTTTGAATTGTCAAAAACACAATCAATATTGTACAAATTTCCCTGATCATCTCAAATTATTTTTTTTCTTTCCAGTTGGTTTTACCAAGTGTTTTCTAAGGTCTACACATTATATTCTAACCTGTTTCAAGTTTAATTACTTACTTTTTATTTCATTATACTTAATTATTTTTGTTTTAGTAAAATACACATAACATGAAATTCATCTTTAAAATCCTTTTAAGTGTATATAAATTAGTGTTATTGTGATGTTTATACTTGGTTTACAATTTGATTGGAGTGAGAAATCCCTTGAAAATAGGTAAAGCACAATTTTGGGTGTGCCTGTGAGGAGCTTTCCAGAGGTGATTGGCAGGTAAGTGAGCAAAGTGAGGGGAGAAGACATGCCCTAAATGTGGGCAATGCCTTCCAATAGGCTGGGGGCTTATATGGAACCAAAACTGGAAGAGGAAACTAAATATGCTCATGAGCATCTTTTTTTTTTTTTCTTGAGTGGGTATGTATTTTAGCCACTGCCATTAGCCACAAACATCAGACAGACTCTAGCTTCTTCCTTCTTTGAATGCAAACCTGAAAAAGTGGGCTCTCCAGGGAACTTCCAGATCTTTAGCCCGGAACAGTGACTACATCATTGGTCCCTCTTATTCTAAGGCTTCAAGACTCTTAGACTAAACAGCTACCTACTGGTTCCTTAACTCTGCAGACTGCAGATACCCATTCTGGTATCATTATGTCTCTGAAATTGTAAGCCAATATATTAAACCCACTCTTGTAATTATAAACACACATAGCTTCTTTTCTTTTAGATAACCCTGAGTAATACAGGTATTAAATAGTCATAATAGTGTATGACTGATTACTATCAACATTCTCCATAGTTATCTTTATCTTACAAAACTGAAACTCCACACTTATTACATAGTGAATCAATATTACTCTCTCCTGCTCCAGTCCCTGGAAACCACTATTTTTTTTTTTCTGTCTCTATGATTTTGTTCACTCTCACTACCTCATGTACGTGAAACTATTGAGTATTTATCATTGTATGACTGGCTTATTTCACTGAATTTCACCACAGTAAATCCATGTTGCAGTATATATCAGAATTGTCACCCTTAAGGGTGAACAATATTATATACATACACACTTATACACATAATACAAAATACACAATATTATATATATATAAGATGTATATATGCAATATACATACATCTTACATTTTGCTTACCCATTCATTTCTTGATAAAATAACAAGATACAAAGTCAACCCTTTTAGATATACATGGAAATTAATTTCACTATTGAGGTGAAAACTTGTAAAAAAAAAACTATAACACATTGTTTAAAGAAATAAAAGAAAATATAAATAGTAAAAACACATTACATGTTCTTAGGATGGAAGACATAATAGTGTTAAGATATTCACAGTATCCAAAGCAATTTATCAATTCAATGCAATACCTATAATAACCAAACAGATATTTATTTTACAGATATAGAAAAACTCTTTATAAAATTTATATAGACACTCAGGAAATCCCAAACAACCAAAACAATCTTGGGAAAGAACAAAGCTGGAGGACTCATACTTCCTGATTTCTAAACTTACAACCAAGTTACAATAATCATAATAGTGTAGTCCTGCTATAAAGACAGACAGGTAGATCAATTGAAAAAGTGAAAAAAAAAAAAAAAAAAAAAAAACCTAAAAATAAGCCCTCACATGTGCAGTCAAATAATTTTTGACAAGAGGGTTAAGACCATTCAATAGGAAGAGGACAGTCTTTTCAACAAATGGTGCAAAGAAAACTGAATATCCACATGAAAATAATGACATTCAATCTTAATTTAATATCAGAGACAAAAATCAACCCCAAATGGATTAAAGTCCCAAATTAAGATCTAAAACTACAAAACCCTGAGAAGAAATCATAGGGTAATTCTTTATGACATTGGATTTAGCAGTAGTTTGTGAATATGAGAACAAGTAAGCAGGCAAAAATAAACAAATAAATAAAATAAACAAATTAGACTTGAAAATTAGAATTAAAAAAATGTATCAAAAGCTGAGTATAAAACAAACCATAGAATGAGAGAAAGAGTTTATAAACCACATATCTCTTAGGGATTAGTATTTAGAATATACAGAGTACTCTCAAAACTAAAAGCCTGGTTCAAAAGTAAGATTTTCTTTTAATCAAAGAAATCTCTCTATAACTATTGGGGTGATATTCACCATATTTCCTACCATCCTTCAGAATTCAACGGGCAACTTCCTTGATCTCAGCAAAGCCATCTGCCTCCATTTTGGGAAGACCATGTTTCTTGTGGTGTTATAATGTCTTTTTACTTCTCATACCACAATTTAGAGGGTTCTACCTTCCACTTTATTTGAGTCCTGTCTGCACTGAGGTTGGGGAACTCTTTCAAATTGGTTGGTTTCTCCTTCTTTCATTTATGTTGAGTTTCTTATTATTTTAACATGATCATAAATGAAATTAACCATAGATCTCTTTTCTCCATGCCATTTTCTAGAATTTAGTTCAAGTTTTATTTTATCTTCAATTCGTTCTTTTTTTCCCCTAAATTTTTGTTCTTGTCTCATAATAAAAGTGGTAGCAACATTTCACTCTGAATTTTTACCTCAAATTTAGTGACTATCATCATAACATCTTTATTAAGTAGATTCAGATGGAAAATATAAGGCCTCTGCACTAAAAAACTACAGTGGGTGCCACCCCCATCATAGTCTATTTAAATGTTATCCTCTGAAGAGGTACAGTTCATAAACTATACAGCTAGAAAGAGTGCTCACATTGGCAAGTAACACTTCAATATTGACAGGCATGTTAGTCAGCTATCTATTACTATAACAATATGCCTGAGAAAATAAACTTATAAAGAGCAAAGCTATACCTTGAATTTTAGTTTTGAAGATTCCTGTCCATGACCAGTTTTCCCTGTTGCTTTTGCACCTGTCACAAGCATGTGACAAAGAAAAACTGTTTACATCATGGAAAGTAAAAGGCAGGAGGGGACAGGGTTTTACAATCCCCTTTGAAATCCATGCTTTCAATGACCTCAAGACTTCCCACTAGGCCCTAGTACTTCAGGTTTCCACCACCTTCCCAAAATACCATGCTGGGTCCAAGCTTTTATCACAAGGCTATTTGAGAGATCCAAGCTGTGGCAGCAAATTTCATTAAGTAAAGCCTGATTCGTTTCTGCATAGTGCCTATAAGCTGGGAGAGAATGGGGTAACTTATTTAAATAATTAAAAGCTTGAATATTCTGATAGGGAATTCCTCTCTGGATTCAGAAATAAAAAGTGTTTAAACATCATGGGCTCTGGTGTATTTTTTGGAACAATTCTGACAAAACAATACTGAGGAAAGGAAAACTCATGACCTAATACTTATCTTTTGCAATGAATAATGCATTCCTAATACCCACAGCAATTATGTTGTCATGAACTTTAGGGATTTCCAGAGACTCAAAAACAAAGTTTAGTTCTTATACAATAACCAATTTTGCTGAGTTAAAACACAGATACAAGGCCAAACAGACATGAATTTTTTTTAAGTTTCTTCTAAGCAATAAGATAAGGTTACATGGTTATATCAAATAGTAGACCAAAGATATGATAAAGAGTAACTTAGAACTGTACACCTCTGTGCCTTTCAGTATCACAGGATTTAAACATTCACCTTTTGAATTTGGACCTGGATGTATTATTTAGAATGCTGAACTTTGTAGGAATACACTATAGTAATTAAGAAAATATAATTTTTAAAATCATACATTTGTATTTTCACATTGATATCCAATGAAAGTGAATACATTCAGTCATAGCCTCTTTAACACATTCTTTCTTTCAAAATAAAAACATTTTATTTCTGTGGTCTATATGACATTAGTAATCAACATCAGTTTCAAACCATGCAATAATTATTGTGGTAATATTTGATTCCAAACTATGAAAACAAGCCCTCCTTGCTTTCATTTTAATACATGACCCTAAGAAACAACTAAAAGTGATTCAAATATTTATTTTGGAGTTATTTTTTTGAAGTATATTATTTGAAAATTTAAATAATTATAATAATAATAATTAATTAGCCTATATACCATTTTGGTTTTTTTTGTTTTGTTTTGTTTTTTTGTTTGTTTTGGGTACCAAGGATTGAACTCAGGGGCACTCGGCCATTGATCCACATCCCCAGCCCCATTTTGTATTTTATTTAGAGACAGGGTCTTACTGAGTTGTTTAGCACCTCACTTTTGCTGAGCCTGGCTTTGAACTTTGGATCCTTCTTCCTCAGCCTCCTGAGTGGCTGGGATTACAGATGTGCACCACCACACCCAGCTTATCTACCATTTTAAGTTATCCATACCTCAAAATGTTCTACAGACCTATCTGCCATAAATTCAAGAAAAATTAAATAGGTATATTAATAAATTAATAGATAAATATCATTAACACAAAATTATAATAAAATGCAAAATTAATCCCCAAAGTGAGAAGACTCTTTATGTGTTCTATGTTACATATGTCTAAAGAATAATTTATATATTTTAAAAGTTGAAGATTAAAGGTCTTTCTCTTTTTTCAGCAAGCCTAGAAGTAGATACAGATGATGAAGTGCATGACATTGATCTGCTGTTGGAATACTATGATAGTAAAACAATATAACACCAGGAATCTCTGGAAGGAAAATAAATATTAATCTCTTAATCTATAACCAATTAATTGAGAACTTTAGAGTCAATTGCACAATATGGTCCATGCATCTGCTTATAGCAGTAAAATAAACAGCAAATATTATAATTCTGTAGAGTAATAAAACCACTTAAAATATTTAAAACATATCAAAATTCAATTTTTGAAAGGGATGGAAGTCAACTATATTTTGTTTCATATTTAAATAAAGAGTAAGTGATAGTTAACAAAATATTCTCACATTGGAATTTGATTTTATAAATAATTAATACATCTGTGAGATATTACATTGTATAGCACATCATTTAGTATGTTATATCGATGTTCCAATGTAGTCAATAGAATATAGACAAAATATATAACTCTTTTGCATTCTATTTTTACTTTTAAACATAAATAAAATATAAATAAAAATTTTTCAGTAATATAAATTACCATGAAACATGCCATCAATGTTATCAATGTTCAATCTTGCTTTGAATCATTTTTTCACTATTGTGAAGTTTACTGTTAGTGTTGCCTGATGAATGTTCGCCTTATTATTGATTTTAATTTGCTTCCAGGAATGAATAAAAACTGGTTTTCTGAAGTACCATGATATGAGTGTATTACTTCTAACCAGGAAGTTTGCAATTTTACATATTGCGCACTATGCCCTCTTTCACTGACCATAGCAAATGAATCTTTATATTGCTTGTACTTAAATATCAAGTAATTCTTTTATGCACTCTATTCAACTTTAATATATTCTTTCTGAACACATTCGGTTCATAAATCAAATAAGTCGATTTAAATGCATCCCTTTTTAAAACAATGTGCAGATGTCTCACCCTTTGCAAAATAAAAAAATAATTATGTTTTCATTTAACTTCCTTATATGCTTACTGAAAGTGATTCTTTCACTATATATATTCTAATAGGTTATTCAGTGAAAGCTTGTTTAAGTGAACTTAACATAATTATGTCAAAGCTTTTCTCTTTCTACTTTGTTTTCTCCTTTTCTGAAGCCCAAAGGTCAGAATGATTTTAATTAACTTTCTGTGATTGTCATCAGCTAAGAGTTATAGTGAAAGAGGTAAGAGGAGCCAAGGACTATTGACTGATAAAAATATGACTAATAAATTCTTTTCCCACAGAGGCCAAAGTACTTCCTCAGATTTATGCAAGGTGAGGTTAAGTATTTTCTTCCAGATATTAAGTAAAATCTGTGCCTTCTCTTTCCTTATTTTTATTCCAGTTTTGCCAAATATTGTTTTGTAAATATTTACCATTGTTTTCATGTTTAAGGTCATTTTTCTGATGTTGTGACATTCTTCTTCAATATAATTCGAATATACCTGTAACTTATTATTTGAGCAAGTAAGAATTAATTCATTTCTACATTTGTGTGTGTGTGTGTGTGGTGCCAAAGATTGAACCCAGGGCCTTGTGTATTTGTGCATGTGAGGCAAGCACTCTACCAACTGAGCTATATCCCTAGCCCTACAGTTGTTTTTTAAGTCATGTTAATTGCAGGGCAATAGAAAATGCCTTGAATGTAATAATGTAGTTGAAAAACATAAGCAAAGACTAAGAGAAATACATTTGGTTCTTTACCATTAGAACACTTTGAAGTCAATCTTGAGGTTTGAATTTTCTGTGTTAATGTGTCTTCTCTCAAACTGTGAATATTTTTATAGGCAGTATTTTGATTATTCAGTTTACCAACATTAATGCAAAAATTTTAAAGACATTTAAACACATAGCTGAAATAATTGTTTTAAAACACAAGTGAGATCATCATTAACACATAGCTAAAATTTTCAAAATTTGAGAAACAAATTACCCTGTAAATAGAGAATCTATGAAGAACTTGTAATTGCCTAACATAAGTTTAACATGTTTCACCTAGGTCTTTCTTGTATTTTAAAATAATAATGATTATTCTTTCCCTCTGAAAAACTATTGCTTAATTTTTATTCACAGATTCATCCATTAAAAAGTCCTCAACAAAGACTAACATAGGTAAATCAGGCCAAGCATCTTCACAAACAAAACTATTGGATGTTTACTTTCCATACTACTATACTCATTTATTCATCACAAAATCCCATTTATTTGCAATAGTTTGCTTGCTGTGATGACAAACTATCACAAACTAGGAGGCTTAAACAATAGACAATTTTTATCTCAATTCTGGAGTAGAAATCTGAAATAAAGATGTTAGAAGGAAAACTGAAAGAAACACTAACAAGAAGTATATCTAGATCTTAAAACAAAAAGTTCTGGTTGTGTATTTTATTTTGAGTGGGGAAAAGTTACTTCCAGCTAAGACCTTAAGGAAACAGAACAGAAATTCCTCCTTCACTTCATAGTAAGAGTAATGTACAGTGGAGGAAACAATGATGACCGAGTGCACAAGATGTTTAGTTTATCCACATCACTTGTTCCTTCTAAGGACCATGAGGAAGAATTAGTCCATCTCTCTCCCTTACCTCTGGTATCTCCCTGTGACAATGAGGAGGTCTTTGGATATGTATGTTTGCTAATTAATTGGCTTTATTGTTTCTATAGCAAAAGGTAGGTTTCAAACATGGTGCCAGAAGCTCAGTTATGTTAGGTTTCTGCCTTTTCAGAGGCAAGACTGAGGACATTAATTTCTTGCTGATAACATTTAAAATGTAATGTATTAATTTAACATGTTAATTTAACATTGAGAAAAAGTCCTGGGTCGAAAAATGACAAGAAGCTTTTAAAAAAAATTATATCTCCAAGATTCCACAAATTCTTTCCTACTGAAGGCTCTCAGGAAAAAAAGGTCAGAGCCTTAGAGCAGAAGCCCAGGTAAAACCATCCAGATAAGAACTTTTTTGAATTTTCAGGGTTTTTTTTTTCTTTTTAAAGTACATTTTGCATCCCATTGATTCAATATTTGGTTTATAAGTTTTACTATTACCTTCATTGTTACACTGTCTGAAATATGGTAGTGATGTCAAAGAATGGAGGAGGTGTATGTGTGAGGACAGAGAAGGTGATGATTACACTCTGATAAGACAGCAGTTGCAGGCAGAGTACCAAAAAGGAAAACGAAGATAGCTACTTTCAATTCCAATCTCTGCTGCTCAACCAAGCAGACCAAAGGTAGCTGCTGCTGTGAAAGCAGCCTGTAGCTATCTCACTTTGAGACACCGAGAGGGAATCATCATTTTGAGGAAAAAAATATATATATAGGAAATAAGTGAAATTGCTTTGAGGGCTTACAAAGGAGAAACAATAATACAAGTATCAGTTGCTATATAAAAAAGAATTGTTGAGCAATAAAAGTTACTTTTAAAGATACCATAGTGGGTCATAATGTGTTTTGAAACTGACTAATTTTGTTAAGTGAAAATATAATAATAAAATACATATGTCAAAAATTCCAGAAATATCTAATAATATTTCTACATCTTATTTATGTCATTAAAAAGATAGCAAATAAAATAATAAAACTTCTAATAAATACATCTCTTTCTCACCTCCCAACCCAAGTTCTAGCAAATCCTTAGCTATCCAGTTTTCATTTCTAATATGACTCATTATCTTTTCTACATTGGCTTTTCTAGCCCTACAAAGCAAATTTCCAATAGACCTTGACACATTTTCACTTTCATTTAAGGAGGATAAATGCTCTGGCATGCACAGTGATGGAAATTAATTTTATCTAAATGCTCTTAGGCTAGTTATCTGGAAATGTAAATACTCCTTCTGTAAATTTTGTTGCCAGAGGTTTTTCATTACTAGCAGAATCTCTGACCAGATTATGAGAAAGCCTCAAAGTACTAATGAAAAAAAAAAGTAATCTGCTTTCTTTATCATATTATCCATGAGTATCAGCTGTATCATTGCATTAACAGGGAAATGTATCCACTTTTCACAAAGGTTTCCTCTGCAGCTTTGCACTAATGTCAAGTGATGGAAAGATGATCACATTTGATGAGTAAGATTAAGCCCCAGAATGAGGCCTGTGAATGATGATGAGTCTTGTGCATCCAGCAGGGAATTCACAACTGCAAAGCTTAACTTGAGACATCTTTTTAGTCCCTTGTCAAGAAACTACAAATCTAAACAATAGATGTAGTTTATAATATTTGAGCTTCCATGACTGACTTTATATGACCTAAGTAAGCTTCATCAATTTCTTATCTATATCTCAATATTTAGCACTTTTAAACTTTTATATCTACTTCATTGACATATAAAATAAAATACACCAGTTTTCCTCTGCAACTTGATAAGCTTTTGCAAGTGCATACCCTCAGGTAGCCACAGGTCCAATCAATCTGTAGAACATGTTCATACATACAAAGAGTTTTATCACACCACCATGAAGTCAATTCTATACTCCAGCAGCCCACACATCCACTGATCTGCTTTCTGCCATTATTGATTCCTTTTAACTTTTTCAGGCTTTGATAAAAATGGAGATAAACCATATAAGTTCTTTTGTATCTAGCTTCCTATACCAGCACAAAATCTTTTATTGAAGATTCAAAAATATATTTGTATGAATTAATAATGAGTTATTTTTTATTCATCATTCATTCTATCATATAAATATACCATGACCTGTTTACCCATTCAACTGTTGATGGACGTTTGTGCTCTCCCCAGTTTAATATGAATATAGTTGTTCTGATCATTTGTATTTGGGTCTAAAGCAAACAAAAAAATTTATTTTTTCTTGGGTAAATACCTATGGGTGAATTAGTGGGTTTCATTTTTTTTAAAAAAGTATAAGTTTATAAACTATCATAAAACTTTTTTCCAAAAAGAAAATCAAAAATGTCTGAGAGTTATAGTTACTAAATACCCACTCCAATACTTGGAATTGTTAGGTACTTAAAAAATATTAACCATTAGTGGATACATAGTCAGTGTTTATTGGCAGCTCGTTAAATTTTCATTTTTTTGGTAACTAATGATGCTTAATATAATTTTATGTGGTTATTGACTTTGAAAATACTTTACAAATATCTGTCATTTGTTTAAAAACTTAAAAATTTGTTTGTCATTCTTATTTTGTATGGTTTATCATTCTTATTGTTTATTAGTTCTTTACACATTCCAAATGAAAGTCATCTTGCATTTAGGTGTATTGTTAATATCTTTTCCTAGTCTATGGCTTGCATTTTTATTCCACTTAAATATACAATAAATTTTTAAATTGTTTAGATAAGCTGTAACTCACAGGAATGATACTAGTAGAATTAGAAGTTTCTTTTTAGAGTGAATTAAGAGTAATTTGCTGCTATGATGCACCATCAACCTTGAACATATTAACTTACATCTCCTAAAAGCAAGAACATCCTCCTAAGTAGACTGTCAAAGTTATCTTTATTTTTGACGCATTTTTAAGGAATTTTCAGATTTCAGTATATACACCCTAAGTGCATTAGCAGGAACAACATTAACAAGAACGCAATATATTTTAGGGTTTTTTTTTCTTTTTATATAAAGCCAATATTTCTAAAAAATGCATGAATCTGTAGATGCATTCACTGAGTTTTGACAAATATAGGCACCTGTGTAACAAGACAACTATCCTTGCTGTATGGAACCTAGTTCTTACTTTTTGTAGGACACTTTATTATGTAAAAAAAAAAAATGGAGTCACTGGAAATTTGCATGTTAGAAATATTACAACTGTTGAATATCATGTAATCTCATAAAAGAAATACATCTCTTTACAGTAGGACAAGCCACTTACTAGGCTGCAGGTCCACAGGGATTCAAGATGACCACATTGCACGATTCTAGAAAACATTTTACCTATCTTTTCAGCCCTCCATGTAGTTTGTGGGTTGTGAGGCACTTCAAAAAAGGAGAAACAGGGACAAGAGTTCATGCAGATGCAAAATGGGGCATGGGTCTTCTTGCCCAGATGGTACTACTGGCTACATGAGGGCCCAGATATCTAGGAGAACTTAATTTTTAAAAGAGTACCTCAAAATTTGAATACTACTAAGGCATGAAAACTGAGGCAGGACCCTGCTTGTCCAGGTACAATGATGGCACTCGGAACCCAAGATACTATGAAAATAAGAAACATTATGATATGTTTGAGGATACTTAAACATTTTCTTACATCCCTTCACACTTTCTCCTACTACCATCATTACCAGACAAGCAGCAGCTGTTCTGAATGTGTTTCCACTAAGGCACAGTTTAGTTTCTCTATACTTAATATAATGCAATCATAATATCAACTATTTTGTATGAATCTTCTTACAGCTTAATATTTTAGGTATTGATCTAAGTTATTACATATAAAATTATTAATATTTTATTATTGCTGACTACTATTCCAAGTTATTATTAGGTCCCATTTTAATATATTTTTCTTAATGGCCACCTGAAATATTTCCAGTTTCTAATTGTTAGAAATTAAGCTACTGTGACCATTCTTGTAAAAGTCGTTTCTAATTTTTATTTTTTATTTTGAATAAAATAAAAATATTGTTTATTTTGAATAAATGCCTTAACAAGGAATTGCTGGCTAAAGAATAGTATGTACTTGATTTTATAAGAAATGTTCTAAATTATTTTTGATACTTAAACCAAAACATTTTTGTTATAATCTCAACAAGTGTATGTTTGTTCCACCATTCTCACCAAGATTTATTGATACATTTCTTTGTGAATATATCAGAAAAATTTCTTTGTGCATTTAACTTTCAGATTTTTATTTTAAAGTTCTATTTTCTTCTTTTTTAAAGAGATTTTAGGAGTGCTTATTTTAATGCTACTTTACAGATTTCATTTCTTTTTATATTATGTTTATGGCTTCTTCAACTATTTGAGAATATTTTTGCTAGCTATTCTTGTTTCTTATGTGCCATGTCATCACCTTGCCCTTTCTTTCTCTGTTTTTGTAGACTAATTTTTCTCCCAGGTAGGGAACATATCTAGTAATAGTTTGTTACATGATGGGCACTGTGTTAGACAGTTTTTCGCTTAAGTAAACAAAATACCCAACAAGAACAATTTAAAGGAGGAAAAGTTCATTTTGGCTCATTGTTTCAGAGAGTTCATGATGGATCAACTCAGTTGGTCTAGGCATAAGTTGTAGCAAAACATCATAGTGGAAGGGATTGTTAGAAGACAGCAGCTCTATTCATGGTGTCCAAGAAGCAGATAGAGAGAGAGAGAGAGAGAGGAGAGATTGGAGAAGAGATTGCTAGGAAGAGGAAATCTACAAAGGCACAGGCCACCTTGTCCATCCATGCCCCTCCTGCTTACAGTTACCACCCAGTAAGTCATTCTGAAGCCAGATTTAAAGGTAGGTAGTTAGTGTACTTAGGTAAATCAGGTCTAATATCCTAATATTGAGTAAGATAAAGAAAATGAAGGCCATTATCAAGAATGGAGTCCAGGAAATCAGAACAGCACTTGGGGAAATTGAAATGTTAATGTCCCCAAGGCCCAGAACCCCTCCTAAGGAACTGTTAATGAAGCAGCTCCCAGAAAACAGGGAAGTGGTAATCAAAAACCACCCCAGGCCGTTCAGCCTCAGATTACTCCTCCAGCCCACCTATCTGCCACCTTTGAGCTTTCCTACCTGCATTCTGTCACTGCAAGATAAAGGGGAACAAAGGACAGGAACATGGAAAAACTAAAAGAAGACCATAGCTATAAAAAAGGGAAGACCTCCCCTTCCATGGATTCTGCCTTTTGGGTCCCCTTCTTCCTCCATGGAGAAGTCTTTTCTGCTGTCCTTTAATAAAGCTTTCCAGTCTTCACTTGCCTAGGTGTTCTTCTCTGGTGTTATACTTTAGCATTCGGGGAAGCAAGGACTCTCACCAGTAAACAGCAGTAACAATTCCATTCAAATTAGGAGAGAATGGTTTGGTTACAGCTTTCACGGTACCATCATTTCACCTCTGAACATTCCTGCATTAACACAGGAGCTTTTGGGAGATTTCTCATATTCAAACCATAATATTCTGTCCCTGGCTTCCCCAAACTCATGTCCATCTTGGAATGCAAAATGCATTTGGTTCATGTCCAAGAGTAGAATTCCAAAGTCTCATTGGAGACTCAAGAGAAACTCTTGGTTGTGAGTCCCTATAAAAATCTAAGTAAGTTACATATCCAATATATGGTGATACAGAGTAAATATTTCCATTTCAATAGAGAGAAATAGGGACCTAGAAAGAAGGGATGGGGCCAAAACAAGTCTAAATCCCAGTTGGGCAAACAGGTTCTGTAATTCCACATTACTACATCTAAGATATATGGTGTCAAAATGTGCTTTCCAAAGGACTTGAGCAGTATTGACCTCTGAATTTGCTGATTGCAGCACATCTTTTAGCTTGACTCTCTCATCAGCCAACAACTCTCCTCAGCAGACAGTCCAAACTTCTGGCATTTCTTAGTTTCAAGGATCTCCATTCTATTTTTGGATTCACCTATATGATTTCATGCATCCCACAGGAATTCTGACCCTGCTACACTTTATCTGGGTCTTCCGCTGAAAAGATGGAAGCATCCATGACCTCTTAATGCCAGCATCTTGCATTCCTGCAGAACCAGCATAACATGGATGAGGATAGGTCTGCGGCCAGCTTGAACAGTAGCTGAGCCCACTGTAATCACCTTTGCAGCAGCCTCAAAGTATCTAGGCAGTTGAGCACGGTGAACAACTCCTATACATCCCTAGAGCAGGGTTTCCAAATACAAAAAACAAAACTTGAGCCTGCAGTTGGTGTGGTCTTTCACATGTCTGAGATGCCCTTGAAATATCTTTCCTACTGTCTCTGTTCAGAATATGAAGAATTTCTTCAAATGGATATGGTCTCTTCCTAGTAACAACTATGATTTTCTTGGCCCCAGTTTTACAAGAACTTTTCTGTCCAAACTGCTAGTTTTTAAAATCCTTCAGCTCTGCTTTCTGCTCCTGATTATCATAGTAAAACCTGGCCATAAGTGGGCAGAAAATTCCATGGCACTGCTTGTATACAGTGCTCCTTGAAATTTCCTCCACCAGATTTATTATTCAATCACTTTTAAATTCAGCTTCCCACAAAGTCTCAGCAAATGGGCAAAACACAACCAAGTTATTTGCCAGAATATAACATGAATGGCCTCTACTCTGATTTCCAATACACTCTTCATAGCCTCCTGAAATTTCATTAGCCATTCTTTTAACATTCTGGTCTTCTAGGATTCCCCCATTAAGCTCAGCTTACAAAATTCTAAAGCTTCTCCAGATTGCATCTCCAACTTTTTTCCAAATTTCTGCATCAAAACATTTCCAAAGGCTTCTGAACCACATGGGTCATCTTAGTCATAGCAATGACCCCACTTCTAATTGCTAATTTCTGTGTTAGTTTTTCATTACTGTGACCAAAATATCCAATGAAAACTTTTAGATGAGTAAAAGTCTATTTTAGCTCACAGCTTCAGAGCTTTAGACCATGGTGAGACAACTCCATTGTCCTGGGCCCAAGGAGAGATAGGCTATCATGGCAGAAAGCTGTGGTAGAGAAGCACTGTTCCTTTCATTGTTGTCAGGAAGCATAGAGAGAAAGAGAAAGGGGCTACAGAGAAAATGAACGTCTTCCAGGACATTCCTTCTATGACCCATCTTCTCTAGCCATGCTCCACCTGCCAACAATAACCATAAGTTAAAAGTCCATTCAAACTAGGATGTATTAACTATGATGTTACAGATTTCACAGTCCAATCATTTCACCTCCATACATTTCTACATTACCACAGGAGCTTTGGGGGAAACCTCGTATCCAAACTACAGCAGGCACTAATAATTTTTCATTATTTTAGTTTCTAGATTTTGTCATATTATTTTAAAGAGCAACAGTATTTTTTAAAGCAGTAGTAAAGTAACATGAAGATCACATTGATCCCTTCATAACTTTTTTTCTAAGGTTTTCTTAAGGTAGTTCTAGAGTAACCTATACCTTAACATGAATACTAAGTATGTGGTTGAAAGTATATTCTTTCAGGTTTTTTTTGAGCACTGAAAATAATTAAGTTTAAAACTCTTTGGACATTTTTCTTTGTTGACCTCTTAAAAGATTTCCACATTTTTTTCCCTATGAACAATGTAGTATTGAGTAACCGATTTTTTTTGTGTAATCCAAGTTCATTTCTAGAAATATGTTTTTCTGTGTAACTCAATTTATTTCATTACTATGCAGTATTAATTCCAGATGCCTTGGCTTCTTTTCACATCCACTTTTGTTTTGGAAATGCAACAAAACTATCTTCTCTCATTGAGTTCATCTCTCAGCATCACATTCTAGAAAATGATTACAGATGAAACCCAAGCAATTATAGTCATCTTGTTATTGCGGAGATTAAAGTTATTTGCTACATGCTGCTCATTGTCTCAAATTGGTTCTTACATTATTTTCACAGTTTTTAAAAATTTTTTAACAGCAGGAGGGCAGCTCTACTACTAGAATCTCTATTATGGTTAGAAGAGGAAATAGAGCAATACTATTAAAAGTAAGAATGTTCCAAGTAATTTATTATATTTAAAAAAAATTATGTATGATAAACAAATGAAACACGTAGCCCTGAATTGATTCAGTAATTAATTACAAAGTGTGATTTTTGTCTATTTATATCACTATTGGAATTCATTTCTCAGTTTGACTCCAATTATAATTTTGATGATAGAATTTTGTAATTGTTTATTAACTTATTGAGCATGTGAAGGAACATTTTTAACTGTAACTCTTTTTGTCACAAGTAATAGATGTTTTGGTCTAAACCCAAATATTTCATTTGATATAAGAAAGACCATGTCTCACAGAACCAAACAGTAGTGATTAGGTCAGATTTCAATTATGAGCTAAGGAGAGTCAAAAAGTTTCCAGTCTCACTTTTAAATTTGTTTTACATTTGTCTCCTTTGGATCTGATTCTACATTATTGTGTACTAAGTATAGAAATGATAAACTTAAGATTTGTTGAGGAGAAGTTAATATTGGATTTTTTTGAGGGCAAAGACCTTATAAAGTTCAAATTCTATGGCTGGATATGTTGGGTCACATTTGCAAACCCAGCAACTTCCATTATAACTGTATGTAAATTTGGGGTATTTGAGGAAAAAAAGTTTCTGAAAATGCTTAGTAAAAAAAATAAGCATTTAACTTATTTGATGAAGTGGAGTGCTAAGAAAAGTATTATTGCGATTGTAAAATCTGTTATCTGTCACATCTTATTTAATTAATTTATTTAGTATTTTATTTTTAACAATGAACTAGTAAATTCAAATGTTTATATAATTAGGACAGTGAAGCTAAAGCAGTAGGAAATCCTGAAATAGAACATCTGAATTAATTTCTCAGAGAATGTATTCTTCAAGTCACAGAAATGCATGATCTGGGATTCCTTGGACACATGAATAGAGATCATAGACTTTAAATCCATTGCCTAGTCTTGTAATAAAAAATCCTGAGTAATTTTTCTCCTGTTGGGCAACTTAGGAGATCGTTTCTGTATGTTAAGGACTTCCATATTGAGATAGACTGATTTTATTTTCAGATAAAAATAGTGACTGAACTGGGTTTCTTACTCTTAGAAATACAATCTTCCGATATTCACCATAACAATTCAAATTGCAAATACTTTGTTATTTGTCTAAACCATTAAAAAAAAGGAGGACACTAAAACATCATGTGTGGGAAAGCTCCCAATTTCTTTCTCCAAACCTGGCTAAGTTAAAAGGACAAATCTGGGCCAGAAAATCCAGATATATACTATCTTGAAGGGCAATGGCTTTCTTTTATATATGTAGAGAACTAGGACAAGATAGTGTTATCTGTAGAAAGCTATTTTCTTTCATGTATACCAGAACAGTTGCTCCTTGGGATGCTGGTCATACAAGCAAACAAAGCAAGCTAATGCTGATTATGTCACTGATTCTGCCACCTAACATTAAAACAAACAAACAAAAAACACTCCTCTCTGAATGGGGACAGGTGCAGAACTGAGGACACTGTGGGAAGTATATGTTGTGTCACTTGTCCACTAGGCAAAACACCAATAAGGAGTGGAGGTGCTGCTTAGTACAACATCATGAAAAATGAAGGTGCTACTGGTTTAACCTTTGGCTACTGAATTCTTCTTGGATTAGCCACTGATCTTTTGTAAGCTCTCCTTCAATAAATCATAAGTCTCCCATGTTGTCTCTGGAATTTTTTTTTATCTCTTTGCAACATACTCCATTACTCTAGCACAACTGGACGATGAATGATACAACTGGTAAGCCAGGGAGGAGGCCAAAGAAACTCTTATGCATGTGGAAACTATGGCACACAGTTGAGAAAGGGAAACTGTGTGTGTATGCATGCATTTGTATATGAACCCCTGGGTTGGCCTTTCACTTCCATATGGGGATGAGTGACAGCTATCATGGATGAGGGTGGTGCCCTCAAGGGTCAGAGTAAATACTTTTGATCATGATTTAGCAACATGTTCTAAGGAATAAGAAAAAGCTACATAAGATAGCAGCAGCTGTGAAGTGGCCCTTCCTAATTGCAATGCAGGAGCAATGGAAACAGAGCTCTAAGCCCAAGTCCATGCTAAGCAATGACAGGAGGAGTTAGAGCTGAATAGTGAAGAAAGTTCAATTCTAGCAGGGAGTACTGAGAAATTACTTTCTTGTGTGAGGAGTGATGATAAAAATTTGGAAACTCTAGTCTGCTGCTTTGCTAAACTAAAGTTTGCTAAACACATTTACCAAGAACTACAGTAAGGATGGTAGTTACTCAAAGCTACTGGACACCTGTAGGTGAGATCCTGTGAACCAAACAGAGAGGATGAAGACTGGGATAAGCCAATTGAGATGCCAGTGCCAGGGACCTGACTGCTCATAAATCAGAAGGAAAGAAGTAGCAGCCACTTCCAGTGGGAGCGAATTTCAAGAATCTGGACCCTCCTGACAAGTACATGCATGTATCAATGAAAGATTATACTGCAGCTGAATTGGTAGGGCTTGGATACAAATTTAGGCAGGAAGCCAGGTAAAATGCAGCAGAATGGCTGTTGGGATTTTGGGACACCAGTGCTGAAGGCATACTAAAATCAAGTAGTGAAATGAGTAAAGTTGCCTCAGTCACCACACCACATATTCTGTGGCAACATGTATGTTCAACTCTCAAATAAGGTTTATATTATCTCCTTAATGTCTTGACTCATAGCTGCCTATAAAAGCGCTTGGCCTGATATGAGGGTGTTACCCATTGAGCCTCTGAGGTGGCAGTCCATAGAGGAACCATGGGAGATCTGCAAGGTATTCTAAGAAAGTGAGGGATGAAGCAGGTCATTATGCAGCAGACTTCACTCCTGGTAATGAAATATACATAGCAGGATTGAAGGACACCATTCCCAAAAGGGCTCTGAGGAAATATGATGTCTCTGCTGCTAATCATCTGTTCTTTAGTGGGCCCTCCTCTTTCTCAAAGAGCCAGGCTGTAGCTGGCATGGGGGAAACTAAAACCATTAGGAAGTGAGGGATACAGAGAACCTGTGGAAAGGTAGAAGAAAAAGAGGGCAACGGAAACACAAGGAGCCCAAAAGGAATGCCAGGAGCAATTGGCTTTCATGTTGGAAGAGCAACAATGGACTTTCAGCTTTCCTCCTCAGGATACTTTTACAGCCCAATCACATGTCATGGGATGCTGGTGGCAGCACTTTCTTGGTGCACAAAATCTGACACAGTATATATGTTTAGTTACATTAATTATATGATTTTAAAGTCTGAGTCTTTTCCCCACCTAGAAGAGGCAGCTCAAATACTGGTGTTACATCTCTGAAAGAATGAACTATCAACTCTTCCAAATTGCCAGAGCTTGGATTATCTGTAGCCACCCCTGAGGGGAAGGCTATGCTATATTACACACTATTCAGCTTCATCATCTGAACCCTGGTCACAGCTATGGAAGGGTACAAACATGGAATAGCATTTGGAAATGACTGCCACATTTGGAATTGAGAGTTTAACATGTGGCAGCATATAGCCATTATTCTTTATCAGGCAATCAGGAAGCAGACAGTTTAACTTAAGTTAGATGGTTGGAAGATATGCCATCTAAAGATGTGGCTGCTTGGCTGTTTAGAAAAATAGGTCACAACAAAAAGAAAGCTTTATTGCACATAGCAAAAGGTGGGGTGTCTCATATAAACATTTTATTTGTGTGTGTCTCTTCTTCTATGTTTCACGAGGCAGCTTTGGCCAATGCCTCATGTGATGGGGTGGACAGCTCAAAAAAGGCAACCTGTACCACACTGGTAGGTTGACTTCATCATTTGTCTCTATCAAAAGGCTGCATATTTGCCATAATATGTGTGGACACACAAGCTAGACTGATGCAGGCACATGCTTGAAGAAGGGCAACATAGAAAGTCACCATGCAGAGCTTTCAATTGGTTAACACTGTGTGTGACATCCCTACAGATGTAGAAAATGCCAACAGAACACACTTTACTGGCCAATGATGTAGAAATAGGTTGAAAATTTAGTAATTTACATTATAAGGTAAATGTTCATTATAAGGTAAATGCCCATTTACCTTATAATGTAGCTGCAGCAGGATTAATTGCATGAACAAATGGCAGCTCAAATACTAAAACAGCAACTAAACATGGAAGATTGATTTTTGACAGTGTAGACTAAGCAACAATGGATGTTCATGAGGATCATCAATGAACATAACTGTAGCACATGTCACAGTGCTTTTCCTGATGTTCACATAAGACATCACCATCTTGATTCAAATGAAGACACGTGCACTCCGTGGATGAGAACACAAGGTAATTTGCTCTTTCCACTGCCATAGGACCTGTCAGAGGGGATCTATACAGACTGCTGGTGATGGGAATGGCAAATAGGGACTCAATGGTATTGGTCCCTAGGTCCACAGACAAAGGGACTAAAATAAGACTTTTGATTTCTGTAGGGAATGCACATTTCCTTATTATCTCTAACAACCTCAATCTCCTCCTCATCATCGTACTGTTCTTTGCAAAAGTTTCAGGGACTATGGGACAAGAAACATGCTATTGTGAACCTGGAGATGGGCCACAGGCCAGTATTATTTTTACTTAGAATGATCAGAATGCTTATGCACTGTTGAAGAGTTTGATTTTACCTGTGCTAACACATGTTATCTTTCATCCTTAATCTATTTGCAGAATGGGCATAAATGTGATATGCTAAAGTGCCTCTTTTCTCCTCCAGATGTCAAAGGAGATATAACATCTGCAACTCGTCACTTTGGCTTTATGGAACTGTATGTTAAACCAGACTCATGGACACAGCTGACAATAGCACTATGAACTTGAATGTAAATTTGTCTTCTTATAAGGGTACAAAATATCATGTTTTCCATTTGGTGTATGGACAAATTACTACAGCTAAATTTTGCTGGGTTCGATGTCTTGGGGTAAATAAGTGCAACACAGGTGGAAATGGGAAGGAAACCTTCTCTCTGAAGAGAAACAATGGCAGTAATACCTGTCTACCATCTCTAACTGTGGCTTGGACCCTATAAATCAATGTCAGTTAGGTATTGTGCTCATAGATATACTAGCAGCTTTGGATGGCAAAGTTGAACAGCATATATAATAACTAGTCTTCCCCTCAAGAGTGGTTACAGGCATAAGGCATCCCAAGGTATCAATACCTGCCTTATAACTAGATTGACTGGTGCTCTCAGAAAAGACCTTATATACAAGCCTGCATACTTCACACTTGTCTACAGTTGCTGCTAATTGGGTCTTGGTAAAAGGAAGGCATAGAATAACATGAACTGCCTGATGAATTTATCCACTTGTTACCTTTTCTCCACAAGCTGTGAGCATTATCATTGAGTTCCAGGTTGATACTTTAGCTAAACACATAGTTGTTGCCTTAAATAATACTCACAACTGGACCTCTGCTTGTGAAAGGTGGAACTTAGAAATAGAATTGTGCTAGATACACTAACTACAACACAGGAAGGTACTCTCATTAAAACACAATGTTGTATATGGTGATGATGTTTTCCAGGCTCTATGTAAGTGTCAAATCCATGTTATTGCTGTAAATAAATTCAGTATTGTCATGTTTCTGCTTGGTCATAATCTCCTTCTACTACTTAGGTAAATATTGTATGCAGTAGGCTTGCTCTTATAACAGGGTTTATTACATTCTGTTGCTCTCTGTATGTCTGTTGTGCGATTTGGTTGTAATGTACATGATAAGATGTGTAAGGGCATTTAGGCATATGGGTGTTGGGTTTTATCATCCTCTAAAGAAAAGGTGGGAGGACAGTACTCTGCCCCCTGCTGCTCAAAACTTAGCCAAGTTAACTAAATAATGAGAGTGCAGACCAGATGCAATATTATCTTTAAGGACAATAACTTTCTCGTACGTATAATGAGAACTAGGGCAAGTTAATGTTATCTGTAGAAAACTACTTTCTTTCACGTACACTGAGAAAATTGGACCTTGGGATGCTGGTCATCTGAGCAAATTAAGCAAGCTAATGCTAATGTTGTCACTCTTTTACAGTATAACACATAAATCCACTCTGTGAGAGAGGATAGGCACAGAAACTAAAGGCACTGAGGAAAGAATACCTGTCATTTGTCCAGCTGACCACCACTGTAAAAAACCATCATCGCAGATGGAGGTGCTGCTTGGCAAAGGACAGTGAGGGATAAGAGTGCCCTTTGTTTATTCTACCACAACTGAACTCTTTTTAGATCAGCCACTGATGTCTCATGAGCTTTCACAACAAATCATATACCTTCCATGTTGTCACTGGGTACTTTCTTTGGCATTTCTACAATCTTCCTCAGTGCCTTGGGACAATTGGGCTATGGATGTGACACTATCCAATTATAGCATGCTCTATGTAAGGTCCTATTTCTCACTAGTATTCTATTCTTACAGCTTTCACAATTCAGCAGCTTACAGAATGTTGAACAAAGGGCTAATTTTAAGGGCTTAAGTTTCTTGCTCATGGAAAACATCTTTGATGTTTAGAGTTCTTAACCACTGAAGGCTGGTATAACTATCACATTTTATATTCACAACATTCCAGAACAGGTGGATCATTTTCTGTGGTAGAAACTTGAGGCAGATAAAGAAAAAAGCATTTATGAATAAAGAACTGAAGTCATGGGAGAAGAAATGGCTTAGAAATGTCTAAATAGGATCTTTTTATTTTTTGCATGAAATTAAAGATGTAACCACCTCCTTATCAAGTTGCAGATGAAATACCTTAAAGCATAGCAAGAATTATTTTTCATTCCATTAGCTATAGCGAAATAAATAGGACACACTTATTTTCCCAAAAATCATTTTCTAAATATTCAAATATTTTACTTTTTGAATCTCTGAATTAAAAAAAATAGGAATAACTAGTGAACATAGCAAAAATATTTAAAAAAGAAAAGAAAACATATCTGATAGGCAAAAGACAAAGAATACATCATTGAAACATATAGAAATAATTTATGTTGTGACAGAAGTATTTATCCTCATAAAGTCTAAGAAACAAGCATTTGATTTTTGGCTTAGTGAATAGTACTTGTTGTGTCTTCATTGGATAAATGTGATGTTACCTCATTTATAATGGAACAACTCTGGAAATATTTCCAAGCTTACATCATTTTTTCCTGCAAATAACATATTATACTTCCAAGAGAGATATCCTTACCTCTATGTTTCCTTCTCCTGATTATTTTGAATACCACAAAAAATATACACTAGGGTTATTTTGTGTGTATATGTACTCAATTTTGAGGATTTCTTTCCCTTTTATGAAAAATACAGACAAAACACTTTAAAATATTGTTCAGCTTTTATAGGTTTCCATTCATATCATAAATTTTTGTCTCAGGAAGATTGTGTAATATATCTTTTTAAGTAATAATAATCTCAACACATTTTTTCTGAACTCTTTAGAAATACACCTCTTAAACATGGATGAAATATATTTCAAATTGAAACACACTTAAATATTACATCAGCATTTTACTGTAAAACCACATGGCATCTTACTTTAAAAACATTAGGGCTTCAATAATTATTTACTTATTTGACATTTGTGGACCTTGCATTCCAAGAATTATTTATTTAGCATTTTTTATCTCTTGCACTTTATTTCTTGACAAGTTAATGAAGTCTTTAGGAGAAAACAACTAACCTCCACCCTGCACTACAAAGATTTTGAGGATTATTTGTTACAGCAGAAGAATGCAGTCCATTTTGACTGTTTTTTTTTTTTTTAGTTATTATTATACAGATCTCTCAGGATAGCTTTCACAAAACATTTTAGCTAGAGTTCACTAATATGGTGATATTTAAATTTTAAATTAAAATATCATTTACTAAGATCCCATTAGCTGCTGGTTATTTCAGTTAATTTGGGAAAACTCATTATGTTTTGCAATGTTTTCATGGACTCATACTTATAGAGAGTCCTTAAAATAGTTTCTTACAAAATAAATTTGGAATCTGCTTCCCCAGATTTCCGTTCTGACAGAATGAACACTATAGTCATATTTACTGAATGAAAATTTAGTATCACATGGAATTATTCTTCTTTAGGGCAAAGGAAATCTAATTTTATGATCCAATAACATCAGCATCATTTATAGTGCATTACAAAATTGCCCAAAATGTGGAAATGGTGTTAAATATCTTTAGGATATGCCACATAGGAAATTGCTTGCCTATGTGACCAGAAAATAGAAAAGTCAAGTTAAAAATATAAGTATATTTCCTAACACAATAAGTCCTATTTGAAACATGAAGAGACAATTAGGACAATTTAGATATTTTCTTTTGTTTTTGCTATAAGGTATATGTGCATATATTTTACATATAAAGCTAATGATATATCTGTGATAAAATTTCAGGTTTTGGCAAGATAATTACTGAATCCAAAAGTAGTGTTTACTAGCGGATATATAATCTTTATTTTCTTATTGAGGAAATTAATATTACTCCATTACATTTCCAAAGTAAACTTTGTATAATAAGGGTAAGCTTATAACTATTTGCAAAACAAGTTTTTTCCTGTTCATAAAAATCAACCACAATATCTAATTATACTATTGTTAATGTAAAAAACTTGTGCCATATTTTTTTAGAAAAGAAATTCTATGCATAACACAGGGGCTTTAGAAAGTTAATATCAAAAGGGTTAAAATTACCTTGTCATAAAGCAAGAAATAAAATTTCAGAATTTCCAATTATCTAAAAACTATTTACCAAGTATTCTTCAAGAGATAAATCATTCTGGCTATAAAATATGTTCATTTTCTTTTTTTAAGTCTTACTTAAATTTATTCAACTACCCACATATTTTTGCAAAAATAAAATCCTACAGTTTATTATATTTCAGAAACTCATGTCTATGCATGTTCACAAATTTAGACATGAAAATATAAAAATGTTTTCTATAGACGTGTGTTTGTGTATGTATATGTATGTATCCCTATGTTTAATAACTCTGCTTTAAGCTGTAATAAAATAACATGGGTCAGATTCCCCATTTTGTTGTAAATGAATAGAATGCAGACCAAAACACATGAAAAAAATTATTTTGAACCACAGAAAATAGGCAGACCTCATCAATGATTTCTGAGGGAAGCTAACTAACAAGTTTAGCTTATGTAAACACCAGCAACTGAATGGAGAGTCTCCAGGCCATCCTTCAAGGTGGAGGGGAGCATCAAACAGTGCTGGTGTTCTTGCAGAGTTGAAGAAATAAAGATTGGAGTTTTACAGAACAATAGCTTTCGGCAGGAGTGCTGAAAATGAAGAAGCTTCACAAAAAGATCTACAGGTATATTTATTCCCTCAGGTCTGGCTGAGTACTCATCTGCTCTTATACAATTACCAAAACTAAAAAAAGAATCTACTGTAAATGAGTAGGGTAAACAATCCCCAAATCTCAAAAAAGGTTATGAAAAATTTACATTCTCAACAGCCAGATTGGAATGTTACAGAAACATAAAGATAATTAGATGAAGTATACAAACAAACCCTGCCTCTGAGTTGGGGTCAAGTAGGTCTGGAATTAAGTCTTAATATGCCTCATGAATGTTTAAAAACAAGCTCAGAAAGACCATGCTGTTTCCAAGTAATTTAACAATATTCTAAAGAAATTCTAATAGTACTGAAATATACAAAATGCCCAAACATACACAAATAATACTGAGTGCTAAATTTTAAAAATAAATAAATAAAATAAAATACAAGTTGTGCCAAAACAAAGGAAAGAAAAAACAGAATGAAAGAAGACATAAAAACATAAAAACAAAACACACCCACCAAAAAAATACAATGATAACCAAAAAAAAAAAAAAGAAGCAACAAGGCATTAATAACAGACCCAGGAATGGAACAAAGGATAGACTTAATCCACAGACATAATATTGATTGGCCAAAGATTCATGAAAGTAGATCATCAAAAAGATAGGAAAAGCAGAAATACTGCAAATATCATGGCTGAAAAATTTTGAAACTTGATGAGAGTAGTAAATACAACAGTCAAAGGTCAAGGTTAATCTCAAATTTGAAGAATAGCACACAAAGGGATATGAACAAAAGGTGTGTGGTGTATAGAGGAAACATGAATTATAAATGAAAATAATAACAAATGATTTCTTAGAAATAATTACTAATCAAGATAATGTGACACTGGCATATAGGTGTATTCACTGAAGGAGTGGAATAAGAATAATGATAATTACTACCATTTGAGTACTTTCATCTACCAGAATGTTAGTTAACTCCACTAGTTTAATGGTTATAAATATGACTTTCTTCATTTTTATAAAAAATCAGCTGAGTCAGAATCATTAAGGATTTCACATAAGGTTATAAATTAAGAGGCAGAACAGAAATTTGAACTCAGTTCCATTTTACTAAAATCTATGTTGTTGCTATTATGCTTTATTTATTCTTTGGCATATTTGCTAAGAAGAAAATAATTAGGTTGTTACAAAAATGATAAAGTGCAATGAAAATCCTCTTTGTGGTATCAGTGTTCATGCCAGTCTGTGTTAGAATTGTTCACTTTCTGGCTTCATAGCTGTGCAGAAAGGCAGTTTGGGCAGTCTGTGGCTCTAACTTGGCTATCAAAAAAAAAAAAAATGGATCTTGGGCCTGGAACATTTCCTTACTTAGGTAAAGGGCCTCACCTCCAGTGGCTAGGTTTCACCACTGGAAAGGGATTTGCTTTCTGAGTTCTGGACCTGCTGTTCAACCCTTTGTTCCTCAGGCAGACTCCCAACATTCTGTATTTGAGTTCTCATGCGGAAGGGAATGTGAGGAAGGAGTCTTGTTACTGCCACAAGAAGTGAGGTGCACACAATCACACTGCCTTCCTATGCTGTGGAACAGATCTGAAGCCACAGGGGACTGGCACATTACAAGGGGTTATATCTGTGCACACTCTCTCTCCTCTTCCTAAGATCCCACTTGAGCCTGAAATTCACAGTTTCTTCCTGAGGACATCAAATCTCTTCCCTAAATGGTTGGGCTGCATTCATGCTATATTTTATCCTGCATCACAGTCTGACTATCTTAGTGAACACCAAAGCAGTATTCATTATTACAAATTGCAGGTTAGACTTGTGTTTACCAATAGGATTGATTAATTTTTTTTCAAGTCTATTGATTTTATGAATATCTTTTTTTCTCATGAAAGTTGTCTATAAACATGTCATTTATTAAAAATGTAACCTGGAAATGATTCTATTTATAATTCAAATAATTTGAGGTGACTGTGTTCAGCTTTATGCTCATATCACAAAGTCAAAAAGAATCAATTTCTGCTGCTTTGATAAGTAAGAAGCCATCTGAAGCTTCTTTGAGGAATAGGGTGTTACTTCATGGCAATCAGCCAGGAAAGTTATGGTCTTATTCCATTTAGCACTGTACTTGGCAAAAGTAAATAAGATTTTTGTTTAAATAATCTTGAACAGTACACCAAGTCTATGGTGGTGTTAGTGTCATATAAGAGCAAAGATTTTTTTTTTTTAATTTTAAAGAGAGAGAGAGAGAGAGAGAGAGAGAGAGAGAGAGAGAGAGAGAGAGAATTTTTTAATGTTTTTTTTTTTAGTTTTTGGTGGACACAACATCTTTATTTTATTTTTATGTGATGCTGAGGATTGAACCCAGTGCCCCACGCATGCCAGGAGATAACGCTACTGCTTGAGCCACATCTCCAGCCCTAAGAGCAAAGATTTTTGAAGCAGATTGATTGGATTAAAATGAATTCTTAAAATTACCAGTGATTCGATCACTTTTTTTCCACTGATAGAATGAGAAAAATATTAATATCCCACAAAATGTCTATAGTAATTTATTAAAATCATATGGAAAGCAGCTAGAGTAGTTCCTAGCAAAGAGTAACTGAACACATGTGCCTGCTATTTATTTATTACTCAAATAATTAATGGCTGTCTCACTATAATTTAAAAGAGAATACATTCTATTAAGAAGAAAATTCAAAGATAAATAGAAACTCTTTCCAAGTTAGTTCCAAGTGTCTAAACAGGAAAGGCACAGTTTATCATTTCATACAAGAGCTGACTATTGGACCAAAATACAGAAACACATTTTGAAAGGACTAAAAGTCAAAGGAAAGAAGTTAATAATCAAATCAGATCATTACACATTGTGAGCATGTAGATGTCACATTTTACTGCATGTACTCAGAATTAGACTGATGTTATGAGATTTTCAGAGCAAGATCCCAGAGGTAAGGTACATTGTTATCGCATAACACAAGGCATATGTACTACAAACATGACTTCCCTGTTGATGCTAACCTTGATCACCTGCCTGAAGTGCAGTCTGTTAGGCTATTCTCTGATCTCCTATTCATACTCTATATACTCTTTGGAAGGAGGCAACTATTGGTACCCACACTTAAGGAGTGGGCAGATATGCCCCAACTCCTTGAGAACTAAATATAAACAAATTATTTGATACCTTTTGTATTGGAGATTTCTATTTTTATTTATTTATTTAACATTTGAATTATACCAGTATTGATCTATGATCATTTATTTTGTATTTGGGGATCACGCACTACCTCTTTATTTTGTGGCTCAAATTGTTCCAAGTTTGACTGCTGGTACTATTCTAGCTGATCTCTTACATCTCCCTAAAATATCCTTTCCATTGTGTTTGTGTTTGTATTTCCATTCTCCCTCCATTCACTTTTCTTCGTTCTTGTTCTTTCCTTCCTTCCTTTCCTTCTTTTTTAATTTTTTTAAAATTTTTTAGCACTTCCTAACTTTGTGATGCTATTAATTGTTTCAAGGTCATCTTGTGTATTCTCAACCCAGTACAAAAATGCAGTCAAGCAATCCTAATTCCCTTTAATACAAATTGGTACCAAAGACAAATATCTGGGTATTAGATATACTTGTAGCTGCTATGGCGTGTTAATGCTTTTAACTACTTTTAGTTGATATAGCAAGAAATTTGACATATATATGCTAGTTTGGGCATATACACGTATTTATAAACATCTCAATACATAAGCATTTGTATTTATGTCAAGGTTAGTAATACAGCCGTCTCCAACTCAGTTTATTGCCATATGCATCTTTAAGACCTCCTCTCCATTCTGCCACTCTAACGTGAGAATCTCATTATAACCATATCTCTCTTTGTTGATAGCAATAAACCTACTTGGCTAACAAGGGAATCCAGGATGCCATACATATATCTTTGATTTTGTTACAATTGAAAGTTACAGTTCTTTACCTGGACGGCTGGTTGTTGTCCACGTGTCTTCTTTACCACATCATATCACCTCTGCCTAAATGGTCTTTCATATTGTTTTTTCTTTTGACTCTCTTCAATTCTGTAGCACCAGATAAGATCTTGTGATCAGTATGTATAGCTAGACCCTTCTTGTACAAGCAATGAAATTTTTGTTGGACCATTAGAGACTATGCAAATTAATGTGGAGAATTTGTAACTTAAGAGATACCTATTTCTTTTTGGGACTTCTTCAGGTGTTCAAAATATCATGTGACTTGGTATCAAATTTTAATATTGGGGATGTGGACTTGTGACTATTTGGGAGTTTTATTGAATACCTTCCTTCTATCTCCTTACCTTCTTCTACAAGTTTTTCCCCTTCCTCTTCAACTCCTGCTCTCTCTTCATTTCAGTTTACCTAGCTTAGATTTATTAGGTATGCTTGACATTAAGGAATAAATAAGAGAGGTAAATAGGGAGCCTACATCCTGGGAACAAATTTTTACTCCTCACACTTCAGATAGAGCCCTAATATCCAGAGTATACAAAGAACTCAAAAAATTAAACAATAAGATAACAAATAACCCAATCAACAAATGGGCCAAAGACCTGAACAGACACTTCTCAGAGGAGGACATACAATCAATCAACAAGTACATGAAAAAATGCTCATCATTTCTAGCAGTCAGAGAAATGCAAATCAAAACCACTCTAAGATACCATCTCACTCCAGTAAGACTGGCAGCCATTATGAAGTCAAACAACAACAAGTGCTGGCGAGGATGTGGGGAAAGGGGTATTCTTGTACATTGCTGGTGGGACTGCAAATTGGTGTGGCCAATTTGGAAAGCAGTATGGAGATTCCTGGGAAAGCTGGGAATGGAACCACCATTTGACCCAGCTATTGCCCTTCTGGGACTATTCCCTGAAGACCTTAAAAGAGCGTACTACAGGGATACTGCCACATCGATGTTCATAGCAGCACAATTCACAATAGCTAGACTGTGCAACCAACCCAGATGCCCTTCAATAGATGAATGGATAAAAAAATGTGGCATTTATACACAATGGAGTATTACGCAGCACAATGACAAAATCATGGAATTTGCAGGGAAATGGATGGCATTAGAGCAGATTATGCTAAGTGAAGCTAGCCAATCCCTAAAAAATAAATGCCAAATGTCTTCTTTGATATAATGAGAGCAACTAAGAACAGAGCAGGGAGGAAGAGCAAGAGGAAAAGATTAACATTAAACAGAGACATAAGGTGGGAGGGAAAGGGAGAGAAAAGGGAAATTGCATGGAAATGGAAGGAGACCCTCATTGTTATACAAAATTACATATAAGAGGTTGTGAGGGGAAAGGGAAAAAACAAACAAGGGAGAGAATTAAATTACAGCAGATGGGATAGAGAGAGAAGATGGGAAGGGAGGGAAGGGGGGATAGTAAAGGATAGGAAGGGTAGCAGAATACAACAGTTACTAATATGGCATTATGTAAAAATGTGGATGTGTAACCGATGTGATTCTACAATCTGTATTTGGGGTAAAAATGAGAGTTCATAACCCACTTGAATCTAAAGTATGAAATACGATATGTCAAGAGCTATGTAATGTTTTGAACAACCAATAAAAAAAGATCTTCTTCTATCAACATATTTTTTCTAATATTTTGTGAAGGATCATTCCTCAGAAGGAGATGCCTAGAACTGCAGCATTAACAAAACAGACACTAATATTATATATAAGCAATATTAGATGAAACATTCTTTTTTGAGGGATGTGGGAATTATATTCTCTTCTGTTTATTTAAAAATGTTAATGTTAAGTTAGTATTTTAAAGGCATATTCCATTTGTCTATTTTCCCCCTTTTCTATGGAGATATATAATATTTTACAGGGAAACTGCATTTTGTAATAGGGACTTGCATACCATCAATGACCTGTGAAACAAATCCTGATCTTTGGACATCTTTGGACCCTTTTTGTATAGTGCCAAGCCAAGAATGGTTTTTAAATTTTAAACATGTATTTTTTTTAGAAAGGTGACAAAGACTGTATGTTGCCAAAATATAAATATCTTCTATATGACTAAAGAACAAGTATATAAATATAAAAAATATCTACCAGATAAGTATAACATTTATTTCCATAATATATTTCCTTGCATTTTTCCTGGAAAGACTGAACAATTATGGATATATAAACTTGACAATATGTGACTAAGTGCAAAATACAGAGTAAATACTCTAAATTTAGCAAAAAAAAGTTATTAAGAGAATAAATTACTCTCTTCTTTATTTTGTAGCATAAAGAAATGCTTGTTTCCTTCTAAAGTGGGGTGTTGTATTAAGCTAATTAGAACTTGAAATTTTTATTTAAAATTTAATTTTGAAAAAAAATTGAAAATATAGAAGTTAAAAAACTAACAAATGAACATTTATAGGTAAGCCAGTATATTTCTAATAATAGTTTCTCATTTTAATTTCAAGCATATTTTAATAGACATTTACTTTGATCTATCTCTGTCATAGCCTCTCAGCATGTAATGTTACCACTATCATACATTTTTACATGTGCTTAAGTTTCTTAAAACAGCACTTTACTGTAGGGGTATGTGCCAAAATATAGTTTTTGAAAATTATTACCTTCTGCCCATCACTCAGTTAAAATAAAAATACCATAAGTAAAACAGGATTGTGGTGAACCGTTTATAATCTGTATAACTTTGTAATCAGCAGACTAAAACAATAAAGTAAAAATAATAAAAAATCCTAAAAATTAACAACAGATTTAAATTGTTTGGAAAATCCATTTGGAAACTTTAGTTTTTTCCTTTAAAATGATAATATAAGTTGACAGCAAAAGGTATAAGGAGAGATTCAGCATGTCAGATTATGGAGACAAGAATAAACAAACAGATAAATATTGAGGGGAGTGTCAATCATTTACAAGACAAACCAAGTAAATTACGATAAAAGTATAGCAAAGTGGTTCTCAAAAATGTTATTCTCAACATGCCTTTACAGTCTTTAAAATTACTGAGTATTCCAAGAGCTTTTATTGCTGTGAAACAATTACAACTGAGACAATTTAAATTTAATGACAAAATTTTATTTTAAAAAGAAATAAACATATAAGCTTATATGTAAACACAGCATTTTTATGACAATACACTAACAGAGTTTTATGTTTTAACAAATGTATTTAATGTTGAGGTTGATAGAAACGATTTGGATCTTATATATTTCTCTTTTTAATCTGTTGTTTAACAGTGCCCCTCAAAAACTTCTCTGTATTTCATGAGAACAGAAAAATGAAAAAGCTAAATAAAATCTTCATTTTATTATGAAAACAGTCTTCACCTGCAGACTCCCTTAAAGATTTCTGAGGATCCACAGGGCTTCCTAGGCCATATTTCAGAGAGCCATTGGTAAGCTGTGTCATGATCACTATTGTCTAAATTTTACTTTGCTGTGAATTTAAATACTGTTATGTGGTGTTGTAAACTATTATTAAGCTGACAAAAACTTTATGGACTAGTGGACTTCAACGTTATATTGATATTATGATTCTGTTTAATAATTGCACAGAAAATAATTTCCATTAGAGAATCACAGATGTTTAGTAAAATAGACAACATTTTAAAACATTTTGCCTATATATGCTTTTAAATTTAACATAAAGTCTCTTGTTGCACTTAAAATTAGAAACCTGCTTCTTATAAAATGGATCATGCTTTGAGATTTATTTAGTAATAAGCCTAATTTATTGTTTTATCTGTCATAACACTTTCTCTCAAATGATTATACTATATTTTTTACTTAACTTCTTATATTCAGAAACAATAGGCTAATTATAAGTATTTAATCCTAAAAATCCAAATAAACAAAACTCTAACCAAATGTCTTTCTGGAAATTGTGTGCATACCTAATGGTGCTATTGTTAGGTTCTTTATTAATGATAAAGTAGTAATTAACTTTGAGAATATTATCAAAACTTTTTTATGATTGTTTAATTCATATCTTCAGAATATAGAATAAGACATTTCACACATGGTTTGTAGGGTGTAAGTTAGATTTTAATCTTTGGTAATTTGATGAGCAAGAAGTAGTATTATAAGATTTAATTCACTCTAAAGCAGTTGCATAGATTTATGTGATTTTTTTTGCAAATTATGTTATTCACAATTGTTTAACTTTATATTGTTGCCTATTTTTATGGATTTGTAGTTTTTTAATATCCTAAATAATAATTCTTTATTAGTTTACTGTTTAGATATCCATACTCTTTGTTTGAATTATAAAAAGGCAAAAAAGTTGTGTTTTTTTTTTTTTTTAATTAGATGAAGACATAGGTACTATCTGTATTTTATATATATCATTATGGTAATATTTTCTCAATAGAAAATTATTCCACATATAGTCTTCAAATATACCCCAGCTCTATTTTATTTTCCCAAGCACTTATTCTATCTGAGACTATGCAGAATCTAGAACTTATATCTGACACACAAGCTGTATGAGATTATATTGTTTCCAAACTTTCTGTGTATTCTGATCTTGAAAAAAATTGGCTGAGTGATAAAGGAAGTCTTGACTCTGTAGACAGGGTACTGAAGTCTTTAAGAGGCTAAAGGTGATGGAAAAATGGAGAACTAGTTACATAATATTGCAATTAATCTTCAATCTTCTATGTAAATACATCAGTGTTTAATATGGCCCTAATTGTTTTTTCAGTATTATCAGAAAAAAGTTAAGATTTTAATTTTTATTCATAAGGAGGAGATAATTGGAAAGGTCAATTATAAAATGGGATAAATTTGGTATTTCCATCCATCATAAATTTCAAATAAGAGGAAGGAAAATGTATTTATTTCTACATTGATTGTCATCACATAGAAGAAGCATTTTTCAATTATTTTTTAATAGCAAGTGATCCTTAGTTTCTTTTTTAAGCTTTTTCTTTTTTTAATTATTTTTTTAAATTTATACATGCCAGTGGAATGCATTACAATTCATATTACACATATAGAGCACATTTTTTATATCTCTGGTTGTATACAAAGTATATTCACACCAATTTTTGTTTTCATACATGTACTTGGATAATAATGTCCATCACATTCCACTGTCATTTCTAACCCCATGACCATCCCTTCCCCTCCTACCCTTCTGTCCTATCTAGAGTTCATTTATTTCTCCCATTTCTTTTCTTTTTTTAAAAATATATTTACATTTTAGTTGTAGTTGGACACATACCTTTATTTTATTTATTTTTATGTGGTGCTGAGGATCGAACCCAGGGCTTTGCACATGCTAGGCAAGCGCTGTCCTGCTGAGCCATAACTCCAGCCCCATTCCTCCCATTTCTTAATAACATATTGAATTTTTTTTGGGGGGAGGTACCAAGGATTGAACTCAGGGGCACTCGACCACTGAGTCACATCCTCAACCCTATTTTGTATTTTATTTAGAGTCAGGGTCTCACTGAGTTGCTTAGCACCTTGCCAATGGCTGAGGCTTGCTTTGAACTCACAATCCTCCTGTCTCAGCCTCCCCAGCTGCTGGGATTACAAGCATGCACCACTGCACCCATCTAACAAACATTGACATTTGTATCCTACCATTTTCTACTTAGCATTATGGAATAGGTTTTTAATATTATGGCACTTTATGTGTGTATATATATATATATATATATATATATATATATATATATAATTACATTATCTAATGGCATCATCATTGTGCTGTTGTCAAAGTAAGATTACAATGTGGTTGACAGAAGGACATTACTCACAGAATTGTAATGATTCTTTTTTTTAATATTTTTTTTTAGTTGTCAATAGACCTTTATTAATTTATACACCGTGCTGAGGATTGAACCCAGTGCCTCACATGTGCCAGGCTAACACTCTGTGCCACTGAGCTACAGACCCAGCCCATAATCATTCTTTAATAACAAAGGATGTAGAGCTTATTTGGTTACATAATGCCGGAGCTAAGATAGCACATTCCCACCTGCAATGGCTTCCACATTCACTCAGTGTCACCCATGGCAACCTTAGACCACGGTTAATGCTAGTAAGAGTAAAGAATATGTTTGGCATGAAATCTCCTCTTAACTTTCCTCTGAGGGTTTTCTCTGGGTTCCCATTTCCTCCTAACTGGTGTGGACACTCTTGGCAATACTGCCTGTTCAGATGGGGGAAATATCTCATGCTAAAAAACAATCCTGATACCTCCACAAGTGCATGAAGTATGAGATACAGGGAAAATGAGTTTTATTTCTAAGGAACCTTCTGTTTATTGTTCCAAGTATGGTTTGCCTGAGCCAACATTGTGATGCTACTGTGATAAGTGTGTGTAACTTTGCATATACTTATTTGCATACACTTCCTCTATTGTTTTCTATTTAGGCTATATCCTATTTTTCTCTGCTATTGGATACAGAACAGGATACAACTTGTATAACACCTTCACTTCTGTTTGGGAAATACACTTAATTTAACTACAAGACAGGATTTTCACTCTAAACCGATCACAGATTAATATTATAATTATTAATGGTGACTTTAATAATTATTTTGGGTAGAAAATCCTGAAATTAGGTCTTGGTATGTTGTAATCAGCTTTTGCATTGCTGTGACCAAAACAATTGCTGTTCTTTCTGGATAAGAACAATTTTAGAAGAGGGAGTTTATTTGAAGCTCATAGTTTCAGAAGTCCCAGTTCATAGGTAACTGACTCAATTGCTCTGGGCCCAAGGTATGACAGAACATCAAGGAGGAAATGCATGGTAGAAGAAAGCAGCTCAGGACATGGTAATCAAGAAGCAGAAAGGAACTCCACTCACCTGGGACAAAATATATACCCCAGAGTCATGCCCCAGGGACCTGTTTCCTTGAGCCACTCTACCTGCCTACAATTAACACCCAATTAATCCATTTCAGTGGACTAATCCACTGGTTAAGTTATATCTCATAATCTAATCATTTCACCTCTGAAAATTCTTGAAGTGTCACATGAGCTTTTGGGGGACACCTCATGTCCAAACCATAATAACATGATGTATCATCATAGTCACACATCTGGTTTTATATATTTAAATATCAGACAATTTGTTGTATTTCCCAACCAAAAAAAAAAAACAGAGGGGTCTTATGCCATGGTTCAAAGAACATCTTAGAACTGCTTTTCTATGAAAAATTCCTTTCCTTATTCCGTGATTTTATTATGACTTTGGTTAATTTATATGCTGTAAGCTAAATTCACTTTTAGGATAAGACTTCATTCTTAACATGTTTTAATAGAGAATATATTATCAGACCAGTTTGGAGAAATCTTTTCTATACCATTTTTTGTCTAGTTAAACTTAGATGCTACTTATCCAGTCATTCTTTGACCAACCATTTCCATGAAATAGGTTTTTTTTTTTTTTTTCACATCCACAGTTGCATCAGGGCAATGGTATAGATAGTTAAGAGATCAAATAAAGTACCCAAAGACAAACATGCAAAACATGATTTATTGAGGAACACTATACGAGATCAATAACTGCTCCAAAAAGAGTTCAATGGCTGGGTGCAGTGGCAAATGCCTGTAATCCCAGCGGCTTGGGAGGCTGGGATGGGAGGATTATAAGTTTAAACCAGCCTCAGCAATGTCTAGGTACTAAGCAACTCAATGAGACTGTCTTTAAATAAAATAGAATTAAATTTTTAAAAATGGGGCTGGCAATGTGGCTCAATGGTTGAGTGCCCCAGAGTTCAATCCCCAGTACCCAGTACTCACCTCAGCCAAAAAAAAAAAAGAGTTCAGTGTCAACATGCTGAACCAGTAACACCTTCATCCCTCATAAAGCTTTTCTAAGCAATGCATTCTCTCCCTTATGGTGTTTTGCCCAGTGATCACTGAGTAATAAAGAGTCAGGTGTCCTTTCTACAGTGCCCTCAATTATGCTACAGTTGCCACTAATAGAGAGGTTTTATGTATGTCGCAGTAGCTTAGTTTGCTTGTTTGACCAGCATCCCAAGGACCAACTGTATAAGCATACATGCAAGAAAGTAGTTTTCTACAGATAAAGCTAACTTGCCCTTGTTCCCAGGGTACTTAAGAGAAAGCTGGTGTTCTTCAAATAAATTGTATCTAAACATTCTAGCTCAGACTTGCTTTCATTGTTCCCTTAACTTTGCTGGGATTTTGGGAAAAGAAAGGGGACATTCAGGAACATGGTGCTTTACTGTCCCTCTTTTCTCTAAGGACAATAAATATGTACACAATTTGTTTTAATATTTTAGCATCTTAGTAAATATTCCACTACACATTTTGCCCTAGACTTTTGCATTTTTTAAATAAACCATTCTCTCTCACTTCTGACTACTGTATTTAAAACAAATAAAATTGAATTAAGACAAATAAAATTAAATAAGATTTTCCATCATATATGTAATTTTTCTTCATAAGATTCATTAATTTGAATAAATTATTTACTAACTGATTTATGAGACCTTTTTTTTTTTTCATTAGCCTTTAGCTGCATCATGCATCTTTTGTGAATTACTCAGTCTGGAAAGACATCATTACAATTAAACAGAGGCCACTCTTGGTATCACTCTTTTCATGGACTTTGGATACTCCCTTTGCATTTTTGACAAAAATACTTATGTTTTGCATAAAATCCCAGTCTTACTCAATAAAAAATTCTCAAATGACATGTGCTCAGGTAACTTAAAGCAAAATGTAAAAACAATAGCAGTTATGTGGTTGCATTTATAGTTCATATTTAAATGTATTTTAAATTGTAATATCTTTAAAATGAAACATAATTTCAATAAAATTTAGAAATTCCTAATTCTATAGTTGATCTCAAATTTTTGTCATTTATATGTTATTAAGAAAAAAATAGAATGTGCATTATCATATATTGAGATTGATTAGATAAGAATAAATATCTATGTTTGTGGAAAACTAATAAGCATTGAACATAAAAATATGGTGGCTCTGGAAAAAGAAGAAAATTTTAAAAACATGGAATTACATTGCCATTAAATGTACATATTGTCATTTAAAGCATGCATACATGGTTTCTTACCATTTGATACTATTGCTTTGACTGCAGTATGTAAATAAAAGTTAAATTAAGAATTTTTTCATTTTGCTTATAGATTATCTATTCCTTCTGACTGTGTTTAATAAAACAGGTGCACATATTCCAGGCAGTGCTGGGTATCAAGAAAGTCAATATTCCTATCTTTTCCCCTTGCTTAAATATTTCTGTAAGTAAATTTACTCCATCTGTTCTACAGCTCACAGATAAGCTATGATGTTCATAATGGAGTTTGAATATATATCCTTGTAATAAAAGATTGGCCTGAGCAAACTTTAAGAGGAAATGAACATCAATTTAATGATCATTTTAGTGCTAATTACTATTGTACTTTCAGAACCTGAATTCCTCTCAAGGGTAATGTTTTCCTCTTATGACAATATTTTATTTCTCAACTAGCAACCCTTTCATTCTCAACATAACTGATTTTTCTCATGTCATGTAAGGAAGAACATTTCATATTGCATTTTCTGCCTAGAGGAGATGGATGTTATTAATAAAATACATCTGTTTTCATCCATGTCTATCCACTGCTTTGTAAAGGTTCACATTCCCACCCACTGTTGACCAGCTTCTTTATGAAACTTTAAGGGCAAGACCAACATGGATGTAACCATTTGCAAAGGGGAGAAATTCACTCTTAGCTGACACACAGAATTTTCCACCCTCAGCATTAGCCATGTAATATAGTGGCAGTGGAGGGCAATGGATGTGGAGAGAAGTGAAAGCAATCAGCTGGCTTTCATTCAGTGAGATGGAAGAGCCTGTCAAAGACACCAACAACTAATCAGCTGCTGACACTGATTGATGCTTTTTCCTGCATTCAAATCTATCACAGTGACCAAGTAATGTCTACCGTTTACCCAGTGGATGGATAAACTGGAGCTAATATATGGTTTCTAAGCAAATAGATCATTAATTCTGCTTAATATGTGGGGGCTAAAGCTTAAATATTCTCCAAATAGCAACTTTTCCCTTAAGAGAGAGGGATAGGGAAAAAAAGCAAGTTATGGTTGACTAGGCAATAATGATATTTTTTGCAAGTAGCAAATTTGCTGTGTTAGATTTTATTTCAGCCTGCACTTTGCAATTGTCACTTGCTATTAAATCTATCACAGAATTTATTAACATGTTAATTAAAATAGCTGAAGAAGATAAGAATTGATGGACTGAAGGAGGCAGAGAATTGCTTTTTTGGTAACATTCCTTTCTAAAGTGAAATTATTTCTCTATTGAACTATATGCATTTTTTTCTTCTTCATGAACTATTTTTTTTTAAACTTTCAGACATGGAGTTAATTGCATTTTATTATTACTTGGCTTCTAATTAATTACACAGCATGTCATGGAATGACTTCTTAATGGCTTATAAATCCAACATTGTTCACCAATCAGTGTCAAGGAAAGATGGTTTGAAAGATGTATTGTCAAGTGATAATTTGAGCCATAATTAAAAGAAGCACCAAGGTCTTTATTAAAGTAAATCAAATCTGAGTAATACAGGGAAAGAAACATATATTTTTAAGTGTGTTTGGGACAACCTGGACTATTTCATAAAATATCAAACTTTTGGGATATAAATGTTAATAAAGTAATTTATTCAAGAAACATAACTGAGAATTTTATAGAGAATGAATGTCTCTCAATGATAAAGCAAAACTCAAGATAATATATATTATCTTAATAATAATGTAATATCTGAAATTACTTTTGGTCATTCATCTGTAATTAAAATCAGTGTTATATAATTCATAATATTGAAATTTCATATGGTATTTTAATAAATAACTTATAGAGTTCTAAAAATGTATTTTCACTAGACTATAAACTAAACTTATTTTATCAAGAATCTGTGAAAATACTTAAAATTCCAGTGAGACATAAAATAATGAGGTGTTTTATGTTATTAATAAACACACATGAATAAAAGAAATGAGATTTACTCTGGGCATTGCTCTTTTTAACCCAACAAAATAACTTCTTCTGTCTTGCTATACCCTGTACTTTTTATGTAAGCTATAAAATAATGGATCCACTAAAATTCTTTGAGTGTACAGGATCCTATATCACCAAGTTATATAAATGGTTATACAAAGTAAAAAAAAAAACTTCAGTTGTGCAAAAAGACATGGGTATTAGATAAATAATTTAAGAAAGACAATCATCCACACTACTCAATGACAAATATCTGAGCTTCATTAAAACTCAAGAACAGAAGGAATTCTGCTCATTGATTCTAACTTTAAATTTTTAAATAATCCTTGCTAAACAACTTTGAAGTTGCTGACTTCCATAATAATGAGTATGGGAATTTGGATATCAGCAAAACATCAGACATCACTTAAAAAGATAAAAGATAAAAATTTATGGTTAACAACTATATGTGGGAGGATGGTAAAAACTTACCTGATCAGAAATCAAAGTAAATGAATATAAGGAAGCATGTGTGCCTTATAAAAGAGAGTTTGAACTATTACAAAGAACTGGCTATGCTGAAAGAAATCACTATTCTAACTGAACATGTGAATGTAAATTAGTCCATCATTCAAGAACCTCTTTAGCAAATTTTAAAGGAAATAAAACACAGTTGGCATTACTTGATTTTATGGTTCTATGTCTGGGATCTATTCTTAAAAGAATGCAAAAGATATAAAGAAAACAAAAATCTGAAACAAATATTTATTGCAACATTATAGATTAGTTTTTGCAGAAATCATAACAATATTTTCAATAGCAAATATCCAAGTAAACTATAAAAGTTATTTGCTATGGAATTTTTTACATGATTCAGTTGGGCATGTAATTATTGTATAATAACTTTATATAGTGGGAAACCAATATATATTTTAAAATACTATAATGCATGTAGATTTATAATTACATAGTAGAATCATATTTTTATACATTTATGTTCATATTTTGAAATAATAAAAGAAGTACAAATAAGAGATCACACACACTAAAACTTCTCCATATCAGAATTTAGGAATCTAAAAACTTTGGACAACATTCATGTTAATTTCTTACTATCTCATTCACTGATATTAAATACTCAATATCTGAATAATATACTATATCTCAATATTTGAATTTGCCTCTCAAATATATTACCTGAACTCAGGGCACAAAGAATTGGAATAGCTGTGCATATTTGGATAACTAAACATAAAGAAATATGTTGGGATGGTGGGAAGATGGGCTACTTTTCTTTTACTTTTTATATTTTTCAAATTTATAGTATTTTAAGTGTTCAATAAGGGATATATTTGCATAATAATGATGCTGATTTCTCTATTATTTTAAAGTAATCACTATAAAGTAACACCCATAAAACATCCTGAGCAGGAATACTCCATTCTGTGTTCCCAAATTTACAAAAAATAAAAAGCTCATGATATTAATCGCAGTTCATCCAGTAGCTATAGCTTTGATGAGCCACATGGAACCTTTTTTGTCATAAAGTGGTGCAGGTAACCAGAAAGAATCCAGGAATGTGGGTTTATACATCTTCTGAAGAAGCAATGGTGGAGATAATCTGTGGGTGTTATGGCTACTGTGGACCAAACTGTCCTATTAACTGCTCATATTGGATGCTGCATCCTCCTCCTCTCCTAATAATTAGACCAGTAATTCTTCCCCACTCCATTTTTTCCTCCCTCCTGAATAGTCTCTAGGGCCTATTACTAAATGTTCCTCTGCTAAGAATCCAGTCCTAGGAAGGAAATATCTTCATAGTAATGATTAGGAAAATTTCTCACTAAAATGAACATCTTTGAAGACTAGCTCAGTGTACTTCCTAAGCATTCAATATTTTCACTTTCCCAGGGAAAAGGAAAAATCTGTAAATCAATGCTCCTTCAGGTAGTCTAGCCATGTAATCAAATTCAGTGTGGTTTTTCTGCCCCTCAATTCTTGCATAGCCTCTAGTATGAAATTCTTTCCTTTCACATTTACCTTCCATTCTTTTGCATAGTGCTCAGAGAATGCCATACATTTAATATATTTTGTATGAATATATCCATTTCGGCCAGTATGCTGAACTGCATAACTGAAACCTACGAGTCTCAATTTCTGCTTACTACAGAAAGGAACAAGACTGAAAGAAGAAGGAATGCGGAGATGAATGTACCACTTGAATCATTCTGGCTCTAAAGAGCTTTAACAAAAGTTGTTAACCTTTATTTCTGCCCAATAAAATTATCTTTGCCAAATGATTATTTTAGAAGCCTAGAGGCAGGTGTACTGCTTCTAGCTCACTGATCCTACAGGGAAACCCACTATCCCACAGCTGGCTTTGCGACTTGTACCATAGATTAAATTGCTTGGTTAGAGGGGAAATCAATTGCTATTTTTACAAAAACTTCACAAAATGCTTGCAATGTACAATCTAATCAAAATCTAAAAGCCCCTCATAGATTAGTTTTATTGGCTCGT
This sequence comes from Marmota flaviventris, assembly GCF_047511675.1. Classification (NCBI taxonomy): domain Eukaryota; kingdom Metazoa; phylum Chordata; class Mammalia; order Rodentia; family Sciuridae; genus Marmota; species Marmota flaviventris. The sequence goes on along the minus strand of NC_092510.1, from coordinate 47,171,696 downwards.
TTTATCTTGCAGAACTGATGACATTTCTCACAGAATTTGTACTGCCTGATTTCTCCCAAATATATCACTTTCTTCTTCTTCTTCTTTTTTAAATTTTTATTTATTTATTTTTTTATGATTAACAGGAAGAAATAGGCCCTGAGATGCTGCTCATTATCTAAGTGTTACATTTGTTCTTTCGGTTTATTTTTTAAATGCAGTCAAGTTATTTTTACCTCTGTGCACCATTCCATTTCTCTTTCTTTTGTCATCTACTCCAAATTATAAGTATCAGTGGATAGGAATAACACACCACCTATCGGCAAAGATAATTGCCCTACTATTTTAGAACCACTTAAAACGGTAAGGAGCATTTATTCAATAAATACTTATGAAATACACAGTGAGTATTAAACAAATGAATTATAGGAGTTGAAGAGAATAGAAAAAAAATCACTCTTAGATGAAAGAGTTAATCCAGTTCAGAAGAAAGATTTAATCCTGTTTTTTTTTTTTTTCAAAAAAAAAACTTGTGTCTATATGTGTGTATAATATAAAATATATATGTATTTATATATGCATATATTATAGCACTAAATAGCACAGAGCTATTAAATATCCTGATATATAAAGATGGAAACATCACATATAATGTATACACTTCTAAATGAACTTAGTATTTAATTACAGGGCACAAACAGTGGCTGCCACCTCACTCTTCCTACACTATGCTACACACCTTATGGTAGCCAGATTATTTACATTCTCTTTCTCCCTACCCTTCATTTTCTTCACTGTAAGTTAAATGTAAACCCACTACATGATATTTCAGGAGTGAGGTTGTTTCCTTTTGTTTTAGTGGAAAGGAGTTTTGTTTTAAGCTTCAAACAATTTTTAAAAACTTTCCTTTAATTCAGGGCAGAATTCTGAGTGTTGGTACATCCATAACTGACCAGGGCCAGATTTAATTTAGATATTTTTGAAGCTGAGAGAATGATAAATTTCTCCTTCTGCATTTCATCATCAGCAAATTCATACATATCAAAATGATTAAATTATAAATGACTAAATGTAGTTCAAGCATTATGAGCATCTATTTGAAATGTAAATTTTTTTTTGAAATACCTTATTTCCCTTACAGAAACAAACTTCAAACAAAGCTTTATGTGCATATTGCAATTACAAGATATTTTAAATACTAGCCATTCTTAATGTGATTAATTTAATGGTGGTCTTCAAATTCAGAAAATTCTGGTAGTGACCAAGAAAAAATAACTGACACATGTGAGATGGAAGTCTCTAGAGACAGGTGGTTCCTGAACAATGGCCAAAAAAAATTGAGGGTAATTGTTCTAATGTATCAGTTTCCCGCTGAGGAAGACCATTGTGAGATTCTAGGCTGAAGCTTCTTCATTGCTTCTTTATCAGTAAACTAATACGTAAATTCCTCTGGAAAAAAATCCTTGCCCTCTTACCCTGGATAAACTCATCCAGTTCTTATGAGGGTTAAATTGCATCAAAATATTAATTTTGACTAAATGCCACCTTGGTTTACATTAACTTAGGAATTATTATGTGGCAGGCAAATTTTGTTAGGATGGTGTCTCTCAGTGTAGCTTTACCTCATGCATTTTATCTCTGTTACCAGTCACTTGGCATACTGCTAATGATGTTCCATTCATGATGCAAAATTAATGACAGAATATTGCCTTAATTAATAGTTCTGTGCCACTTTTCCCTCCATATTTGGAACAAAGGCATGAGCCTCACATTATAATGGCTGCTTTTACAAATTAAAATCTAAGGTTTAGGAAAATCAGATGAAATTTCCAAAATCAAATAAATCTAAAGAAATGATTAACTACTAAATCTTTCTGTTCTTTCCCAAACTGTACTCACTTGTGCATTTTCAGCTATTTTTAATTTAATGGTTCATACTAGGTTGTCCCATGCTCTGTTGAGCAATGCAAAGATGAACAATACAGACTCTAAGGAATTTTAAAGCTACACGGAATATATTACCTTTCCCATCAAAGTTTTATTTTGATACAATTTTCAAAGTAGTATTTTAACTCAATTTATTGTATCTGGGAAACAAAATTATAGACTATATAAAATGTAATAGAAATAACTGGGGATTATTTTGTTGTTGTTCATTTGTTGGGTCTAAATTCAAATCTGTGTGTGTGTGTGTGTGTGTGTGTGTGTGTTTATTCTGCCCTTTGATCAAAACCATTTTTGCTAAATTTTTTGAATAATGCAGAGAATTACCCTCATGTAATGTAGGAGGCATATTTTTCCTATTATTATACCTGAAGATAACAAATTTATTTTAAACATTTGAAGAGCCACTTACTATAGTTATGTTAATGTTTTAGTCAATTAATATATTTACACTACACCAAGCTTTGGTAAAACATAAAAGCCTGAAAGTTAATTCTGAATTTCAGTAACTTTATAAGTTCATAAGTATTATGTTCTATTTAATGCCGCAGTCTAGCTGGGCCAATAACCGGGAAGTGACAAGCAACTTGAAGGTTGAAGCGGGAACTGCTTTATTGCGGAGCAGCAGAGGTATATATACCCAACTGATTACACACAGCTTGACTCAATTAGCATCATCTAGATACAGCAGTCAGCCAATAATGAATCCTCACCATCTTAATGGCTCGGTGGCCTTGCCTAACAAACCACTCCTCCTGGAAAACTGCCAGGCCCCATCTTGACTTGTTTTGCGGTCCCCAAAAATTTAATACCTAATCACACAAACATCATTATTTATCAAAGCCTATTTATTATAAATGGTTCAACGAATTGTCCTAATACTAAACCAATGTAAACAGCATTGCCATCATCCATGACTTTTCATATTTAGATGCATGGGTGGAAATTCCACCTAACAGATGTTCTCTGGATTCATAGTCATGTTATCCTCTGTTGAACACTGAAAGTATCTGTGTTGGTACTTCAGCTATTACAATTTGGATAAATGGAATATGAATTCTAGCTACGGAGATATGATTTCATAAATAGGTTAATAATATTTTATACTATGCATAATATAAAAAGCATAGTATAAAATATACATGTTCATTAAAAATAGGTTATAGAAGAATATATAATAAATAAAAGAATGACTACCCCCCACAAGCACATAAACAGATTAATCACACTCTAAGAATCCAAGTCTAAAAGCATGTACAGATCTGTCTTATAACTCCGGATATTCTGTCTGTTAAAAAATAAGCAAAATTTGCCAGGTGTGGTGGCATATGCCTGCAGTCCCAGCAGCTTCAGAAGCTAATGCAGAAGGATTGCAACTTCAAAGCCAGACTCAGCAACTAGCAAGACCCTAGGCAACTTAGCAAGATCCTGTTGCAAAATAAAAATAAAAGGGGATGGGGTTGTTACTCAGTTGTTAAGCACATTTGGGTTGAACACCTGGTAAAAAAGAAAAAGGTAAACTTATATAAATCTATATGCATCTACTTGAAAGTTTAATTAAGATTTTTAATTGATTTAACATAGCCAAGTTTAATTTCCTACTATTATGGTTTGGATCTTAAATGTTCCCCAAAGACTCATATACTGAATGGTCAACAGTCAGTGGTACTGTTGAGAGATGGTGGATCCTTAAGGAACTGGGGCTTCAAAGAAACAAGTTAGGTCATTGGGGACATGTCCTGGAATAGTTATTGGGATGTGAAGCCCCCTTTTCTCTCCTCTCTCTCTCTTTGCTTCAACCACCATGAGGTGAACAGATTTCCTCTGCTGTGCACCTCTTCCATAATACACTGCCTCACCACATGCCCAAAAGCAATGAGTCCAACCAAAGATGGACTGAAATATCTAAAACTATAAGCCAAAATAAATCTTGAGTCCTTTACGCTGACTATCTAAGGTATTTTGTCACAGCAATGAAAAGATAATTAACCTAACTGCTATTTTCATTCAGCATAGGGATAATTCCTATGTGCACCACATATTGTATGTAAATAGATTTATTTAGTACAAATGAGAGTAATCATAGACAAAGAAAGGCAAAATTTTAATTTTAGGGAAGCTTCTCTGTTTTTATCATAGTACTACTCACTCTGAACTGTTCTCAATATGTACACAGCACAGCAGTCTAGCAAGTGACTAAAAGATATGTTGTCTAGACTTATACTTGGTTGAGAAAATGCTCCCATTGCAGGTAATAAGTGAACTTGTGTTGAAATAGAATCTTCTTGTTATGGTGCTAGCAAATGTTGGTGCAGTTCTCTATTGTGGAGTTACATCTAACCTCACTAAGTGATCCCTCAAAAATGACAGTCTGTGGATGGTGGAAGAAGAGAGATTGTGTCAAATAATCTTCATAGGTCCCTTAGGAATTGTGTGGACAGGTGAAGAATTTCAACCATAATTCAAAAAATCATTTTATATTGAGGAGAGAGAAAGAGGAAGAGGAAGAGGGTGAGAGAGAGGGGAAGAGGGAGAGGGAAAGGGAGAGGGAGAGGGAGAGAGAGAGGGAGAGGGAGAGGGAGAGGGAGATTTCTAAAGGAACAATTTGAAAATTAAATCTGATAAATAATACTGTATTTATTGAATCAGTTATAAATAGTTTAACCAGAATTGACAGAACTGATCATTTGGGGAGTCTTTAAAATAGGGTGAATAAAAGCAAGGAGTGTGCCGGAAGATGGCAGAGTAGAAGAAGGTAGTTCATCCCCCTTGCTCTGCTGTTTGTAATTGAAAAGATAAGTATGTGGTTTCATAATGAGGTTGTTGCCTGATTAAAACCATTACAAATTATTATTTGTCTGTCAGTGATTCAGAGAAGGTAAGAGATTTTGGTGTAGTGAATGGAGAAATTAAGGAAATACACCTAAATCCGGCAACAGAGGTGCTGCATCATTGCAAAGGGAAGGGCAGGACAAAGGGAAAGAGAAACACAATAGACAAATTTGGCACACAAACACCTGTGAAAAGGCACATTTCCTAGCTGATATTAAGACTGTGCAGCAAACTGTGGTTCAAAATGTGCTCAGTGTGTTTCAACTACTAAATGAAGAAATGAGGTGGAGATCCACCTGGAGGAGTTTATGCTGAATGTTATTCCTATGGGAAATTTGGCAAATATGTCCATTCTGTCTTAGCTAGTGCTTACTGCATGACCTACAGTGCACTTGGCAAATCACAATCATAAAACATTAAAAGACAATAGTGGATCCAGAGGAATTCAAGACAGAGATACAAAGCAGAGTACTAACTGCTCTCCCTTTGAGCTCTGTGGCACAAATGTCCAGTGGACAAGGATTGGGAAAATAGACCTGGTGGATACAGGAGAATACAACCCCAACTCCATGGTATGAACAATCAGCTGAAAAGGATCAGGAGAAATTGATCTGATGGACATCATTACTTTTGGGAATGGAGATTTGGAAATTCATATTTGGTGGTGGATGGGATAGAGAAATCCTGACATGCATCATCCACCCAGAGATGTCTGTCACCTTGTCCTATGAGTAAAATTCTGGAGAGATACTGGAAAGTCAGATTCCCAGCTGAGACCACCATCCACTAAAATCTAGGGGTGCAAGTATTTAAGTGTCCCAGGGGATACCTCAAACAAATATCCCATCTGCTAGAGAAAATGTTCCCATCTGCTAGGACTTCCCAAATAGATCTCTGTAACACTCTCAACCAGGAAAAGCATTGATCTAAGATTTTTGGACAACAACCCAATAGAAGACACTTCCATTTCCATCTCCCCTTTACTATCAGAGAAGCTGAGAGCCACTTCAACCAGCTGCACTTCCAACCACCTCAGAAGGCAAAAAAAAAATGTGGATTTGATATCTCCCAGCTCTGACTCCCACTAAAAGGCACATATCCCAATATGTAAGGGACATAAGGACAATCTAGATATAAATACTCAACCTCAGCTATCTCAGTGGAAAAATTCAAGCATTTTTTTAATTAAGAGTTTTTCACTTTTAATTTTTCTATTTTTTATTATTAATATTTCTTAGTTTTCTGGCTATATTTGTTGATTGGTTCATGTATATAAATATACATATGTTACTATTTTTTTATATTTTAGCATTTTTCCTTTTATTAATCTCTTACATTTCATTCTGTATTTCTAAGAGGTAATGCTTTGGGTTTGTTTGCTTGTTTTTTTGTTTGTTTGTTTGTTTTTGTTTATTTTTCTTTTTAAATTTCTGTTTGGTGTTAGGGACATTGGTGGTGTTCTTCTTGACTTCTTTGGTTGTTTTATTACTCTAACAAGTAATTCCTTGCTCTCCCTCTAATAGCAAATTATCATGTTTTCTCTCTTCTACTTCTTTACTTCTTGCTTCTTTAAGGCCTTCATGTACTATATTGCTCTTACTTTCTCTCCTTCTCACCTTTTGAATTTTGCAACATTTCTTATCTCTTCACAACCCAACTAATTTACTTTTAATAAACTATTTTTAATATTATTTTAATCCATGTAGTTGATGCCTTTGGAGAATGGAGTAAGGTAGTTCAGAAGAAGCCACACTATCATAGCACAACCTCAATGGTAAATCAAAACAGCAATCCAGCCCTAGCAAATTGAGTCTACAATGCTGAGAAGAATAAAGAACCCTCACTTGAAATACTATCTGAGTTCTGGGATAAGGAGCCTGGCTGATACCAGGGTGGGTTGAGGAATCAAGAACAAAAAATTCAGAGCCAATCTGGTAATCTCTGAGTTATCTCCTTTGAGTCTAGAAAGGGTTGCAGGATAGACTGTGAATTCTTCTCCTCCCCCCTTCACGTGGTCTGAGACTTTCACAAAGAAAGGTTGATTGGAGCTGTCCAGCCAAGAGGATAATGAAAGCCTGTAGTGAAAGAAACTCTATATAGAGACTCCTCTAAACATTTGGCCACTGTGGATCAGAGCTGACAATAAACAAACTGCATAATACCTGAAACCCCAGAAGGAAAATACTCCATTTCAAAAACCTAGCCAAGAAAAGTAAATAAATAAACTGAATCCCAGCAAGTGATGAAGGAACAATAGCAAGTCTTAACTCCTCCACAGCACAGAACTGAAGCAGTGGGAGAACAGGGGATCAAACAGCCAAATATAGTTTAAAACCATTTTTTTACTTTTCTTATTATCTAATGTCTCAACCAATTCAAGAAAATCACTCCAATTTACCTCTCAGATGAGTGAACTGCTTAAGAACATTATTATTAAGTATTTTTTAAGACTTACGAGTACAAAGTTACTGTAATTACTAGGGATTAGTATCTCCTCTTATTATGGTTTTAGGGACTGGACACAGGAGAGTGTTCAAATTGAGTGAAAATGTTCACACCAAGGCACCTGTTCAACCCAAGACACATAGTAAAAGGAAAAGCTGCTCACTAAAATGTCTCTTATATAAAAGTGGAAGAGATAATCATCCCAGGAGAATGGATAGAAATACTAACAGTATAAAAGCATGGGAACAAACCACCCCAAATCACTTATAACACAGCTGATCACATTGACACCACAGTGAAAGAATTGCCAAAAAAAATTAAATTTTTGATGATTGAAATGTTCCATGAACTAAAAGAAAATCTAAAGAATGAACTAAGGGAATATACAGAATACAAAAGAAGATTTCAGTATAATGAAAGAGATTTTGAAAAAGAACCAAACAGAAATCCTAGAAATAATTCAATAAATCAAATTAAAAATTCAGCTGAAAGTATCACTAATAGATTTGACCACAATGAAGACACATTGTCAGGCCTCAAATACATAGTATACAATCTTGAAAATAAAGTTGACATTAAAGATGTTGAGACAATTACCAGAATATCCAAGAAATTTGGGATAGCTTTAAGTGACAAAATAAATAATCATTGGGATAGACAAAAGCATTAAAGTAATAAACAATCATTGTGATATACAAAGGCATTAAAGTAATGTACAAACTTTTCAATGAAATAATATCTAAAAAACATCTCAAACTTAAGAAATGAGATGGAAATCTAAACATAAAAGTCCTTTAGAATCCCAAATAAACTAAATCAAAAAATATCCTCTCCAAGTCACATTTTAATTGAAATGCTAATATACAGAAAAAAGTATAGTATTCTAAAAGTTACAAGAGAAAAATGGCAGGACACATTTAGACATGAACCAATCACAATTCCTATTGATTATTCAACCCAGACTCTAAAAGCCCAGAGGTCTTGGAATAATATATTCCAAGTCCTGAAAGAAAATGGGTGTCAAGCAAGATTGCTATATCCAGCAAAACTATTCCTCAAAATTGGAGATGAAATAGAAACTTTCCATGATAAGCATATACTATAAGAATTTTCAAACACTAAGTCAGCACTATGAACTATATTGAATGAAATATTATATAAAGAAGAAATAAAAAAATCAAAACAAATTTCTGAATAAATTTCACTAAAAGAATAGCCAAGTAAATGAGAATCAAGTGTGAATTAAGTATTAGAAATAAATTAAAATGGCAGGAAATAAAAATCATCTTTTTATAGTAACACTGAATATAAATGGTCCAAACTAGCCATTAAAAAGAAATAGATTGGAAGAATGAATTTAAAAAAAGACCTAATAATATGTTGTTTACATGAGACTAAACTTATAGGCAAAGACATCAAAAGGCTGAAGGTGAAAGTATGGAAATAGATATGCAATTGGAAACTGAAATCAAAAAGGAGTAAATACTCTAATATTTGACAAAAAGGGTACTTCAAACCAAATTTAATCAGAAGAAACAAAGATTACTTTATACCTGTTAGGGGACTTATCAAACAAGATATAATAATTTTAATGCCCCTAATGTCAATTAACTTACATGAATCAAACCATTTTCAATATAGAGAATCAAATAGACCCCAATACAATAATACTGGAAATTTCAACACACCTCTGTCACTGAAAGATAGGTAATCCAACATAAATACCCTTCAAAACTAAAAAATATTGTTAATCAAATTTACCTAACAGACTTCTATACAATAGCCCATCAATCAATAGCTGAATTTATTTCCTTCTCAGCAGCACATAGAAACTTCTCTAAAATAGACGATATTTTAGGACACAAAGCAAGTATTAGCAAACAGAAAAAAAATTCTTAAAAAGTAAAAGAAAACTTGTTGTCCATCAGATCATAAAAGAATAAAATTGGAAATCAATAGCAAGATTAAAAAAAAAGAAATGACATTAACTCTTGGTGATTAATACACTTTTGACTTAGAAATGCATCATAGAAGAAACCATACTTTTTTAGAAAATAATGAGAACAAATGTACAATATATAAAAATCTCTGGAATAGTATGAAGGCAGATCTAAGGAAGAGCTTATAATATCAAGTGCCTACATTTAAAAAAAATCTCAAATTAATAATCTGAGATTATCTCAAGACTCTAGTAAAAGAAAGAATAAACTAATTCTAATATCAGTAGAAGACAGGAAATAATTAAGATCAGAGATAAAATTGAGAATAAAAAGTTATGTAAAGGACTATTGCATCAAAATATTGGTTCTTTGAAAAGATAAAAAAAAAAAGATTAACAAACACTTAGCCAAACTAACCAAAAGAAGAGAAGACCCAAATCAACAAATTAGAGGTGAAAAACAGAAGATATCACCACAGGTACTTCTGAAATCCAGGGGGATCCTTAGAAACTATTTAAAAAAATTTTTACTCCAGTAAACAGAAAAATCTAGATTACTGACAAATTTCTAGACACATATGATCTACCAGAATTAAATCATGAGGATATAGAAAATCTAAACAGAACAACATCAGGAGATGATATAAAAGCAGTAATAAAAAGCTTCCCAATAAAGAAAATTCTGAAACCAGTTGGAGACTCTACTGAGTTCTATCAAAATGTTAATGAACAGAAGCTATTTTTTTTTTCAAATTGTTCCATGAAATAGAAAGGGAAGAAAGACTCCCAAATTCATTCCATGAATCTGGTATCACTCTGTTACTAAAACCAGACAAAGACATATGAAGGAAAGAAAACTATAGATCAATATCCCTCTTGAACATAGATACAAAAGTCCTACATAAATTATTAGAAAACTACATTTTTACTGTTTGAATTTCGAGGGTACTAATAGAAAAACAGAAGAAATTTAACTAAGAGCAATTATCAGATTTCTTCAAGAAGGCATATTTTTTCCCTTCAAGTTAGATTATATTTTTGCTGTTTAAATAGGAGACTCCCTGCAATAAATTGAATGTTTAAATCTAGAAATGGTATAATTTCTTGTTCATTTATTTATACAGTTGTTCAACTATGAAACAAAACTATTCTCCATCTCAGATTACTTGAACTTTACTCTGAATGAGTGATTATTACCAATAATTGTTAGTCTTTTTTATTTTTTTGGTACTGGGGATTGGACCCAGGGGCATTTTACCACAGAGTAACATCCCCAGCTCTTTTGTCTATTTTATTAGAGACTGGGTCTCACTAAATTGCTTAGTACCTTAGTACCTTTGTTTGGTTGGATTAAGTTGCTGAGGCTGGTTTTGAATTTATAATCCTCCGGCCTCAGGCTCCCTAGCTGCTGGGATTACAGTTATGTGCCATTGCTCCTGGCTGTGACAATCATGTAATACATTAAGTGATTCAGAGATGATTATCACTTACAATTCTGTAATCACTGTTCTAGGTAAAGCAGATATAAAGATAAAAACATGTAAGCCAGTAGATACGCTATGTGCAAAGCTCTCTATTAGATATGAAAGTTCACCACTGAACACTGACTGGAAGGACAACATCCTGTTCAATATACCTATAGGGTTAGCTCACTGATCAACAGCCCCTTTGTTAGGTTGGATTTCTGCTTGGTTTCCTAAAAATGCAGGGCCAGGAGCGAGGTCTAAGATTTGGTTGAAATAAATGAGGTTCTTGTCTCAGGCCCCAAATTATGTAGGTACCCCCAAAATTCAGTAATCAAGAAATATTGTAGTTTTATGTGCAGTTTAATACAATTTGAAATTAATGCCAAAAAAATCAATAATTAACACAATCAAAAAGTTTTATGTCAACTAGATAGAACAGTGAAATACAGACTCATAATATAGCCAGGTGCAAAAAGGTAAAAAAAAAAAAAAAAAAAAAAAAATATATATATATATATATATATACTCCTATAAACACATTTAATGTTATTTCCCTTTTTTAAATACTATGAAAAGAAAAGAAGATGCCAATTTTGAAAATAAGTTTTCTTTCATGAAGGTAAAATCAAATGACAATTAAAAGTAAAATTACATTATATTTTGCAATTTTTAAAAACATTAAAGTCATTTAAATACAAATTTTCAGTTTTTAAATATCTCAATTACTTTCATGTAACAAAAGATACTCTTTGTGTGTCTTGTTTAGAAGTGAATAGCACTCAGTTCAAATTGATTTGCTCATGATTTTCCTGAGCAAATAAAATCTTGTTTTCATTGGAGTAAGACAGGATAGACTCCATTAACCAACATGCTTTATTCTGTCAGATTTCATGAAGTTCTGCAACTTTTACCATTCTCTTTCTCAACTTCTCACTCAAAAAGCTCATTCTTCCTTTCGGTGTTTAGTCTACTCTATCATCTTGTATTAAAACAAAATAAATGAGACATCATTCAGTGAATGTTCATTAACATTGGCACTACTAGAATATGAACAGTGATATCCTGAGAGATGGATCACAATTTACACATTATGTGAAAGAGTATCTACAAATAATGAGCATCATAATTAAAAAGAAAGATTTCCTTGAAATTAAATGTTTAAAAAAATCATTATATTTTAAATAATTATGGACGTTTCTGTAAATGTTATAATTCATAAAGTTTGTCAATCACTGGAGGATGGTAATTCATAAACATAATGAGTGGATAAAGATAAAATGGAATATTGTTTAGGATGAAAGGAGCTATCAAGAGGAAAATAGAATGTGAGGGGTATTCTTTGAAATAATAATAATCTTTAGAAAGATATTTATCCCATAGGGAAAAAAATGCTGGTTGGTGAAATATATGCTGCAAATTCTGTTGTCCATATTATCACCATTATCATTACTGTTGCTAAAATTTTCAAGTACCTACAGTTGTCCAGAGAGAGTACCAAGGTTTGAAGAGCATATTTTGAGGTTAGTGTTATTGTGCTCTCCATTTTTACAATTGAGAAAGCTGCAACTTTGAAATACTAACAGCTTTGCTCCAAATCACGGAACCATTTAGGACAAAGTTGAGATTGGAAACTCAGGCTTTTATCTATTGCAGTTAACTCTCTCTAACACATGACAGGGATATGATGCCTATCATAAGGAATTCATTGTCACATTGGGATTGAACATTTTTTGACCCTTACTAACCCCATGAACTGACACAGAAACTAGATGATTATCCCACATCACCTAAGAGAGCATCTGAAAAACATCATCTCCCTCATTCTCAAAATGGGAAGTCTGGGTCTGCAGCTAAAGGTCATACAACTATATGTCAGGTCACACAGCTCATATTTTAAAGCTTTATCCTCTAGATGTACATTTTAGCTCTACAGAAATGTGTATACTTTGTCTTCATATTTCTTTGATGATTATTCTAATCCTGAATCAAAAGCATAGCAATGTGTTAATTTGTTTACAACTTTTGCAAGACTCAAAACCTATTCCAATTTTGATGTATCCTCTTAGGTTTTACTGCTACTCACCTGCTTGTATTTTTCTGTCTTATGTTGGTACGAAACTTTCTCTTTTTTAATATGTTTATTTATTTATTTATTTATTTTTTAGGTATAGATAGACACAACACAATGCATTTATTTATTTATTTATTTATTTATTTAATGTGGTGCTGAGGATCGAACCCGGATCCCGCCCGTGCTAGGGGGGTGCTCTACCGCTGAGCCACAATCCCAGCCCCGGTACTGAACTTTCTAAGATAGGCATTGTGTTGCATGATGTATCAGAAATTATTCTTTCTTTCAAGATTCTTATTATACAGTTAAAAGAAGGTAATGATAAAAGTATATGTATGTTAAAAAACATTGGTGTAGTACTTAAATATTTTTGAGTCCTATCTCTGTAAATTTTCTAGTTTGGAGATCTTGTACAATTATTTTTTAAAAGTCTCAATTTTCTCTTCTAGAAAAAAATGGATGTGTTGAGTTTTATTGGTAATTATTTTATAGTCTTTAATGGAGTTCCAGGTCATATAGGTAGATAGAAAATATAGTAAGGGTAACATTACCTATGTAAAATGTGTACGGAATTAAAATTTGTAAAATAAGATTGAACCAATGTTCATATAAAAACAAATTTTGTCCCATAGCTAAATAATAAGTCTCATATTTAATCTAAAAATATTTTTAAAGATTTCTTTGCAGTCCATCTAGTCTTTGTTTTGATACATAACTTGCTGTACCCTTGGACACCATGGCATTCCAATGCTATTGGGTTCATGTTGAAAAACAGACTAGAAAAGTTAGACTTAAGTTTCCTCAAAGATCACAAGAAAATAAAAGGGTATAATTATTATTACAGATATTGTTCTTAGTTTAGATAACCATGAGTGTTTAAGAGCTGCATGGATATGACCAGGTCTAATCAACAAATTCATTTGTAAATTTGAATATTTTATTTACCTTATTTCAGATTCCTTTCTTCTTTGAAAATGTATGAAAATCCTGGCATCGAGTCACAGACTTGCTGAGGGACAGAGTAAGCACCATAAACATTAGCTGCCATCATCTTCATCATTGTGGAAGCCATTTCAGCATCTCCCATCATCATCATCAATATTCCAAGTACAGATTTACAAATTTCTGATTAATATATGAACCAACAGTAATTGGATAGATATTATTTTTAAGTAATGTCTTTTTGAATAATGCATGAAAGTTTCAGGAATATTGAAATATTTTTTATAAAACATATTGATTCTTATAATTTATCTAGTTATTTCAAATGAAAGAACATAGTGCAGTTAAATCATAAAATTGCTTGAAAACTGTAATTTTGCCATACCCAACACAATACATTTGCAAACAATGAGCCTTAAAGATCACTTTTTTTTAAGCATAGAGTGCATTATATCAGTTTTCCACTCCCTTGATTATCTTTCTTTCTAGATTACCAAAGCTATTCCATATAGTTGACCTCCTAAGCCAATATTTCTTACAAGTCACAAATTTCTTATTTCTTTACATTTTTTCCAGTCATAACATATTGCAAAATAAATTGAGTGAATTATTTGGAGCTATGATTTTTTTTACATTCATATCATTATTATTTCCTCATCTGTGTGCTATCATAGATTCTATTTTGACTTCAGAACCTGCTCACTCTGCATATACCTAGATGTTTCCATATGATCATCATAAAATGGGGGAAATCACCCCCAAGAGCTCATATACATCTTTTATACAAACAGAGATTAAATCATATTTAACTGGGTGCCTGCCATATGTTATTGCAATGAACTAAATGTTGGATCATTTTATTTTTATGCTATACATTTGTTTCTAAAATTTTTAATTGATTTCAACTTAGGATTTAATTCCACATTAAAAAAAAAACAAATATTTTCATTTAGTGTACAATATTTTCAACCATTATTTTAACACTTCACAAGCCATAGAACCATTAGTTTCTTTATAGTTTTGACTACTTGTTAAATCCATAAATATTTGTTTATTTAAGTTATGTGTAGCAGACTTGTTTTACAAATACAAAGCCTAATACACAGTCTGTAATATAAACAGACAGTCCCTTTCAACAGTTAAAGACTCACATCTGTCAAGTATGCTCTGTTTTAAGATGCAAATAAATAAATAAGAAAAGGAAGGAAATGAAATGCCTGGACAATGTGGTTCTATATTTTGAATTTACATATTTACTGTAAGAGAGCCCCAAACTGGTTTCCTCAGTTATTCTCTCTGAGGACCCAGATGAACCTCCTATAATTAAGTGGCTGGGTTAAATTCTTTGACCCAGGCTGAATTGTGTTGTTCCTTGTCTTATTCAGATCCCCTGGGATTCACTTTGCTCCTTTCCTCTTTACTTCTCTCCTCTTCTTTATTACTGTCACATTCAACTGTGTGCACTGGCCAGGACCGGCTGTGTTAAATAGAGCTTTCTCTCTATCTTCTCCCATAGCTTTTCTTTCTGCCTGTGAAACAAAGTTAAATAGACTGTTATTTTGTTATTTTTCTATACTCCTCCCAATGCTGTCATGCTCTCATCTCTCTTTTTTTAAAATCAAGTTAAAAATCACACGGAATGCTTAGGTCCCTGTTTTAGTCAGCTTTTCTTACTGCTATGACTAAAGGACTGGACCAGAACAATGGTAAAGGAGAAAAGGTTTATTTAGGGGCTCACAGTTTTAGATAGAGGTCTCAGTCCATAAGTTGCTGGCTCCATTCCTCAAGGCTCAAGTTGAGGTAGGACATCATGGCGGAAGACTATGGCAGAGGGAAGCACCTCACCTGGTGACCAGAAAGCAGAGGGCAAGACTCCACTCTCCAGATACAAAATATATACTCCATAGCCATCTCCTCCAATGAACCACTTACTTCTTCCAGCCACATCCTACCTGCCTCCAGTTACCACTCAATTAATCCCATCAAGGATTGATGACTTCAGTGATTAGGTTAAGGCTGGGATGTGATTATTTCTCCTCCAAACCTTCTTTGGTTTGGAGGAGAAATGAGCTTTAGGGGACACCACATCTAAACCACAACAGGCCAATACAGACAGGAGATTCAATATCATATCCTCCAAATTCGGGTCTATGCTCAATGTTTTTAACACCCCCCCCCCACACACACACACCAAAAAAGCAAACAAAACCCCCAAATGAATACAAAATTACATTTTAAAAAAAACCTCTGTCAAAATATAGAGGTTTATATGGTTCACACAGATTTTGTTAATTCTAGACCAAAGTGGCAATAGTCATTGTGATGTCATGTACCAGTGGATGCCAGTGTCCCTTTGTTCTGTTTGGCCACATTGTGCTGAAGTAGAAAGGTACTCAGGAATTTCTTGCCCTGAGACTACATTGCACCATCCAGCCATAATAGAATTAGGCTCTTTCTCCTTAATATTAAACTAAGATTCCAGAGGGCTTACTTTTAACTCTTAAAATGTAAAGACTTTACCCACTGTTTTCCTAAATAATGGGTCTTTCACTTCACTGCTAATGGTAACTTTTAAAATATGGAACTTCTTTACTTTCTGTAATTGTTACTCAAAAAGTTCCCTTTAGAATCTTTAAGTAAAGAAGGTGAAGGAGTATGTACATGTTTATTCTTTAGTGAAACATTCTGTTGCATAAAATGCAAAACCTTTACTTTTAACAACCAAATTTTAAATATGAGAAAAAAAGGAAATTTTTTAAAAAATTGGAACAATTACAACATAAGAAATTTCACAAATATCTAGAAATCTTATTTTTAGGTGTGTCATTGCAGACTCAATAGCGGAGCATTCAAGTGAATAGGTTTTGGTGTTGAAAAGATAGAGTTTCAACTGCAGGTATGTCACTAACCTTGTCAACAAAGCAATCTACTAAATCCCTCAGCTCCCAAGCCCATAAATCTATATTATTTAACATACAGGATTTGGTTCCATTTAACATATTTTATTAATTCTAAGTCATATGTTTTATTTTCTTCAGATTTTCATATCTCTGAAATGAAGATGTATTTGACAATAAATATGGGATAAAAAGCATTGGATAATAGTTTATTTCACAAAAAGTAAAACATCCTGTAATTTGAAAAATATGACAATATAACAGGAAGCTCTATGCGCAGAGATTAAGAGTTTACTTTGTAATGATACACTAGACAAATTTTACCTCTGCCTTTAAGTAGATACATGACCTTGGAAAGTTGTTTTACCATTATTATCATTTTTCTAACCTGCAAAATGATTTTGATATAAACTATAAAAGCCTCATTTGTTGCTGTTGGCAGATATGGTGTGATGTTTAGAACTCTCTGATATGTAGCCAATGCTCAAGGAAATTCAGCTAGCTTTCATAAAGCGATTTAAAAATCTTTTGAATTTCAGGTGCCTCATGTTTCTTTCTTTTATTAAACATAATTATTGTATACTACAGGGTCTCCTGAGGTTATACTGATAACATTCTCCATGAAGTTTCTTCTTCTAGACACAAAGGCCAGTGATATAGTCACAGCAAAACATTTGTTTAAGACTACTGTCCTTTCTGACACTTTCATTGAAAGATTTCAGAATGCTCATTGTGTTGTGAATGGTTAGAGCTAGGTCAAAAATGTGTATACTTCTGATACACAAATTAGAACAGATGGTAGAGCAAGAGAATGTGGTAGGAAGATTCGGGGCGGGAGGATTGGTTTCCAGGTGGATTTCTATCCTTCTGGCAGACTGGGTTTCAGAAGATTTCTTTGAAAGAATTTCAAAGGAAAACCCCAGGCTTTGTCGTCCAGAAAACGCTGATTTTTCTCTACCCATACCTGAGGCTTCTTGGCCAGGTGCTGACTGTCCTACCATTTGGAGATTTGTATTCAGGGATTGGTCTTAGACCAAAGGGAACTGTGAAAAGTCTATATGACTAATGGGGAGAGCATGACTTTCCAAACATCCCTAAATCTGTAATCTGTTCATATGAGTCTGCCCAACCTTTCATAATAAAGTACCACACACCAAATGGCTTAAAACAACAAATTTATTGTATCACAAATCTGGAGGCCAAAAGTCTGAATCATGGCATCACCAGGATCTGCTTCCTCTGAGGACTATAGAGGAGGGTTCTTCCTTTCCTGGTACATCTTCTGGTAGCCTTGGTTATTTCTTGGCTTGTGGAAGCACTACTTGAATCTTATACATTCCTCTGTCTTTGCTTGGCATTTTGTTGTTATTTCTGTGTGGTTACATGATGATCTTCTTTCTTCTAAGGACATCTGTCATATAGGGTTAATGTGTCACTCTCCTCCAGTATGACATCATTTTACCTTAACTGATTGCATTTTCAAAGACCATTTTCAAGTAGATCACATTCTGTGCTACTGGAGATGAATATTTTAAATATACCTATTTTAGGGGCCCAACCTAATATATAATACCTTTATAGAGACATATGCTCTGTCGTATTTTAGAAACTATTTTGTTTTACAATTTGGTTGAAGCATCAGTTAGGCCTCTTGGATATATAGAAACTTCATAAGCCTAGCATATAGGTAAACTTCATAAGCCTAGCATATAGGTAAAATCCAAATTTACTTATTAAAAGCCCAACCCTGTGAGCAGTCCCCAAATAAAAGTGTAAAGCACAGGTGTTTGTATACAACTCTCCCATTCCTGTAAACATGGCTTAATTTAGATTACTTATGGTTAATGAAACCAACTGATGAACACAATTTAATCCAATTTTATGTCTATAATTTATTTTTCTATATTTTCTTATTAGTGCTGTGATTATTTGATTACATTGGTATGCATTTCTTTTTCTTCTATTTTCCATTTTTTCTTAACTTTGCCATTCCATCAATAGTTAACATTAATAATGCATTTTCCCAGGGCATATAAGTAAATAAAATATTTTTCTCCTATTGTATGAGAACATAGTGGTTCTCTTGCCTCTCCCCTCACCAAGTAAATTAAGACTTTTGGACACTTCTACGCCTCCAAAGCCTTCTACTCTAGCCTTAGGTAATAACAATAACTAACATTATGGAATGCTTGTTGTATGTAGGGCAAGCACTGTTAGATGTACTTTAAATATATTAACACATTTAATTATTATCATACCCTATGAGATGAACTCTTTTATTATATACTCTAAAATGAAAATTTCAAGTAACCAATTTATTTTCTGCTTTTTCATTCACGAATATTCCCAAGTTATAAAACAGTGAATGAAACACAGTAAGGATTCAAGAAACATGTGTAATAAATGTATTAACAATTAGATGAGGGGAATGATACCGAAGAGTGGTTATGCAATTTATTCTTATTCCACTGACAACAACTAGAAGAGCCTAGATTGAAATCCACAGGCTTTTTCCTTTTGTACCAGAGATTGAACCCAGTGGCACTTAACCACTGTGCCACATTCCCAGCCCCTCCCCTCCCCCCTTTTTTTTAAAAAAAAAAATTTTGAAATAGAATCTTTCTAAATTGCTTAGGTCCTCATTAAATGCTGAGGCTGGTTTGAACTCATGATCCTCCTTCCTCAGCCTCCCAAGCTGCTGGGATTACAGGTATACAACTCCATGCCCAGCCATAGGCTTTGATCACAGAATTTATGCTGCTAATTTTCACTTTTTGAGAAGGTTCTTTGCCTTTTGCTTTCATCTCATTTCCAAAAAGCAAATCCTAGGTTTTCTAATAATAGTTGAAAAATTTTACTTTTGCTATTTTTAATCTCTTTGAAGACGCTATTTTTAACACATGATGTTATAAATTTCTAAAGAGTCATTGTCATGATGCTTCCTAGAATACTTGGCTCTCTTGTCATTTCTCTAAATCTGAATGATCACCCTTAGTCCATACATAGTTAAAGTTTTGTGGAAATGGCTGGCTGGAGTGATGGAGCTGGAGTTGCTATGGAAGGAAGGGAGTTGACATTACTACTTCCCTGACTCACCCAACTCCCTTTTAAATCATATTCAATCTGACTTTAATGCCTCCTCTGTTTTGATGTCACTTCCACAGCCACTAACAACTTCCATGTTGTTAAATATAGTAGCCCCTTCTTGCTCCCACCTTTATAAGCTTTGAAGAACCATTAGCAGTTGTCATATCCCTCTTTCTTAAAACCGTCTGCCCGTTTTGTGTTTCCCAGCACCACAGTTTTCCTTCTACATCTTTAGCTCTATATTCTTAGCATGTATTGGCAAAGTCCTCATTTTATTTAATTTTAGAATTTTTCAGACTTGCTTGTGTGTGGGTCTGCTTTCCTGATTTTATTTATATCCTCACAATAGTTGATAATGCCAAACTTGTAATATTAACTGCCTCTTATATTTTGCCTTTAATTTCATGTAACTATTTAAAATCCTTGTCCCTGAATTTTTATATATATATATATATATATATATATACACACACACACACACACACACACACACACACATATATATATATATATATATAAAGTTGTCTATTTGATACCACTGTAAAATTTTTCATGACAATTACAATCTCAACGTATACAAAATGCAACTTTTGATTCCCATTCTTTCACACCCCATAAATCAGTTCCTCCTTTATCTTTCCAAATCAGTAGATGGTCTCAGTTTTCAAAGAGCTGTGAATTGTCTGACACATAAACCATAACTTGTTTTATCAAGAAATTCTCCAAAATATTTAGCAAACCCCTTTTCTTAGCTAACACTGATATACCAGGTTCCAAGTCTAGGTTTGCATCTCTTCTTGCATCAGCTACAAGAATCATATGTAATTCTCTCCTGCCTTCGTTTTCCTCTCCATTCAGCAATGAAAGCAGTAGTTTAAAATCATAACTGAGGTTATGTCAGTCCCTCACTTTTAAACTTTCCATTTTATCATAAATACAAATTCACATATTCAATATCGTCTCATACAACCTCATTTATTCTCATCAAATTACATAGGGATCCTATTCTTAATTTGAACAGGATTCTATCTTTTCCTAAAGGCCCCTGTCTTGTTTCTTAGGCCATTTATGCTGTTGACTCCTACTTATTCTTCTAACATCAGCCATATCAAGAATTACTTTGCATCTTACTTCACCCTGATCATATTACCATATTTAATTTCTTCTTTTCATCCATCATAATTTTTACTTTGTATCTGACATATGTACATTTTTCTTTTTTCTGAATTTCTTACTAAAATAAGAGTTCAGGGACTTTGTCTTTATTGCAATATGTCCACTGCCAAACATAACAGCTAGGATATATATTTAAATGTTAGTATAAATCATGAATGGTCTAAGGAACAAATGTATAGCACAAATTCTCTTTTCAGGCAGGTATTGAAGCTCTTCTTGACACTGGATCAGCACCTAAGAGCATAGGGCTCACAACTCAGGCACTCTACATTGCAGGTAGACAAAATGAATTCTACCACATTTCCTATTGCTATAACTGAATATCCTTAAGGGAACTTGAAGTCCCTGTGGTATCTTTTCTGCCTGCTTATTTAACTCATTTCCTTCCTGTTGTACCACACACCATTCCTGATCACACCTTTGCCAACACAGTGTTATCTGTGTGATATATTTCAATGCCATACATGAATATATGCAAGTACAAGTATATATACAGGGACAAAAGAAGTGAATGGGAAAGTTGACCAAAGAAAAAGCCAGTGAAAACTTAATGCTAGCAGCTAGGGTTATGGCTCAGCAGTAGAGCGCTCACCTCTTACGTGCAAAGCCCTGGGTTTGATCCTCAGCACCACATTAAATAAATAAATAATAAATAAATAAATAAAATCAAGTCTATTAAAAGAAAAATTAAGGCTGCATTATATGATAAAGACAATCATTTTTGAAAAAAAAAATATTTTTAAGTTCAAAACATTAACAAGGCTATGCTAAGATCTGAGGTGGCTAGAATGCCCTGCAGAGAGGTGTCTGAATAAACTAACAGGAATTAAAAGAGATATGTGAAGACAAAGAGCGATGCAAAGTATTTTTTGTTGACACAGTTTTCAAAGGATCTTCATCACTATCTTTCTTTGAAGCTGAGATTTTGGAGATACGTTGATAATGACTCAAAAAAATACAAGTGGTGTAAGTTGGGCAAATCCAGCAGATTTCCAAAGCTCAAATGAGACTTTTGGTAATATAATGCTGAATCATTTTTAATGCCTCCGTCAGATTATATGCTTATCACCAAGCAGAAACATAGATTATCATGTTGAGAACAGGCCAAATAAATTGTGGTTCCTAAATTTTTATATTAATAAACATTGAAGAGTTAATAATAATAATAATGCAGACCATGACCACTGTCATTATTGAGCACTATCTGTTGAAACTTTTACTGAGTATATCATAGGATTTATTCAAAACTTCTATGGAGGCCTGGGATTACATAAATTAAAGATCACATATGCTATGATTTACAAGAAGAAAAGCTGATTCAGGTGAAAACTAAGACCAACTTGCTGTAACTGATTTTGAGAAATAATAATAAGAAAAGTCAAAGGAAGAGTTAAAGATCAGGTGCTGGCAGGGTGACAGACATACAAAATTGCTAGTTCAGTGATGTGACTGCACAACAGTCTACTTACATGTCTGAGAATGAACCTTGTGGCTTCCACTGCTCTCAAATGAGTGGAAGTAAGAACAACTGTGTCATCATATTATGGTGTTTTTAATGTAGGCTTTAATATTTTAGAATGCTTTCCCAACTAATTTCTTTAAAGATTAAAAATAGTTACAATCATTATTTTATACTTCATCATGATGCCCTCTAACATTTTTTTGTATCTGTTTGTGTTTATTATATGGTAGGTAATATAATAATGTTTTTTCTTTCATGCTCTCTTAAGATAGGATTGAAGGATGATTAAAAGCTGGGAAATTATCTTCCTTGACCAGCTGATTAAATCTAGACTTCATCCATTATACTTATTAGATGGTCACACACCTCAGGTCTGTATGTACCTACCCTGATCAATCAAGGGCTAGACATCACACAACTAGAGGCAAGAAACTGTTCAAATTAGCCAATCTACATGATTATAAAACCTAACCAGCCGCACCCTGCTGATCATGCTCACCCCTCCACCCCACTGTAACATTCTAACTTATATCTCTGTACCCAGTCATAGCTTCCCATGCACTCCTGCCAGACGGCCCTCTCACTTTTGGAGCTATAAGTAACAAAAAGTCTTGTCTTTCATCTATTTAAATGTCATTGATGTGGCCAACCACCAAAAGAACCTTTAAAGCTTAGAAAGAAGGCATGCAATGCAGGTTTCTGAAATTAATGTGATTGAGCATACATCTGTGGTCATTAATTCCTTAACCAAGTGGAACTCCAATTCCTGTAATAACAGCCAGTTTTGAAATATGAGAACAGATGTAGTACATCTATAGAGTGGATAGTGCTTGGTGAGGAGGTGGAGAAATTTCAGGACTTGCTTTCCAAGGACCACAAGTTGGAAAATCTGTATCCCTGTTATTGTACCAACTCTGCAGTCATGGAAAGTTGGAAATTGAAGGTTGCAAATACTGGCCAGTATCTCAGGGCATCCACATTTAGAAATACTTTCTGTGTGCAACCCTGTTTCTGCTTAATTGTGGTCCCTGCTGACTTCACTTACTTGCTTGCAAATTACCTCTTTATAATGCCTTTTAACATATTTTATTCAATATTTTCAGGTAGCAAATTTTCTTTCTTGTAGTTACTTTTCTTTTTTAATTAGAAAGGCATTTTAGAATACTTAGTGCACCCTATTGAGAGAATGGATGTCTGCTGATACAATCTTAATGACTGTGTACTACAGATTAGGAGGAAAAGGAAGAACCCAGTGTTCTACAACACACAAATGAAGCCCTGTTCTAGGAAAGCAGACAGATTTGTGCAGCATTCTGTAATAAAGTTAGACTTTTTTTTCTTAAGGAAATTAGATAGAGTTAGAATGTAAAAAAAAAAAAAAAAAAAAAAAAAAAAAAAAAAAAAAAAACTCCAAAGGGTAGCTAAAATGGCCCTATCATTTTTAAACTTTTGTAAAGGTGTTTTATAAAAAGCTATCTTGTCCTACATCTGCTTTTACATGTATTTCCTAATATGTCATTTAGACTATCAATAGGACTAGGATTTACAAAACACAAAATTATTTAACAATATGTAAGTCTTCTAAAGCATATAGAAAAGAAATTACACTTAATCATTATTGAACATGAGATTCATCTCAATTTTGATGTTGGTCACCTCTAAGAGTGTATCATCCAAATCTGTTTTTGTATAGTCAGTGTTGGATTTTCTCTTCTTCTTGCCTTCAATATAAGAAAATCTATTTTGGGTTCAGCTAATTATTGCTATTTTATTATAAGCAACTTTCAAGTTTGAAACAGACTCCTTCAACATGTGAATTTGAAATACAAAAAGAAAAATATGTTTGCACAAGCCAGATTGAATTGTTTCCATTGCGATAGTGGCAATAAAATGTCCTGTATGTAACACCATATTTGAGGAGCTGTCTTGGTTACAAAACTCAATAAAGTGTTCTTCCCTGCCAGCTGGCATCCGTTTCTAAGAAAACCTGCTTTAATGTGATGTTGTCTACACATAATCATTTTTTAATGCACCCTAAAGTCTACCTCTGTAATAAGCTTCATTCCTGAGCTTGTTTCATTGGAACTGTAGGCATCATAAGTAATAAAAAATTATTAGTAATGTAGACAGAGAATGAAAAAAACAAAATCTATTTTGTTTGAAAACTGTGCCCTATTTAGATAAGGTAGATATTTATGAATATTATGTTGGATTTAGGCATGATATCTAGAAAGAGAGCTGTGTAGGAACATGTGTTAGATGAAAACATGTTTTCATCATTTAATATCTAGTCTTTCTGAATTTAACCTTTGAAATACCTTCTTTGGCCCTAGTTGTGACACCAACCGTTTTGATACTTTAAAAAACATAAGCACACTTATCTGTGTGTTGTATGAATGATATTTAAAAACAAGTGCAGATGTTCATGGTTTCATGAGAGCCAACTGTTGTCATACTGTAAGGAGGTGAGCAGATCCTAAAGCATCTTCCTGTCTAATTCACCAGCTTCGTGTGCATTAACTGTTGGTCAGGTCATAATATGTGCCCTCTGATAGGGCTCATTCCTTAGCAACTTGCTAATTTATTTTAAAAATAAATAAATTTGAAAATTTCCACCATTTCTTAGGGAGATAATTTTATATCTGAATGATTTTGTTACTATAGATATTTTTTTTTTCTATTCTAAGATTTAAAGAAAGCCCTATATGCTATCTCTTATACACACATACCACATATGTGCACATGCATGATTGGCAGGATATGGTCAAAATGAAACTATATTTTAATTCCAGCTACCACTTGGTATTTATTCAGTGGCTGCTTCTTCCCCTGACCTTAGATGAAACTTCTTATAAATCACATGATTTTGTTGTTCATTCTCATGACTTTGAAAAACTGCTAATTCTTTAAGTCACAAAAAACTACCCAACTTGAAAATTAGAAATATACAGACCCATATAATAAATACTTCATTGAAAAACAAAAAATTTAGTTACAACTTCTCTTCCCTTTCTTTTTACAGACCTTCCATAGTCAGAACTCAAGGCACCCACAGCATAAAACCATTCTCTTAATAACTACTTTTGAGATTGCTTCTATTCTTGATTGTTTTGTATCTTAAGAATGGTTGAATTCTCCTGCCAGGGATTTTCACCAGAAATACTCTTGATGATATTGTATGCCTTGCTCCCCTTACTGTTTTCTAACTCCCTTTGCTGAATGCAGAAATCCAGAGGTACCAGTGCTTCACTCTTTAGCCTGATTTGACCATTGGTGGCCCAAGTCGAAGACCAAGGTGCCCCTACAAATGAATGATCCACACTTTTGGACACATACAGCTTACAAGAAGTGCCAGTATATCATTTATCCCCCGAATATTTTTCCGTATGTTTGCCTGCCTCTGACTCACCTAGATTATAATTTTTTTTTTAATTTTTCACATTGGAGAAACAAATCCACTCTTTCACCTAACACCTCCAGTGGTTCTAAGTTCTAACCTGGAGGCTAAGATAAACATGAGCCACTTTCCCTCTTCCTTGAACAGTTATGAGCAATTTGCCTTCTAGCGTCTTCACTTTCTTGATCATTTTATACATTCCACATGGTTGACATAAGAGTCAATTAGCTTCTTCTCAGTTATCTGTTTGAAACATCTTCATGATAAATCTAATGTAACACTATGTTCATCATTCAGCTAAAACTGAGATAAGAGACATTCACTCTTAACTTTGAGTTAGATAAGGTAAAGGTAATATAGGTTCTTATGTTATGAGGTATTAAATACAAAATCACTTTCAGAAACCCTATTTTACTTAGACTTGCAAACCTGTATTAAGCTCAGTTGAATGTTTAAAGTGTTTAGCCACATCAAAAGTTTATGCTCCAAGTACAAATATGTAATCCAGAATTCACTTGTGATTGACAATTTACAAATATATGTGAGGATTCAGATTTACAGACTCTGACCTGGAGGGGAGGCAGATTGTCACTTCCTCTGTAGCAGTGCTTCTTGGATGCCACAGCACTAATTCATTCTTTAATTTGCACCGGTTAAGATGTGTTGATATTTACTTAGTAGATTTTTTTATAATAATCCAATTATTGAATATATATTTTCCAAAAAAAAATGCATCCTCTGGAGATTATGATAAATGTCTGGTAGATTTTATTTTTAATGAAATTTTTCTTTGGTACATCCTTTCAACTTACTGAAAAAGATATTATAAGAATTGCCTATGGGAAACTCATGAATTACACATTTTTTTTTTGTTCTTACTATTGTTTATTCTGTACTAATTCTTTTATGAGCAATTACTGAACTAATTCTCTGGCATTTACAAAGTAACCATGCCACTTTAAATGAGTGATATTATTATTATTATTATTATTATTATTATTATTATCATCATCATCATCATCATCTAATGAAAATTACAGGGAATGTATTTTGCCAGTTTTATTGTTTGCACTGTCTTCTCAAAAGCTCATAATCTGCTTTTTAGAATTTTGGGGCTATGCATAGTATATACATAAGATATCAATATAATTGTTTTCTACATTAATCTCACCTTGGGGCTTATCTTATTTTCACAATTTGCTATCATTTTATCACATGAATATTTTATAACTAGGTACAAATCCTTTTGGAATATAATAGGGTATAGTTTAAAAGAAACATTATACTATTGTGGCACATCAAATTGTAATGCTAGAAATTATTAAGCTCATTTTATTTTGTATAAATCCAAATGCTCTACCATACAGAATATATTTTTTTTTCTTAAGAAATAATCATAGATAAATGTATGTATAAGTTTACTTGACTCCTTTGAATCTGTTACTTTTATCTTGATAATTCTTCCAAACAACAGTATCTAACTAACAAACAAACAAACAAAAAAACAACCATAGATTTTATGGAATCCAGGGATATTGAAAATTATCAGACACCAAAAATCTCCCCAGTATGAGTCTGCAATATGTAAAATTATAGTGGATGCTATAATAGATTTTTATCTTCTGATTCTATTTGAAAAATCTTTCTATGCTTAGGGAATTTCATTATGAAGAATGTGTGGCAGACACTCCATTCTATCGAGATTTGCTTATGAAGGTGGCTGTGTTAGAGCATCCTCAATCATCCAGATGGTGCAGTGATCCATAAGGCACTGGTATATTATGCTAAGTAGTTCTTTTTTAGGAAAAAAAAAATGAGTATTGTTTGTCCATGGCTCTACACCCAATTCTCTGCTCTCTCGTGAATAACCTGTGAGTAACCTAATAATTTTTAAAATTAAATTTATTGAAGTAGATAAAGTTGATCATTAAAAAAGAATCTTGATTGATACAGATAGACTAAAACTAACCCAAACTTATCTTTTATAGATGTGAAAATATGACATAGAGATGGAACTCTGGTATCAGAAGAAAAATTAGAGAATTAGTGAGAATAGAAGCGTAGCTAAGTGGAGGTAGTGAAGGTAGAACATTAGTAGAGAAAAGAGGATACAAATTTCTAGAAGACAACCAAGAAGATTGGACCACAGGAGCTCCTATAACTATCACAGCTGTTTTGATTTTATCCTCTTGCTAAGGATCCATCTTTGTGTTGCCACCAAAACAGATACTCTTGCTTCCTCACATCCATGTATACTCTCAAAGTCCTCATAACAAGAGTATAAGCTGTTACTATGTTTCATCTGGACAGAGACAAAAGCTCTGTCTGTTTCTCTTCTGGCTGTATCCCAAGTTTATAGCACAGAACTTGGCTCACAGCAGGCTGAAATACATGAATAAATGAATAACTTTAAATACATAACTGACACAGCAAATTACATTAACTCTAAGGAGTATTTTGATGAATTATCAATTAATCCAGTCTTATTTTGTACTACACATGCACACACACACACACACACACACACACACACACTCATCCTCTATCTTTTTTTCACACACACACATTAAAAAAATATGAAAGATAAAATGCTAGGGGTGTTTATGATGGTTAACTGAGGAACAAAAGACACATCTATTCTCAAATTTCTCTAGTGAAGGAAGTGGATTTTTTTTCATCTTTCTTTACAAAAATAAAACTCTTCTAAAAAATGTGAAATTTAATGCCACCTAGTATCATTTATTATTCCATCTCCTGCTGCATTACCTCTAGGTTCTGGTGTAATATTTTTGAATATCTGTCTGTAAAGCTTAGTCTGCTTTAATAAATTTTTCCTTTCCCTGTAAGATTTTTTTTTGGTTAATATACCTTGCAAGTACTTAATGTGGCATTTTGATTTGTTTTGAAATTAGCTTGAGCAGTGCTTGACCTCGCAGACTTCTGTAGATCACTACTGATTTAAAGTGGCAGACTAAATTCTCCACATTAGCCTGCATCAGATGTTTAATATACCAATAAAACAGAATTATTCCATAGGAAACAATTTTGTCAGTAGTTCTACAGCAGTAAACAGACTACAAATATCAGGGTACTTTTCTAAGTTACAGAGCAAATATATCAAAGAACCAAATTGTGGATCACCGAGAATTACAATTTTATATAATGTTTCATGGGGAAAACAAAAAGCATTAGCTCTCAAATCAGGAAACTCTTCAAAGTTGTCAAAGGTATCACCAACTATAAGAAATAACATTTGTTTAGAAAAATTTGCATATATTTTCAATCCCCTTTGACCACACTGTATGTCCTTTTCAGTATAATGCAGTCTATTCAAACCAAACAAAAATATCTCTCCATTGCTTCAAATCAGGAAACTACCAAGAAAGGTATATGACAAACAACGGGATATCTTAACTTATTGCTCACATTGAAATTAAATTCTCCAGGGCTGGGGATTAGCTTAGTAGTAGAATGTGTATCTAGCCTGTGTGAGGCCCTGAGTTCTGTCCTTAGCACTGGGAGAAAACAAAGCATTAAGTAACGATGGTAAATGGGGACATTTCTCCTTCCAAACTTGTAATATTATTCCTTCTTCTGCTTAATGTCTTTTCTTCAAAGTTAATTCATATAATTTAATACAAAAAATGAATTCAGATGAACAAAATATTTTAACTATATCATGAAGAAATTATGAAATGTAACTGAGTATATTATAGCTTATTCACATTAGTATTTTATGTTTGAAAATATTGAAATATTATTTAGCTTTTGATTATCATTTCCTTTGGTTATGCTCCTTTTTCTATTTTCTGCATCTTTTTTCAAGTAATTCCACTTCTTGTGGTTTTGTTTTTTTTTTTTTTTTTTTTGTGTGTGTGTGTGTGTGATTCTAAGTTTGATAATATGTTTATTCTTACATATTTTCTTAAATTTCATTAAGTCCACTTAATTTCAGGTCAGTGTTTACCTTTATAATTTTTCCTTTGTAATTAATGTGTTTTATAACTTCCTGGAGGTACAAAAACACTCTTGTTAGAAGCACAGCTCCTTTCTATTGAAATAGTTAGTAGGAACGGTCCATCTCCAGATGCGGGGGACCCTCTATATGTGCTCTCACTGCAGTAGCTATGCAGAGTCTATGAATTTTCTCTTAGTGATACCCCTCCATCTATGCCACATCCATTAATTCTACAAACATGGAATGCATTCCTGTTGGCCAAACAATCTTAATTGAGATGAATACCACATGCCTGGCTTTATTACTATTACTTGATTTCTTAACTGTTTTTCCTATGACTCTTAGCTCCTTGAGTCTGTGGGCCATGTTTCTTTTTTTTCCTCTTTTCATTACCAAGGCTATAATCTAAAAAGTCATCTGAAAGAAAGTCTTTGTGCATTATTGATTTTCATGGGAGAAGTATTTCGCATTAGGAATTATCTGATTTCTATAATATTTATCATAATACCATAGTATACAGAGTTTTCTATTCAAATTTATTCCTGTAAAAATATGTGAAGGAAGGAGTCAACATATGTGGGCCTGAGGAACAGATGCAGTGATATAATGGAGATCAAATGATCACGTTTAATGTTTTTCCAAATTCTATCTTCCATCAGTATACACTTCATTTTTTTCTGTTCTTAGATTCTAATTACCTTGCCATTATTTGTGATATGCCTTTCAGTCTGTATTCAGGTATGCATAAGTCTGTATTTGTCCTTAAATAAAAACCTCATAACAGATAATTTGTGAAGCATAATTTTGTTAAATAACTTGAGCAAGCTCAAGCAGCATACTACAGAACAAAAATGACCACAATCCTCCCATCCTTGAATGTACAACTCTTTAATATCACTTTGGCATTCATCACTTCAACAAAAAAGCCTATTTCTCAACTCCTTGCATCCGGACCATTTGTGGTGCTTCATTCAATGAGACTTTAGTAATTGTGACATAAGCAGGCTTGAAAAGCACTTGTGCATTGGTACTTACTTTCTTTCTGCTACTTGGAATTCTGGCATTATTCTTATAAGGAAAAAAGTATTTTAGTTTATTGGAGCTTAGAAGACCACATATATAATCATAAAATCACATTAATACTATAGATATACTGATCTGACTATATAGATATATAGAGATACAAATATACAGACCTGAGTCCTCCCACCTAGAGCCCTGAAGGGCATGCAGTCTGTTCACAGCTGGACATGTGAGTGAGGTCATTCTCAATCCTCAAAACATATCCAAGATTAGGAAGTACTTCTTAGTAAAGTCACAAATTTCTAAGAAATTAAACATGTTATTTGCCTTACACAAGTAAGAGTTGCTGTTTTAAGACATTTTTCCTCATAAAAGTAAATGAATTCAGGTACAAATACAAGAATTTAGCAAAAACAATCACCATTTACATTAATCAGTCTTATGCTACTGGCTCATTTACTGTATTAGAATTTTTGTGAGCATTTTCCAACACCATTTAGCTCTGAGTTGAAAGTTAAGATTTATTATGAAGTTTATTCCAAAAAAGAAATGGATGTTATAAAAAATGCTTTTAGTAATGTATAACCTTTGAAAGCTTTCTCTGTCTTTTAGAGAAATTTTGAAATATCTTTGAAAAAGAATGGAGATAAAGGATGGTAGGTGACTTTTTTTCTCAGACACCAAGGATATTGCTTATTAATATATTTTAATTATATAGAAACTTAAAATAAAAATTATGATGGCAAAAACACTTTAGTCTTTGCCACACAATAACCAAGCTCTGTACTGATATATATTCTAGCTATTTAATTTTTACAGGACTTATCACATATAATGTACCCATAAAAATGCAGATTAAGTAATTTATTGAAAGCCATGCTGTCATTAGGTAGCACAGCTAGAGTTTCTATTGTTTCTACTTATTTCAAAACCTATGGTTTAACTATGATGTATCGTGGCTCCTTATAACCCCAGGTTCAAAACATGATTATTTATGGTATACTTGCTATTAAGTACATTCTAAGAAAAACACATGAATGCCGTTCCATCTTTTCAGACTATGATGGAAAAATTATATTTTTTAGGACAAGTTATTTTAATTATTGAGGCTCAGAAAAGTAGCATCACATTTAGTATCAAATAAATTAGGCATCAAAAACACTAGAGTGAAAAGGCAAATGGATGACTAATGGAAAGTCCCCAAACCAGAGGTTGACATTTACAATCTCTGTATCTATTCTTCCTTGCTTTGTAGACATCCTTTTTTTGGCTTATTTGGATTTCATCCAATAAGCTTTACATTAACAAATTAGCATGTCTATAGCAATGAACATGTATGAAATGTGTTAGTGTTACATTATTTTTATAACTATAGGGAAATGAGCTGGAAAACAAGAAAAATAATACACATATTTAAAGTTTGTCTGAGATTACTTATAAGTAAATATTAGTGCTTAAACTTAAGTAACTCCTTGGGAACAAATAAACGTTTCTCTTATTCTTTTCAGAAGGAACATTTTGGGAAGAGTTCTCAGGGTGTGTTGACTTTGAAATACCTTATATAGCCAGCAAAACATGTTTCACAGCTGTTCTGTTTTCTTTATTATTTGTATGTTATTAGTTTTATTCTGAATCTCTGAATTATACTCTCCTATGTAGTAAGAATATCAGACAATGACCTTGTAGACTTAAAATTATACATGCAACGTTTCTGATAAGATACAGCCTTTTAAAATGTAGTTATCGTGATCAATAAGCCACCTTTGGAAAAATGAAAACTGTTTGTACTTAAACTTTTTTGGAATAAATGTGAGTTAACCAGCACTCCTTAGCATAGAGAAGAAACAGAGCAAGACTTTGCTTAGACAAATGTATACTTCTAGCATCTTCAGAACATATCCATTTTTATTTGCTTTAGAAAATTTTCATGGAGTTTATCTTTTAAAAGGAAGGTTATTATTCTGCGTGTTCAAAATCACTATGGGATTTCCTTGGGATGTGGGAGTGATTATGCTCCTATAATCATAGGTTAAAATTCATTTTACAATTAGTACAAATATAGCTAGCATGATTAAATCTAATTTTTAGCTGGGGTTTTAAAATAAATTAAGTGATAAGAATCATATTTGAAATAAATTATCCAATTTTATTAATCTAAAAAGTATTTATAAATTTGATAATTCATCTATTGTTAAAATCATCTCTAAACTTTTAAGTGTTTAATTTTACTGAAAGTTTCACTGTTTTCATTAGAGTCATTTTACCCAATTTACTGACTGACTTATGCAGCCCCATGCTGATGAAATATCAAAAATCTCTTTCAATTCAATGCCATCCCATTTTTTGATTCTTGGTTTTATTTCTTGTCCTTTAAGAGTCTTATGAATGTCTATGCCTGGCACCAATATGTTGGGGTGTAGACACTATTTTCTTCTAGCAATCACACTGTTTCTGGTCTAATTCCTAGGTTTTTTATGCAGGGTGAAATATAGGTATCAAGTTTCACTCTTCTGTATATGAATATCCAGCTTTCCAAACTCCACTTGGTTTAAAGGGCATCTTATCTCTAATGTATGTTTTTTGGCTCCTTTGTTGAGTATATGATAGCTTCATCTATGTGGGTTTGTCTCTGTATCTTCCATTGTATTCAATTAGTCTTTCATGTCTGTTTCACTGCAATTACCATGATGTGTTTGTTACTAAAGTTCTGTAGTATAATTTGACATCTCATATTGTGAACCTCCTGCATTACCCTTCTTGCTTAGGATTGCTTTGACTATTCTGGGTCTCTTCTTTGAATTAATTTTAAAACTGTTTTTTTCCAGTTCTTTGAAGAATGTCATTGATATTTTCATATCTGTTTCCTTGAATCTTCATAATACTTTTGATAGTTTGACCATTTTGACAATATTAATTCTATTATCCAAGAACATGGGAGGAGGTCTTTCCATCTTCTCAAGATTTTGTCAATTTCTTTCTTGTAGTGTTCTAAAATTATCATTATACTGGTCTTTTACCTCTTAGGTATATTTATTCCCAAGTATTTAATCTTATTTTTTAGGCTATTGTGAATGAGATAGTTTTTATGATTTATTTCTCAGTTATTCATTACTGCAGTATAGGAAATGAACTGATTGATATATGTTGATCTTGTATTCAGCTACTGTGCTAAATTTGTTTATTAGCTCTAAAAGTCTTTTGATTGCATCAAATTAGAAATCTTCTGCATAGCAAAGTAAATAAAAGCATGAAGAGAGAGTCTGCAGAATGGGAGAAGATCTTTGCCAGCAGCTTCTCATATATAAAAACTATAGATATAATCACATACACACACCAAAAAACCAAGTAATACACTTAATAAATGGGCAAAAGAAACAGACACTTCTCCAAATAAGAAATATAGATAGTCAACAAATATATTAAAAGAATTTAAAACATCCCAAGTGATCAGGGAAATTCAAATTAAAACTATATTGGGATTTCATTGCACTTCACTCACAATGTCAATCATCAAGAATAGGAACAATAAATAAATGCTAGAAAGGAAGTAGGTGAAAAAGTAAACTTTTACATTGCTGGTGGGACTGTAATTTAATATAAACATTCTGGAAAGCAGTATGAATATGCTTCAAAAATTATATGACCCAACTATCCTCCTCATCAGTATTTATTCAAAAGAAGTAAAATCAGAACATTATAGTGAAATAGCAGTACAACTCACAGTAGCCAAGTAACAGAACTGGCCCAGATGTCCATAACCTGATAAATGAATAAGGAAAATACAGTGTATGTACATGATGGCCTTTTACTCAGCCATAAAGAAGAGTGAAATTATGGCATTTGTTGGTAAATGGATGGAAATGGAGAACATCATGCTAAGTGAAATAAACTAAACTCAGAAAGTCAAGGATTAAATGTTGTTCTTTCATACGTGGAAGCTAGAGAAAAATAAGGGAGAAAGGGGGGAGAGGTAAACATATAGAAATGGACGTGAGATCCGTGGAGCATAAAAAGAGGATTGAGGGGAAATGAGGAGGGATAAGAAAAGAGAGGGATAGTGGAATTAAATTGAACAAATTCACAATAGTGAATTTTACCTTTATATGTATCTATAAAGCACTAATTATAATATAGAACTATATATAAATAAAATTACTATAAAGTACTAATTATAATATAAAACTATATATAAATAGAATGAAGACAGAGTAGAGAAGGAGAATAGGGTTTGGGAGGAAGTGTGAAGTACTGGGGACAAGTGTAGAAAATATATTCTATGCTTGTATGATGATTTCCAAATGAATCTTAATACTATGTATAACTATAATGCTCTAATAAAACATAAAAAATGATAATTAATAATTACATCTTGTGGGATAGTGTCTAGGACAAAAGAAAATATATCCTACTAATTTCAAAACAAGGCAATTTAATCCTGTATATATGAAAAAACTTGTTCTAGGTTAGGGTATAGTTAAGATCAGAAAGCATAAGCCTTTTTATATTTAAGAATTGGCATTTTTTAAAAAAATGTCTACAAATATGGGTATTTATTTCTATTAGACTTCCATAGAGTACTAAACTAAGAACTATATTTGAAAGACATTTAAAAATATGACATAAATTGATATAGATGATCCTTCTGTGTAAAATAACTCTAACTGGATCTAATTTTCAGTGAAAACTTTCAATTATTCACAAATTATCATGCTCTACTTGTTATGTCTTATTTTAATAGGTTTGGCTTTTTTATGAATTTTGAAGATCAATTTATTTTGCCATAAGTTTTGTCACTTATGCTTCCATCTATTAATTCAAGACCCCTGGACATTGCAATTTTCTCTTTTCTTTTTCCACTAAATATATTTGTCTCACAAAAATCTGTAACCGCATGTTGGGGAATTTGATTTCTGTTCTTTCAAGCTCTGCCTCTGATTTCCAGGACAGCTGCACTCTCTGGGACCTCTTTTCCACTAGTAAGTGTGCGGTCACTCCAGGCAGATGCAATTGCTGCTGTGACTGGGTGTACCATCATCCTAAGGGCACATGCCATCACTGATGCTCTGTAGTCCTTTTCTTTCTGATTTTTTTTTTAAAAAAAGGAATAAAAATAGGAGAGAGTCTCAGAGTCTCTCAGGGTCTTGAAAGGAGAAACAGAATGATGTCTCCTCCCTTCTGGGTTAGTTTTCAAAGCAGCCTTGGTTATGTCTGAATATTTAATAGAGATTTTCTTTCGGTGAAATGTTTCCTTCATATTTTGTCCATAACCCAATCAATCTCCTGGAAGGAAGGTCAACTAGAAGAAGATTGCTCAAACAAGCTTAGACCAGTCATCTTGGACTCAGAGCAGAGGGACAATTCGAGAAAAAGGCATAGTATACTTTATTCTATAATCCACCTGTCCAACTCTTCCTGGAGCTTCATCTGAGTTTAAACAGTACGATGACAGCTCAAGAATGGAAGTTAGTGATATCAAATGTAGCATGTAAATCTTTATGCTTTTTTTAAAATTTGTTTTTAAAAGAATTTAATTTAGAGGAAGGAGATAAATACTGTTTTTTTTCCCCCAGTGAAACTGTATATGAATACACATACATGCACACTGTACAAGGAATTCTTTTAAGTCATGAATTTTAAAAAGATTTTCCTCAGAGAGATGAGAACAGATTTATAACCAGCTGGTGCCAGGCTATATTTGGCATATGGAACCTAGATTTAGTTATCATCTTCAAAGTCTATGAATACCGTTCTAACAACATTACTGTGCATGTAAGACAAATGGTTGGGGAATTCCTTTAAGCAATCTCCAGGTGAGGAGAACAAGGTCAAATGCCACGGCAATGTGCTCCAGTTTCTGAATTTTGAGTCCTTAGCTTAGGTTCTCTGAGGCAGCCAGAGCTCTCAGTGATGCTGGAAAAGCTGAGGGTATTTTGAAAAAAGTAAGGGTGGCAGATTGTTTTTCTGTATTTTTTTATGCTAGTATATAGAGACGTGCGTTAGTTAAATGAGAATATGTGAAAGATGCTGAGTTCTGAGAAGTAGACAGCTATGGTAGAATGAGGTGCCTGTCTTCCCTTCTGAAACAGGTACCAAAGGATTCTCTGTGCCTTTGTTCTAAGGGGACCTCTGTGCTCCCTGCTGAACAGCTATTGAGTTTTCTATGTGTTAGGATTTTTTATCAAATGATCTCAGTTCCCCTCAATATCTTCAACCTCAGTAGCACTTACCATCAAAGCAACATTATCTTCTGCATTCTGGGAGGGAATTCCTGATGTTTCAGATGATGTTCTGTTAGAAATCCTTACCCACCCAGCTCTGGTGCCTGGATCTAATTTTCAGTGAAAACTTTCAATTATTCACTAGTGCCTGCCTCCCTTTCAGAAAATTTCCTCTGCTTCCCACTTCTAAATCACAGTCTAGCCCACAGCCAGCTGGACCAGGTAGACCCCTGGTCTCTCAGGAGATAGTTTTGAAAACCAGAAAGTACAGTTTTGTTTCCAACTAATAAAATCTGAGAATTACTTTAAATCTGAGGCGAAAATGGGTAGAATTCCTTTGTTCAAATTCAACAGAAATTGGGATGCAGTTGGCTCCAGTTCATGTTCAGAATTTGAAGTGCATACTTTGTTTCTCTGTGTCAGTTCTCTTATAGTTTTCAAACACATCTCCATACTATACTTATCTTTATTTGAGTGGATTCTAGTCCTTGCAATAAAATATTTGCTGAAAAACGCTTGGGAAGACAAGAGTTTATTTAGTTAGAGTTCAATTTTGGAAACCATGTATTCACTATGCCCAATAGGAAAAGCCTTTTCTGAAATGTTTACCTGGATTCTGTTCTTCCTTATTTCTCAGAAAACTTGTGGTACTGCAAGTATGAGAGAGAAATGAAGGGTAGCTGCCAGGGTCCTCAGGAATTGCAGTCTGAGGGATAGAGATTGCTTTGATTTTTTTTTCTACTTTTGCCTTTTATTATAAACTGATTTTCTTTCATGCTTCATAATTTTTCTGGAAGATTTATCTTTCAGAGAATGTATTTGAATACAAATAATATTTTTTCGTCATTACTGTCTTTTAAAATTTCTATGATTTTGCTCATCTAGGATTCAGTGTTGACCTAGGTGTTTTTTATAAAAGCATAGTACTCTTTGCCATCTGTGCCTGTTTTTTTAGATACATACACTCTTGAAATCATGGGTTTATTATTTGAATACTCTCTCACTCTTAGCCCTATTACCAGGAATTTGTACATTTTTTCCAAAAATATGTATAGTTTAGTCCAACAAATATTCATATTCATATCCTACCTATTTTAGAAGGTTTAATATAAAAAATCATTAGATGACTGCATGTGAAATCATATTAACAACTATGCCAGACAGACAAAGCCAAAATATCTCTGAAAAGAGTTTTACATGAATAAAGTTGGGTCTATCTTTCTACAAAGAAAATTTGTTATTAACTATTTGTCATTAAGAATTAGAAATCGAACTATAAAAAAATTTGCAAATGCTAGAAGCATGCTAAAGAAAAATAGTTCTGGTACATAATCCAAAGTCAAGTGATGACTTTTTTCCCCAAATACTCTGGTATTTCTTATTATTTTACTGTTTTGCTTTTAGTAGAAAAGTGTATCATGGCAAGTGGATTTTAATGGTCCTAAAGGATCCTTAACTGTTTTACGTTACATTTTTTTGGTGGGGGGGCTTAAGATTAAATATTTCCCTTTAACCTACTTTTATTTATCTTCCGATACCCTGTAACTAATCATATAGAATATTTTCATGGTCAGAGTAAAAGGAAATGCTATATGTCTTTAAGGTATTTACCATAGTAAACCTCCTGTGGAAAGAATGTGTATGCATACCTGCA
Organism: Marmota flaviventris; assembly: GCF_047511675.1. Classification (NCBI taxonomy): domain Eukaryota; kingdom Metazoa; phylum Chordata; class Mammalia; order Rodentia; family Sciuridae; genus Marmota; species Marmota flaviventris. Next base: position 47,133,206 of record NC_092510.1, on the reverse strand, counting down.
CCTGTTCATGGGTCTTAACCCATCTGGGCCCATGGGTTCAGTGATCTTCTCTATCTCTACTCTCTTTGGTACTATTTTGGTATAGTAATAATATTCAATATTAGACAACATTAGACAAAATGAATATCTCCAAAACAGTAGAGATTTAATGATGAAATAATTTTTGTTTGGATAAATACTTGATGATTGAGATAAAAGTAGAGTATTAAAAACCTGGATATTGAGTATTTTTTTTGTCTTTTTTGTAAAATCATAAGAAGAAAGAAATACATTTGTTCTCATCCTAGTTTTAGACAAGTTGAATTTCTCTAAATAATCCAGGTAAAAGGATGTGAAGTATAAGGAATATAAAAAATATATAAAGGTGAACAAGGGAGAAATTTTGCATAAACCTTGACAAGAAGGGGATATTGCTTCAATGATGAACACAGAATTTTTGAGAAACAAAAATGTTATAAGTTTGTTTTAAAAATCATTTGGCAATATTCTTTACTGGGTTAAATGACAACTAGTCTCTGTTTTTTTAGTGAAAACATTTATGTTAGTTAAGTATTCATATAACTACTTTATTTTGTGTCAGAGATGCTACAGTTATGAGAAATAAGGAAAAGTTAAAGTTTGTTAATGAGTCACATTTAGAAGTCATACATTAAAAAAAAAAGAAACAAAATTATGGGTAGATGAGCTTCCCCGTGCACTACAGGCATGTCAGACTTGAAAGACTTTTACTTGGAATTAGGGGTTTCTCCCAGTCCCACCATCCCTTGAAAGTAAAAGAATTCTATTATTACCCACCTCTTTATGTGAATAACAGATCAAAATTTAATAGAATCATGGCTGAGTAGAGCTCTTGGTTCGGATATTTAAGGTATTTATACCCTAAGAATAAAGCACACACAGGCATGTGTAGAGGGCCCGTGGAATGTCACCATCAAGTATCACTTCACATTAGGGAACTGTGGAACATATTAATATCAAAGCAAGCTTTAAGATAGACAAATATTGGCTTAGGACAATGCTTCAGTGTGTGGAAGATATGATTACTCCAAATACAGTTTACAGCCTGTCTCAGATTGTCCTCTGGTCTATAGACACACAAAGAAAAGGAAGAGATGCTTACATCAACATGAATACAAAAAATGTAGTGTCAACTTATAAATTACATTTTATGTGAGGAAGCATAGTATAACATCTGAAATATGGTAAGTGATAATGCCAAAAAAGAAAAAAAAAACAAAAACAAAAATGCTGTGGAGAAAAGCCTATGAGACTGAAAACTCAAGGCAGAATCAGTATATGTGCGTCAGCACTGAATCAATAATGACTCTGGATATGGCAGAAATAGTTCAAGGAAACTACTTTTACAAGTTTCACATTGTCTTCTGAGAGGATCTGAAACTTTGATGCAGTTCTCAGTGGCCCTAGAAATCATACTTCAGCCTGACAGTTGATACTGTGTTGGGACCCAGATCAAGGTGCAGACATTATAATTACATGTAATAGCAGAAAAAATAGCTTTAGTGCAAATAAGAAGGTGCTTAGGGTCTTCTAGATCTTCTGCTTTGGAAGAGCTAGAATCAATCTCTTCCCACTACTGAGTGCATATGGAATTACCTTATCAGGATGTTAACTTTACTCCTGCTTTTGCTTCAAGCAGCAAAAGTTTCTTTATGTGTTTAAAGCAAAGGATTCTAAACCATATTTCTATATTGGAAGTACTATTGTGTGATTCCACCAAAGGTTTTCGGTCCATGTGTTGTTACAACACATTATGTATGTTGTGCTGACAGGTAACAGACAAGCCTACACACATCAATATGTACCTATATTCTATAGCTAGAATATGTAAGGATTGAAGACATTAAAATGAAATCACCTTCAAGTCCTATCAGAATACTAGAATCCTGTTTCATTTTTATTTTGTTTTCCTTATTTCCTTTTTTTCTTTCTTTCTTTTTTTTCTCTTTCTGACCTGGTCTATAATTACAAATTGAAGAAAATATTTCCAATACTTTCAGAGTATTGGTGAATTATAGTAGTTTTTTTTGTTTTTGTTAAACATGAGGGTTATCATTTAATTAGTACTTTTTAACCACTATATAAAAGAACTAACAACTCCCAAACTAATTATTAGAGTTAATAAAGAATGGGAGATTCTATATAGTAAGTTAAAAGTATATCCTTTGAAGAAAGGAAGTATACATTTCATTCTGAGTGATATTTAGAGATAGATGACTCTGAATGATATTTAGAGATAGATGATTTTGAGGATCATACATTTAGTGGAGGAGGGCTGCTCTGCGCTTGCTAGCAATTGTGCCCTGAGGTCATAGTATTGCAGATACATCTTGGAGATCATAGCTACTAATTGAAGTGTGCCGCCTTGTCAGTTACCTGTCAGCACAACATACATAATGTGTCATAACAACACATGGACCAAAAGCCTTTGGCGGAATAGAACAATGGTACTTCAAATATAGAACAAATAGTTCAGCATTTTTTTTGCTAAGAACATTTAAAGAAACTTTTATTGTTAGGAGAAAAAGTGCGGAGAAACATTAACATCCTAATGGCTTAATTCTGTATGAACAAAAAGATGACATAAAAAGCAGTCTTAAAATTTTATTAAAAAGGATCAAACCAAGCATGGGGGAGCAAAAGGACAGTCAGAGTAGGTAATAAATGATTGGGTTGTCTAGGAAAGTTGAGAGCTGGTTTGAAAGGCAAAGAACTAAAATGCTAATACCTTCAGGACCCTTTCCCTTCCCCTTCAACTTGTTGCTAAGGTTACCCATCTCCAAGGAACTGTTCCTCCCAACAAGGAGTTGTTAATGAATGAATGCTTCCTGGTCTGCTCCCTTCCTGCCTGTATCCCTGGGTGGCTTCATTCTCAGGGTTGGATCACTCCACCTTTTGGTCACTAGTCACATTGGCAAGACAAGGGGAAAAGGGGGCATGAGAACAAAAGAAATCTGAAACCTGTAAAAGAGGCAGGATACCCCATTTCCTCAGACACCCAGCTCTGGGGCCCTTTCTCTTTAAAAAAGTCTATCTCCATTTTATCCTGTAAATAACAATTTGCTTTCTACTCTTGCCTTGGCATTTCTTGGATGTTCACTTTTCACATGGGGAAATGGGACTCAGCCTGATTCTCATCACTGGTATCAATTGTTCTCTGAAGGAAAAAAAACATATTGATATTTTTCTTTTTAATAAAATTGCCAGGGGAGTGTTAAATTTATCACATGGGTTGTAATTTCCTTATTAAAATGAATAGGAAATTCTTTGTCACATTTATTATTTAACTATAGTTTTATTTCCAGTATAAACAAGAAGACATTGTGTGATAGACATGCATTCTGTTTTTCTAATTTTATAGGAGACATCTAGTCTTTTTAGCCCCATGTCATGAATTACATTGCCCAAACTTCTATGAGCATGGCACAGGCAAGAGAACATCCCCAGACTCCATCATTCCTTTTCTCCAGAGATCTGTCTCCTCTCATAGGGATAGATGAAAACTATAATTAAGAAGGGGCTTCTATAAACTGTCCCTGCCATCATCAAGGCCAATCCTGAGTTAGTGCTACTACTACTGAACCTGTGGCCATTTGATTATCATTTGAATTGTGATCAGTCTCATTTGCCTACTATGTTCTTGGTAGTGTACTATATTCATCACACATATATAATTTTTCCTATAATTTATGCAATTGTTGTGTAATTCCCTTTTCCTGTATTTCAGCTACATATATATGTGAATCTACAGTCTGACTTTCCATATTAGAATGCAGCAATCACTTATGCTTCAATCTAAAACTAACATCTTGCCATTGTTTTAGAACAAATTTACCCTTTTCTAATTATTCTAGCACTTTCATCCTTCTCTCTTACATTATCGTTATTCTCTCTAATGTATCGTTTTTATCAATGTATAGCAATGCTATTTTGTCTACTCTCTATTAAAAAATAATTTTGGAAGGGAGGGGTCAAGAGGGAGGCATAGAGGAGGTTACTTTCCAAGCTGCTCCATGGTATGAGACTAGGAAAGCCTACTAACAGCTTATTTTTGGAGTCAGTGAAAAAATAAATACTGGGCTCGCGGGAAATCTAGGGACCAAGAAGCTGCATAGACTAAAATAAATAAATAAATAAAAGAAAGAAAAAAAAACTCACCTCAGCACCAGCAACCAATGCAGATCCACTGAGGGCAGATCAGAAAGAGAGAATAAGAGAGCCTGTATTTCATGTGGCATCGAGGTGTGTTTTGAAGTGAAGAGAACAGTGATCAGGGACATTGTCCAGCTGATCCAGTGGGTGAACTGCACTTTGTTTTTTGTGTGAAAAGAACTCCACACATCTTCTGGTAGGGCACAGAGAGCAGGGAGAGCCACCATCTTTTCTCCCTGCTGTAATACATGGACCCGCAGGTGTGGGTCCAAACCCGGCACCCAGACCTGTGTAATTAAAGCTGCATCCAAAAATTGGACCTGGCTGAGGTCCACCTAATCTTAGTGTGATTAGAAAAACAGGTGAAATTTAGGAGCGGAAAGTGTTACACCCATGGGAATTTGAGATTCTCAGACCCAAATGATCCTGGGTGCCTCTCACTCTTTAAGCCTTGCAGTTCATAGGACCAGCTGGGGATGATTGGGAACTTGATGGGGCAGGGCATGGGGAGGAGTGAATGTGTGCTTTGGGATTGTGCTCAGGTGACTGAGATACAGGATCTGTGGAAGGTGGAGAGTGGTCAAGGACTGGCTCCTCTGTCACTTGAGTGGAAGCTAGAGGAGATTCCAGCAGTACAGACACCCATAGTGAGCTGAAAGCAGCTGGGTTCAGGAGCTACGCTGATTTAAAAACTTCACCAAACATCATTCCACAAAGCAGTAGGGGGTCTAGCTAGACCCAAACCCACCTGTGGGAGCTTCACCTCTGGGAACACATTTCACAGAACTCTAGAGCAACCTCTCGCTATTGGTGGAGAGTTTACACCCTGTAACCTGCCCCACATCATACTGCTGAGAAAGGAAGCTGAGAACTGGTAACCTGACTAGCTCCACAAACAGAAGAAGAAACTGACAGCCCACAACTACTACTCTTGCATGCAATACATACTTCAAGAAAAAATTGAAAGAAAGACAATTGGGAACTGACAAACTATATATAATATTGATATCACTGGTTACCAGTTATCTTCAGGAGTCCTGCTTCCCCAAGTACGGAAGTACGACCAGAGAAGCATGCCAAGGCTAGAGTAGACCAGAAAGCAAGAAGCTTTATTTAAAGGATAGTAGAACAGAATTCTCCTGGGTGGAAGAAGGGGACCTAAAAGGCAGAATCCACGGGATGAGGAAGTGCCATTCCTTGTTTTAAGGTTGGCCTTAGACCTTAGCCTAAGCAACTCCATCTAGAAACTCCAGTTGGAAACCTGTGGTCTCACCAGACACACTTACAGAGCCCTTCATTATAGCCCTCAAGCACAAACAAGTCACTTCTCACCCTGACAAACTCGAGTGTGAAGCCTCTGGCATGTTGCTCTGCCCTGATAAGAGTGAAAAGCAAGAGGATGGGGGGCGGGACGGGAGCACCAGACAAGATGCTTTAACCTCAACATGAATGACGTCACTGAGAAATCTGGTGGCAGCTGTTCAGGATTGAAAGGGTGGTCAGAAGCCCCCAAATTTATTATAAATGATGGAGCAAATAAACAGACATTCAGCCAGCTGACACTGATGCAAACAAGCCTGAGAGCCTGATGAGGACCTGGACTGATGTCCCAACTTTTCTCATCTGCCTGATCCTCTGTGTTGTTCTCACTGCTCTCAAACTATAGCAGCCTCTTGACTCTGGCAAGAAAAGGACTTCTCCCTACGCCCACCTCCTCAGCCAGTCACCAGCTCCACTCCAGGAGAAGCCTGCCTTGGTTCCTGATCTGATCACCATGGTCTGAGTGAATATGCATCTGCTGGACTTAGAGTTTAAGCCTTGAGACTTTTGATCTGACACTTAAGCTTAGAATGCAGAGGGAACGTCTGTCATGAGCCTGTCATAATTAAATGGGTTTGCAGTGTTTAGAGTCAATCTAGAATTGTTGTGCTGTGAATTGATTATATCTATTGCAATGCCTAGCATTAAGGATGGTCATTTTCTTGATTAAGAACCTATAGAGTGAAATTGTATTAAGTGATTTGAGTAAATAAAGCATTGAAAAGGGCAGAAGCACGTGGACATTCTTTATTTCTCTCCCTTGACTGATAAGTCTCACCTTTTGCTCATCGTGACACTTTTATATATCTAAAGTTTTCTTTGTACTCTTACACTCCTCTTCTTTATCTTATTCATTTCCCCTCATACTGCATATGTAATGGGGGATGCAGGTGGGAAGGCCAAAAGGTAGGAAACAGGTGGGCTGGAGGGCCAGAGAGGAGTGCATAGGAAGGGGACCCAGGGCAAATTAATTCAATTACAAAGCTGTAGTAACAAAGTATAGCATGGTATTGGTATCAGAACAGATGTGAAGACCAAGGGAACAGAATAGAAGACAGAGAAAAATGCATATAAATACAGTTATCCTAGACAACAGTGCCATAAACATATATTGGTGAAAAGATAGCCTCTCCAACAAATGATACTGGAAAAACTGGAAATCTATCTGAAGCAGAAGAAATTTGAACCCCTATCTCTCACCCTGTACAAAACTTAACTCAATGTAGATGAAAGACCTAGGCATTAAATCAAAAACCCTACATCTACTAGAAGAAAATATAGGCACAACACTCCAACATGTCAGCTTAGGAACTGACTTCCTGAACAATATTTCTAAAGCACAAAAAAATAGAATCAAGATTCAATAAGTGGGATGGATTCAAGCTAAAACGCTTCTTCTAAGCAAAGGAAACAATCAAGAACATGAAGAGAAAGCCTACAGAAAGGGTGAAAATCTTTCCACCTGCACCTCAGAGAGAGCATTAATCTACAGGATTTATAATGTACTCAAAAAACTTAACCACCCCCTCCCAAAAAGTTAGGAAATGAACAGGCACTTTACAAAAGCAAAAGTACAAATGATCAATAAATAGATGAAAAAATGTTCAGCAAATTAAAACTATATTGAGATTTCATCTCACTACAGTCAGAAGGGAAACAAGGAAGAATCCAAGTAATAATACGTGTTGATGAGGATATGGGTAAAAGGGTCTACTCATTCGTTGATGTGAGAAATGGAAATTGGTGCAATTACTCTGGAAAGCAGCATGAAGATTCCTCAGAAAACTTGGAATGGAACCATCATTTGACCCAGTTATCCCACTCCTCAGTTTATATCCAAAGGATTTAAAAACAGCATACTGCAGTGAGGCAGCACATCGTGATTTATAACAGCTCAATTCACAATAGCTAAGGTATAGAATCAACCTAGGTGCCCTTCAAAAGATGAATGGATAAAGAAAATTTGGTATACATACTCACTGAAATATTATTTAGCCATAAAGAAGAATGACTTGGGCTGGAATTGAGGTTTAATTTCCTCTGTGATATGTGAATGAGAACACACAAGAAGCAAGGGAGTAGAAGAATAGAAGTTCAGTAGATTAGATAAAGGGGGATGAAAGGAAGGGAGAGGAGATAGAAATAGAAAAGACAATGGAATGAATCTAACTAACATAACTTTCCTATGGACATGTATGAGTACACCGCAGAAATTTTCCATATCATGTACAAGCACAAGACTGGGATCCTAATTACAATAAAATGTACTCCAAATTTGAATAAATATGTCAAAATATACTCTACTGTCATGTATAACTAAAAAGAACAAATAAAAAGAAATCTTAAAATTATAAAATATGTAATAGAAATATTAAAAGAAATATGTAATAGTAGCTCATATCCCAGTATAGAAATAGCAAGCACCCAATACAGTACTTTATAATCAAAGGCCTGACTAATCTTCCCACTGAATTAGATTTTGTGGGAAAAAAATCTTTTAACTTAGAGTCAATATTTATCATAACAAAGGATGCTGTTTCAGCTTTTGTACTTTATTTTCAACAACAAAGTACTATTTAGAAAAGAGACATTATCCTGAAGTATACCGAGGAACTGATGAAAAAAAACTAGGGGACTAAAAATATACATTACATCATTATTCCTGAGTGTATGACCTCATAATTTTAAGTGTTTAATATCATTGTAAACAAACCCAATAAACAATATTCATAACAAAATACAGTAAGTGCTAGGGTGTAGAGAACATAGGAATTTTTTTAAGAAAAACAAACTTTTGCTCTCACTTTCTCTGCCTTATTTATTTCTCACCTTTTTAGGAATATTAAAACTATTTGATAAAAATTTTGAATAATATTTAAATATATGATAACTAAGAAAAAATTTGCTAATTCGTAAACATTCTTTGGTCCTAACTGATATGATCTTGTAATATATAGTTTTTATTTCAGACTTAACATAATATTTTGGTTTTACAATAGAAATGTACTTAATATCAGAGTTGATGTTCAATATTAAGATAACTTAGTGCACATACAAAATTTCTCAGCATATGAGAGTATTTTTATTACCTTGAAAATTTTTGAGGCTCTTACACAGGAATATGTCCTTGTTTCTTTGATATTTACAACAAATGAATATGGATGGGAGTGAGGGAAGAAGGGTATTTTGCTCTTTCTTTATCTCCCTTCTGAGTGAATCAATAGTCAGAAATATGATTGAAAAAATCTGGTATGTTTGTTTTCAGCTATATTAGAAAAGATTTTTATAGTACTCTGAATTCACTGTCATCCTATGAATCTTCAATTCACTGTTTTAAGTTTTTCTGTAAGAATAGTATATAGTAGTCTGGTGTATTTTGCTGAAACATTCACATTTTCTTGCTTAATTTTATGAAGAGGGATAAAAAAGTTCTCTGATATCAGGAGAAATGTGTATATTTGAGCATCTCTCTGACAATTTTAAAAATTAAATTGTCATCTTGTAATGCTTGCTTGGCAATAATAGACAGAAGCTAAATAAATTCCAAAATAATGCCTTATGACAAATATGAAATTAGTGAACAAAACAGATACTACTCAGATTCGTTACTAGTACCTTCAGGAACAAAATCAATAATACTTTGAAGGGAAAATAAGCATTACTTTTTAGTTATAATTTTGGCATACTTAACAAATCTGTGGCTCCATTATTGCTGCCTATCTCCTGATATAATCAGACAAGACTAAAGTAGTAAGAAGTTGATGATAGTATTTTTGAGTTTAGTCTTTAAGGGGAAAAAGAAAAGAATGTAATTACTTATTTTAAACAAATCATTCATTTTCATGACTCTTGTAGCAATTTTATACACATGTATCTTCTCAGAAATAAACATGCTGTGACAGCCACATATAGCACAGGATCTCTACTTAAAATAAAATTCACTGTACAAGTAAATGAACAGACACCCAATTGAAAAAATGTGCTTTCAAAATAAACATTTGGGTATTTTCTAATCATAGAATTGAGATTGTAAAAAGAGTAGAGAAAGAAGTGTAGTGATGATAAGTGCATAAAAATATGACAAAATTTGACATGCCAAGATGTGCCAAATATACCGCAAAATGTCACTTTGGTGAAAGTACTTGTGACTTCACTTGTGTATTTTTGATGCCTTTTATGTTCGGATATGATTCGAGTATATTCCCCTATTGTTGTATTAAAATTTACTCCTCATTGTGAGGTATTAGAAGAATGAAAATGATGAAAGCTTATGTAGATGATAGTGTTTAGAAGTGGAATGGATATGAGGTAATTAGATTAGATAAAGTCAGGAAGGTGGATCCCCCATGATTGAATTCTGGTGACTTTACAAGAAGAGGGAAATGGTCCAGAAGGGACACACAGACACAGAGATGTTGCCTGTTTCTTGCCAGGTGATGGTCTGCATGGTCCAGGAGTCTGCCAGCAAAAGGAAAATCAACAGAGGCATCTCATCAGCCTTGGATTTCCAGAATGGTGAGCAAAGGGAACTGCTTCTTTTTGTAACTTACCCAGTCCGTGGTACTGGGTTACTAACAAGAAATGGAATAACACAGTGATCATTTGTATAGCTATATTTAACATAGACAGAAAAAAAATATATTTGGGTTTGTCTTTCTCTCTAGACATACCACAAAAGCTCATACAACTAAATGGATGGCGTTTAAGAAGATAATGCTAAGTGAAGCCCCCCAAAACAAATGCCAAATGTTTTCTCTGATATAAGAAGGCTGACTCACAGTATGGTAGGGATAGTAGGGATGGGGGAGCATGGGAGGATTAGACAAATTCTAGATAGGTAAGAGGAATGGAGGGAAAAGGAGGGGGCAGGGGATTAGCAAACATGGTGGAATGTGATGGACATCACTATCCAAAGTACATGTATGAAGACTTAAATTGGGTGTCAACATACTTTATATACAAACAGAGATATGAAAAATTGTGCTCTATATGTGTAATAAGAATTGTAATGCAAAAAAGTACATGTATAAAGACATGAATTGGTGTGAACTTACTTTATATACAAAGATATGAAAAATTGTGCTTTATACGTGTAATAAGAATTGTAATGCATTCTGCTGTCGTGTATTTAAAAAATAAAATCAATAATAAAAAAAACAAAAAGAAAATAAAACTTAAAAATAAACACAGTCCAAGTTTAAAAAAAAAAAGCTTATATAACTAACACTGAAAATTTCATGTGAGAAAAATTACTTAAGTAACTGCTTTTATATGTCATTTGGAAGTAGCAATGCATGATTATTTGAGATCCTCAGATAAATTACTAAAACACTATAATAAAAGCAAAAATAATTTTTTAAAAATATACTTATGATAATTCCTGGATTTTTACATTTTCTACCATTTTTTGTTGTTGTTGCTTTCAAATTGTATTTGAAAACACATTTCAAAGCCAGTTAAATGGGTTTTAAATATTATACAATGAAAAACAGAAAAAAATAGGGTTCCGGTATAGCTCAGTATTGGACTGTTTTCTTAGCATGCATGCAATAAGGCCCTGGATTTGGTAGACAGCAATTAAAAAATATATGACAAATTCATTTTCTATAAGGAAAAATGAAATATAATTATCACCTTGTTTATTTAAGAAATCAGTAAATAAATTACATCAATTTGGGGAAGGTTCATTAATGATTTAATATAAAGGAAGAAACTGTTATTTTTTAAAAAAATTGAGACACTGATAACATAATAAACCTACCTCAACCAAAAAATGTTTTAGGTCATAGGGAATAAGAAGTGGTATATAGATCAAATATAATTTGGGCGAATTTACACTCTAACACAATTTGTGCAAAATTTTTCAATTTCTTAAAACTTTTTGAACACCATTATCCCAAATTATAGTTATAAATAATTGCATTTGTGTCTTGGTTCCTTTAACAAATTAACACAGACTGGGTGGCTTGGGGTCCTAAGACTTCACTCACTCACACTTTAGGAGAGTAGAAGCCCAGAAACACCATGTCGGCAGAGCCACACTATTTCTAAAAGCCCAGGAGATACCATATTCCTTGTCTTTCTCTTACCTTCTAGTATTGCTGAAATCCTTGGAGTTCTTTGATCTGAACACACATCATTCCTATCTCTCTCTGCTTTCATGCTCCTTTGTGTATGTCTCTGTTTTCTTTCTATAAGAATGCCTGTCACAGTGGACTATGGGCCAATTCTATTCAATATGACATCATCTTAGAAACAAAAAGAAGGAAACTAGCAATGAGCAGAGCAATACTTAACATTTATTTGTTTTCCTTAAAAAAGCAAGGCAATACCAAAAAAAGTTAATACAGATGACATTGATTTTATTGAATTGTCACCATTATTCATTTCGTAAGCAGACAAAAAGACAAAAGAAACCAACACTGAGTAGCCACTGAGTATAGACTCTTTGCTAAACCTGTTTAAATATTCTATTTTACTATTTAATTTTAAATCTTAATTACATCTTTAAATATCCTTTTTACTAAATAAGATTGAACTTAGAGGTACAAGGAGTTACAGTTTTAATATATCTTATTTTCATGGGAGGGATTCTAGTTCCTACTACAAAAACATACCTAACTAAAATGTTGTGAAGTAAATAGTAAAACAATATTCAAACAGATTAGCAAAGCATCTACCCATATTAGGTACTTAATGTATTTCATCTCCTCTCCGATGCTTCTGTGTATCAAGTGAATAATGATGACAATTCAAAAATCAATGTAATGTACTTTAACTTTTTTATATAACCTTGTTTCTAAATTATTTCAGGAGAAATTTATAAATGACTTTGAAATTGAATGCTACACATCCTTTGGTGCATACTTCCTTCTTATCTGACTCTATAGGGATTCGAAAGTTTCATTGTCTTTGAGCTATTCTGAAACACTTCAAATCAGACAAATGGCTGGGGCTGGTTATATAAATAATTATCCATGATGATACTGATGAATTTTGTTAGATGAAGATATAAAATATATCACCAATAGAAAGCTATTTTCTCTTAAATTCTTTCCAGTATTTTAAAATTTCTATATTATGCATCTGCTTTTTGGACTCTCATTTAAAACGGTTCTTTTACATCTAACTGGTTGCCCCATTAAATAAAATCTTTGTGCTCATTTTACATTTTTTTGACAGACATGGTTTCACCTTTAAAAAAAACTTTAATATTCCATGTAGTTCTGAAAATGCTTTGATGAATAGAGATGAAAGGGAGGAAGTCTTTTAATTTCTCACTATCTTTCACATGATATGTGGCACCTCGTATGTGGAAATTAACTGAACCCAAATGCCTTTATAACTTTTGAATTAAAGGGCAATTCATAGAGAAAATTTCTTGGCAAAAAACAATGTTAGGTAATTAAGCACTCCTTTAAGTAACAAGGTTAGAGATTGCCTTACAGAGAAACTTAATGCCTTAGAATTTATCAACCAAATTTATGATCATATCCATTTGTTAGCAAGTGCAGCTTTAGTACCAAGAGGGCTTTGCTTTAGGTAAAGTCCACTTAAGGGGATTTAGTCAACATACAAATGGATAGAGGCAATCCATTACAGGAAAAATTGCACAAGGATATCTGAAGGCATTTAAAGGGACATTTTTTTTCAAACACCATTTTAAGGTATAATAGATAGTAGACAGTAAATAGTTAATTAGTCATAGTTCAGTAGCATTGAGAATAAAAATGAAGAAGAAGAATCTGGAACATCAATTTGTTATATCAGCAACTTGGTAGATTCAGAGGTTGCTGACTCTTCCCTCACGGATATACTGAATTATCATCTAAACACATATCTGTGAGCAAAGAGGTTAGACACACCCAATCTCCCTAGCATTCTCCCTAGACCACAGATGGCAGTGGCTTTGTATGGATGCAGAGACCCCTTCCTGGGCTCCATTACCTTGATAAAGGAATTATTTCCCTGGAAGGCTTTTGCCAGTGTACTTTTGTCAAGTGTCACTAACAGTTGGACTTCTGAGAGCCTGTATCAGACAGTTAACTGGGCCAACAGACAATAGATTTCTGGAAGCCTGAATGAGAGTTCAACACTTTTAAAGAGCTTTGTTCTTCATCTGGTATCACTTCATTTTATTTTGACCATCTTCCCTTCTTCTACTTTTTTTCACTAACTCACTCCTTTGGTTAACTCGAGATTTTCAACTATTACAGCGCCGCCTCAGGGACTGTATCCTAAACATACTATTTCTGACAGTAAATCAGATTGGGTATGTTTTAAACCTTCCATATGTCAGAAGAAAGAGTGGTTTTAAAGGATGTTCAAGCACTTTCACAGGCTGTCCTCCCAGAAAGCAGACATTATGGTTTGGATGTGAGGTGTCTCCCAAAGGCTTCTGTGTGACACCATGTGAAAAGGTTCAGAGGAGAAATAATTGGTTTATAAGAGTCTTAACCCATTCAGTGATTAATCCCCTGATAGAGATTAACTGAGTTGTAACTGAAGTAGTAGGGTGTGGCTCGAGCAGGTGGAAATTGGGATCCTGGCTTTGGGGTTTATATTTGTATCTGGCAAGTAGAGACCTCTCTCTCTGCTTCCTGGTCACCATGTGAGCTGTTTCCCTCTCCATACTCTTCCTCATGATATTCAACCTCACCTTGAGCCCCAAAGAATGGGGCCTGCTGTCTGTGGATTGAGATGTCTGAAATGGTGAGCTCCCAAATAAACTTTTCCTCCTCTACAGTTATACTGATCAGATCCTTTAGTCATAGCATTGAAAAAGCAGACTAAAACAGTAGGACAGGAAAGGGTGTGGCTTTTATTTGTCCTTGAAAGGGGTTTCCTGCATATTCTTTTAGTGGATAATAAATTAACTGTGTTCTAAGTATGTTTATTCAGATAGTTAATGGGTCAGACGAACAGAACAATCAAACTCTGCAGTCTGAATAGCATTTGGGTACTTCCTGAACCTTCTCACCCAGCTCACCCCCAGTGATAATTCTAGGTTAGTAATAAATTTTACTGGAAGGAATTTATCCATGCATGCCTCCTCTTCTTCAGCTCCTAATCAAGGGACTGTGTCCTAAACCACCTAGCTCTAGGAGTTGATTACTAGCTAGTCCTAGCTAGGTCACAGAAAACAAAAAAAGGTAGACAGACACAGTTCACTTCCAACAACTATACACCCAGAATCAGAGGATGCAATCTAAATGGCAGTATAGGCACTTGCCGTAGATCCTCTCCCCAGTGTGAAGAAGACAGAAGGTGAAATGATTTAGATATGATATATGTCCCCAAAGCTCCCATGTGAGACATGCAAGAACATTCACAGGTGAAATGATTAGGCTATGATAGCCTTAACTAGGTGAATCAATCCCCTTATAGGGATTAACTGAGTGGTAACTGACAGCAAGTAGGGTGTGGCTAGAGGAAGTGGATCATTGGGGGTGTGCTTTTAGGGTATATATTTTGTAACTGGAGAGTGAATTCTCTCTCCTCTTCCTGACCATCTTGTAAGCTGCTTCCCTCTCCCATATACATCTGCCATGATGTTCTGCCTTACCTTGAGCCCTGAGAAATGGAACCAGCTGTCTATGGACTGAGAGCTCTACAACTGAGAGCTCCCAAATAACTTTTCCTCCTCTAAAATTGTTCTTATTAGGTCTTTTAGTCACAGCAGCAAAAAACCTGACCAGAACAGTGGGAGATGAATGTCTTCCCTAGCTTCAACCTGGGGATGGGACTATTCATGTAACACTTCAACATGTCCGGTTGCATCTAGAGAGGCTAGCTTCTATTTTACCTGTGTGAGGTTACTGAAAGAACTTAATTCCTCCTAATCTTTTAGCAGATAATAAAAATGAAGATAATACTGAGAAACTGATGTAACTCCATTTTTTAAAACAGCTTCTACCTCAAAGCCTGTCCAAGGAAGGGGGCGTGACCCTTGTCCTTGGAAAAACCCACAGAGCACTCCTAGGTACATACCCACCCTGCTGAGTTGTTTATCTACAAATAACAGGAGAGATCTGTGGTGCCAGGTATCCTTGACTGAGTTAGGCTAGGTGAGCACCCATAGCAACCCCCTAGCAACCACCAATCAGCATGAGACAGGGAAAATACCTGGGATGCCAGATGACCTCCCAGTAGTTTATAGTGGTTGATAACATGTTGGGAAACCATGTAGTTTAGCTTGTACACCCCTCGTGGTTTAAACCATTCAGTTCAAAGGGATCCTCCTCTTGTACTAATCAATCACCCCTACCCAACTTGTTCCCACCAGTGAATGTGATAATCAATGTTAAGACTTGTTGTTGGATTTTCCTTGGTATGGAATGATTTGCTGTGTGATGTTGTGATGCATAGAGTATCCCCCAAAAAACCTATAAAATCTCACTGAACAAAGAACCAAGACTCACTCCCTGAGACTGCTGCATTGGAAACAGTTGTGAGTCCAGGCTCGAGCTTGCAGTAAAGACTCTTGTGTGATTGCATTGGATTTGGCTCCTAGAGGTCTACTGGGGTCCCACGAATCTGGCATTACAATACAAAGATTTGAGAGGACTCTTAAGAATCCTTGGGTAGATTGACTGTTTAGAGAGATGCCTCTTTTACATGAGGAAAGTCTGAAAAGACTGAGAAGGACTATCATTTTCTATAATGCATATAAACTAACACAGAAAGCCAAGAAAAATGGAAGGATCAGGGGGAGAATTTTTCCAAATAAGAGAAAGCAATAAATTTCTAAAACTTGAAACTACTAAAATGGGAATGTATGAAAATAATCGTCATGAAGACTCTCACCAAGATTAGGAAATTAAGACATGAACAAACTCAGACATTTGACAGATTTAGAAAACATGTACCTGTTATTTTTCAGATAGATGTAAAATATAATAATTGAATTGAAAAAGTTCAATGAAAGGAGTCAACAGCAGGATCTTTCAACAAAAAACTTGTAGGTAAGCAGAGAATGGGATGACATTCAAAATCTTAGAAAAAGAAAAGAACCTTCCAACCCTTAATAATATAACCAGGAATCCGGGGGTAATGGAGGAGTAAAATCAGAAGGGGAGGTAAAGACTTTCTCAGAAAAACAAAATCTGAGGGAATTTATCACTACCAGACCTCCTGCAAAAGATATGCCAAATGGGAGTTCCTGCTAAGGAAAAGTGTCACAGAAGAATGAGAAGCTTAAGCTCCAAACCTTGGTTTTTGTGTTACAATAAAAGAAAATTTAGATGAACAGGAAAAGCCAAGCAAGAGAATTTTATTATGAGTGAAAGTGAAGTAATGCTCAACCAAGGAGACTCTCAAGAGAGAGTGTGTGTTCTTTCCAAACAGAGAAAGACAAAACAATACTGCTTCTAGATTTATTATTGTTTGATGTTTACCAGAACTTATTTTCACCTTCTGAAGACTTTACAATCAGATGTTTAGCTCCTCCACCACCAGTGGGGGACATTTTGACCCTAGTTGGTCTTCTCCCTTATTGTCATGATGCCCATTCAATTCGGGGAAGATTCCTATACAAGTCAATCCTATGTTAATGTGGGTATTAAGGTCTGTGGCCAGACAAATTTAACTTTGTATTCCTGTATACCTGAACTATTAAAGAAATTTTTCTCTCTCTTTTTTTTTTGTACCAGATATTGAGCTCAGGGGCACTCAACCACTCAGCCACATCCCCAGCCTTGTTTTATATTTTATTTAAAGATAGAGTCTCACTGACTTGCTTTGCTGAGGCTGGCTTTGAATTCTCAAACCTCTTGTCTCAGCCTCCCAAACTGCTGGGATTACAGGCGTGCACCAAAATATATGACCATAAATCCTGACTTTAAAATTATGCCTAATAGACTCTATAATAAGTTAGCCTCATTGTTCTTTCTTCCTGAGGCATTTCTTAATTGACTCTCTTTGTTTCCATCTGTTTATTCTCAAGATTTATGCACCTGTTATTTTTCTATAAGTTACTCCATTATCCCATTGCCTTAAGAGTAATTTTAATAAAACATGTGACCCTACCCTCTTATTGGTTTGTATTCCACTGCTCATTTCTAACTACCATTTAACAAAAGGACCCTAATCATTATCATGAGAATAAATAAAATATAAAACCCACTGAGGAAAGTAAGTAACTTTTCAAATTCAAAATAAGATTTGGATAAGTGCTTAAATCAGTTATATACCTAGAATAAAGGTAAAAGTACAAACCTGAAAACAAAACTAAAATTATAAAAATTTATTCAGGAAAGCAATTAATAAAAATATGTAATCTGTAATAGCAAAGACAAAAAAAAAAGATTGGGATGAGAGAGACAGCAAAACTGTAGAATATGTGTAGTCATCAAAATTAGATAATTAAGTTGTTACTAGCTCTTTTAGTCAGCTTTTTTGCTGCTGTGATCAAAGGACCTGATAGGAACAGTTTTAGAGGAGGAATAGTTTATTTCAGGGCTCACAGTTTCAGAGTTCTCAGTGTATAAATGACCTACTCCATTCCTCAGGGCCTAAGGCAAGGAAGGCAGAACATCTTGGGGGGGGGTTGGGGGAGGTGTGGAAGATAAAAGCAGTTAAAGACAAGGCTCCAGGAAGCAGAAAGAGCTCCACTCAACAATGACAAAATGTATACTCCAAATGCATACCTCTAGGGTCTACCTCCTCCAGCCACACTCTGCCTATCTACAGTTACTGTCCAGTTAATACCTATCAGAGAATTAATGCACTGGTGAGGTTAAAAATCTCACGACCCAATCATTTTACATTTTCTTGCATTGTTTCACACATAAGTGTTTGGGGCACAATTAATATCTAAACCATAACTAACTTTAAATAGTTGGGGGCTGAGAGTATAGTGCAGAGGTAAAGACTTGTCTAACATTTAGATAAGTTAGTGTGAAGCCCTAGATTCAACTCCAGCTCCATAAAATAAATAAAACAAGCAAAACAACGCAAACAAAGAAACAAACAATAACCACAAAAAAACCACTTTAGTCTCTTGTAAGCATAAGATGCTTTATGGTACCAAAAACAAAAACCTACACTAGATACATAAAATATAACAAAATGTTCAAAGCATACCACTGATTTAAAAAAAATCATTCAACAAGCAAGAAAGGAAGAAATGAACAAAAGATCTACCAAAAAAAAAAAAAAGTGACAAAATGACATGAGAAAGGCTTTCTATAAATAATTGCTCTGAATACAAATGAACTAACTTCTCCAATTAAAAGGCACAGTGTGAAAATGATTTTTTAACATATATCCAACTGCATGCTTGCATAAAAATTTCACCTTAAACAACAATTATAGACTGGAATTGAAGGAATCAACAAGGATATTTTTATGCAATGGAAATTGAGAGAGCAATATTCATATAAAAATGGGGGAGTAAGTATTAAGTTAAAAAAAAAAGGTTTGCAGTGAGACAAAGAAGGTGACTTATACGATGACAAAGAAAACAATCAAAAAAGAACAACAGTTATAAATTCATATACACTCAACATGGGTGCACCTAAATATATAAAACCAGTCTCATGAGACTTAAAGTAAGACACTAATTGCAAGGTAAGGATAACGAAGGGTTTCAACATTTCATTTTCAAAGTGTACACATTTTCAAGACACAAAATCAACAAGGAAACATTGGATTGGAATTGTACAACAAATGGACCTAACAAATATACAGTACATTCTGCCCTATGCAACAAAATACACATTTTTCTCATGTGCACACAGAACATTCTCCAGGAAAGATCATACATTAGGCCACAAAATAAAACTTGAAAAAAATTAAGCATACTATTATCACATTAAGTGATAATAGTATGCTTAATTTTATTATCTTTTATTATTTTTTATTATTATCTTTTATTATCTTAATTTTATTATTATCTTTACTTACTAAAATAGAATGAAAAGAGAATTCCATTGCAGGAAGAATCATGGAAAATTTTAAAACACAAGGAAACAACATTTTTCCAAACAATTACTACATCAAAGAAAGCATTAAAGGGATATTTAAAAACATCTTGAGACAACCAAAATGGAAACACAACCTGCAGAAACTTCTCTGATGCAACAAAAGCCGTTCTTAGGGGGAAGTTTATAGCATTAGATTCTTAAATCAAAAAAGAGAAAAGTAGTCTGGAAATGTAGATTTTTGATGGAGCATGTGCTTTAGCATATGTGAGACCCTAGGTTTAATCCTTAGCCCCAAAGAAGAAGAAGAGAAAGGTTCTCAAAGACAAATAACACCCACAACAAAACATGGGAACTAAAACTCCTCAAGGAACTACAACAAAAGTTATCACAAGAAAGGATATAACAAAGACCAGAACAAAAATAAATGAAATAAAAACCATGAAAACACTAGAAAATATCAATGAAAAAATTGTTTTTTAAAACTTATACAAAATTGACAAGTTTAAGAAAATTAAATTATAATTAATAAGGTTAAGAAAAATCAAAGGGAAGACAAATAAATAAAACAATTAAAGGGGAAAGAGTAAAACTGAAAACACAGAAGTACAAAAGATTGCAAAATAATACTATGAACAATTATACACCAATAAATTGTTTAAGTAGAGGAAATGAATAAATTTCTCGACACATACCAAGACTGAGTCATGAAGGAATTGAAAATTTGAACACACCAGTAATGAATAAGAATATTGAATCAATAATAACACATTTGCCATCAAAGAAAAGCCCAAGACCAGATGGCTTCTTGGCTGAATAATTCAAAAATTTTAACAACTAATATCAATCTTTCTCAAACTCTTCCAAAATCTTAAAGAGATGGGAGTACTCCCAGACTCATCTTACAAAACCATAATTTCCATGATACTAAAGCCAGAAAAAGATTCTAAAAGAAAAGAAAATTACAAGCTTGTCCCTGATGAATGTAGAAAGAAAAAAAAAATTATTAAAATAGATGCAGAGAAAACATTTGACAAAATTCAACATCTTTTTGTGATAAACACTCTCAACAAATTAGATGGAAAATGAATTGTCTCAACACAATATGGTCCATACTTGAGAAGCCCACAGGTAATATAGGTAACATAACAAAGAGTGAAAAGTAAATCTGACAGAATGGATCAAATTGATAAGACTAAGGTTGATCTAGGTAGTTTCACAGGAAGCTAGGTTTAAAATTCTTTTGACTCTAGATTTTTGTGTCAGACTACAAACCTTAAGAAAGAAATATATTGAGAGTTAGAGAAACTACTTTTGGTTTCTGTTGCCTCTTGACCCCTCAAATATCTTCTAACCTCAGTTTTCATTATATAAAACTTTTCTAAATAACTTTTTTGCAATCAAAGAAATTTAATTCCAAATACATGGATGTTTATTAAGCATTTACTAATTGCCAATCACTGTCTTAGGTTGTAGGGAATACCTAATTTAATATTCATTATATTTACAATATCCTTTTAAAGTTGGTAATACTATCACTATTATATGTTGATATACATGAATGTTTGATTCCAGAACCAGGATACTCAACTTCCTTAAACAAAATGACGTAGTATCTGCATGTTACCTATACCCTCTACAGGCTTTAAACCATTTCTAGATAATTCATAATAGAAAATAAAACGTAAACATTATATAAATATTTGAATTGCTTAGGGAATAAAATGTATAAAAATTTTAAAAGTACAAAAAAAGAATAAAAAAGTCTACATATACTCTGTATCGATATGATTTTTAACATTTTCATACCATGGTTGGTTGAATCCATAGAGATTGAGATCCTGAATACAGAGGGCTTAAGGTATCCACACTTATAAAATGAGAAAAATGAGTCTCAGAACATAAATTCCCAGAAAATTCAAAATCAATACTTGCCTATACCTTGTAAAGCTTGAGACAGGATTAAAATAAGTTTTTGTGTGACCCTATGGCTTCTATTTTCTTAACTACCCTTAGCATAATACATGATGTTTCATAATCAGAATGAAGATATTTCATATTTTATTAATTACAAGAGCAAACTAGTTTCTAGGATGATTGCCCAACTCCTTAGAGTTTTACATGCCTATTACACATACAGGTAATTAATTTTCCTCTTGTATATTTCACATAAAATAGGCAAATCACCCTGTTTGCCTCTGAGAAACTGGTATATAATGTTACAGGAAAATATTTCTACATTTTATAGGGACTAAAAAATGTTATTTAGTTCATTCAATTGTTCATTCACTTGTGGCATGGTTTTAAAATATAAATAATAGAGTCCATAGCAAAGCACTATTTCCAGATTAAACTAGTTCTGCTCCAGATACAGAAGCCTGGCACATGCTTCCCCTTTGTAATTAAAGCTCTAGTCTGTGGGGAGCCACTTTGACTGATTGTGTCTTCAGTCCAGGAATGGAGAGGCTTTGACCATCACTATGTCACATTGCCTAGGTATCAGAAGTTTGAGGACATGTCTTGGGACATAGGCCTGCCCTACAGCACTTGTGTGGAATTACACTCACGTGTCCCTTGTAACTCTGCCCCTTCTTACCCTTTTCGAATGGAACTTTCTAAGAATGAGAAAGCTTCCAATAAAAGCCCACTTCTGAATGTGCGTTCTCATTCTCTCTCCCTCTCTCCTCTCTCTCTCTCTCTCTCTCTCTCTCTCTCTCTCTCTCTCTCTCTCTCTCTCCTCTCATGACTATCCCTCATGAGAGGAGCTTGAGGCTGAGATTGGAGGAGTTGTCCTGAAGCTTGTTTGAAGGTGAAGTGTGTGTGTCTGTGTTTTATCTGGTGTCCCTGGAAATTCACAGAGTGACTTTAAGTTCAGCTGCCCCCACAGGCCTGGGGTGACACTAGCCCATATTCTTACCTAAAGTATTCTTTATGCTTTTATTGAATGAGTACTTTGTTTTTATCAGACACAATTGGCTAGAGTCAATCTTCTTTAGGAATTTTTGGGGTAAAAAGTGCACCATATTTTCTGACCACATATATGGTGCAATGAAGCTAGTAAATATTCATAGGTGAAGAAATCTTTGGACTTTCTCTATTTAGATAATACTTTTATTGCATTAGCATCTTGCTTAGAAGGGTAAAATAATTACATAAATTAAAACTGTAACAAGGGCTAAAATGATTCCAATTCTCTAAAATTCTATTTATTAAAAGGAATAATGTTTTCATTCCTAAAATAAAAACTGCCAATCATACTTTAGTAGTAGAAAGGGTTGGTAATATTTTTTATATGACTGCCTTGTGATACATGTCCAAAATATTCTTTTGATTTTGAGAAAAGAAAAATGAAATAGTGAGAATATGTCTAGAATGATTTCATTTATATATTTCTACCTGGTTGAATAACAATTCAGACAATATTCATTTACTCAAAGGAAAAGGATATACAAAGTCATCTGATTTGAAGTGGCACGTTTACAATGTTGATCTCTCAAATATTCTTAGATTACTTTCTTGAAAAAATAATTTAGTCACCAGTCTGAGACACATTGTGATCTCTGGCGTAAAAAAGGAACTTTTCCATACAAATCGATATCTAATTTATTTGGACATTAGGCAACATTTGGATTTGACTTATATGGGAAAAAAAGGAGAGGATTGATTATTATGTAGAATGTTTAAAACAGAAAATACATTACAGCCATTTGATATTACAACTTTTCAAAAACATAAGTATAAAAACTGGAGAAACTTCATGGAAAAACTGCAGCAGTAGCTTATTTTAATAATAATTTTATATTGATTTGCAATACAGCTAAGAATTATCACTACTTACCATTAAATAGTTATGCCATTAATTGTGGTAAATATACATAAGTGTTTGCATTTCATTTACTACCTTTTAATGATGTTATACCTTTTAAGAAAAATTTAATTCCTTTGCATTTTTCTATCTACAGCAAAATTTAGTGGAGAGAACAGAAAGTTTCCATATATGCCTAATCCCACACATTCATACCAATATGACCCACTATTAACACACATCACAAGTGGTATATTAATTACACTTCATGAACATGTTGACACATAATTATCATATGAAGGTCATGGATTACATTAGAAGTCACCCTTTGATGTGGTGCATTAAAGGAGTCTGCAAAAACATGACATGTATCTAATGTTATGTTGTATGGAACAATTTTATTTCCATAAAAATCTTACATGATCTGCCTATTCATACCTCTTTCCTCCTAATTCCTGGGAAATACCCCTTTATTGTTTTTTTTACATTTTTATTGATGTATTATAATTATACTAAATAGTGGGATTCATATGCCGTGTTTGTACATGAATATAACATAATTTGATCAATGTCATCCCCAAGTATCTTTTCTTACTTCCCCTGGTTCTTCCCCCTCATCTCAATTAATTTGCTCTACTTTATTGATCTCTCTCCTATTAATAATATTATTTTTAATCAGTGCATTATCATTATATATGTAACTGGGATTCATTGTGGTATCTTTACACAGACATATCATAATTTGGTAGATTTTGTTTCTCAGTGCTTCCCCATCCCTTCCCCCTTACCACTTGATCCCTTTCCTTGACTCTATTAGATTCATTCCCCTTTGATTTACATCAGATTCCATTGTTTTTCTCCCTCTCTATCTTCCACATGTGAAAGAAAAATTCAATGCCTGACTTTATGATTTTGGATTTTTAAACTTCATATAATATTCTCCAGTTCTATCCATTTACCAGCAAATGCAAAATTCCATTGACCCCCATTGGGCCCCATTTTCTTTGTCCATTTGTGTGTTGACTGGTACCTGGGCTGGCTGGTTCTATAAGTTTAAATTTTTGTAAAGGTTTTAGAGAGTTTGAATTTGTCTTAAGCAATTTTTGGAAATTTGACTGCATAAAAGTGCTTTATCATAATGCTGACTTATTTTGTAAGCATTCTGTATGTACAGAAAAACACTGAAACTTCCTTTATTTACAAATGCCCGTTTTGTAGATCTATATCTGTGAATTATAAAATTTCTTGAGAGGTTATCTCCTTGGGCGACTGCTATTACAGTACTCCAGATGACTGCAGTTATAAAGCTGCATGCAAAAATTTCAGACTACAATATAATACATTTTTCTATTTGTACTATTTCTGTTTTCATCTGCTCATACCTGTTATGTTCATGTGACAATCATTTGTGTAATGGAGCACATATAGTGCTTCAAAAGATGTTTTTATTGCATGAAGTAGATGTGATGGTTTAGATCTGGAATGCACCTAAAAGCTCTTGTGCTGAAAGCTTGGTCTCTAGATAATGGCAACATTGAGAGAGGGATAGAAACTTCAGGCAGTTGGGCGTAATTGAAGGAAGGAAGTCACAAAAGTATGTGTTCTTGAAGAATACATCTTGTCCCCAGTCTTGTTCCTTCTCTTGGTGCTTCTTGTCTGGTGAGAGGTGATCAACCTCCTTAACCACATGCTCCGGTTACCATGCTGTTCTGTCTTGCCCCAGGTCCATAGACAACTAAGGAATGAGTTGTTTTTCTCAGGTATTTTGTCATAGTAATGGAAAATTTATTAACACAGTGGACTAAGAAGTTCTGTTTTATGTTTCTCAAATAAATCCCCTTTCAAAACTGTAAATAAATATCTTTTAAAGAATCTCTTTATTATTTTTCTTCCATTATTGTATTTTCAGATTTCGATCCCTGGAGATTTTATAATTTGGGAATTTTAGAATTTTGACTTTAAAAAAAATTTATATTTAGGTTTACAGTATTTAGGATTGTTCCACTCAGGATTATAGGTCAAGTTTGATGTGATGTTTTGATCTCTGAATTCACTGTAGATTTAACCCAGTTATTACATATCCATAATCTCATAAACTTATCTTATGTATGTGTAGTAATTGGCCCTTGTCAGAAATTAGCTATTTTTGTATGAGTCTATTTCAGGTCTCTCAATTCTATTCCAATGATATAGTTTCCATTCTTTGTCCAATATCATACTGTCTTAATTATTACATATTTATATTAACTCTTGAAGTCAAGTAATATCAGTCCTTTAACTTTGTTATTTTTCTTCAATATTCAGGTTATCTATTCTAGTGTGATTTTTGGTAGAAGTGTCTTTGAAGGAATTGGTCCATTTCACCAAGTTTCCACACTAATGGTGATAGGCTTGTTCATAGTATCCTCTTACTTGGCTCCTGATATTCATAAAATCTGTTTGGTATATGCCCTGTTTTACATGATTCTTTAAGTTAGCCTAGCCAAAGGCTTCTCAATTTTATTGATCTTTACTTATTTTCTCTATTAATTTCCTGTTTTCAATTTCACCTCTAAACATTATTCTTTTTCTCCTTATTTTAGATAAAATTTATGCTTTTTTCCTTCTTTCTTAAAACTCACATTATTGGTATTAATGTATTTTTCTTTATGTTATATATTTCAAATGTTATAATTTTTCCCCTAAGCAACCTGTTTACTTATCAACACATTTGGATAAGATGGATTTTAATTTTTATTTACTTCAAAATAATTTTTAATTTCTCTTGAGATTTCTTCTTTGACTTACCTGTTATTGGAAATGTGCTATTTATCTTCATGTATTTGGGTATGTTATATGTATTTTCTGCTATTTATTAGTAGCTTAATTCCATTAAGATATGATAGTATATATTGTCTGATATTTATTCTTTTAAATCTATTATGTTTCCCACCCCCCAGAATATAGTACATAGTAGTGAACACTCCATATAAATTAGATAATATTTTGTATTCTGATGTGTTGGTATGAGATGTTCTATAAAAAAATATCAAATTCAGTTGATTAATATTTTTTAGTTCAATTCAATCTGTATTAACCTTCTCTCTGTTGCATCTGTTTTAATTAATATTTATAACTGTAACAGTAAATTTTTCTATTTTTCTTTGAAATTTTATTAGGTTTGGCCTCAACTATTTTGATGCTCTGTTGTTAGGAACATACACACTAAGAATTGTTATGTCTTGAAGAGTTAACCTTTTTGTCACTATTTAACATCCTTCTTTATCCCCAATAATTGTCTTTACTTTGGACCTTGTTATGTCTGAAATTAAAACAATTACTCCATTTTCCCTTTTGATTTCATTAACATGCTCTATCTTTTCTCATTGTTTTCTACCCTTTATTTGTATATGTGACTTTATAGCTAAAAGGGATTTATAGTGTACAACATATAATTGAGTCTTTTTCTTTCTTTCTGGGGATTGTACCCAGATGTTCATATACTAGAGAAGTAGCAATCTATCATTGAGGTATATCCCCAGCCAGAGTCTTCTTTATTGATCAACTCAGATATCCTCAGTTTTTAATTGGTATATGTAGACTGTTTACACTTTATAGTGATTATTGATAATACTTTCTTGTAAAAAGCAATGTATAAACAGCTTTATAAAATTATGGTCATTTAATATATGAAGATAACTAGTGATAAACATAAATCACTTTAATTTTTAGTTTAAAAACAATAAGATATGGGGCTGGGGATGTGGCTCAAGTGGTAGCATGCTTGCCTGGCATGTGCAGGGCGCTGGATTCGATCCTCAGCACCACATACAAATAAAATAAAGGATGTTATGTTCACCGAAAACTAAAAAATAAATATTAAAAATCTCTCTCTCTCTCTCTCTCTCTCTCTCTCTCTCTCTCTCTCTCTTTAAACAAATAAGATATTACCTATGAGAAACTGGATACTTCAATAAGTTGCTTACTGGAATTCAAATGTCTAAAGTAATTTGTTTTTAAATAGTAATGTCTTAAAAATGTGGCAAGCAAGGTAGGACAGAAAGGTGGCCATTAGTAACCTTGCTGAAGAAAAGATTTCTGTCATGTCTCAGACCAAGTAGTATTTGCAAAAGAAAATAAGCAATATATATTTATGGTGTTAAAATTAATACAACATGGTTTTATAAAGCTGGAGATGATAATGAAGAATAAGCCTGAACATTTTCCAAAATCAAAGCCCTGATAGAATTTTGAAAGGACAAGTCTATGTTGAATGTGGACACAGGAACAGAAGAAATATTTCTGGTACATCATTATGATAGTGCCCCTGAAACTCTGCCAGATGAACATCCCTGGAACCTTAGAGGAGCACCCAATGTAGCTCTCAATTTCCCATGATTATTTTCAAAATACCCCTGGCTATGAACATTCAGGAAAATCAACTGTTTGTTTTAATGAACATCAATTCTAAAAAATAACAGATGTCACATGTCTTGAGGAAGCTTGATGACTGTGGCTAAGCAACACTCTGCTAAAGTTCATGGAAAGAAGCCATGATCTGTCATCCAATTAGCCCATGATCCTGGAACTAGCTCCCCCACCCTCACACCATAACCAAAATAAACAACAGAAGACAATCAAATATCTGGCCTCATATATCTCTGCTGATGGCATTGTTAAAATTTTGGATTCATATTGAAAACAGAAGTAAAAGAAATTTTTTCAATGACAAAAAGAAATATCATGCTAGAATTTATTTCATTTTTTAAAAAAATTTATTGATTTTTTAAAAATAAATGACAGCAGAATGCAGTACATTTCTTACTACACATATATAGCACAGTTTTTCATATCTCTGGTTGTATATGAAGTATGTTCTCACCAATTCATGTCTTCATACATGCACTCTGGATAATGATATCCATCATATTTCACCATCTTTGCTAACCCCCTGCTCCCTTCCTTCCCCTCCCACCGCTCTATCCTATCTAGAGTTCATCTTTTCCTCCAGTTTTTCCCCTCCATGCCCTACTACGAGTGAGTCACTTTATATCAGAGAAAACATTTGGCATTTGTTTTTTTGGGATTGGCTAACTTCACTTAGCATTATCTTCTCCAACGCCATCCATTTACCCACAAATGCCATAATTTTATTCTCTTTAATTACTGAGTAATATTCCATTGTGTATATATGCCACTATTTTTTAATCTATTTATCTACTGAAGGTTGGTTCCACAGTTTAGCTATTGGGAATCATGCTGCTATAAACATCGATGTGGCCATGTCCCTATAGTATGCTGTTTTTTAAATTTATTTGTGTATAGACAGAGGAGAGGGATAGCTGGAAATCCATATACAACAAAATGAAATTAAACCTCTATCTCTTGCCATGCACAAAACTCAACAAGGAACTAGGAATTAAACCTGAGACCCTGTGCCTAATAGAAGAAAAAGTATACCCTAATCTTCATCATGTGGGATTAGGCCCCAACTTCCTTAATAAGATTCCTGAAGCGCAAGAATTAAAACCAAGAATCAATAAATGGGATGGATTCAAACTAAAAAGTATCTTCTCAGCAAAAGAAATAATCTGTGAGGTGAATAGAGAGCCTACATCTTGGGAGAAAATTTTTACCCCTCACACATCAGATAGAGCAATAATCTCTAGGGTATATAAAGAACTTAAAAAGCTAAACACCCCCTGCCACAAAAAAAAAAAAAAAAAAGCAATCAATAAATGGGCCAAGGACCTGAACAGACACATCTCAGAAGAGGATATATAATCAATCAATAAATTTATGACAAAGTGTTCATCAACTCTAGCAATTAGAGAAATGCAAATCAAAACTATTCTAAGATATCATCTCACTCTAGTCAGAATGGCAGTTATTATGATGTCAAACAACAATAAGTGTTGGCGAGGATATGGGGGGAAAAAGCACACTCATGCATTGCTGGTGGGACTGCAAATTGGTGCAGCCAATGAGGAAAGCAGTATGGAGATTCCTTGGAAAACTGGGAATGGAACCACCATTTGACCCAGCTATCCCTCTCCATTTATTTCATTTTTATGAACAAGTTCTTAATCAGGGGTATCTTGATAATGCTCACTGGCATATCACTTCATTGGGTGTTCTTCTGAGGTTTCAGGGATATTCCTGTGGCAAAATCTTAGAGGAACATATATGGATATATATATATATATATATATATATATATATATATATATATTTACATACACAATATTTATAAATAATAATAAATGAATGCATTATATTTTACTTGTATATAAGGTACATTTTTATTACAAATTGTGATGTACACTGAAATCTGGATTCTTGATAGCCTTTTCAATTTCTGTAATTCTAAATGAAGGATGCTAGATGTTTTCAAAATTGCCTACAGACATATAAATACATAAAATTTTATTCATTCTAGTACCCTACTCTTTATTATTGTTTTTGTTTTATGAATATATGTTACTAGGGAATTTGAAAACACAAATTTTATTATGTAAAAATATTCTGCATATTTTTGGGATTTAGAAAAGAATTAACATGAGTAAATATTTATTTTCTTATGCAACATAATCATATTTCATCATAAAGATTTTAACAGCTATTTATATATAATTCACAGTTAACATCACTTTATTGAAATATAATTAAACTGCCAAATGAAAGACTAAAATATCATGAACAAATGTGGCTTATGGAAAGAATTTGAGGATGGTTTCATATGAATTATTTCACTAATATTATTTTTTGTATACATTTATATTGTGAGATTGTATGCAAAGAACTCTGTTTCTCAACTCCCTCTTGAGAAGCATTCTTCTCACATAGTTTCTGTAATCATACGTTCTTCTGGTTTATTTTCTACATCAAGCAAGTCGTTCTTGGTGTTCTTGAAGATTACTCTCTGTCTTCAGCTTTGGAAAGCTAGAATTTTTCACTGCTAGATCTTAGGCTTTTTTTTCTGCATTCATTCTATATACTATATCTAAGTTGTCCAATTTTTATTATTTCTTTCTTGAAATGTTGAAATTAATCATATGCCTCACCTTGTACTTCATGCTGTTCTGAATGCTGTTCTTAGTGGTTTCACAAATCTGTATTGACATCTTAAAGGAAATTCCAGTTCACCAAGGCTGACAATTAAATCACCACCTTTCCTCTAGGGTTCTCTGTTTCTTGATGCAGGTGTTTTTCTTTTGTAAGTCCTTGAATGAGTCTTATATATTTTATAACTTGAATCTGTTGAGGTTTATTTCTCCGTTAATCTCATTCAAATTCATGTAATTGTTTTTCTCCAAATGTAATGCAAAATTGATGCATTCAACAGCATCTTCATTTTACCCTCAGCCCACACATCTCCCTCTTTATGGTCTTATTCTACAAATCTTTGTAGCCTCATCATAATCATGTTTAAAGCCCTCCAGTCACTATCTTTCTTTCACATTATACTTGTGTTAATCTTCTCTAGTCAGAAGGCTATATAACTATTAGACAGTCTGTGTGAACTATTGGGGTTAATTCTCAAGACTAAGTTTTACCTTTCTAGAAATCATTTTTTTTGAAGAGAATGGCCACATATTGATCAATTGGAAAGAATTTCCTGAATAACTATTTGTATTCTAACTCAACCCATTATTTCAGGTTCTTGTTTATATTTACAAAGTCATCTTTATGTTCAGTTATAATTACACATTTGTTTCTGAGTTTAACTTTTTAAAGAGTTTCTCTGATTTGAGTTTAAGTTCCATAAAGGTAGAAACATCATCTGTTACAACTCCTCATTATATTCTTACTGCCAGCAATAGTGTTTTGCATGTACTAAAAATATTTAATGAATTAATAGATGTTGAAAAGCATTTTGAATTAATATATATTACACATTATAAAATAGGACTTGAGAAATATGTTCCTATCCTCGTAAAATTTTGTGTCATGGTGCTAAAGTGTTTATATGAAGATTATTTATTTATATTAAAACAGGAATATGACAGATGTTAATATCATCATAATTATTAATCATATTCCACTACTACTAGACTATCAATTTATAAAAAAATAATAGTCCTAAGTAATAAAAGTAGTAGATGAAAAATGTTAAAAATCACTGTTCCACTACTACTAGATTATGTATTTTTTTTTTTGGGGGGGGGGGGGGAATGAAGATGTTGAGAGCCACGGCCAGATCAAGATGGTGCTTGGCATTTTGCCAGAAGGAGCGGTTTCTGCTGCCTAGGGTGCCCGCAATTTTTGAGCTCTCCCGGAGTTCCTAGAGAGTTCGCGTGGGTTGGTTGAGTTCCTAGAGAGTTTGCGTGGGTGGAGTTTGCGGGTTGAGTTCAGGTTGAGTGCTTGCAAAGTTCCAAGTTCAGGTGGAGCTCTTGGGGAGTTCCTGGAGAGTTCGCGTGGGCCTCCTGCCTAAAAATAAAGTTTGTTCCTGCTTGAATCTTCAAGTGGCTCCTGATTTGTGCCCAGCCAGACTGTGGCATGAAGTAATTGAGCTCAATATTAAAACTAATGGGGAATATATCAATTAATTATATTAGTGTAAAATATGATTGATACAATAATATATAATAGAATAAATTGAAAATTATTGGGAATAAAATATTTTTATGTTGCATGGATAAATACTCATGTACAAATATCAATACCTACAATGTAATTGGGGAGATTTGAAAATAAATATACTTTTAAAATAACTGTAATCTTAAAAGAGAAGGCTTTTTTTTTTTTTTTTTTTTTTAGTACTGAGGATTGAACTCAGGGGCACTCAGCCACTGAGTTGCATCCTCAACCCTATTTTGTATTTTATTAGATACAGGGTCACACTTAAGTGCTTAGCACCTCACTTTTGCTGAAGCTGGCTTTGAATTCATAATCCTCCTGCCTCAGCCTCCCGAGCTGCTGGGATTACATGCATGGGCCACCATGCCTGGCTAAAAGGGAAGGAATT
The DNA here is from genome assembly GCF_047511675.1 of Marmota flaviventris. Classification (NCBI taxonomy): domain Eukaryota; kingdom Metazoa; phylum Chordata; class Mammalia; order Rodentia; family Sciuridae; genus Marmota; species Marmota flaviventris. The sequence goes on along the minus strand of NC_092510.1, from coordinate 47,101,042 downwards.
TTAATAAGAGAACTCTAAAAGTTCATTGAACTATAGAAAAAAATTTTAATTTAATAAAAAAGTAATTCATTCTTGAGCAACAAATCCTACTGTAAAAAATTTTTCCTTAAAAAATATAAATCAAAAACAATTAAGTTGAGCATTGAGAAATCAGTCTAAGCAGATGTAGAAATATAATGGAAAATTTTAGTAAGTAAAAATTAATTGATAAAATAATGGCCAAATATAACCTGGAAATAATTGGGAAAGTAATTAAAAAATATCTGAAGACTACTTGATTGTGAATAAGAGAGAAAGGTTTGCTGAATAAAATAATTTAATCAAAGTACAAATGACTTGAAAGGAAAACAAAAAAATTAATTAGGAAAGATCCATAAAAGAAATGAGATAATAAAAAAAGTGAAAAACCTACAAAGAGACATTAGACCCCGTAAATATTCATGCAAATGCAAATAAAAGATTAATTAGGTACAGTTGCTTTAAATATGTCATAGTTTGAAAATTCTGAAGAATGAATGAATTCTATATGGACTAATATACAGAAAAGGGGCATCCTCATGATTGTATGAGTAGAAACTGCCTTTTGGGCATGTAGCTTTAAAGCATGTGTCAAAATGTAAATTGTGCACATTCCTTGACAGATCTTCCATTTCTAGAAATAGGATTGGGGAGATAATTGGACAAGGGCATGAAAATATGTCTATGAGAACAAAATATTGCAGGATTATTTAAAACAGAAGAAAAATATTAATATCAGGAAGGCCTAATTCCTAATAATGAAATCAGGAATAATAGGAAATGCTTGAATCCACTATTAGGGTACCTAGATATTTGGATTGTCATGAATTCCTTAAAGATGAGCTGAGTAAGGTTCCATTGTGTATATGTATCACATTTTCTTTATCAATAATTCATCTATAGAAAGGCATCTATATAGGTTGGTTCCATAGCTTAGCTACTGTGAATTGAGCTGTTATGAACATTGATGTGGCTGTTTCACTATAGTATACTGAGTTTAAATCCTTTGGGTATATGCCAAGGAGTGAGATAACTGGGTCAAATGGTGGTTTTATTTCAAGTTTTCTGAAGAATCTCCATACTGTTTTCCAGAGTGGTTGCGCCAATTTGCAGTCCTAACAGTAATGTATGATTGTATCTTTTACCCCACAGAGGATATGAGTATGCTTGGCCTGATTTAAACATTGCACAATGTTTGCATGTATCAAAACATTATATGATACCTCATTAATCTGTAGGATTTCTATGCTTTCTGTGTCAGTTAGAGATAAATTTTACTTCAAATAAACATTTCTAAAAATCAAGTCAGTATTTCCACATCTCAGTCTCCAAATCACTAAGGTAGTATAAAATGTAAGCATTGACTTACAATTACACCCCTGCACACATTCTCATATTGTGAGGAGGACTCCATGGAGGATGCCTGCAAGTTTCTGTATTTAAAGATGGTAATGGTTTTTCAATGAGCTAGAGAATTTGTTCAAGATGTTCTATTTGCATTGTGTTATTTTTCATGTTATAAATTTTCTTTGTATTTCAGTTTACACTTTTGAATCTCATAAAAGAACACATATCATTTTTAGTAGCACATGAAAACCATTTTTATTTTAATATCTTTTTAATGAAGATGATGTTCAATATAAAGCCTAAAAATAGAAGGGAAAAGTTATATTTAATGGGGTTCACAGTCCATAATATTCTTAAGTTTCATAGTTTTCTATAGATGAATATATGGAAAAGATATGACACCACATTTTAACTAATAAAATATACTATTCACTGTCTTAAAAGTAGTCTGTGAGACATTATAAAAGAAATATGCAGTACAGCATATTAACTTAAGAGGGTGTTCCTAAGGAGATCAAAGACCTATGGAAGTGAACTGACAGATATGTGCCTTTTTTCAAAAAATGTTGTGTCTAACTCAATAGCTAACCCATAGTCTTGGGATTCAGAATTCATTATAATTATCAATATGAATGAGAAACTTATCCATAAGTATTAGAAATTGGAAACACTGAAATTTTAGATAAATGCTCATTAATGAATTTAGCATAGATTTTATAATTTTTCTATTAATGCTTAGAAACACTTGTGATAGGTAATATAAATTTAATATATTGTTGCTCACACCCTTCCATGAGCTTTATTAAACCATTGTCTATAAGTGGAGATGGAAAAAAATTATTATGATTTATAATACTTGAATTGAAATATTTCAGATAAAACTGACACTGTCCCAAATTACTGTTACAAACTGTGTTCTTTACAAAGTTGTATGTCTTTTTTCCTTTATGGATGATAATAGTTTCTGGATTTGAATTTCATAAAAATTTCCATGGGAATTTGATATTATCTTTACTCAAGTTTTCTTTAATTCCTCCATCTGTATTTAATATATTACACTTCTTAAATAATGAAAAGCAAATGAAACCCCTCCACTGTTTGCAGTTATGTTCTAACTCAAACTTCACCAAGAGATCTTCACTAAATAACTAACTACCTTTCCTTATTACCCAAAATGTACTTAATACAAATAGTTACAATTATTTTGTCTACCAAAAATTCTGCTTGAAAAAGTGGACAATAAAATGTTATAATATTTTCTTGATAATTTTACATTATGTGAGATACTTTCTTCTATTAATATCTCTCCCTGCATAATCTCAGGTAGTACTATCACAGAGTAGCTAAACCTTGTAAAAACTATTTTAGTTTAAATACATTTAATTCTCATTTTTTCGACATTACGAAGGAAATATAAATTGTTTTTTTTTTTTTTTCACACTTGGAGTTTCTGCCATGATTAAATAATAAAATAATTGAGAATCCTTGGGCAGGCATTAATACTCAGCTAATGTTTCCTATTGTTTTCTCTTTTCTGCTTTTTTCATATTGCTTTGTCTCATTTGATAGGTTTTCTTCTTTCTCCTACCCCTACTCTAAAGACATATTATAATATTTATTCCCTGCTCTCACTTCATTTTTTAAATTTATATATGACAGCAGAATGCTTTATAATTCTTATTATACATATAGAGCACATATCTATGGTTGTATAAATAGTATATTCACACCAATTTGTGTCTTCATACCTGTACTTTGGATAATAATGATCATCATATTCCACCATCATTAAAAACCCCATGCCCCCTCCCTTCTCCTACAATCCCTCTGCCCTATCTAGTGTTTGTTTATTCCTCCCGTGCTCCCACTCCCTATCCCATTATGAATCAGCCTCCTTATATCAAAGAACATTTGGCATTTTTTGGGGGGATTGGCTAACTTCACTTAGCATTATATTCTCTAACTCCATGCATTTACCTGCAAATGCCATGATTTTATTCTGTTTTATTGCTGAGCAATATTCCATCGTGCATATATACCACACTTTCTTTATCCACTCATCTACTGAAGGGCATCTAGGTTGGTTTCACAATTTAGGTATTGTGAATTTTGGTGCTATAAACATTGATGTGGCTGTGTCAGTGTGTATGCTGTTTTTAAGTCCTTTGGGGATAGACAGAGGACAGGGATAGCTGGGTCAAATGGTGGTTCCATTCCCATTTTCTAAGAAATCTCCATACTGCTTTCCATATTGGCTGCACCAATTTGCAGTCCCATAAGCAGTGTATGAGTGTACCTTTTCCCTCACATCCTTGCCAACACTTATTGTTGTTTGCATGCATAATAGCTGCCATTCTGACTGGAAATGAAATCTTAGAGTGGTTTTGATTTGCATTTCTCTAATTGATAGTGATGACGAACTTTTTTTATGTATTTGTTGATTGATTGTACATCATCTTCTGAGAGTATTATCAAAATGACCATACTTCCATATGACCATACACTATACAGATTTAATGCAATTTCAATCAAAATCCAATGACATTCCACATAGAAATAGAAAAAGCAATCGTGAAAATTCATCTGGAAAAATAAGAGACCCTGAATAGCTAAAGCAATCCTTAGCAGGAAGAGTGAAGCAGGTGGCATCACTATACCAGACCTTAAACTATACTACAGAGCAATAGTAACAAAACAATATGGTCTTGCAAACAAAACAGAATGGTAGACCAATGGTACAGAATAGAGAACACAGTGACTAACCCACAAAATTATGATTATTTTATATTAGACAAAGGTGCCAAAAACATGCACTGGAGAAAAGATAGCCTCTTCAACAAATGGTGCTGGGAAAACTGGAAATCCATATGCAACAAAATGAAATTAAACCCCTATCTCTCACCATGCAAAAAACTCAACTCAAAATAGATCAAGGACTTAGGAATACAACCAGAGACGCTGCATCTGATAGAAAAAAAAAAAGTAGGCCCTAATCTCCATCATGTGGGATTAGGCCCCAACTTCACTTCATTTTTCTAGGTACCTTCTCATTCTATAATTTCAAAAATTAACAGACTTAATAGCAGTCTAGGCTTAACTGTTTGTTGTTGTTTTTTGTACCAAGGGGAGCTTTACAACTGAGTTACATCCCCAGCCTTATTTATTTATTCATTGATTGATTTATCTATCTATTTATTTATTTTTGTTTTGTGACAGGGTCTTCCTAAGTTGTTGAGGCTGGACTTGAACTTATAATTCTTCTTGACTTGTGATTCTCCTGCCTCAACCTCCCAAATTGTTGGGATTTCAGGTTTGCAACACCATTCCCAAACAGGCCCAAATTTTATTTTATTCAAAACAATTTCACTTTGGGAAAGTAGAAATAATTGGATAGAACTGATGCTATAATCACCTGCTAAAGTGTAGAAAGCATGAAGTTTTTATATGATTTTAGTGAACTAACAAAAGTAAATTAATACCTAAAATGTAATCATATAACTAAGGAGTGTTTTTACATTTCAAATTTAGTTTAGATTAAGCTAAACCTACCTTAGGGAAATATAGAGCACATCTAACTCCTGCTTATGTTTCTAAGTATCACATTTGATTGAGAGTAATGTCCTCACACTTCTTCCATAAAAGTGAATTATGAAGTATGAAAACAGTGACTATGAATAAAAATAATGAACACATTTTAATTAGTTAATATTAATTTAATGGGTGCATGACACTATGACAAGATAAAAATTAAAGAGAACAATGTATGAAAAGTATATTTCTCTCTCATCCAGCAATGTATTCTTTAGGCAAAATTGGACTGTAGCTTGCAAATATATAAAGGTCAAGTACTTTGAAGAAAAATGAAAAACAAAATGCAGGTATTCTACTTGTATTATATTTTCAAACAAATAAAGTCAAATGTTTTAGTGATTACTTTTCCAACTCTTCCCAGCTTTGGTATAGAGAACACAGGTTTAAAGATCTTGAGTGTGTAAAATATAATATATCATATACAAAACATATTTTGAAATCCATATTCACTAAATTCCTGAACCTAAGACATTGTAAAATGCTTTTGAATGTAGTAATGGTACCTTAAGACTACCAATATTTGATAAAGTGGACATTCTTTATTTTCTACTTTGGTATAACAAATTCAAATAAATGATAAATAACATATGGAGAAATAGACAACTTTCTTTTTAAACAAAATCACATTTTTCTAAGTGATAAAACACTCCAAATTGTAGAGACATTAAAGGGAGATACAGGTAGATATAAAAATGTCAAAATGAGTAGAGGGCTAATAGGAGTAGTGGGAAAAATGAACTTGCTACGTAGCCACTTTCATGAAAGGCAGGTCAAAGTTCAGATATTAAAATATTTATGTTATATGTACACAAACATACATAAACACACATAGGTATACAGACAATTATATATATTGAGCAAGGGAGGGAGGGAGACTCGGTTGGATTTTTGGATTTTCTGTGAGTAAATTTAAGAAAAACTATTTTCTACAAATGAAATTTCTAGAGTGAGAACTCAGTTTATATAGCTTTTCCTTTATAGGGGATAGGTTGTGATGTAAAATAAACATCTGTAGACTGTAACATTCATAGAGGATTTATTTTAAAATATTCTGGGTATTTGCAGAATAAGATATTCAGTTTGTCATTTGCGAAAAATGAAAAGCTATCAATTGTAGCTATTGAGCTTCCTCTAATGATTGAAGCAAGTACCCCTAAGCCTTTATCAACTGCCTATTTCCAAGTTAATGTACCAGAGATAAACAGATCTAGTTCAGTTTGGAAATTTTTATACTTGTCATCCAAAAACCCATACTGGCAAATACGTTTAAAATATGACTTTTATAAAAATGTAAGACTTAAATTTACATTTGTAATAATAATTTTCTTATTTCAGATTGTAAAATAAGAGTGGTACATATGCTAAAAATTAACCCAAAAATCATTATATATCTCTGTCCCTCTAGTTATGTTTTTGCCAAAATCACTGAAGAGAATCATGGTCCTGAAATATGAAAAATTATATGGAATCAATACTATAGATTGTACCTAAGCCTGAAGCAGTTTAATTACAAAAAAAGGAGATATTAATCCAAATTTAAAACATTGCAAGTACTGTCAAAGAAGTAGCATCCATATAAAAAAGCTAAATAACTCCTATATATTTATTTGGTACTTAACGATCTCTTAGTATTAAATTTGCCACAATCCTTTAACCCCAAATAGATGAAATGTTAAGAAATATAAGAATCAGTATTTTGAGATATGAGTTCTACTTCTGACACTTGAGCCTGTGTTATAACCTGCCTAAGATTTTATTATTTACTTGCAAGTTAGACACATTAACAGAATCATCCATATTATTTATTTAAATATAATATTTTTAAAGAATGTATGAGCTAAGCATATAAGAAATGTATGAATACTCATATCTCCAGTAAGCAAGTTAATATTGCTTGAATTCTGAAAAACAATTTGCATTTGCCATCACATTGCTCTCCATTGACACAGATAATTCTGTTAATCATTCCTCTTTTTTTGTGTGTGTTTTATTGTGCTTACAATAATAGCATGTTATGTACTTTGTATGTTTTATACATGAAAACACATTTTATTATTGTTGATTTACTATGTGACATATTTGTGAATATACTATTTTGCATTTTCTCAAATGACAAGGCACAAAATTTTTCTTTGATTTACCTTAGATTGAAGGATACAGCTGCTGACATCTGGGATATTGTTCACAGGTGTGCTAATGGTGCTTAGAAATAAAGGACATTATGTTCACTTGTCTTATCATGAGTGCTTGCTCAAGTTGTTCAACTTTTCTTCTAATCTGGCTTTCATTCCTTGACGTGTGTTTCTTCATTATTACACATTGGTGTGTCAAGGGGTAGGTTTTGTGTTTTTGTATGGGTAGGTTTTGTGTCTTGTGGTAGCATATTTTTGTCCTGCCATCACATGCTAAAACAAGCCCTACTTTGAATTTATAATTATCTAGAACAGAATAATTCATAGATTATTATAAACACAATATAAAGCTCCTTTTTTGAATTAGGAATGCTTCCAGATGATTTTCTTTGATATCACTCATATCAATACTGCTATCACCATAGCTTATGGAAATGGTTAGCTGTTGTGTGAAAACAAAACAAAAAGATAAATATTTTGAATGAACTGCTTTTAAAATCTTCTAGGCATATCAGTTTTCATCTCTGGAAGTGTCCCCAGAATCACAAAGCTCATGAACTCCAGCTAGACATCCATCAGAGGACAGGGAGTGAGTCACTACAAGAAGCACCAGACCACATACTGGCCCTTCTAAGGGACAGGCAGTTTGGAGATTCCAGCAATTTTGCCCTGCAGAGGGGCACACAGGAGATCTTGACAATTGCCATGAAACTTTCTATGCCTGCCCAACTTCTAGGATCCCTTCAGCCAGAGCTGAGATTCCAATTATTAACCAACGTGTATCACAAGTTTGTTTCCACTTAGTGGATTTTTTTTTAACCATAAAATATACTAAATTTTGGTCAGTCTTTTCATGTTCATGGTTATGTAGGTTGTTTCTAATCTCAGATTATCACAAATACTACTTCTCTAAATATTCAAATATATACTCATTTATATTTTTTTCTCTTTTCATGTCTGTCTTAGCCTTAGCTAAATGTACACTTTTATCAAAACTATTATTCTTTCTTTAACTTTTCCCCAAAATACCTATATTTTTATTATATTAATTGAAATATTTAAACTGATGATATACTGGAATTTGTTTTCTGATTGTGACATTTATTATTCATACTCTGATACTCTGATTCATAGCTTTTTTCTATGTTGAGTTTTTTTTTTTTTGGTACCAGAGATTGAACTCAGTGTCACTCAGCCACTGAGCCACATCCCCAGCCCCACCCTATATTGTATTTTATTTAGAGATAGATGCTAAGAGCCACAGCCAAGTAATATGATGTATGGCATTGTTGGTTGAAAGGTGAGGCCAGCAAGCCATTGAGATGATATGATTATGTTATGATTTGCATTCATATGGATATTGGACTCCTGCTGTCCACCTTGGCCTGCTATGGTGCTACGGGACTCCTGGAGAGTTCCCATTGGTTGGGGAAGTGCGGTAGGAGGGAATTCCAGAGGAGGAACTTCCTCTTGGGATCCAGGAGAATGGCAGCATGGATCGGCAATCTTCCCGGGCGTGTACAGGGTATTGGCAGCAGTTTCAAAAAATAAAGTTTGTTCCTGCTTGAGTGGCTCATGATTTTGTGCCCAGCCAGACTGAGGCAATTGGTGGCCTGTAAGGGGAACGAACCCGCTACCTTGGTGTTATCAGCACCAAGCTCTAACAAACTGAGCTAACCGGCCGAGTCTGGCTTCAGAATCATGATCCTTCTTCCTCAGCCTCCTGAGTGGCTGGGATTACAGGCATGTGCCACCATGCCCAGTGAGACACTAAGTCTTTAAAATTGCTTCGAAATGCATTTTAAGTGTATTCCTGTAAAGATGTTTTGTGTAATTTTTAAAACCAGTTATCTGGTGAGATAATATTAGAATAATTTTATATTAAATTTTATGATTTTTAAGGATTAAGTGATAATTTTCTAGAAAAAACTTCAGAAATATAGAAAAGTAAAAAGTTTTAAACCTAATTTCTGATAATAGAAAAAAAATTTTACATGAAACCAGAATAAAGGAAATAGGTATTACAAGGATAGGAAACTAAAACCCAATATCACTCACAAACATAGATATAAGCATCAGTAGCAAAGTATTAGCAAATCTAATCCACCAATTTATACTAAAAAAAAATAATATGATGAGTTAGATCTTATCATAAGCATGAAAGTTAGGTTTAAATTTAGAAAATCAATACATTTACCATGTCAGCATGATAAAATATTTAAAACCATTGCCTTATAACATACAAAATAGCATTTGGCAAATTAAACTCATTCATGATAAAAAAATAAATACTTTGCAAACACAAATAAAAGAGAGTATCCCAAATCTAATAAAGAGAATCTTGGCAAACCCTTAAGTTTCATCATAGCTAATGGTGAGGGAATGGGTATTTTATCTAGTAAGTGAAAGTCTATGCAAAAAAAAAAAAAAGAAGAAGAAGCCCCTTCTTACTACTTCTGCTCAGTCTTTTACTGGGGAATCTAGGCAATTCAAAAAGACAAAAAAAAAAAAAAAAAAAAAAAAAAAAAAACAGTACTAATCATGAGAAAGGAAGAAGTAAAACTGTCATATGCAAAAGTGGCAGGATCTAGATGCAAACAACTCTGTAGAATGCACAAAATGTAAAAAGAAATTAATGTGGATCAAGATATACAAGAAAAACACACATAAGATTAAGACATAAAAGAACTAAGTAAAATATGTATTAGTCATAAAAAATTTAAATACAACAGTAAAAGTTTAGTATTTATAGTAGTTTCAAGAGGATGAAATAATTATTTATTATTATTCATATTTTAGTTAAATTCTATCTTAAGTTTTAGAAAATATTATTGACAAAGCCTTAGAAAAATCTAAAATATGTGAATATGTATACAATATTCATGAATTGGAGGAATCAATATGGTTGAGATCTCCACTCTTCATATTGTTCTAGAGATTCAACATATTTATGCTCAAAATCCTACTCAATCTTTGAAAAAATCGAGAACTTCATTATAAATTTGATGAGAAAAAGCAAAATATTTCAGTAGCCAATACAATTTGGTAGTCAAATGTGAAGTTATAGTGCCTAAAATACCTAATTTCAAGACTTACTACAAAGTTTCATTAATCAAGACAGTTCAGTGTTACATAAACTATAAAAACAAACTAATAAGACTTAATAAGTGGCTCCAAGTAGTTATTTACATAAATATTGATTTATTGTTCAACCATTACAATATAAATTATACAAGAAGTTTAAACAGGATAAGAAAAATTTCCCATAAAGTTTATTAAATGAAAAAGTATCAACAAAAAGGATTGCATAGTCTGCTTATATGAACACAAAGGGCAATTAAAATTAGTTAAATGCAACAATGATTAGAATTTTGTCAGGATCAAAGCAAAATTAACTGAAAACAGGAATGAAGGAATATTTCTAATTTTATGTCATGGTACAAAGTCAGACAAAATGGTAAAATTCATAAAAATTGAACAATACTTACCTTTGAATTTTACTCTATATTAATTATACTTCAATTAAAGTCTAATTAGAAAACATAATCATAAAGACAGCAATACAAACATGTAAAAAATGCAGTAACAGTGGTCTGAAATTGACTTCTGGAAATCACTAGAGATAAAATGTAAGAACTAGGAAAGAAGCTTTATACTGATTTGGCTTGCAAATTCTCCTAAGGGATTTGAACTTAATACTGTAAACATGAGAAGTAATTGAAGAATTTTATGCAAAGAAATGACCTGATTTGTTTTGCCTCTTAAAAAGATCACTTGAACATCTGACATAGTAGGAACATTATGAGACATGAATTAATGTCAGGTGGCTACCAGGATAAGAAATAATGAGGATTTGAACTTGAGAAGTAGCAGTGATGTGTAAAATAAAGAGAGATATTTAGAAGTCAGAAGAATGAAAGATGAATATGGCAAGTAAGGAAGCTGTCAAAGTTTATTTCTTGAAATACAAATTATACAAGAAGTTTCAACAGGATAGAAAACATCAAAGCAAGGACTTCTTTGGAGGACATAAATTTTTAGTTAGTTTGAGAATTTCAAAATTGGCATGCCTGTGGACCATATACGTGAGTACATACAGCAAATGACAATGAATTAAGTTTTTATTTACTTAAACTAGAAGTCTCACCATGGTTTATGTTAACTTGGAATCCTACACATATGGGTGTTACATAAAAGTGTGACTTCTTATGTATACTGTCCATGGTTTCTAGCTGAGTTTCTTATTCATTGCAACAAAAGAGAACACACACCTTGGGGAACTGTGAAGAACCTCAGGACCTGCATATTAAATTAACCCTAAATTCACTTGATGTAGTACAGCACATAAGGATTTAACACAACAAGAAAGCATACAGTTAAGTACAGAAATGATTGAGTAAATCATATCTATATCTTTAATAATTTGTTTTATTTTCATAAAATAATTTATAACTTTTTATAATTTTGGACATTTGATATCTTAATGTAAATTTATTTTAACAGATATATAGAAATATAAAATTTACAAATATAGAATATCATGATATTTTGATATCTGAATACATTGTATAATGTTTAAGGGTGAGCATATGTATCTTTAAAATATAATATTTAATATAATCTGGTAATAAGTAGTAACACATTTTTATTTCAACTTAAAAACCAATAAAATTAATTATTTTGGACTAGTGATTTTAAGAGGAAACAAAATTTCAGCTAATTATGCAAAGAAATTAGAATATTCAAGAAAGCTTGAAAATACATTCATTTATAAGAGTTTGGAAAAGATATGGTTAGGTAGGATGTTGAAAATAAAGAAAACATTTCTTAAATAATTAAAAAGTATGTGTTATTAGATAGCTGAAGTGCAGAAAATGTACATTTATGAATGTATTTTATAATACTCAGTGAAACCTTAGTGACATAGCCAAAGTTCTCTTAAGCATGTTTATTAAATTTTACTGTTAATAATAAGATACTTAAATATACATTTTAAATAAAATCAATATATGAATTTTTTCTTTTACAAAATAATTATTAAAATTCAGAATTAATACAAAATATCTGTATATTTTTATTGGATATAGTTTAGTAACTGGATACCTGAATACAATGTGTGATGATCAAATCGAGATTACTAACAGTTCCATCTTCTCAAAATGCGTTATTTTGGTGTTTGAGAAACTTCATATTCTCCTTTTTTACTTATATTGAAACACTTAATGTATTATATAAAATTTATAAATTATAGAGTATAAATTGATCGACTATTGTGATATTTTCTATTGTGCTACATAGTACGAAAGAGTCCACTTTTCCTATCTAACTGCATTTTTGTACATGTTATTTAACATTTCTAAATCCTCCACAGCTTGTATCTCTCCTAGTCTCTAATATCCGCTATTCTACTCTCTTCTTCTATGAGATTAGACTTTTTAGCATCCACAAATGAATGACAACATGTACTATTTGTCTTTGCACTACTGGATTATTTCATTTAACGTGCTATCTTCCAATTTCATCCTGTATCCACAGGAGAAAGTATTTCATTCTCTTTTATATATGAACAGTATTTCTGTGTGTGTGTGTGTGTGTGTGTGCGCGCGCAAATTTTCTATGTCTGTTCATATTTTGATGGAGACTATTTTTTACTCCATATTTTTGTCATTGTGAACAGTCCTGAAATGAACCTGGGAGTGCAACTGTCTCTTCACCATACTGATTTCTTTTCCTTTGGACATAAACTCAGTAGTAAAAATGGATTATATTTTAGTTATATTTCTAACATTTTTGAGGAATCTTCATGCAGTTTTCCACAATGACTGCCTGGATTTCTATTCCCACTAAGAACATATTAAGTTTCACTTTGTCTACATCCTCAGCAGCATTTGTTACATTTTTCATTTGGACAATAAGCTAAGATGAGATATTTCATTGTGATTTAGATTTGTATTTCCCTAGTGATTTTTTTTATACTTGTTGACCATTCATATGTCTTTTTGAGAAATGTCTATTTAGATCACTTTCAAAATTTTAAATTGGATTTTTCTTTTCTATTGATCTGAGTTCCTTATAGACTATGGATATTAATCCCTTATCAGATAAATCAATTTCAAATATGTTTTCCCATCCTGTATATGGTCCCCTCACTCTGGACTTGCCTTTGCTGTACAGAAGTTAAAATTTGGGATGAAAAAGGAAACATTATATGTGACCCCTTAAAATACAAAGGACCATAAGAAACTACTATGAACAATTACACTATAATAAACTTAAAAACCCACAAGAATTGGATAAACTCCTGGTCTGTATATATGAAACCTATCAAGATTTAATAAAGAAGAAATTTAAAATTTAAACAGATAAATCATAAGAATGATATTGAAGTAATAATCAAATGTCTCCTATCAAAGAAAAGTTTAGGATCAGATGGCTTCATTGCTGAGTTCTAGAAAACTTTTAAGAAGAATGAACACCAATTCTTCTCAAACTATTCCAAAAAAATGAAAAGGAGGGCAGTCTGCCAAATGTGTTCTATGAAGCCAGTTTTACCCTGAAACTCAAAGCAAAGACATAATCTAAAACACAAACTACAGACCAATATCCCTGGTGAACATAAATTAAAAAATTCTAGCAAATTAAATCCAATGCCACATCAAAAAAGATTGAAACACCATGATCAACTGGGACTTGTTCTAAGGATGTAATGATGGTTTAACATATGCAAATCAGTAGCAAATCACATGGACAGAATGAAGAACAAAAAACATATATAATTTTCTCAATAGATGAACAAAAATCATTCAATATAATTTAACATATCTTTATGTCAAATATTTTAAAAATTAGGAATAGAAGGATCGTTCTTTCACATTAAAAAGGTATACATGATGAATCCACAGAAAATGTCCTATTGAATGGGAAAAAGCTGAAAGTGATTCCTCTAAGATTAGAAAAGAGACAATAATATCTACTTTTATTACTCTTATTCAACCTAGTTTTGAAAGTCAACCAGAGCAATTTTACAAGAGAAGGAATTAAAGGGCACCTTCAGCTGGGTTTATGATAGAGTGCTTGCCATTCATATGCAAGGCCCTTGGTTCAATCCTCAGAATGGAAAATAGAAAGAAAAGTCCAATTAATTGGAAAGGAAGAAGTCAAAATATGAAAGGACTTATTTATATTTGAAAACTGGGTGACCCTAGATAGCCCTACTGTGTGCCTTCAAAGAACTGAACAGTTTACATTGACAAGTGTCATTCACATCCATTAACAAATTATATATACATTAACAAATTTTATATATATGTAATCAATAAATTGAGCATTCTAATCAATATGAAATTCATAGTAAAAAATTCAAATGATGAATATCTATTCTTTTGAAATTTGACTATGTAACTATTCTATTGACATAGTATGTTTACAAGGATTTTTTTCTTTTGCTCATTTAATTTTTTTTTTTTTTGATAGAGGATAAATACTTCAGATGATCCATCAACTCAAAGAAAGTAGAATGTCAACAGTCTTTTGTTGTGTATTAAAATTAACTTTTGGGGGCTGGGGTGATGGCTCAGCAGCAGAGTGCTCGCCTTGCACGTGCAAGGCCCTGGGTTCAATCCTCAGAACCACATATAAATAAATAAAATAAAGTTATTTAAAAAAATAACTTGTCTATTATAATACAATGTTTGGAGGGAAAAAATTCTGCATAGTCATCATTCCTTCTCTATGAAGAAGATAAAAAACTTTCTTAAAAGTAGGGTCAATATAAACAGTGGGTTCTTTGATTTGAATTTGTGTTCTATATGACAGGACTTAGGGGCATATGTTTTGGAGTAAAGGTGTGTGAAAAAATAAAATATGTGACTTATTTTAATTTTAAGGATAAGCAGGTCATTTGACTAAAGGGATATAATATATACAGTGCCAATAACAGCATAACAAAGATACCAGTGTTTCATTAGAAGGATTAAAATCATCATATTTTGTATATTTATATCAATCTAATTATAATTTGCTCATATGAATAAGTGTATACTAAAATATATTTAAGTAAAATAAAAATAAATCTCTAATTACAGGAAGTGCTAAATTGAAGTCTGTTTTTGTTGTTGTTTGTTTGTTTTCTATTAATTGAAAAAAATATTTTCAATTGAAATGTAACTCGTTGTGTGGCCAAAAGTCCTGCTAAAAATTTTTACTACAGATAACTGGGATACTGAAAAGATGCACTGTATTAATTTGAGCTGTTGCTAAACTTTAGACTATCTCTGTAGTTTCTAAGAGCTTTAGGAGATTTTTCTTCTAGCTTTGCTTTATCTAAAGGTTTTAATTTCCCATGTTTATTGAAAGTAGATTCAGGATTGTACCAGAACACACAGACAGCCTCTAGGAATGAGCAATTCCCTTTAAGAATTATAAAGCATTGTCCTTCAATCAATAGGGAGTTTTTGGTGACCACATTTTCCATTTTTAAAATAAAATTTAAAAATATTTTGTATGTCAATTTCTATTTTGAATGTATCCTTTTTGGAAACACATCTTTGCCTTATGGTTTACCAAAACTTTTGGAACAATGAGAGTTCCGTTTACATTATCAAAATTAAATATGAATTTTCAAGACTTTTCTTTTAGTCACACGTTACAAAATAGCTGCTATTACAAATAAAACAATGTCAGAGTGGAGATTGAGACAAAGGAGTTGAAAATATCAGTTATATTTTGAATCTTATTTTCTTTTTATTTAAGGAATCTAATACACATGTCTATAAGCATGAGTTGCCCACCCACACTTTTATCTATCTTTAAAAATTTATGTAAACTTTGGAGTTTATATACACATTTAAAGAGATTAACTCAAAATACATGTAATTTGCCACAAAACTTTTTAGTTCAATACAAGTTGCCCAAATTATCATTATCATGAAAATTTTATTTATCTCATTATTTGCTTTGTGTGATAGTAGGGATTGAATACAGAGGTGCTTAACTACTGAGTTATGTCCCCACAGCTCTTTTTATTTATCATGAGACAGGATTTTGCTAAGTTGAAATTAAAATTAATATAATTAAATTTAACATGTAATCATATCTACTTTCTGAACTCAAATCTTCTCCAGCTCTGGCATGTGTTACATAGGTCAGTTTCTAATCCTCTTATTCCATCCCCATGTTTGTCCTAGCTCAGCCTTAGTAGGAATTGGTCATGACTATGGGCTAATACTCAAAACTATTGGTGGGATCTGAAGTAAGACTGCTAAATCAAACTTCCATTTAAAAAGCATATTACTTAGTCTCCAGGTGTTAGAGTAGCTTATATTTTTTATTTTATCATCGATTTGTAATTTCATTCCATTATGATCTAATAGAATGTAGGGTATTATTTCTATTTTTTTTTTGTGTGTGTGTATGTGTGTGTTTGCTAGGAGTTGCTCTGAGGAAATTAGATATCCACATGAGTGATATGTGTTTTCTGTTCCTTTCACCTTCAGTCTGTGATGTCTTTGCCTATGAGGTGAGTCTCTTGGAGACAACATATTGTTGGATCTTGTTTTTTAATCCAACATGACAGCATATTTCTTTTGATTTATGAATTTAGGCCATTAACATTAAATATTATTAATAATATATGGTTTGTATTCTGGGTCATTTGGGTTTATTTCTGGTTTTTAATTTGACTTAAATTCTCTTTGATTGATTCCTTTAGTGTAAATCCTCCCATTGCTAGATTTTACTTTTCTTTCTTTTTTTATTTAATCTTCATGGAATATTTTGTTCAGAATGTTCTGTAGTGCAGGCTGTGAATTTTAGCTATGAATTATTTTAACTTTTGTTTATTATGGGAGGTTTTTATTTATCTTCAAATCTTTAGCTTAACTTTGCTGGTTATAGGATTCTTGACTGACATCCATTTTCTTTCAGAGATTGATGTATTTTATTCCAGTATCACCTAACTTTGAGAGTCTGGGTTGAGAAATCACCTGAGATCCAAATTGG
Organism: Marmota flaviventris; assembly: GCF_047511675.1. Classification (NCBI taxonomy): domain Eukaryota; kingdom Metazoa; phylum Chordata; class Mammalia; order Rodentia; family Sciuridae; genus Marmota; species Marmota flaviventris. The sequence goes on along the minus strand of NC_092510.1, from coordinate 47,083,955 downwards.
TTGACCCCTACTCCTCAAATTTTCCGTGAATAGAAAAGGAAGGAACTCTTCCAAACTCTTTCCATGAGGATAGAATCAGCCCGTAACCAAAACCAGACAAAAATACTTTAAGGAAAGAAAACTTCAGACTAATGTCCATAATGGATATGGATGCAAAAATTCTCAATAAAATTCTGGCAAATTGCATACAAAAACATATTTAAAAGATAGTGCAACATGATCAACTGGGTTTATTCCAGGGATGCAAGGTTGGTTCAGCTATGGAAATCAATAAACAGAATTTCTAATATCAATGTACCTAAAAGAGTCATATGATCATTTCAGTAGATGAAGAAAAAGTATTTGACAAAATATAGTACCCCTTCATGTTCAAAACATTAGAAAGTCTAGGGATAGTAGGAACATACCTCAACTTGTAAAAACTGCTTATACTGAGCCCAAGGACAGCTTCATTCTAAACAGAGAAAAATTGAAAGCATTCATCTAAGAACTGGAACAAAACAAGGATGCCCTGTTTCACCACTTCTATTCCACATCATTCTTTAAACTCTAGCCAGAACAATCAGATAGTAGAAAAATATTAAAGGGACATGATTAGGAAAAGAAGAACTCAAACTATCACTATTTGTCAGTGATATTATTTTATGTTTAGAAGATCCAAAACATTCCACCAGAAAACTGCTAGAACTAATAAATAATCAGCAAGGTAGAAGGATATAAAATTAATACCCATAAAATAAATACATGTCTATACATGAATCCACTGAAAGAGAAACTAGAAAAACTACCCCATTCACAATAGCCTCAAAAAACAACAACGACAATAACAACAACAACAAAAACCTTGGGACTCAATCTAACAAAAGCTCTATAATGAAAAGTACAGAACACTAAAGAAAGAAATTGAAGAAGATTTTAGAAGATGGAAAGATATCTCATGCTATTGAATAGGTAGAATTAATATTGTCAAAATGACCACACTACCAAAAGCATTATACAAATTTAATGCAATTCCTATTAAATCCCAATGACATTCTTCATAGAAATAAAAAAAGCAATCATGAAATCCATTGGGAAAAATAGGAGTCTCAGAATAGTCAACGCAATTCTTAACAAGAAGAGTAAAGCAGGAGGCATCACAATACCAGATCTTAAATTATGTAACAAAACCAGCATGGTATTGGCACCAAAATAGACACATAGACCAATGTGAAAATAGAATAGAAGACACAGAGAAAAACCCACATAAATAGAGTTATCTCGTACAAGACAAAGATGCCAAAAAAATACATTGGAAAAACATAGCCTCTTCAACAAATGGTGCTGGGAAAACTGGAAATCCATATGTAGCAAAACAAACCAAAACCTTATCTCTCACCCTGCATGAAACTCAACTCAAAATAGATGAAAGATTTTGGCACTAGGACAGAGACCCTGAACCTAGTAGAAGAAGAAGTAGGCCCAAATCTTCATCCTGTCATTTTAGAAAAGCTGCTCCTAAAACACAAGAAAAAAATAAAAAATCAATAAATACAATGGATTCAAACTAAAAAGCTGCTTCTTAGCAAAGGAAACAATGAACAACGTGAAGGGAGAGCCTAGGAAAGGGGAGGAAACCTTTACCACTGGAGCCACCTCAGAGCATTAATCTCTAGCTTATATAAAGAACTCAAAAAACTTAACACCAATAAAACCAAATAACCCAATTGATAAAAGGACAAAGGAACTGAACAGAAACTTCACATAAGAAATATAATTGCTCAACAAATATATGAAAAAAATGTTCAACATCTGTAACAGAGTAATGCAAATTAAAACTACACAAATATTTCCTCTCATTCCAGTCAGAATGGTGATTACCAAGAATACAAATAACAATAAATGTTGTCAAGAATATCATAAAAAGGTACATTCATACATTGTTGATAGGATTGTAAATAGGCGCATCCATGCTGGAAAGCCATATGGAGATTCTTCAGAAAACTTGGAATAGAACCACCATTTGACCCAGCTATCCCACTCCTTGGTTTATACCCAAACTATTTAAAATCAGCATACTACAGGGATGCAACCACACCAATGTTTATAGCAGCTCAATTCACAATAGCCAAATAATGGAACTAATCTAGATGCCCTTCAACAGATGAATGGATAACGAAAATGTGATAAACACAATGGAATATTACTCAGTCTTAAAGAAGAATGAATTCATAGCTTTTGCAGGTAAATAGATGGAGCTGGAGAATATCATGCTCAGAAAAATAAGTCAATCCCCCCAAATGAAAGATTGAATGTGTTCTCTGATATGTGGATGATAATTCACAATGAAGGGCTGGCTGGGGAAGAATAGAGGTACTTTGGATTAGGTAGAAGGGACTGAAGGGAGGGGAGGGAGGGGATATAGGGGTAAGAAGGATAGTAGAATGAATTGGACATTAATATCCTATTTACATATACTGGTGTGATTGTACATCATGTACAACCAGAAGAATGAGAAGTTATACTCCATTTATGTATGATGTGACAAAAGGCATTCTACTGTCATGTACAATGAATTAGAATTTAAATTTAAAGAATTACAAATAGTGCTTCATAAATTGTTTACCTAAACACCATGAGCATAAAATTGAATAAAAGAATGATGGCTCATCCCATGTTATTTAGGTAAGCAAATTTTTTAAAAAATCAAATGAGAAATATCACTTGATAAAAAAAAATTCAATTCAAATTTGACAGAGAAAGCACTTAAGGCTTGAGATAATGTGATGTATTTTGTTTCTTTCATGTAAGATTTATTCAACAAATAAGACAAATATGTTATTACCAAACAAATACTTAACATGAATTGGAATTTTTTGAAAAGTAAGTTTTCTATGGATTGAACTATCTATGAGACACACAAAACACCCAGAAACAAGTATGTATGTATGTATACACACACCACACATACACATACACACATACATTTACACATTTGAGCATTTTATTTTAAAAAACAAATCTAAGAAGGTATTGTTCATTCCAACAGACCAAATAAATGACACTAATTTAGTGATTTCATTTAGTCTTATATTACTCAATGAGACATCATAAGTCATTTATTTTCTTCCACACACCAAATATTAGCATACTTTGCAACATAAATACTATAAGTCTTAGGAATTGAGTGCTCACAATTTAGCAGAAAGTGAAACAAACCAATAAATTTCCTTGGCCATACGTGCTATAAGCGTGGTTACGGAAAATGAAGCAGAATCGTGGTCAGCTTTACTTTTGAGCATTAAAGAAAACATAATGGAGAGTATATTCTGAGTGAATTATGAAATATGAATGGAAGCAACCCAGATCATGAATAGAAAGTCTATTCTAGAACAAGACAAGAAATCGAAGCAGCAATATATATTCAAAAATAAGAAATAATCTAATACATAAATTTAATTTCAGATAAGAAAGAAGCTGGTAGGTGGCAAGATTATATGAAAACAAAAGTGTTGGATGAGGGGCTAGGGTTGTGTCTCAGTGGTAGAGCACTCACCTAGCACATGCGAGGCCCTGGGTTCAATCCTTAGCACCACATAAGAACCAACTAAAACTAAAAAATAAATATTAAAAAAAGTGTTGGATGAAGTAGTCATGTTCAATGTACATAGAAAAGTAAGTACATTTATTATATATACAAATGAATATCATTTAATATTTTAAACCAGGGAAATAAGGGCTGCATTTGAGTTTTATTCTTATCAAATTAACAGTGTCATAGTGAATAGATGTGAATAACATGTGTAGTTGTAGCCATTATGATTTTTCAGAAGTTATGAAGAAAGGAAAAAAAAAGTAAATGCCAGAAAAAATGGGATAAACCTGTAACTGGCATGAAAGTTATCAAATCAAAGCAACAGAGTTAGCATAAGAAGAGAATAAAATATTGTTATAACCTTTCAGAATATCACTTCATATACCTGCCTGTGTTTGTTTCTGGGTTTTCTATTCTATTCCATTGTTTATGTGTCTATTTTTATACAAGTATTATACTTTTGGCTACTGTAGTTTTGTTATATATTTTGAAGTCTGGAAATGTAACCTCTCAGCTTTATTCTTCTCAAAATTGCTTTGGCTGTTTAGGGTATCTTAGGGTTCCATAGGAATTTTAGGGTTTTTTTCTATTTTCATAAAAAATGTCATTGAGCTTTTGATGGAAATTTCATTAAATCTGTAGATAATTTTCAGTAGTACAGCCATTTAACCAATACTGTGTCTTAATACATGCAAACAAGATATCTTTCTCCTTATAGTCTTCTTTAATTACTTGTCCTCATTGTTACATGCTTGTAGTATTTGAGTCTTTCACTTTCTTGGTTAAAATTACTCATAAGTACCTTTTTGCTTCTCGATGCTATATACGTGGGAAATTATGCTCTCATCCAGAAAGAGTAAAGGAAACACTGGTTATTCACATGCCAAAGAATGAGTTTGGACCCTTATCTTATACCATACATAAAATTCAACCCAAATACATGAAAGATTTTGATAATATCGGAGGTTGTAAACTGCTAGAAAAAAAAGAAGACATTTTTCATGAATGATTCAAGCAATTATTTTAATTTTTTTATTTTTATTTTTTATAGGAAACAGAAAGCACAGAAACACAGATAAGAAAACAATAATAAACAAAGGCCATTAAATCAAACTAAATAGCTTTTGAACAACCAAAGGCATAAACAACACAGTGAATACATAATTACAGAATAAAATAACATATTTGAAAACCACAAATCTGATAATATATTGACATCCCAAACAAATAAGGAATGCATATAACCCAAAAGCAGGGAAACAAATTGCCCTATTTGAAACTAGACAAAACATTTGAATAAATATTTCTCCAAAGAAGATATATAAATGGCCACCAAGTATTTGAAAAGATGCTCAATATGCCTAATCATTAGGGAAATTTAAATCAAAACTATAATAAAATACAACTTCACACTGGTTAGCATGGCTCTTCAAAATTAAGAAAAAAAAAGTGGTAAGTTTTAAAGCTATGGCACCTGGTACATTTTTAAAGAGAATGCAAAGTAGGGCATCTGCTATTGAAGATAGTATGAAAGTTCTTTAAAATTATAAAAATATAACTCTAAACCAATTTAAGAATCCTACTTCTCAGTGTACATCCAAATGAACTGAAATTGTGATCTCGAAGATCACATCTTAAAGAGATGTTTGCATTCTCATTCATCATAGGATTATTCACAGTATCCAAGATGTGGAAATAACCCAATGTCCCAGGGCAGTTTGAGGAACAAATACTATGTGTCACATATTACAATGGAATACTATCCAGCATTAAAAAAGGAAATCGTGCTATATGGGATGACATGGGTGAACCTAGAAGACATTATGCAAAATGAAATAAGGTAGTAGTGGAAGGACAAAAATATCACATGATTCCACTTATATCATCAATATAACATAGTCAAACATTCAGTAATAAGGGGCCAGAATCTTGTCTGCCAGAGGCCAGAGCAAAGGAGACTTCCTGATCCATGAGTGTAAAGCTTCAGTTATGCAAGATGAATACATTTCAGATATCTGTTCCACAACCTTGTGTGTATGATTAATTACGCTGTATTTTAATTAATCTCTTGTTATGTTTTCACCACACATAAACAGAAAGAACCACTAATTAACCCATTCATGTAAACTTCTGCTCCCCAGTCAAACAAAGTAAACAGAAGCAAAATGTGTGAATGGACACCCCAAAGAGAACAGAAAAACCATCACCTAATTATTGAAGAAGGAAATGGGATGAACCATTGATGGCAGCCAAGTGACTAGAACAGAGAATGCTGAATTCTATGTAATGAATGTGGTGAACTCTGTAGTGTTTTTTTTTTTTTTTTTTTGCAGGGGGCTGGGGGCTTCAGAAAATCAAAAATTTATAGATTCCTGACATTTCTGAAGGAAATGGTATAACATGTGACAGTAAACAACATTGTTAAGTTCTGCTTGGAAACCTCTCCCCTGTCAATACAATCAGGCAATTGCCCCTTCAGCAGAAGATTGGCTAGTTACTCTGTGTAAAGATTGAAACTGAAAGGCTCTGGACTTGGAGAAAGAAGGTTGTACTGAGAACACACATGAGTTCCAAACTGAAACAAGTTGAGATAAAGAAAATCTATACATATTGACTGATAGTATGTCTGTCCATATATCTTTCCCAATAATAGCTCAAAATTCTGATCAATATTTTTACAAATGCTAAGCAGGAATTTGAACTAAATGTAGCACATCAATAAGGCAAAAAAAACCCATAAAATTTCAAAAATGTATATAAAGTATCAAAAGCCCTATATTTAAATAAAAATGTTCAATAATAGTGGAGGCATATCACATATACACAAACATGCACACTATTTTGACAGAAATGCTCAAAATACTTAAGAAGATAAAGCTGAATAAATCTTGCATAATTATATTAGGAATGAGTTTATGGTTTTCAAAAATGCAAGAATTGAATAGAAGAGCTGATTTTAGTTTAAATAAAATACCATTTAATAAGGAAATACAGAGATATTGAAATGGTTGATAGGACCCTGACTATTGAGAATTGGAAGGAAGCAATAACTGTACTGTAATGAAAAGTAGGTCAACACAGGAAATCCAAGACATTGACATGCTCATGTAGTAGGGATACTCATAATTTATTTATTTTATCATTTATGCAGTAGATCATTCATGCATCAAAGATTATAGTATTTAATCCAAGAATGATTTTACAAAGATGATCTTTTTGAGGTAGATATAGGAACCCCACAGAAAGGTTAATTGTGCTATTAACTCAATTTTAAGCTAGGTTTCAGAATGAATCTCATGGACCAAGTAATGGTGATCAGTCTTCCTTTATTATGTAAATGTTGTTTGTTTTGCTTTTTTTATGACTTCTTCCATAGTTACAGACTAAGCATAAATGAAAACATATGAGAGCGAAAAGTAAATCCATATTTTTGTCTCACAGAATATTATATATAATGGAAGAAAAACTAGGCTGAATAGTATATATAAATACCCCCCAATTTTTTCTTTTAAAATGCAATTTTGTAGACTGCATACTTTCTGATTTTAAGGTCAAAAACTTTATTAGATGTTGTCCTCTTTTATCTATCTCTCTTTCTGCACACACTCATGAATCTTATTCTATTCACCTTATGATTTTTAAGCATTAATTTCAAGAACTCCTTTTTATAGTTATATACATTGTATGTATAGAAAGTAATCTAACTCTCCAAATAAAATATCACCTATTAATTATGAGCCAGAAGCTATTTTAGTCCTAAACTACTAAATTCATTTGCTATTTCAATAAAAATTTCAATTAAACATTTCAGCCAGTCTTTTTTAAATAAATGCATAAGTTTATTCTAAATTTTAAAGTAAATGCTCATGACCTAGAAAATGAAAAGAATATTTTTTTAGAATTAGACTACGTAATGTAACATAATAATTATTATGTTTGTGAAAATAAATGCATATGTATAATATATATATATATATATATATATATATATATATATATATACATATACACATCAATACATATACACAGAGAGCATGATACATAAAATGATATGTTAATCTTCAATAAAGATACCAAGTTAGGGCTGGGAATGTGGCTGAAACGGTAGCGCGCTCGCCTGGCATGCGTGCGGCCCGGGTTCGATCCTCAGCACCACGTACAAACAAAGATGTTGTGTCCGCCGAAAACTAAAAAATAAATATTAAAAAATTCTCTCTCTCTCTCTCTCTTTAAAAAAAAAAGATACCAAGTTAATAAAAGAAGGATATGTAACTCACACCATACACAATTTCTTACAAGTCAATGATCCATAAATCTGGTCACAGTGAATCATTCTCAAATGATAATCACTCATAATTATATAAAATACCAAATGAAAGTTTTCCTATCCAGATTTTTAAAATGATTTTATTAATGCACATAGTTATACATAATAGGGTACTTTATTTTGACATAATCATACATGCATGGAATTTAATTTGCTCCTTTTCATTCCACAGTGTTTCCCTTTTTCTCCCTTTTCCTTCCCCCTGTACTTTTTTCCTCCTACTGGCCTTCCTTCTATTTATCTATTATTTTATTTTAACTGGTATTCTATTAAAACACATTAAGGTGGAATTCACTGTGACATATTCTTATGCGTACAAAGCATTGTTCTGTGAACTTCATTCTGTAGTTCCTTCTTTTTCCTGTCCTTCCTCCACACACCCGCCCCCCACCCCTTCCCCTACCTACTCCATGGGTCTCTGTTCTGTTATGGGATATGATAACCTCCCCTCCACCTTTTTCCTTACTTTACTTTAACTTCTGAATATGAGATAAAACATTTGACCCTTTACTTCTGATTATGGCTTATTTCAGTTAGCATGATGTTCACCAGTTCCATCCATTTAACAGTAATGAAATAATTTTATTCTTCTTTATGACTGCTTAAAACTCCATTGTGTATATATGCCACATTTTCTTTATTCATCCATTTATTGACAGGCACCTGGGTTGGTTCCATAACTTGGCTATCAATGTGAATTGCATTGCTATAAACATTAATGCACCTGTATCTCTATAGTGTACTTCTTGTAGTACAGGGATTAGGATAGCTGGGTTCAAAACTTAAAATGCCACTTTGTATTGCAATTATATTTGCTTTTAAGAAACTTGTTTACTTATTTCTTATGGTCCATGTTTTGTCTTTCAAGGAAGTTTGCAATTTTTTATTGTTTTGATGTACTTAAATTTTATTATACTTTGTCAATATACTTACAACTCTATAGACCCTTTTAATTGGAAATCTTACATTTTCATTTAGTTCTAGGAAAATTGCTATTCTTATTTACATAGTTAATATCTTCTCTAGATTCTCTCTCTCTCTCTCTCTCTCTCTCTCTCTCTCTCTCTCTCTCTCTCTCTCACTCTCTCTCTCTCTTTTTACTTTTGGCATTTCTCTTAGAAAGATGTTTATACTTCTACTTCTGTCATTTGGAATTTGTAATTTTTCTCGTTCTTCCCATAGATCACTTGATAAGAAACTTGTTCTCTAATCAGAATGCCTAAAATTGAATCACATTTCAAACATATATGAAATTTGTGATTTATAACAAACTAATAAATGTATCTCTAGCTCAGTTTCACCATCTGTAAGTTGTTAAATATCATAGTAGCTCCATCAAAGGATCATTCTAAATTCATGACTTCAGCTTCAACTCACTCATAGTGTCTTGGCTATCACCCTCTTGGTTCCAGGGCAATGGGGTAAGTTGTGAGAAACCCAAATAAAGTGTCCAGAGACAGCATGGGAGACACTGATTTATTGGGAAAAGCTTATCAGATTCTGCTCCTTGGAGTTTAATGCTGACAGCAGCTCCATCCCTCATGGTATCTTCCAAGTAGTACTTTTTTTCCCCCTCATTGTGTTTTGTTCAGTTGTGACTGACTGCATGAGTGACATTTATCTTTTTTACAGTGTCCTTAGTTTTATTCTCAGACTAGTTAGAGAGGAGTTTTATTTGTTAGGCTGCTGAAGCAGTGACATCAACATTAACTTGTTTGTATGACCCTTATTTGTAGGAGTAACTGTTCTGATTCATGTGTAAGAAAGTTGCTTTTTAAATACATGATACTAATTTTCCTTAATTCTCAGTGTGTCTAAGAGAAATACACTGTCCTTTAAGATACCATGTATCTGTACTTCTTAGCTCAAGTTTGTTCTCATTGTTTCCTTAACTTGGCTAGGCTTTGGGGAACAGAAAGAAGGCATTCAGGAACATGGTGCTTTATTGTCTCCATTTTTTAGGTATGATATGTGCCTATTGCTTTTATATTGTAATGCCCCTCATGTGGTATATCAGGATGCATATTGTAATCAGATTTCATAACAGTAATGCAAAGAGTAACAGAACATGATTAGTTCTATTTTAAGATAAGGCAGACTGAATCCAACACATCTCTAGATAGTAGAAAAATAGTATATCTAATTAGAAACAGAATCAATACCAAGTTTATCTATAGAAGTAAAATGGGTTTGTAATTTATGAACAGTTAAAGATATATTATGATAATTTTTAAAATTTTATTTTAAAGACAGCATAGGAGCCTCCCTGTGCTGTTGTTAACATATCTAGCACTATTTCACTTTGAAGTATTACTTTTTATATTTGGGTAACTTTTTTTGTTGTTATTGTTGTTGTTGCTTAAGCCGCATTTTGACTGTCAGTGTTATTTAAGACAGCAGCAACGTGCTTAGCTAAAACTCAGTGACAATATTTTTTGTTTGAGGAGAAAGTATAGCACGTGTGTAAACTAACCAGGGAGTTCAAGTTACTCTTTGTCTAGTTTTAGTGAATTAGTAGAATTTTAGATAACATGAAACATGTTTAGGCTGGTGTAGATCATGCTTTTTAAGTGTAGCAGTCAACCTAGTTATAGGACAGGTACGGTCACCCATGAATGTCATATGTACACAGACTTTCCCTGAGGAGGAAGCTGCTTCCACATGTAATGGTTGACTTTGTCATAAGTAGTCAGTGTCTTTAAGTACAATAGTTAAATTGCATTAATTGCCATGGGTCTGACCCATACTTACAGAGGGTGGAATGGTGTTACTACTATTTTTTGTGTGTGTGTTGTGTGGTGCTGGTGATTGAACCCAGGTCCCTGTGCAGGACCTGAGCTATATCCCCAGCCCTGTTGTTTGTAGAGAGGAGCTTTGAAAAAAAAATCTTACCCATCTTGTACTTAGCCACTCTTGATCATTAAACATAGTGTATCCCAGAAAAGGCTCACCCATAATCATTTTATTTTGCACCAAGAGAAAGGCATAATATTTGTGTCTCTCAGAGAAGGTAAATTCACATGTAAGTCCACGGTATCATTTTCTAGTTGAGGCTGAAAATGATGGGCATTGTTTTAGTTTACTCTGTTTTTATTGTACCAAGATGGCTGGATAGCAGAGAAGGAGGACAGAGGCAGTTTAATGTATATCCAGTAATTTGTTTTATTTTCTAAATAGATAAGTATGAGGATGAGATGTAATAGGTGTTAATGCAGGCAAGTCTTCATTAATAACATATAAGCTAATTGACAATTTTAATTGAAAATAGCATGACCCTACAGCCCATTCCCAGTTTTACAGCACCATATATTTTGCGCCGCTGGTCCCCTTGGTATGAGCAAAGAAAAGTATGACAATGGTGAGGTTGTGACAAATCGTAATTAAATGACACATTTTTCCTTAGAGATTATAACTCTTGGGTTAGTAGTTTTTAAAACTTTTGTTTCCTGATTGAGTCCCTTTGTCTATGGATCTAAAAACCCACAAATCAGTCTTTTCTATGGCCAATAGACTATAAGAGTTTCCAGAGGCAGGTTTTATATTGAACTTAGATTTTTATGTTGAAATCAGTTAGGTGGAGGGAGTTGTGTTGTAGCTGTGTATTGATGGTCCTGATGGTCACCCATAATTCTTTGACTTATACTGTCAAGGATCCATCCTTTACACCTGTTTGTTGTTGTAGGGGGACATTTTCTATTGTAGCTATTGTATTGTAAGTGGAAATGCTGACATATGTTCAAATATTTAGCCCATTTTTGTACCAAACCATTGGTAGAGGGTGTTTCCTTGTCATTGTCTATGTCCACCACATATAGTGCCAAGCAAGTTAGTCTTGTACGTTTGCCTTCTGTGATTCCCTTTGCTGAGCATGTCTGTAGCAGTCTGCATGTGTGTGTGTGTGTGTGTGTGTGTGTGTGTCTGTCTGTCTGTCTGCCTGCCTATTTATGTTAGGACAAACTTGTGGACTTTAAATAGGGGCCAGGTTCTGAGGAAGTCAACCCTCCACTGCTGTGCAGTTTGCTTCCCTGGTGCTTCTTACTGCATCAGATGAGGCCTTGGCCACAGTTGCTCTGTGGAGCAGGCAGGCAGGAGTCAGACACCTGTCATGTCCAAAGGTCTTATTGGGAGTTCCTGCCCATTTCTTATGGGCCAGAGCGGGGTGTGTGTGTGTGTGTGTGTGTGTGTGTGTGTGTGTGTGTGTGAGAGAGAGAGAGAGAGAGAGAGAGAGAGAGAGAGAGAGAGAGAGAGACACCTGTGTTTTTCCAAAGATAAGCAGTTACATCTTCAGTTACTATCTGCTTTTTGATTGTCTGGTGAAGGTGATTGCCTTTGTATTGTGTTGCCCCATGATACACGTCAGTTTCAAATGTGGCAGTTGTTTTTAAATGTCATTTTATATTTTTCTACCCTTTTGTAGTTTTGACCAAGGTCCTGAGAGAACACATTTGTGGTCCCTCTATTGTCACAGAACCAATCTGGACTGAGAAATAATCTAATTTATAGGGTTGTTTTTGGACAAAAATGCCCAAGGCTAGCAATTGTCTTACAACTTTTGTTTTTTTTTTTTTTTTTGAGAAAGGTCAAGGTGCTCAAATGTCCAGTCTTATAAAGTTTTGCTTTTATTAATCATACAATGGTTTTAACCTTTGTGTTATTCATGGAATAGAGAGATATTAACATCTTAACACTACCAAGATATATGACTGGGATAGGGAAACTTGGACTTTAATACAACAGTGTCCAACCAGATGACCCCCAGGTATTTGGCAGAGAGCCCAGGTCCTATACTCTGGAGGAGCCCATTCTTTGTCTTAGAGATATGCTGCAGTCATTTGAGCTGCCTCCTCTAGTTTAGAAAAAGACTTAGAATTTAACATCACATCATCAATACAATGAAGCATTGATACTCTTTTAGGTTTGGTATATCATTCCAGGATTCCAGACCTCCATCACTATGGCATAATCATGTGACATATGGTAGGGATGTGTAAATCTCCTTGGGCAAGAACATGCCCATCCCATGTGAAAGCAAATTGCTGAGTTTTCTTATTGGGCCCATTGTGTTTTTTCATTCATATTCTCTCTCTCTCTCTCTCCCTCCCTCTCTCCTTCTGTATGCCTCTCCCTCTCCTTCTCCCTCCCTCCCTCTCTCCTTCTCCCTCCCTCCATCTCCCTCTCCCTCCTTCCCTCTCCCTCCCTCCATCTCTCCCTCTTCTTTCCTCTCCCTCCCTCTCCCTCTCCCTCCCTCCTCTCCCTTTCTCATTCTCCCTCTCCCTTTCTCCCTCCCTCCTCTCCCTTTCTCACTTTCCCTCTCCCTTTCTCCCTCTCCCTCTCCTTTTCTCTCTCTCCCTCTCCCTCCCTCTCCCTCTCTCCCTCTCCCTCTCCCCCTCTCCCTCCCTCTTCCTCCCTCTCCCTCCCTCTCTCTGTTTCTCCCTGCCTCTCTCTCTCCTTCTACCTCCTTCCTTCCCTCTCCCTCCCTCTCCCTCCCTCTCTCTCCCTTCCCCTCTCTCTCCCTCTCCCTTCCCCTCTCTCTCCCTTCCCCTCTCTCTCCCTCCCTCCCCCTCTCCTTGCCTCCTTTTCCTTCTCTCTCCTTCCTTCTCCATCTCCCTCTCTCCCTCTCCCTCCCTCTCCCTCCCTCTCCCTTTCCCTTCCTCTCCCTCTCCCTGTCCCTTCCTCCCTCTCCCTCTTTCTCTCTCTCCCTCTCCCTCTCCCTCTTTCTCTCCCTCCCTCTCCCTCTCTCTCCCTCTTCCTCCCCACATGCTGTTCCTCTCCCTCTCTCCCTTCCTCCCTCCCTCCCTCTTTCTCTCACCTTATCTGTACTCTATCCCTTATTTACTAATATTTTCAGTCTCCCCCATCTTCATATGTTACTCAAGAAACAGGAAGGCCCTCTAAAAAACTGATACCAAAGCTTCCTAGTATTGTCTCAGAATTGTTTGAAGAATGGTGTTTTATTTTGGGTTTTAATACTTTGTTACCAGAACCAGTGCAGTCTACTTCATCCCTAACTTTTTAAGAGGTCATTTATTGTTTTCAAAAATTTCCATCTTGGGAGATCCATGAGTAATGTCTTTGTATTTTTACTAGTAGCTATCAGCCAGGAAAATAAACAAGATGGCAGGTTTCTCATTAAGGGCTGGACCTCAATGTTGCCACAGAATAGGGTATGAGGTGACTAAGGTGATTTTCCTCATTTTGATAAGAGCATGCCTTTAATATCAGTGTCTGAAATTCACAACAGCCATCCTGCTGCTTTTTCTTCTTGGATTTTTATCTAAATTTATTTTCTCTGTTTTACTAATATAGCTGCAGTGTAGTTGCTTATGTGGACTTGGTTGCAGGAAAACCAAATAAAGTGTTCAAAGACAGAACTGAAAACATATGATTTATTGAAGAAAAGGTGTAAGAGATCTGAGACTGTGCCAAGAACCAATCAGTGGCAACAAGCTGACAGATATCACCTTAGTCTCTGAGAGTGCTTCAACAAGCAGTATGTCCTCTCCCTCATGTCATTTTGCCAAGTGGCAGCTGACTGGATGAGTGACACTGATCTTTTCCACAGTGCCATAGTTCCATGCTCACTCCTACTTGGAGAGAGTTTTTAAATATTAGGTGGCAGAAGCAATGACATAATCAGCATTGCTTGTTTATATGTCCAGCATGCCAAGGAGCAACTCTTCTTGGTCTAGATGCAAGGATGTTGTTTTCCACGGATAACACCAATCTGCCTTAGTTTCCAGCACACATAAGAGAAAGCCACTGTCCTTCAAGATAATATGTATCTGGGCTTTCTGGCCCAGGCTTGTTCTCATGGTTCCCTTAACTTGGCTGTTTTGGTAAAAAGAAAGGAGACATTTAGAAACATGGTTGTAACTGCCCCACTTTGTTTTAGGGAAGGATGATACACAAAGAGGTCTCAATATATAAACAGGTATAGCTTGAATCCTTCACTACAAACTGTGACAAGCGACTATTTTCTCAAACCTCTGTGATTCTAATCAGCCCCTGAAATTTGCATCTGTTACTCCCACCTGCCATCTTAGTCTGTGCCTTCTCTCCACAGGTGCTTGACATTCTTCATCAAGGAGTCCCAGTGCTTTGCCTTTTTGTTAGGTGGTCTTCAGAGTTAGCAGCAGAGGGCTAGCATTTCAAATGCTTACTCAATCAATTTTAGTAGAACAAATGTCAACTCTCTACTCATGTAATTCTCATTGCTTCTACAGCTTTTGATTTTAGACCAAGATTCTATTTTATTGTTATTGCTATTGTTGATCTGATCAATGGCACCATGATTTGGTTGTCTTTTGGTTCTTCTTTGGTTTTCTAAAATGGGATATTTCCATCTTGGTTACCCAAGAATGAATTCCTAGCCACATTATGGAAAATGATAATACACATCATGCACATTTCTAGATACCATCAAGGTAGTTAGAGTTCTCAGAATTAGCATCTGCTGTAATATAAAAGTAAAAAAATTAATATTTTTAAAGTATTGAAGGCAAAAAAATTAATTTAAAATCTTTTCACCTTTGGACTAACATTATTCAATGTCTAAATTTCTCTTTATCCAACACAAGCTTTTGAAACTGTCTTATATTTTTTGTACTCAAAGGGCCATTAAAGGATTTTATGTATTTTACATGGAATATTCTTCACTAATTGCCTATAAATTTAAATTAAAAAAAAACTTTGTCTTAATTTATCAACATAATTATTGATTTAATATTTAAAGAATCAATAACTAATATTTACCTCCATTTTCATATTTCTCACTATAATTTAGTTTGAATGAAATTACTTCTATAGCTAATATTAATAATTACAATGAACATTCACAAAGCACAAAATATAACATTTATTTTTTGTTTGATTCTTAACTAGAAATTCAGGTAGTATTACACATTTTTCACATATGAAAAATTATGGCTTAATAAGGTCACATAGTAATTCATAGAATCTGAGTGTATTTTATCTTAAATTAATGTTCTCTAAAAAAAAAAAACCCTCAATATCTAATACTTTCATTTTCATCCAAACTGATCTATAATTTTTAACATTACTTTTTCTTATAAGTAGAGTTCTAAATTTCTTGAAAACACAGGTGATTCTAAGGCAGTCCTTATACTGTTACCGAATTATAACTAGGGATTGAACCCAGGGCCTTGTGCATGCAAGGCAAGCTGTCTACCAACTGAGCTATATCCCCAGCCCTCATGGAGCATTATTTTAAACCAATTATATTTCTTTACAAAAGCTTATTTAGTTTTTTTCTTTCTTAGAGGATCTTATGTTTTCTAGTTCTGAATGCTAACTGATCTGAGACAACTCCTTTGCATTTTACCCATGAGATGATATAGATTGTAGTTTTAGTTGGACTAGTCAAATACATG
Organism: Marmota flaviventris; assembly: GCF_047511675.1. Lineage (NCBI taxonomy): Eukaryota > Metazoa > Chordata > Mammalia > Rodentia > Sciuridae > Marmota > Marmota flaviventris. The sequence continues at coordinate 47,067,664 of NC_092510.1, read as the reverse complement.
AGGCTGTTTTCTATTTCCACATTAAACCAGGGTTTAACCTTCTTATGGTAGAACACAAAGCAACCAAATAAATAGAAGTTTAAAAAAGATATACCCAACATTTAAAGATTGTTTCTATTCTGCCTTATTCTAATATTTTGATTTATATTTACTTTGAGCAGTTTAATACTTGTACAAAAACACTTCCAAGGTAATATAAGATGCTATGAAAACAATTTTATTATAAAATCAGATAAAGTAATAAAACACTTATAATTTATTTAGAAGAAAAATTATCTATTTTATGGATCATATGTGTCATTTTCTTTCACCCTAGTGTATTATGTGGACTAATTTTCATTTTGGTAATGTTCCTACTATGATTTTGTATAACAAGATGAATGAAAAAAGGAAATGAATAAATCTTAAAGTACATTTTGTTGAAAAAATATGTGGCAGAATATGAATTAAATGACAGTTGAAGATTTCATCAAATTTTCAAAATTATTGTCAAAATTATTCAAAAAGTCGTGAGAAAACCACTGCTTTTGTAAGCTGATATTATAGCTTCAAATACCTTTCCCTGAGAACATAGCCACTGACAGCTACTTCATAAACCATCATCATCTGTGTAGCCAATATTTGTTTCTTCCTCTATGACTAGATAAAATCTCTCCTCCAAAGTATGCATAAAATTAATGTCATTCCTCCAAAATTTAAATATCTTATCTGCTGTGTTTAAAATATCTTATTATACTGAACCTTGTTTTTGAATTAGCTTTGTTTCCTTTTAGATAAAACACCCTTGAAAGCCATTAACTTCCATTTTCCTCCCTCCCACAAATGTTGATAATAATTCTTAAAATGTTGGGGTTGCAATGGGTGATTTCAGTTTTTCTTCTCTATTTCTACTTAAGATGTCAAATACATATTATGTTTTCTCTAATTTACCATACCTTTCAAAATAACACATGTGATTTCTTGCAAGACATGCAATAAATACTAACAAAATGTTCTTAAGAAGGTACAAATGAATGTTTCTTAGTGTTTGCAATGGAATCAAAGGCAAAGGATGGGTACAGAATCAGCAGCAAGTTTACTTCAAAATTAACATATGTCCATAATTTTTCATATATGTACATAGTTTTTCTATTTCAGTATAAAACATTACCAAATATTTAGCAGCATGAAAAAAAAATGTCTCAGAGTTTCCATGTGTCATGAGCCTGGGTACAGGTTAATTGGGTTCTCTGGTCAGATCTGACTAGGCCAAATGAAGGTGTTATCTGGGGCTATAATTCTCATTTTAATCTAAGGTTCTTCTTACAAGATCACAAGTTCTTAGCAGAATTTATTTCCTTGTTCTTTGAGTGATGTACATATTTTGTCATTGGCTATTGATCAGAGAACACTTATACTTCCTAAAGGTCCCTGTACCTCTTTCCCACATATCCTTCCAAGGAAATTCACAAGGCTGTTTGCTTTCCTTAAAGCTAACAGAGGAGCATGTGTTATTACTTTATTTCATTTTTCAGGTCTTTTTCTATTAGGTCAGACTTAGAGTCTGCAACATAGAGACCTTAATCACATAAGAAAAAAAATTTCTTTGCCATACATGATAATGTAATCATGGGAGTGATATCCAATGTACTCACAGGCACTACCCACACTTTAACAAAGAGAATTCCACTATGTGGGCACTTCAAGGGACAGAAACCTTGAGGGGCATCTCAGAATCCTGCCTGCCAAAAAAGGTTCCAATTAATTTCAAGACCAGAATACTAACATCTGTCTTGTGTACCATAGGTTGAGGAATAGTGTGTGCTGTCCTTTATATCAGTCTCTGCTGATTATGATCTGATTGGAGTGACCAATCATTCTGGGTCATAGAGTTTCCCAAGACTTAAAACTTTTATTGCTAACACTTGTCTCAGACTATCAAAAACTGGGATGGTTTGTCACGCTAGTCCATTTTCCTTAATACACAAAAAGAAATGACCACTGCCATCGTCTTGTGTGTTTTGGAAAGAAGAAGCAGGTCTTTGCAAAACCGGTCTGCCTCAGATTCATTTTTTATGTCCCACTTTTTATGTTCCAAATAGTGGAGAAAGTTGCAGACTCATTGGTGCCAAAGAAAAGAATGGCCCTTACACTCCACATGGATAGAGAACTGTATAAGAAAACAAATAAACTAATCATTTCAAACTTATGTATTATTAATGTAGTAAGAATTCCTATTAGTTTCCAAAGGAAATGAGAGAAAGGTTTTATAGTGCCTGCGTATTTGATCTCTTTCATCTCTGAACCAATTTTGGTCTATATGTTTAAAATGGACTTAGAATATAATTAAGGCAATATTGGAGTGAAATTATAGAACTTCGTTATAAAAACTTTTAATATCATGGAAAACTTTATCAATGAAAGCAGTTTATAAATGTGCTCCATTCTCTTTAAGATTTGTTTACACTTGTCAGATGGCATTGATGCAGAAAACTGTCAACATTGGGGAAAATGAAGATGGAACTGGATTAGATGGAGGAAATTAAAATAAATTACTGTGACCACTAAGTTAATTTCACAGACTGAACTGATAAATGAATTTCCCTCTCCAATTTCTTATGTACAAAAGTGCTAGAATGAAAAACAATTAATAAATTATAGTGCTAAAATTAGTAAAGATAAATGTCGAATGAAAGACATGGAGAAGAAACTCAAAGTTGATATTGTGAGAACACAAGTCCAGGGGCTTACATAAAAATCAGAATCAGATATAACATAAAATGACTAGAATGTTCAATTTGATGCCCTACAAAAGTGATTCTTTTACTCTTTGGTCTTGGGAACCACTTATACATTTAAATATTAATAAAGATCTTAAAGAGCTGTGTGCGTTTTTCACTGCATTAGAATAACAAATTGATATTTACTCAATTAGATATTAAAACAGATTTTAATATTTATTTATAAAATAATTTAAATAGAAGTAATAGATTTGTAGTGTGTTAACATAAATTAGTTTTTCAAAAAGATATTGTGAGAAGAGTTGCTTTACAGGATTTGTGAAGTGTTTCTTTTGCAAATTAATAGATGATAGAGTGATTCCCATATGTGTTTTTGTATTCAGTCTGTTTGATATCATGTTTCATGAAGAAAGCTTCTTACACACTCATGAGAGAAAGGATGTATGTAGTTTCAGTCTTGCTGTCTTCTGAAAGCAAAGGAGAATTCCTGGACTCTCAAGACCACACTTTGAGAACTTGTGTGCCCAATAGTATGAGCAAAAGTATAACTTCTGATACCTGTAGATAAAGGTAGCAATCAATTAGATGGAAGTCACTGAAAGTGATAAAGAACAGAGCCATAAGTTAAAAAAAAAAGGCTGAATAGAAGCTTAAATGAAGACTGTGGTCCATTTGGGGTCCTGAATAGAATGAGTTCCTCATGAGAATTTAGAAATGAGTATGGCACCATGCTTGGATATAAGGTAATGCTAATGTGGCACACAGGGACACAAATTGAGAAATTAACCTCAAATTAGGTAGTGGGTTTAAAACTCGGAAATTTTTCATGTTCTCATGAGTGACAAACACTAATATGCTTTGAAAGCATAGTCCCAGAATCCATGTTAGGCCATACTACCATAGAATATAAGTCTCCCAACCCAAGAAGAACATAAATTTTAAAAAAGCAGTGTATTTGAGGAAACAAGCCAGAAGGAAGATTATCAGTACACACTGAGGAATACACAGAAACACCCAGTCATATGCACAAGGAGAATTGGACATTACAGTAGTTATGAAAGGACCAAGTTTAATATGCTTGTTAACATGCAAGTTAATATGCATGTTTAAAATGCAACAAAGTAAAGAAATAAAAACTAAGAAAAACAACAGAAATATCTAAAATATTCTAATGAAAGTATTTAAATGAATATCATATTAATATATAGCTGATATAAATAAAACACATATACCCACACTTTCATTAAATACTTGGACAAATATGTTTAGAGTTGTACAAACAATTGAAAGGATGGTTGGGAGGTAGATTAGTGGTAGAGTACATGCTTAGCTATGCAGTAGATAACAAATACTGAACACCAAAGGAAAAAAATGCAAATAAAAAAGAAATAATTGAAACTTGAAATTAAATATATAACTGAAGAAGTACTTAAAGACAGTACAGAGAGAAAACAGACAACATCAAAGAGATGGAGATACAAAAGTCCTAGGATGTATTCATCAAGAATTCCAAAAAGAGAAAACAAGAGAGAAATAGTGTGAGAAAGTTCAACTGAAAATAGTCTCCTCATCATAATAAATAACGATAGAAGACAATTACGTGATAGCATTAAAGTACAAATCAGTAGTTAATCTAAAATAATATTATGAAAACCACATTGAGAGAGTTTATGATGGTAATCTTTGAATTATTGACAGATATATTTTCTCAAATCTTGCCTATGTCCTGTGTGAGTGATGGAATTTGGGGTTCCCCTGAATGATTCCAGCTGGCTGTGAAATAAAAGCAAAAAAAAAAAACAAACAAACAAAAAAAAAACAAACAAATAAAAAAAACGGGTAGAAACCACAGGACACAGGAAGTAATTTTAGAAAGCCAGGGTCAGGATGGCTCTCATCTAAGGCATTGAGCTTCCTCACTGGAAAGAGAGTGTGAGAGTCCATGCTTGCTTTATTTATATGGGGGAAACATCAAAGGTTTTCCATGGAATGTTCCTTGCCAAATAAGATAGGGTGTAGGTCCCAGTGTGTTATGCCTAACTCTAAGCTATCAGAGCTGTCCCACTAGTAGAGCAGGGACACAGATTTCACATCTTAGGCAATCTGCACAGGAGAATGCCAGGATCATTCCCAAGGGGCGACCTAAGAACCCCAAGGCTCTGTAACGAGTATAAGACCACTCAAGTAGCTTTACTGGCAGCCTCCCACACTCAGGAAGATCTTACACAGGAGAATATATTGGCATACGAGGAAAAATATTTACACAAATGTGTTTCAGCACTTTTGAAAAATCCAAATCAGTATTGAATATAGAAAGAGTGATTTAATAGTGATAATCAAGTGAAAAGTTAATACAGGAGTAAGGATATAAAGTCAAATTTTTGAAAGAAGCACAAGAAATTTTCCATATTGCAAAATCAATAACATCATTTTTCATATTGTAGATGAGACAGAACATATGGCCTCATCAGATAGAGTGAAATTGTACCATTGCATATTTGACTGACACCTGTATAGCACATAATGCCAAGTACAGTTGTAAACATTTTAAAAACTATTGATGAATCAGTTAACCTGTAAGGAAAGTATTATAATGATTTCCTTTTTGTCAGATGAGGTAACTGAGATGCAAATAATGTACAAACAGGCATCAAGTAAAAACAGGATTTGAACCAAAGTAATGAGGTTTTACAATTTACACAGTTGGCTCTTTTGTTATATTTCTTCTGAATTGTAATTTAGAGTTTTTAAATGATCAAATTTGACTCAGGGGAAGCATTTTAGCATGGCAAATACAGTCTAAAAATCTATAATAAATTAATATATAAAAATGAAATTTAAGAAATATTTCTATCAAATTTGGATGAAATTTATGTTTTTGCAATAACATGCTTGTTAAATGTATCATAAAGGCTCTTACCAATCTAATAAAAAGAGAAGAGATAGCCAAACCTATATGAAAGCAGAAAAAATTATTAATTTTTGATTATAAATCCCACAATTATATGGCATTTAAAAGAAAATTCTGAGAATAGAAGCATGGTTATCTTACAAAAATCATACTAAGTATCGTCAGTATATAGATGCTATTATTATCTAGCAATCAAATGTACCTAGAAATGTGTGTATCAATGCAGAAGAGTTTTATGAATAAATATTTAAAGTATTATTGTAATATAAAAATATATGATAAAATATGTATATAATGTTTATAAATGGGAAGATATCAGTTATTTCCAAACTACTCCACAAATGTCATTCCAATTAAAATTGCTAAAGAATGTTCTATGGCATTAATCAAAGAGACTTCAAGATCTGATAGCAGACTAAGGTTAAAACACAACAGAATGCCATTAAAACACACATGAATAAGTATTTTTAAAAATGAGGGCTGAGAAGTGGAAGGTTTTATTCTAGTACTACAAAATCTTATTAAATTACAAAAAAAATAATTTCATTGTACAAAGATGATATTTAACTAATTAAAGAAAGTAAATAACAAGGAATATGTGCAACCATAACTTGGTCTTTGGTATGTGAATATTGTGGCAATAAGAAGTTAGTGGAGAAAGTCAGAATAACTTGTTACAATTGAAAATCAATTTCATTGTCTCACTCCATGTATTCTCTTATCATATACATTCAAATACATGCTATATCAGTTAAATTCCTAGTGAATATATAATAAGAAAAAATATAGATCATTTGAGTATACTATTATTATATTAGCCATAATTAATAAGAATTTTAAAACACAAAACATTGGGAAAGCTTACAATCAATCAGCAAAATTTACTATGGAAAAGCAATAATATGTCATTTCATGCAATTTAAATTGAAAATAAATTCAAATGACTTAAAACTTTCATCAGCCACTGAATAGCTATGAGGAATGGCAATTAGTACAATATCTTTGGGGAAAAAATTTAGCACTTTTTTAATTTGAAAAAATCACTTTTTCACATTAAAAGATCTCTCCTGCATAGAGATATGAAGGCATGAACATTTCAACATTTTTTAGGTTAAAAAAAACTAAAAAGAATCACAAGGAAATATTTTCTGTATTAGAATTATTACTCAATATATGATATATTTTTATTGTATAAATGCTACATTTCAAATAAAGTAGAAGATTTTATGGAGCATGAATTCTTAACACAATAACGAAAAACAATTTTCAAAATCATTCACTATTTATAGAAACGTTAAGAAACATACGATGAAACTTTTAATTTTAATACCACTAATGAGTAAGATCGGTCCCCTTAATTTAAGATTTTCTTTGATTACTAGATAGAGATTTGTAAACCAGTAATTATAAAACAAAGATTCAAGTTCAATTAGAGAGAAAGCATTATCAAATTCTCTTTCTTGCCCACTAAAGAGGTGAATTTTATGTACCTAGAAAGTTATATAGGAAGATATAGTTTAAAATAAACTTATTCTGTATTTTGGGAACTTGTTGGGAAGAAAAGAAACACATTCACATGAATGTCAGCCTGTTCAATTTTTCAGTATATATATTTAACTACTTACTCCCCCTGGTACTCCACTCCTTTGCTTCAAAATTCTTGCCTTCCTGGGTCCATCAATTTACATCACAGTAATTACCTAATCCTAATGGAGACTTAACTTTGAAAGACTTCTCTTAAACCAGATTCCAAAAACTCATCAATATCCTGACTTTTCTCTTCCCCTCTGAAACCCTGCTAAGAATCTGTCAAGTTATTTATCTCCCTTACCATGGTCAGAATAAACACAGCTTCACCTTCTTATCAGGTTGTCTTGGTGGTATTTTCAGCAAGCGAATAAATATCTGACAGGAGACAGCAAACAGCATGGGGTGTGAGGAATAGCAGTAATTTGATAGGAGTGAAGTACAATATTTAAAAAAAAAAAAAATATATATATATATATATATATATATATATATATATATATATATATATATATATGTCAAGAGATAAACTTGTAACCATAGGCCAGGGTCCAATTCGGAAATGTTCTAAATGCTATTTTTAAGAACCTGAGCATTAGTCTGAAACAAAAGGCTAGCACACAAGGAGGATGTCTTGGTTATTTTGTTTTTTCACTTTTGTTCTTTACAAAGATCACCCAAGAAGTTAAGAAAAATATAGTCCATTAGAAACACTGATTTAAAAATATAAATATCAAAAATTATATTACATATGATTTCAATCACATTTACTTCATGTGGAATGACTTAATGTTCCAATGTTAAATAATTTATGATATCAAAAATAAACATAATGTTGGCTTAAGTAAAATTTTAGTATAATATATAGTTCTTCTACAAAAGTATCCAGAAAAGTTAAAACATATTCATTATTTTTTTTCATGAATTTTAAAGCATCATGCAGTTTTTCAGCATCACATATTTTAAATATATGATAAAATAAATTATCTAGCCTCTTCAAACTCAATTGTTAGCTTCCAGAATAAAAACTTTAATGGGATAATAGTTACCTCTTGAAGAAGTCCCATAACTATCACTGGCGACCTATGAGATATAATTTTCATAAACTTTTGTTTAGTACTAATATGCAGAAAATAAAATACTATAGTTGTATACTTTGAATGTTTATTCAGTGAGACTCATAGATATACTCAAAATATGAAAAAAAATTAATGGGCAATAGATCATTCACAAAGAGGTTGTCTTCAACTTTCTGCTTCTGAGTCTGTTGCAAAAATTTGTGAATGGTTGCTAATATCTGAATGCTTTCTATATCATTCACATCCAGTGAACTGATGTATCATTTAGAACTGAGTATATAAAATAAATTATTAGTTATTTTAGGAATGAGGGAGTCAAGGTGGAATTAACTGAATAGGACATGAAAGATGATGTTTGGATGAAGGAAATACTCTGTATCTCCATAGGCATCTGGGTTACACAGTGAGTATATGTGACAAAAATATGCCAAATAAAAAAAACTGAAAATCCATGCACTTCATTGCCTGTAAATGAAACATCAAAAAAATGATGTCAAAGAATTTATAATGACATGGAGATAAATTACTATATAATAATATAAATTATAAAGGTCAATAAAAGCGCTGTGTAAAAATTCATGGGAATAAAATAAACTTAAGATTAGATTGAATTAAAGCTTGACTGTAATTTAGTCTTTACCTTATTAAATATGATAAAATGGATGAGATTTATATTACTTACTTAAAAAGAAATGCTAATAATAATAATAATAATAATAATAATAATAATAACTATACCGAACAAGTTACTATAATATATTAGAGAGTATGTCAAATGACCAATAAAATCTACCTTTAAATAAAATGTGTTCTTTAATTGGTGCATTATAATTCTACATAATAGTGGGATTCATTATGACATATTCATACATGCACATAACATAATTTGATAAATTTAATTCCTAGTTCTCTTTCCCTCTTCTCCCATCCTCTGAGCCGCTTCCTCCATCCTGCTAGTCTTCTGAATGTTTTTATAAGGTTCCTTTTATCCTTTTTTTTCTCTCTAGTTTCCAGATATGAGAGAAAACATACAACCCTGACTTTCTGAGCCTTTGCCTTATTTCATTTACCATGATGTGCTCCAGTTCCATCCATTTTTATTCAAGTAACATTTTATTCCTTTATAGGAGGATATATTCCATTGTGTGTTTATACCACATTTTCTTTATCCATTAATGTTTTGATGGAGACCAAGGCTGGTAACATAGTTCAGCTATTGTGAATTGCACAGATATAAACCTGGGTATACATGTATTGTGATAGTATGCTGACCTTAGTTCTTTAAGATAAATACTGAGGAGTGATATAGTTGGGTTGTATGGTAGTTCTATAATCTTTTGAGGAAACTCCAAAGTGATATTTATTGTGGTTGTACTAATTTACAATTCCATTGACAATATATGAGTTTCTTTAACTCTGCATCTTCACCAGCATTTATTATTGTTTATACTCCTGCTGATTGTCATTCTAACTGGAAAGAGATTAACTGTAAGTATAAATTTGATTGTATTTCCCACATTGCTAAGGATGTTGAATGTGTTTTGATGTATTTGTTTTCCATTTGTATTTCTTTTGAGAAATTCTTTTTAGTTAATTTCATCATTTATTGATTGGGTTATTATTTTTTGTTAAGTGTTTCAGGTCCTTTTTATATTTTAAATATTAATTATTTACCTGTAGGCTTTCTCTTCGTAATCTTAATTTCTTCTGTTTCTGTGTAGACACCCTTTAATTTGATGCCATCTCACTTTTTATTTATCAAGCTTTAAAAAACTTCTTTTTGGTACCAGTATCGTGGATTGAACTCAGGGAAACTTGACCATGGAGCCACATCCCCAGTCCTATTTTGTATTTTATTTAGAGACAGGGTCTCACTGAGTTGCTTAGTGCCTTGCCATTGCTGAGGCTGGCATTTTTTCTTTTTCTTCTATTTTTAGTTTTATTGATTTTATTTTCTTTAAATACATGACAGTGGAATGCATTACAATTCTTATTACACATATATAATACATTTTTTCATATTTTTGTATATAGAGTATGTTCACGCAAATTCATACTTTTATACATGTACTTTGTTTTTTTGCATTATAATTCTTATTGCACATATATACCACAATTTTTCATATATCTGTTTGTATATAAAGTATATTGACACCCAATTGGATTTTTCATACATGTATTTTGAATAAAGATGTGCATCACATCCCACCACGCTTACTAGTCTCCTGCCCCCTTCTTTTCCCTCCCACCTCTCTTCCCTATTTAGAATTCATCTAATCTTCCCATGCTCCTCCTCCCTACCCCACTATGAGTCACCCTCCTTATAGAAAACATTTGGCATTTGTTATTTTGGGATTGGCTAACTTCACTTTGCATTATCTTCTCCAACTCCATCAATTTATCTGCAAATGCCATGATTTTATTCTTTTAATGCTGAGTAAAATTCCATTGTGTATATATGCCACATTTTTTTTAGCCATTCATCCACTGAAGGGCATCTAGGTTGGCTCCACAGTTTAGCTATTGTGAATTGTGCTGCTATAAACATTGATGTGGCTGTGTTCCTGTAATATGCTGTTTTTAAATCCTTTGGGTATAGTCTGAGGAGAGGGATAGCTAGTTCAAACAGTGGTTCCATTCATAGATTTCCAAGGAACCTCCATACTGCTTTCTATAGTGACTGTACCAATTTGCAGTCCCAACAGCAATGTATGAGTGTACCTTTTCCCCACATCCTCTCCAACACTTATTGTTGTTTGTCTTCATAATAGTTGCCATTCTGACCAGAGTGAGATGATATCTTAGTTTTGATTTGCATTTCTCTGATTGCTAGAGATGATGAGCATTTTTTCATATATTTATGGATTGATTGTATATTCTGAGGCTGGCTTTCAACTCGTGATTTTCCTATCTCAGCCACCTGAGCCACTGGGATTACAGGCAAGCACTACAGTGCCAGGCAAGCTTTAGGAGTCTTAATAAGGAAGTCAATTCCTGTGCATATGTGTTGCAGTGTGACCCCATGTTTTCTTCTTGTAGTTGCAAGTTTTCTAATATAATTCCTAGGTCTTTTAATCAATTTGAGTTGACTTTTGTTCAAGATGAGAAAGGGGGTTTCATTTCTCCACTTATAGATAACTAGTTTCTCTGGCGTCATTTGTATAAAACACCATGTTTTCTGCAACATATTGTTTTGGCAACTTTGTCAAGGATCAGATGACTTCATCTGTGTGGGTTTGACTCTAGGTCTGCTGTTCTATTCTACTGGTCATCATGCCTGTTTATATGCCAGTTCCATGCAGTTTCTGTTACTACAGCTCAGAAGTATAATTTGAAATTTGGTATTGTTCTTTTTTATCAGAATTTTTGTTTATTCTGGATATTTTATCATTCCATGTGAATTCTGGGAATATTTTGATATTGTTCTGTAAATAATATCATTGTTATTTTGATGGGAATTGCATTGAATCTGAAGATCTCTTTGGATCATTCATCAATTTTAGCAATATTAATTCCACCCATCCAAAAAAAATATGAGAGGGTTTTGCATCTGCTAGTGTCTGCTTCAATTTCTTTATTCAGTTTTCTGTAATTTTTATTGTAGAAAAGTTTCACCCCATCGGTTAGATTTATTTCTAGCAGTTTTGTTGCTGTTGTTGTAGTTAAGCTATTGTGAATAGAATTCTTTTCCAGATTTATATTTCTCTATAGGTTGTTGAAAAGCTATTAGTTTTTGTGTGCTGATTTTGCATCCTGATACATTATTGGATGTGTTCATCAGCTCTAGAAATCTTCTGGTGAGCTGTTTGAATCTTCTAAGTACAGGATCATGCTCTCTGCAAGCATTGGTAAATTTGCCTTTTTCCTTTTCTGTTCCTATCCCTTTTATTTCCTTCTCTTGCCTAATTAAAGAGGCAAAATATTCAAATACTTTAATAAACAGGCACAATGAGAGTGGATATCTTTATCTTTTTCTTAATTTTAGAAAAAAAGTTCATTTTTTCCCATTCAATAAAATGACTTTGTGTTTGTTATATACAGCCTACATGATATTGAAGTAAGCTTTTTCTATTCCCAGTTTCTTCAGTGATTTTATTATGATTGGGTGCTGAATTTCATCAAAGTATTTTCTGCATCTTTTGAAATAATCATGTGATTTCTCCTTGATTCTATTAAGATATGTGGTGAATTACCTTTACTGACTTGCATATAGTGAACTGTCCTTGCATTTCTAAAATGAAATAAATTAATCCTGATGCATTATCTTATTTATGTGTTGCTGAATATCATATGACAACATTTTATTAAGGAAGCTTGTATTTTTGTCATCAGGAATCTATAGTTTTCTTTTCTTTATTATTCTTGTCTTTTTTTTTAATCAGTGTAATATTGGCTTCATCAAATGAGTTTGAAAGTACTGCTTCCCTTTCTATTTCATGGAATAATTAGAGGAGCATTGATATTAGTTTTTTAAAGATCTCATAGAAATAAGCTGAAAATCCATTGATGTTGGGCTTTTTCTTTGTTGAAGGATTTTTATTACTATTTCCTCTCTTGTTATTTGTCTAAGTTTTCTGTATCCTTTTGGTTCAATTTTTATAGGAAATTTGTCAATTTTCCTATATTTTTAATTAGTTATAATATAGATTTTATATATTTTATAGTTAGAATATATAATATAGACCACTCTGTAGTGATCCTATGGGTTTCTGCATGTTTGTTGTAATAGCTCCTTTTTCATTTCCAATTTCATTAATTTGGGGTTTCTCTGTTTCTTTTGGTTAGATTGATAGGGGTTTGTCAATTTGTTTATCTTGTTGAAGATAAACTATTACACTAATGTTTTGTATTTTTAAACTCTCTATCTGGTGTGATGAATTCCTCTTCTTCATTTATGTGAGGGAACTTCAGTGAGCTGTTCTTTCTTTATAATGAGCTCTGACCTGGGATATATCTAAACTTCAATGCATCTGGTCAGCATAATCAAAGTGCTAAGTTCTATCTCCAGTACCATGTTGATAGCAGAGAGTCTTCACCAGTAAGAGTAGTAATTTACGGACAGATCATATCAATATATACAAAATATTGTTATGTATGACATTTACAACACTATTAGCCAAATATAAAAGTGTATGAAAAAATAAGGTAGAATAGATTGAAGATTAAACATTAATGATCATATACTAAATTGAGGTAAAAGAATAGATAAAATAGATAGATAAAAGATAAAATAAAAATATGTGGGAAGAAATGAATACAAAATATAAAATGAAGAGAGAAAGAAGGACAAAAGAGACAGGAAGCTCAGAAGATGAGAAAGGAAGTGTTAAGAAAGTTTCAAATTAATTGACAAAATGCATAAAATTAGGTATAACAGAAAAAAAATCATAATGTGGGAGGATGCTAGAAATCAGTTTACAATGAGCAGCTGAAGCAAAAATAGTCATAAAAGGATTCAGGTTTTTTCTTGCTAGGGTTCTTAAAAAGAAATCTTCTTTCCGGGGGTTTTGATTTTAGAATCTCCCAGCTTTGAGAATGTTCCTGTGACTCAAGTATTATGCTCTTTGTTCTCAGCTCTGACCCAAACCTGCCAAACTTGTTAGGGGAATAGGAATGCTGAGCTCAACACATTCCATGCCTGGCAACAACTATTGGTGGAGCATTTTTTATTTCAGAGAAGAATTCACTTTCAAAATGACTTTTTGTTATTGTGACCTGGAATGGTAACATAACTTTTGCAGGGCTGCTGGCCATTCCTCTCACCTCTGTAGTCTGAAATGCTACACAGGAAGTGTGGGGGATGCAACTAGGCCCTTCTGGGTGTGGAGAATATGGCAATCTTGATCCATCCCAGTCCACCCCATCAGCCATGCTCCTCTCCATATCACAGAGTTCAGACCTCTGGTTTCAAAAGAACATGCCCTTCACTCTCCCCACTCTGCAGAATCTCAGAACCGCTGCAGCTCCTGTCACTGCTCTGAGCTTCCTCTACATCTTTGCCAAAGTCCCACTCCTGTGCTCAGATTGAGTCATAGCCTGAGCAACTCTCAATCTAGTGAACAGTCAAAGTCTAAATAGTTATTGGATCTTGGAACCCAAAAAGAAAGTAGATGATGAATAAGAAAAGAAATTGAGAAACTAAGAGCAAAAAAAAGAAAAACAAAGATAAACTACAGGAATTTATAGGCTCCTGCTCAGGAAGTCCAGTGTCTTTTCAAGCTGTTACTGCTACCCCACTTTCACTAAATCTTCTGGAAAATGCTGGACTCTCTCCCATGCTGGCTTACTTCAGAGCATTTGAGTGTATTTTCTGCTGACTGTCCATGTGTAGGACACTGGTACCTGTGATTCTTAAACTCAATGGGAAAATTTCTTTCTGCTTGTGAGAGGGAACTTCCCCTTCCCCACTGAGCCACAGCACACCTGGCACTCCTGCCCTCGACTCCTTTTATTAATTTTCTTTCTATTTTAGAAACTGATTTTTCTGGTTTTCACTTGGTGCTAGCTCTCTGAGTTACCCACTGGCATTTCCTCACAGTCTTCCTACCTCAATAGGCTGCCAAAAACCTGTTCAGACTCAGGGAATAGCTGTGATATGGCGCATTCCTCCATTGTCCCCATCCAGTGTACAATTAAGTAGGATCTTTTTTAAAAAATTTATTTTTATTTGTTCTAATTAGGTATACATGACAGTAGAATGGACTCTCATTCCAAAACCAGGCAAGGACACATCAAAAAAAGAAAACTTCAGACCAATATCTCTAATGAACAGATGCAAAAATTCTCAATAAAATTCTGGCAAATAGAATATAAAAACAAATCAAAAGATTGTGCACCACGATCAAGTGGGTTTTATCTCAGGAATGCAAGTCTGGTTCAACATATGGAAATCAATAATGTACTTCAACACATCAATTGACTTAGAGATAAGAATCATATGATTATCTCAATAGATTTCAGAAAAAGCATTTGATAAAATACAGCACCCCTTCATGTTCAAAACACTAGAAAAACTAGGGATAACAGGAACATATCTTCAACATCATAAAGGCTATCTATGCTAAGCCTCAGGCCAACACCATTCTAAATGAAGAAAAATTGAAGGCATTCCCTTTAAAAACTGGAACAAGGCAGAGATGCCCTCTTTCACCACTTCTATTTAACATAGTTCTTGAAACACTGGCCAGAGCAATTAGACAGATGAAAGAAATTAAAGGGATACATATAAGAAAAGAAGAACTCAAATTGGCACTATTTACTGATGATATGATTCTATACCTGGAAGACCCTAAAATTTCCACCAGAAAACTTCCAGAACTAGTAGATGAATTCAGCAAAATAACTGGATATAAAATCAACACCCATAAATCAAAGGCATTTCTGTAAATCAGTGACAAATCCTCAGAAAGGGAAACAAGGAAAACGACCCCATTTTCAATAGCCTCAAAAAAAAAAAAAAAAACCTTGGGAATCAACTTAATAAAAGAGGTGAAAGATCTATATAATGAAAATTACAGAACACTAAAGAAAGAAGTCTAAGAAGACCCCAGAAGTGGAAAGATCTACCTTGCTCTTGGAGGCAAAATTAGTATTATCAAAATGACCATACTCCCAAAAGCACTATACAGATTTAATGCAATTCTGACATTCCTTATAGAAATAGAAAAAAAAAGACATGAAATTCATCTGGAAAAATAAGAGACCCAGAATATCTAAAGCAATTGAAAGCAGGAAGAGTGAAACAGGTGGTATCAATATACCAGACCTAAAACTATACTACAGAGCAATAGTAACAAAAACAACATGGTATTGGCACCAAAACAGACTGGTAGACCAATGGTACAGAATAGTGGACACAGAGACTAACCCACAATATAACACTTATCTTATATTAGATAAAGGTGCCAAAAACATGCATTGGAGAAAAGATAGCCTCTTCAACAAATGGTGCTAGGAAAACTGGAAATCCATATGCAACAAAATAATATTAAACCTCTATCTCTCAGCATGCACAAAACTCAACTCAAAATGGATCAAGGACTTAGGAATAAAACTAAAGACCCTGCATATAATAGAATAAAAAGTAGGCTCTAATCTCCATTATGTTGGATTAGGCCCAGCTTCCTCAATAAGACTCCTGTGGCACAAGAATTAAAATCAAGAATCAATAAATGGGATGAACTCTAACTAAAAAGTTTTCTTCTCAGCAAAAGAAACAATCTGTGAGGTGAATATATAGCCTACATCTTGGGAGAAAATCTTTACCCCTCACAGATCAGATAGAGCACCAATCTCTAGGGTATACAAAGAACTAAAAAAGCTAAACACCAAAAAGAAATTAATAAATGGACCAAGGGCCTGAATAGACACTGCCCAGAAGATGATGTACAATCAATCAACAAATACATGAAAAAATGTTCGTCATCACTAGCAGTTATAAAAATGCAAATCAAAACCACTCTAAGATTTCATCTCACTCACTCCTGTCAGAATGGCAGCTATTACAAAGACAAACAACAATAAGTGTTGGCGAGGATGTGGGGAAAAAGGTACACTCATACATTGCTGGTGTAACTGCAAATTGGTGCAGCCAATATGGAAAGCAGTATGGAGATTTCTTGGAAAATTGGGAATGAAACCACCAATTGACCCAACTATCCCTCTCCTCGGTCTATACCCAAAGGTCTTAAAAACAACATACTACAGGGACACAGCTACATCAATGTTTATAGCAGCTCAATTCACAATAGCTAAACTATGGAACCAACCTAGTTGTCCTTCAACAGATGATGGATAATAAAAAGTGATATATATATATATATATATATATATATATATATATATATATATATAATAAATAATAAAAATTATATATATATATATCATAAAAGTGATATATATAATAAATAATAAATAATAAAAAGTGATATATATATATCACTTTTTTATATATATAATGAAATAATACTCAGTCTTAAAGAAGAATGAAATTATGGCATTTGCCTGTAAGTGGATGAAGCCAATGAATATTATGCTAAATGAAATAGGACAATCCTCCCAAATTAAGTAGGCTTTTAATGAAGCAAAAATTAGCTATTGGGAAGGAAAAAATAATAGAAATTACTATTCTAACATTTATTGAATTTTCATTCCTTTAATATGAAGATGAGAACATTATTCAGTAATTTGAAATAACATACTGTGAATATGCACCGAACTCCCTTTTTCTGGAGTGGGATTATAAAGATAACATTTACATTCAATATGATTTGCACTTTTGTTTGTTTTTCAGGTTTGGTTACCAAAGATGAACTATATTTAATGACATTTTAGGATAAAATTAAACATTAAAGAGTTTAATGACTATAAAGAATAATTTCAGTCATTAAGGAAAACATAATGAAATTATTAATATTTATAGAGTGTCAATTATATTGTAGATATTTTGTACATATAACCACATTACAGGTAATTTCTACAATCTAACATTGTATTTGCTTCATGCAAAATCCTATCGTATTTAAACCTTTTTCATTTTTTTAAGAAACTGACAAATTAAATGATAAAATGTAACAATAATAATATTGGGATTAAGAATGACATCCAAGTTTTTTGTACCACCCCAAGCTAACTCCTAAAAAAATAAAATAAAATCTTACAAAAATAAAAGTTAAATGCTTTATGATAGGAGAGGAAAACAATGTAAAAGCAAAAATCCAAATAGGATAATAACTTTATATAATAACAAACATAAAAATAAAATTATCAAACATTTACAGAATTTATATAATGTGTAAGATATTATTCTAAGCAATTTCCATTGATGTATTAGCTCTTATGTTCCTCAAAGGAATAAACACATCAGATAATTTATGTTTACATCTATTTTACACACATGCATACATGGGGCACAAACATACATATACATACAGTTAGGTCTACAGAGATGTTACATCATTCTGTAAGAATTATGTGGTTAAGATGGGAGCTCTACATTGAGAAATAAAATTTTACATGGTAAAGTGAAAGAAGGTAGAGTTTTGATTGACATAAAGAAGGAATGTATTAACAAATTTAAAGGTAGACTAATTTGGAAAGATAAATTAGATGGGAAAGATAAGTTAAACTCATTAAGAAAAACAAGACAGAATAAATAATATTTCTTTACTTATAGAAATAATACTGATTAAAATCTTTCTTGTCTTAAGTTGGTAATAATTTCTGATGGCATTGCATTTTATTTTGTTCATCAAATAAAAGGAAAAAATCAATAAGCAGAAGACATTCTTAAAATTGTATCATTTAATTCTTTTCAACAAAATCTAGGTTATTTTGTCTGTGTATTTGCAATATGGCACAATATTTTCTTTGATATTCATAGTTGATAATCTCTTACTAAATATGATTTGATAACTAAATAAATAATAAACCAGAAAGATATAAAATAGAGACATTTAGGATTACACATTTTTCTACATAAATATTTCTTCTTATTTTCCTGTAACAGAAAAGACTCTCATTTCCTATAAATACATGAAAATCACATAAGCTCATTTCAAACATAAGTAAGTACCTCAAACATAATGACAACTTTTCAAATACTTTAAAAATAGGAAAAAAGATAATCAACACCAAATAATTTCAATGAATTGTGGAGAAATTTGAACACTGAGAAATTTATTTATCCAAGGATTAGTAGGTACAGCTGCTTTCTTATTATTAAGATTGCTCATAGTAGTTCTACCTCCATTAACCCAAAGGCTTTAGGGTGGTAGAATTTTATAATATTTCTATTAGAATAGAATCCATCATATGGTTCTTCTTCCTGTTTTCTATGGGAATTTTTGTATGAAATGGAAATAATTAGTAGCCCATTAAGTATAACTGAGACAAGGAACATCCATGTTGGCTCAGGAGAATTAGTACAAAAACTGAATTTTCTTTATTTGAGAACAAAATATTATGCTCAGCACAAAGTTAGTGTCATGCAAACTAGCTCTTAACTCCAAAATACCTTGGAAAGTTGCATAGATGTATATAATTGATATCCATCATGAAAATTATATTTCATTTGATCTCAGACTGTAACCCAAGAATGTGTACTGTTAAACATTTCTGCAGGTTACAACAATGACATTATGAAATCTTACTCAGAAATGAGAATTTGTTATTGTTTATAAGAACACTATGGTTGTTTAGCAAATGTGATGGTATTCATGCAAAGGTGTCTTTGTAATTCTATAGACTTAATAACAAGCAGGAATCCAGAGGATGGTGTCTACTTTTCTTCAAATAAGTCTAGACTACCATATAAAGCAATTTTGCAGATTCAGAAACAGAGAAGTAAAATTGCAGAATTCCATAGAACATGAAGAGGGCTTTGACTGCCCTAGGCTATGATAATGGATTCCTTCCAAGTTTATAAAAGAGAAGGCTATAAGAAATATCTTGGTAACACAAAAAGACTTCCTAAGAAGTTATGACTTGAGATAAACTTTAAAGATTCATGTGCAACACTTTCGCCCTTTTGGAAGATTCCAAGTCATTCTTTACTGGTATCTCATTTCCTGTAACATTTGTCTTTACCCAGCATATTTTAAACAGTGTATTAAACTGGACATTTGAATTGTTTTTTAGTATAAGCAAAAATTGTAGTGAAAATCATAAGAGGGATTGAATATTTTTATTTTCATAAGGATGCTGAGCTGTAAAAATAGGTTCTATCTTGGTTAGCTAGACATTAATTTTTTATAATCTCTCGCTCTCTTTCTCTCTCTTTCTCTCTCTCTCTCTCTCTCTCTCTCTCTCTCTCTCTTACACACACACACACACACACACAATTTCATATATGAAGTAAGATGCTGATAAATATACATTATGTTGGTGTCAGCACAGATATTTATGAATAGAGTATTTTGTTAAGGACATTCTAGAAGTAGAAATATTATTAGTCTATTTAAACAGGATTCTAGTTGAGAAGGGGATTAATAGATCTAGGAAAATCAAACATCACTCAATTCTTAATTAGTTACTATAAATTTTCACATGCAACATATGATATTTAATAAAAAATAACAAGAAAACAATTAGGATAAAAGGGGTAGAAATCAAGTAAAATTGTCATGATGGAATATAAACACAAGATAATGACATTGTAGGATAAAGATATGTAAATGTATATGTATAATACTATGCTAAGGATTTACCACGAAAAACTTTTACTAGATTACAGGAAGCTATAAATAAGAATCAGAAGAAAATATCTAAGTGTAAGCACAGTTTAATTTTCTACCTGAGTCCATTTGGGCTGCTATACAAAATAATGGGTTTTTATAATAGCAGTAGTTTATTTCTTACAGTTTGTAGTGCCAGGGAGGCCACGATGTAACTGAATCCCTTGGTGAATACCTGCTTTCTGGTTCATAGATGGTGCCTGTTAGCTGTGTCCCCACGTGGCACAAGTGGGTAAAGCAATTCTCTGTACCTTTTTTTAATAAGGGTAATAATCCTACAAAAGCCTCATGGCCTAATTACATCCCAAAGTGTCCACCTCCAAACATCATCTCAGTGGGTTAAGAGAGACTGAAATATATACATTTGGGGGTCTGTTAAATTCTGAATACTAGGTGTCTTCCAAAAGTTTCTTTGTGGATGAAGAAATATTCAGAGGTAAGATGATTAGATTATGAGAGCTGGAAACTAACGCCCTCATGGAGTTTGAGTGAACTGACTACTGTGTGGCAACTGCAGGCAGATGAGGTGTGGCTAGAAAGCTTGGTAACTGGAAGTGCTCCCTGGAAGGGTGCATATTCTCTGAGGACCTTCCCCTTTCTCTCTCTTTGCTTTCTTGCTGCCAAAAGAGGAGCAACTTCCTCCCTATGCCATGCCCTTCTCAGATGATGTTCTCCCTCACCTTGGACTCAGAGCACTGGACCTTGTTGTATTGAGACCTCTGATACCATGAGCCAAAATTAACTTTCTTCCTAGTTGTTCTTATCAAGCATTTTTATCACAGTGGCAAGAAAACTGAATAAAACGGACAGAAACTTAAGATCACAGCATTTATAAAAAACTAGGTACACAAGTTTAACAGCAGGTTACAAACTGATCAAAGAAAATTTTTAAAGTTAAAGTCAGAAGAAAATATTTAAATTGACGGACACAAAGCACAGGACTAAAGACAGAGAAAAAAGACTCAAGGAATGTTTTCATTGATCAGAAGTAAATACCAAATTCCAGTAGACAGCAGTACTGGGAACCCCATGTCCAGGCACTGGCATAAGTCCCTTGGTTAGCCAATCTAATCACCCTGACTCTGTCTTTATAGCATTGCTTCTTTGATCTTGCATGTTGGCTTTGTTAAGATTAAGCAATACATGCCTTTGGTTTTTATAGGATGAATAATGTTACTCAAAATGTCCACATCCTAATCCTGGAAACCTGGGAACATGTTACTTTACATTCAAAGAAAACTTTGCAGATATGATTAAGTTTAGAATCTTGTGATAGGGAGATTATCCTGCTTTGTCTAGGCAGGCTCACTGTAATCTCAATGGCATTTATAGAAGGAAGAGAGAAAATCAGGAAAGAGAAAAAAATGATATGTTGCTGGCTCTGAAGAGGGAGGAAGCGCCCTGGGCTAAGGAATGGAGATGGCATGGAGAAGCTGGAAAAAGCACAGATTCTGGGAGCTCCTAGAAAGAGTAGCCCTTTTAGACTGACTACCAGAGCTATAAGAGAATGAATTTGTGCTTTTAAGTAATTTAATTTGCAATCATTTGATACAGTAGCAGTTAGCAACTAATAGTGGTATGCAGTAATTTATGTGTGATATTTAGGGATCATTTGTTTTGTGTTTTTGTATAATTATTTTTCATATAAAATTATATTTTGAGAAGAGTGGTGTGTGGATATTGAGGCATAAAGGATGACAAATACATTTACTACCTGGTATTCATTTCTATCCTGTCCCTTGCTTTCCTCAATTTTGGAGACCAACAATTAAACATCAACTTTCAGAAGGTAACTTCAGTGTTATTAATGAGACAAACCAGTCGAGTTTTCCAGAGATCACTTATATTTTAACACACAAAGTATCATATCTGGGGAATGTCTCAAACCTAGAAAAATTTGGAATGCCACCTTTTGAATTTTATGAATCCTAGAGACTTCTGGACTTCAATCCTATTCTCTTAAACAAGAGGACATAAACTGGAAGGGATACTAAAAGTTTAAGTTCATATGAACTTGAATAAGACTATTTTGCATTTTTATTTTCTTTATGCTCTAGTTGAAATGAAGTATAATTTAGGATTATGAATTTAATAAACAAATAATACTCATTAACAATATCATGATTTGTCACTTACAGAATCCACAGATATTTTGAGCATTACAGAAGTAAATATTTTGAACTATTTTTTCTATTTATTACTTTTTAAATTGGTGGCAGTTGTTAGACATGTAAGTAGATGTTAAGAGACAATAACAATAAAGAAGAATATTGCGTCACAATATTAAATATTTTGATATATATGAAATTATGATTGATTTTATTTATAATTTTTAGGTTTTTTTCATTTATATACAGAGTTTTTAGAAGGAATTGACTTCAACAAACTGCTAAAAGAGTTCTTGGCACAAAAAGGAAAACTTCCCTAAATGAAATTACTAAGAACAGAGACAGGGGCAGGACCTGTTTGCATAACTGATGTGTCTGTCAGATTCAGACTGATGGATTTTATACCTTTTAATATAGATTATCTTTCTAGGTGAAATTAGTAGAAACATGTTAGAGTGACAGATGTACAGTCTTGTACAAAGAAAGAAATTAATGATAGACACATGTCCAAGGTTCTAAATGATGAACAGACATGTAGATCAGAAAAGCCCCAAAGGAGCATTGAAGGACAACAAACAAGACGTAAGAACTAGTTTAATAAAAGAAGGATAGGGTTGTTTGGAAATTATTCATGATAGATAAAATCATTTGGAAACAAATCTGTGCAAATCATAAATGCTAGAATATTTTTTTTTTTTAAATCCAGAGGTGAAGAAGTTGAAAAAGAGGCTCCCTATTTAGGAGAAATACAATATAGACTAATAAAAAACCTAATTATAGAAACCAGAAAATTAATAGTCTTAAGAATGGGAATTCCCAAAATGTGATATACCCAGGTCTTTTGGCACTAGAAGTTTGTCAAGTCTGAGGCACACAAGATTATATAAAATGAGGGTGCATAAGATTTAGTTTTTGTTTGGTAAGTAGAATGACCGTTACAAGTAAGATATCATACAGGGATTGCATAAACATATCATTTAAAGTTTCTTGAAAACCAGAATAAATTATAGATAAATATAATGTTATAGATTCTTAATTCAGGATGCATAGACTGTGGATTGATACTTTCATTGACACTCACAGGAGGTCTCCTATCAAAATGCAAACACTATCTCACATATTTAGATGCAGTAAAAAAAGCATGGATAAGATCACTGCAAACTTCATAGTAAGAATATTAATACATCATGTCTGAGGCATCACTACCAGAGTCTGGCTTTCATGAAAGCTAAATAAAGCTTGAAATATTATAATAGCATCCAAATAAGTTCTCATCTGAAGTTGCCAAAGCCCTAAACCTAGAAGAGTAGGCAAAATGAAAGTTTCAGCAAAAATCTTAGGTAGGGTTTTTGTTATTATTATTGAGGCAAATTTAGCAGTACTCAATAGGGTTCCCATAGGATGATAAACAGTGAGGGCTGCCAGATTGGCTCATCATTGCTAGGACCCAACAGAAATCTTCCATTGATTTGAGAACATTGATGTTACATTGAATGTATAGTAGCTAGGTCTAGTTTATGTCCATCTGACAGGAAGAAAAAAAGAATTTGTATCTATGCTTTCTAGCATAAAAGAAGCAAAATACTTTGAAAAATAAAGGAACATTTAGGTCAATTATTAGCAGTATAGAGGGATTTAAACGTTCCTTCAGTGGAAACACAGGACATATGAAAGACATTGGCAGAGCCAAGTGGTTGGTCACTGCACATGCAATAAGGAATGTATAGTGTAGGTTAGGTGTTCTAGGGTAAATTTTTTTCCATAATACAGTGAAACAATTCATCCTAAAATTTAGTTTGCTTAAGACAATCACAGGCACTGGGGGGGGAGGAGCATTACTGTTCATGGAATATTTAAAAGACAATACTTAAATAGTAGCTATATTAGAACTTCAAACAGCATTTTTTTGGGCAGAAAGGGAGCAGTTACGTAAAGTATGCTCTCTCCCCAGGGGAGGCCATGAATGAACATATTTGAAAGCTCTCTTCATAACATAGTTGTTCCGTGTTATTAAGCCATTTGCATCACTTTGATATTTTGAATATTAACCCTTTTCTTGAATGTATGGGTTATAAATGTTTTCTCCCATTCTATTAGTTCTCTCTTCACTTTAAAATTTTTTCATTGTTGCACAGAATAATGTTATTTTGATACTATCACTATTTGTCTACTTGTGCTTCTGATGCCTATACAGAGTCCTATCCAAAAGTTTGTTACCCAGATCCAAAGGTTTTTCACTTCTCAACTACTCTGTGAAAATTAAAAATATAAAAACAGGACTTGGAATGTAACTCAGGTGCAAAGCTCTCTTGGGTTCAATCGCCTGTACTAAAATAACAAAAACAACCAAGAAAAAATATGTCCCACTATGTTTTATTTTAGTACCGTTACAGTTTTTGAGTATTTAATCCATCTTAAATTGATTTTTGTATATGCTGCTAGATTAGGATCCAATTTTATTCTTGTGTTTGGGATGGCCAACACTCCTAACTGAAGAGACTATGCTTTTCCCATTCTGTGTTGTTTACATCTTTGTTCAAAATCAATTGACCATAAATTCATGGGTTTATAAAATTGTCTTTGCAAATCTAATTTAAATATGGCCAAGCATATTCAGAGACAATTCTACAACTGATCAAATTGGGTAGACTAATTTATCTGTCTCAGTTCACTTAAGTTTGAGGCAGAGAAAGACTATTTTCTTTCATCTTGACTGGGTTTCTTTCTTTTTATTCTTTCAATGTGAGTGACTGTTGATTTCTCTTGAGTTGTCAAGACATAGAAAAGACAATTTTTTTTTTCAAAACCCAAAGAGATTTGAGTTTTAATTTATAGTTCTGTCTCCCAATTGTTTTCCCTCCCCTTTGTGTAGTCAAATCTTTAGTTCATCTTCTCAAACTATGAAAGCCCATTAAATAGTTTCTGAGAGAATGATATGGGCACTTAAGTTCTTACCTAATTTTCAGAGAAGAACACTATTCTTACAGGTGTAAGTAGGGAATAAGATAATAAAGAGGCCAAACATTGATGTCATGTGTGTTTAATTTTAGAAATAACTGAATCTAATTAATTGGTTATATTCTATCTTGAGCAATTTCCTACTGTTTTTCCTTCTAAGTTATTAAATGACTCATTTAATAATTACCACAATGCTAGAACACTAAGAAAAAATGTAAAAGAAATGCCTTTTAACTTTAAACAGAACTGTGCCAAAGGACTTCACTTTGCTTCACACAGACCACAATCTAATTGGAATTTTACCATAAATATACTAGAAATAAAATCTGAGTAATAGGTAGTAGTTGAAGTTTTTAGTTAAAAAATCAAACATAGAATGCAAAGAAATTAATAAAATACAATTAGGAAACATATTGTGTTCTATGGTAGGGCACAGTGCTAGACTGTTGTGTATTTTTGATAAGGGAAGCCAAGAGTTTGGAGGAGCGTGTCTCCTCCACTCTTCTGAAACCTTGAGAACTCAGATTTGAACGAGAACTAAGATCTCCTATAAAGCTAATCAATATTCTTTCCAATGTGTCTCACACTACCAACTAGTAGGCAAGACCTACCATTGTTTCATTTGTATGGATGGGAGAGCAGGGAATCCCAGAACTTCCATGGTTCTGATTTAATTTCTATGGGCCTGTGCTCTGAGGTTTTTCTTTACTATGAAGAACTGGCATTGGTAACTGGTGTCTGCCACATATTGTGGACTTGGGACATCACAGAAAGGAGAGTTCAATTCTGGGATTAAGTTTGAATACGCAGAATATTACACTTGAATCTCTTCCCTCTTCTTGATTATTTGTTCATGATAAAACAGGGATTTAAAAAATAAAAACAGAGGGTCTGGAATCCAATTCTTATTCTTTTTCTCTTCAGGCAAGCTCCACCCATCATTTTGCCAAAAGTAACATGGTTTTCCCATTGAATTAACTGAGACTCATTTTTGTAATGGATAGAAATATTTTTTCCTTCATTGAAAATTTTAAATAAGAAAGGGTTTTCTGCATGTGTTCTTCACTTGATATTTTATTCAATAGTTATCTGCTAATAAAAGAGCCCAAAGTCTTAGATTTATATACACATGCACCTACCTTGTCAGATAGGATCCTGCTCCTTCTGACTAGGATAAAACTTTTGTATGACTTTCAGAGGTGTTTAGAGACTTAATGTTACTCTGTAGATTAACCATGGAAATCCTGGAAATGTATAAAATGGGGATGAGAATGATAAATACAGTATGTGAGGTTTTCCTTTCATGTATATACCCTAACTTTTCTTAACAAACCATTCTAGGGCCACTATATCTCTGTTTGAAATTCTATCTACAATATCCTGATGGAGGGTAGGTGATCTTTGAAGTTTTCATCCCTCTTGTAACGCTTTCCTACAGTGTTTCCCAAGAGTAGGGGTTGGAAAACTAGGAACAATGTGCTAAATCCAGACTGATATGAGTTTATACAGCACATATAATAAAAATCGAGTTCTACAAATTACATGTGTAATTATTTGGTCCATTGATTTTTGTCCTACTGAATTTTCTCTCCATATTGAGATTCTCCAATTCTACTTCCTCTGGCCACGACCACCACATCTAACACTGCCCCCACCACCAGAAGTGCACTATTCCAGGTTAAAATAATTTTGGCATGCTTTGACATAGACAAAATTATGGAATACTGTAATTACAGCTGAGGATTTATCATTCAAATAAGGATTTTTTATAAAATACAAAAGAAATAAAAAGAAAAAAGTTAGTCTATTTTTATGTCAAATAATTTATACATATAACATGAAAAATAATTTGTGATCACACTTACACCATGATTTAACCCTGTCGTTGTGTTAATTCTTATATGAATGACCTAGGAGAATATTCTTCCCTTTTTGTTCTTTTTTTTTAGATATTTTTTAAGTTGTAGCTGGACACAATACCTTTGTTTTAGTTTTATGAGATGCTGAGAATCTAACCCAGTGTCTGGCTTGTGCTAGGCGAGAGCGCTGTACCACTGAGCCACAAACCCAGCCCCTCCCTTTTTATTCTTCAGGATTATTATGGGGGGAGAACATAAAAAATTCCCATTTGTGAATCTAAACTAAATTTCCTATGTACATATATGAATATGCTGCAGTGACTCTTACCATCGTGCATATCCCAAAACACTAATTAAAAAAAAAACAAAAAAAACTCTAAGTAAATGGCACAAAGATCAGTAAAGCAGAGGGAAAAAGACGGGCAAGGAGGAGATAGAGGTAAAGGGAGTACAGGGAACTAAATTAGAGCATTTATATTTATGGCAGAATGAATCCTAATGTTATCTATAGCTAAAAAGAACCATTTTTTTTTAATTCACATTTTTTTCCACAATACATGTAACCAGTCACTTTTAATTATAAATACTTATAAATGGTGGCTAGGATTAAATATACCCAAGGCAGTAATGGAAAACCTTACTAGGCCTGACATTTCTTTATTCACAAATAGTTAAGCTCTATTTCTTGGTAGCCTGTACCCCATTGTAATGATTTCTAGAACATCCTAACTTTTATGGGTACAATCATCAGAGCTTTTTTGTTCAATCATCTATGCATAATCATCTGACCATCCATGAATGGATTCTCCCTACCAAGGTAAAAAGGTTAATTCTTCTCTCTCTCTCTCTCTCTCTCTCTCTCTCTCTCTCTCTCTCTTGTTTTTCTCCATCCCTCCCTCCCTTCCTTCCTTCTTTCCTCCCTCCCTTCCTTCTTTCCTTCCTTCCTTTTTTTTTCATGTGTAAGGGTAGAATAGCATCTCTGCACTCTGTCAGAGGTCCTCCAAGGCAAACCTCAGCTTCAATGATTTGCTAGAGTGACCTACCGAACTCAGAAAAGACAAGCTGATATTTTCATAGCTATGGTTTATTATAGCAAGTGGACAAATGACAAAATCATCAAGGGAAGATATGCATAAAGTAGAGCCCACCAGAATCCATGTTTTGTAGTTGATTTCTTGTAAAGGAAGTATTTATGGTTGAAATCTCATATATTTCCCAAGTGCTGCTCTTAAGAATTCTTACATAGTCAGATTTTTTAGGATTTGATATAACAAAATAATTCAGAGTGAAAATATTTTTTTAAACTGCAAAGAATGAAATGTTACATGGCAATCAATATTTATGTTTTATTCTTCCCTTATTAAAATAAAAACATTAAACACCATTATTTCTTTAGAGCATTCTGCAATCTCCAGAGAAACAGAATCAATTGGGAAAACACCACACACACACACACACACACACACACAAACATACACACACACAATGATACATGTTATAGTATATCATTTTGTATATTATATGTAATATATTTTACATATTAATATAAATATTTATCTTACAAAATAGGCTTTATATTGTGGAGTCTAGTGAGTGTAAATTTCTAGCCTGATTCAGGCAGGGGAAGATCATAGAAGAGTCTTGAGGTGTAAAACCACCCTCCTCAGGAAAACTCAGTTTTTGCCCTTAAAATCTTCAAGTAACGGGATGAGGCCTATGCTTCATTATAGACAGTAACTCCTTTACTCAAAATCACCCCATTGTAGATTTTGGCTACAACTACAAAATATATTGGCAGCAACACATAGATGAGTGTTCAATACTAACACCCAGACAAGTTTACACAAAAATTAACCGTGATAGGATAGATTAAAAAAATTAAGTGGAACATAAATTTATAAAAATGTGCATAATTAGACCAGAAAATGCTAACAGCTGGAGGCTGTCATCCAACAGCACTCCTTGAAGTTCAATGGAAAATTTTGTTCATGACTGACCTAGGAGTTCTCTTTAAGCTCACATAAAGTTTTGTCTACTGACTATAGTAAAACTATTTGTAGTGTTTTGTGATCAGACATTAAAAACCAAAGAAGTAAATCAGACATTTATATGTTCCAGAATGAAAGGCATATCATTAGTTCATGGCCAACATGAATGTCACAGGTTGCAAGAATTACATCTTACCAGAGTAAGAGACTTGTGAAGAACACTAAAAACAAAACAGCCAATGCTTTTAATAGTCTCTTCAGAAAATGAAGAAAAACAGAAGAGCTAATTATAGCTTATGGAATTTTAGAACTCATAAATGACTGTAAATTGCCATTTCCGTATGTATTGTTTATCAATTAGAATAATGTATTGTTTATCAATTAGAATAATCAGAGATAATTAAAATAATAAAATTAATATTATTTTGACGTAATCAGAGCTAAAAATTCTTGACAGATACTGTGAAATAATTATACTGTTCTGAGTAATATTTGTCCTCTAGATCTAGGTGGCAATCTACCGAGGAATTTTAAAAAGTATCATTGCAAACATAAGCAATAATCATGAGTCTAAGACACACTTGGGAAATATAGAAATTAATGCTGCATCAATATTTTTTAAAAATAAAGAAAATGTATTTTATAGACCAGGACTATTCAATAGGATAATATAGCAGAATACATTTTGAATATTAATTTTTCTAGCAGAGTGTGATGGTGCATACCTGTAATCCCAGTGGCTCAGAAGGCTGAGGTAGGAGAAGGATCACAAGTTCAAAGCCAGCCTCTGCAATTTAACTAGGCCCTAAGCAATTTAGGGAGAACTTGTCTCTAAATAAAATATATAAAAAGGGCTGGGGATGTGTCTCAGTGATTAAGTCTCTCTGAGTTCAATCTCAGAGAGAGAGAGAGAGAGAGAGAGAGAGAGAGAGAGAGAGAGAGATTCTTTATGTCAAAATATACCACAGTTTATTTTAATTACAATATTTTAATTTTTATTTCTTGTTAGAATAATGTAAACAATGATTTTTTAGTATTATTTGAAGTTTTGAATTCAACCTAAATTTTTATACCTACCTAGTTAAATCACATTTAAGGTTTTTCTTTTCATCAGTTAGCTTATTTATTTGCAGTATCATATTTATTTGCAGTATCACTGAGCAAAAGTAAATCCCAATGCTATTTTTTCTTTGGTCATTAAATATTTTCTCGTATGCATTCCTTCTCCATCAGGATAAATTGGAACATAAGTTAACATCACAGGAAATCTTTGGAGAACTTTTCACAGAATAATCGATAAGTTTTATATAAGCATAAACTAGTTCAATTAATTGTCTTCTATTTATTTTAACAGTTCTGTAAGATAGCAATTATAGTTCCTATTTTGTACCTATGTACTGTATGATTGTAAAATTGTATGACCATTTTCTCAGAGTTCACTTCAAAAAATAGAGCACAGATATTTTTAATATAATTTCCACTTTAAATTTTCGTGTTTAGAATTTGATCAAAAAATTATTTAGAGAAATCAAAACCCAAATTTTATAGATACTTTCAATTCTTCTTTGGCAAATATAAATGAGTCAAATATTTCCACCTGCAGGTTTGAATCCTTTTTTAGGTTGAAGATTATGAACATTTCCTCATAAGTTTAGAAATCATTGAAGACAAAACTTGTGCAAAGTATTGAGCAATATCTCACCTTTCATAATTATTCATTGCTAGTGTAAGAAAGACATTTTATTGTCCATTGTTTCATGACTTATCTTCATTTAACTTTTTGTAGAGTGTATTTTAGTCTAGTTTTTCTTAATTTCTATCAATTTTTCCATAATTAAAATATTGTATTTTTATTTTATAAAATAATTTTATTTTTGTGTTAAGAATCCAAGATATTTTATATGTGTTCAAGCTTATAAGCTCACA
Source organism: Marmota flaviventris (assembly GCF_047511675.1). Classification (NCBI taxonomy): domain Eukaryota; kingdom Metazoa; phylum Chordata; class Mammalia; order Rodentia; family Sciuridae; genus Marmota; species Marmota flaviventris. Next base: position 47,036,355 of record NC_092510.1, on the reverse strand, counting down.
TTCCATTGAAAATAATTTAAAATACTGTGATTAAACATGAAGTCCTTATTTCAGGTGACAATATTTATAAATCATTCTGATTGTCAAAAGAAGCTTCTTTCCAAAATCATATGTTTTCTAGAAATATCTCAATATAGTTAATGTAATGGTGTTCATTTTTTAATTCCTTAGGGTAAAAGGCAAGATTATTTATTTATTCTAAATTTACCATTATAATGTACCTTCTCCACACCTTAATCACATTGCTTATTTTTCACATAGACTGTAGATTTCCATAGTTCCTTTGGTATTGACTTTAATCTCATTCCATTTTGGTTGGATAATACATTAAAATTTTGAGACATGTTTAAGGGATTGACATGTAGTATAACCTAGAAATTTTTTCATGCATCTTTGACAAAAATATTCATCTGTTGATTTAGGGGTGATTTTTAACAAATCTGACATGTTTGCATAATTTTCAGTGTTGCTCAATTCTTCTATGCCTTTGTTGGTTTACTGTTTCCATTTTAAAATTGGGAGATTGAGGATTACAACTAATATTGTCAAATTATCCATTTATTTATTCAGTTGGCTTTTGCTTCAAGGATTTTGGAGTGCTGTTATTAGGTGCACATGTTTAAAATTATATTTTTTGTTGATTTGACTTACCATTACAAAATTCATTTATTGGTCTCAAGTAATACCATTTTGTTGGCTAGTCCATTTTGCCTGTTATTTCTTAAGTCAATCTTTCCAAGGTTTATCTTCTTACATCTTTTTACTTTTAAGATAGTGCATTGTAGATTCCAAAGTGGGTCTTTCATTTACTTATTTTATCAGATCATGTAATTTAATCCATTCTGTTTTGTTAACTTTGCCTTTTAATTGCAATGTTTCACCAATTTACATTGAATTTTTACTGATAATAGACTTTACATCTCACAATTTGGTATTTTTTTCTATATGCTTAGTTTTATATGTTCCTTTATTCATATATATATATATATATATATATATATATATATATATATGAATAAAACATGTGTGTATGAGCATTTTTAGTTAATTCCATGGATAATAAAAAACTTCTTTATACAAATAAAATTTTATTACTATATACTTGCTTTTAACAATATTAATGTAATGTGATTCTCTTCTTTTCTCCCTCCAGCTTTATGTTATTATCATAGTACAAATTAAATCTTTATTATGGGTTCATCAAAACTTTATAATTCATTTATATAATTTTCCTTTTAAATAGCATAAAAAAGAAAAACAAACAAAAAGCCATTTATATTGTCTTTCATATTTGACATGTAGTTACATTTTTGCTGTTTTTCTTTATTTCCTCCTTGGATTTGAGTCATACATACTGTCCTTTTATTTCATCCTAAAGGACTCTTACATTTCTTGTAGGGAAATTTCATTTCCAACACTTTCTCTTAATTTTTGACTTTTTGGGAATGCATTCATTCTTTTAATTTTTGTAGGATCATATTGCTGGATATAGAATTCTTGGTTAAGAATCCCTCTGGTGGAGTATAGTGGTACATCCCTGAAATCCCAGTTGCTGGGGAGGCTGAGGCAAGAGGATGATGAGTTTAAAGCCAGCCTCAACAAAAGCAAGGTGCTAATCAATTCAGTAAGATTCTGTCTCTAAATAAAATAGTGCTGGGGATGTTGGTCAAGTTCCCCTGAATTCACTGGTACCCCCACAAAAGAACAAAAAGAACAACAAAAAAATCCCTCTGTTAGGACTTTAAGTATACTGCATCATTGTCTACTTACTGCTATGGATTTTGAGTAGATATCAGCAATTATCATATTGAATATATTTTATATGAAAGGAGCTGTTTCTTGCTGTTTTCACTATCATTTATCTTTCAATATTTTGATTATAATGTGTATATGTATAGGTCTCTTCACATATTTTTTACTTTACATTTTGGATATGTAAATTAATGTTTTTCATATAATTTTGAAATTTTTGGTTCAATATTTATTCAATTATTTTTCATTCCCTTCTTCTATCTCCTTTGTTTCCATGAGTCTCATTTTACAAAAACTGCTATGCATCAGTGTCTACATGTCTAAGGCACTATTTATTTATTGTTTCCCACAATGACTAATCTAATCTCTACCTTCAATTTTACTAATTACTTTTCTGCATGCTTGAATCTTATGTAACCCCTTAATTAATGCTTCATTTCAGTCATTGTATTTTTCAATTCAAGAATTGCTTTTTATTTTTCTTTTCTTTGAAACTATGTTTCTTTTGTAATATCCCTTAGTAAGTTAGACATCATTCTCATAATTTCCTTTTGTTCTTTATAAATATTTTCTTATAATATTTTCAATCTATTTAGAAGAATTCATTGAAATCCATTATCTAATAAAAACACTATTTGGGCTTCATCAGGCTATTTCTATTATTTTTTTTCTCCTGCGTATGGTTAGTAATTTTTTATTTATTTGCACATCTTATATAATTTAATTATAACTACAATTTTTAAGTGATATAATGTTCCAGTTCTGGATTCTCCCTTCTCAAGATAATTTGTTTTTAATTGCTATTTGTTTTATATTATTGATGCTGAACTGTCTAGTATATTTTCTATCTAATTTTCTAAATTCCATTTATTGCTGTGCTGGGCACTAAAATTTATACTTTCCTGACTGTGTGTTCCGCTTGTGATAAAACAGAGATTTCTTTAAAGTGTTGAAACCAATAAATATCTACCCTCCTGAACACTCAGGAAAGTGGCTGACTGTCACAACCAACAAGATGTTTACTCAGTTTTCCCAAACTAGGCCGAGAGGGGATGGAGAAAAACAGACACAAAAGTAGAAAAAGCATGGCCTGGTGGATCAGCCTGCAACTGGTAGAGAGAGAGTGACTTATCACGATCAGGCTCAGCATGTATATTATATAGTCTTAAACATCAAAAGGATTTATTGTGAGAAAGTTTCTTCAAGATAAACAAAACCAAAGTTGTGGGTAAAACAGCCCATTAGGGCTTATCAGCTTGTGCCCATAACTCTTTTCATATGGGCAGATGGCATTTGGACTCAAAGCTATGAACTAATAAATTATGTGGCTCACACAGAATCCCCCACTTTAACAGGGCATGACCATCAACAGGGCTATTTTTGATGGGCACCTTCTCACTGAGAAATTCCCAACAGAGGTGTCAATCTCTGTCTCTAGGCAGTTCAAAGCAAAGATTCATTCACCACTCCCCACAGCTGAGAACTCTGTCTTAGCTTGGATAGTTCCTTCTTGGATAAATTCTCAAGTTCAGAGGTTAGGGCCTTTTTACATCTTTGTGAGGGTATAGGGAGCTCTGAAAAGACACACAGTCCTAAATATATGCAGAAATATGTGTATGGTCACCTCAAGTCCAAGGAATTCTTTTAACACTTTTTACCATTGCTATGGAAATAGGATTTGCTAGCTTTTCCTTTTAACATTTTTGGCTACACTGTTATTTTCTCAACTTTAACCACTTTAACCTAGCTCAGATAGCCACAAATGCACGTAAATAATTAACATCAACTGATTCCAGCAAATTCCCCCAGAGAGAAGCTTTTACAAACTGAATGATCTCTGGTTAAGCTCAGATAAAGACAACCTTGCCTATGGGTTCTTACATAGAAATATCAGAGTGGACAAAGATGACAATTGTCTTGGAGTAAGACCTTAAAGAGCTCTTACTCAGTTTTCTTGCCTCTAGTAAATACCTGAATAATGATTGTGACCCCCAAAAGTAAAGTATTTTAAATAAAAATGATACACCATGTTTGTTTGCCTCTGTCACTGCAAATTGAGATGCCATTTTTCATGATTGTTACAATGCATCTATTTCTAGTGTTCTGTTGTTGTTCTAGTCATAGAACTTGCTCTGTATCTCCACTTGATCAGTAGTGGTGGTGTGCCTTCATTTAAAGGGTTTTGATTTGCCATCCTAGAGAAGGTTGAGGAGTATTTTTTCAGTTTCTGTAAATAAAAGACATTAAGAAAAGGAGTTACCTTTTATAGGATCATTGGCATCCTCTGGCAGCTACACACATGCGCACTTTCTCCCTATCTCTCTTGCACTTTCTCTCTCCCTTGCCTTCTCCTTTGTATCTCACTATAATGCAGTTTAAACATAATACTCTCTTTCCCCCCCCCCCAATACCATTGTTCTCTGTGTTATATCATTACACATCCTCTGACATCAAAAGTTATCTCAGAATGCTCTTGTTTGGCCATTTACTATAAAATGGGTTAGCTATATTGTTTGAAAACAGGCCAGATAAGAAAAATAAATAAGTTGTTAGGTTTTATTTCCATTGCTTTTATAGCTATCTAATCAGCATGTACCTATAAAAACAGAGTAATTTTGTCGCACTAACATAACTAAGAAAAATGTCCTTAGGCAAGACAAATAATAGGCAATTTTGTCCATAATCTGATTTGCCTATGATGAAAAAGTTCAACTCTAATTTTATTATACTGATAGGCTTAGTATAATCACAAAATGAAAAATAAATAAGGATTTCTGTAAAAATATTATTTAACAAATAAATTGTGTTTCTTTGTAAGCTGAACTCCATATTTTAGAATTCATTAACTTTCTCATGTGTGGCTACTAATAATGTTAACTGTTTTAATAATTAAAATGTAACTGGTCTAGGGAAAATATTTATCAAAATGTGGTGGAGCAGATTATCTTGCCTTCTATTCTTTCTGCAGGAACAGCTAGGCATACAGCTCACTCTATTTAGAGGGTGTGTGGTGCATTAGTATGTGTATGTATTTGTCAGCCCTCATATAGTTTGCAGCACCATTTTTAATCACTTCCAAGGTAAGGTTTTTGTTTACCAGTCTTTTGAAATTAATCACTGTCATTGCATTGTTAAGAGAAAAAATAATAAGACATTGATGAAGTGGCTACAATTTGTGCAGAGTATATAAAAATTAGATTATGCAGAACCAGACCAAAAGCTTAAATATATTACTGCAGTAAGCCTTTTTCTGGTTGCCAAATGAAAAGTGGTGTTCAAGAAGGAAATAGACATCTCTTGCAAATACAAAATAGAAAAAAAAATTCTTCCACAGTTATATTCAAAGGGAACTCTTCTTATATATAACAGACACTCCACTGACTATTTCAGGACAAACTGGCAAGACAATAATAAGGTCGTTCAAATTTCTATAGTATGACTTGCTATTATTAATGTAGTGAAGGGTACACTGCTTCTAATTAATTTGGCAGAGGTGTGTTAAGAATTCAGATAGAGGGAGCATTTCTACCCTCAAGGAAAACAAACGTTTACAAGCAAATTCGTTTTAAAGGGTTGACATTTAAAAATAGAAACAACCTCCATATTTTCTTGTGTATCATTCTCTGTAATAGATTCTTATAATGGTTACTTTTTAATCTAATTTTGTTCCACACACTGTACTCATCTAATTTTTCAATACAACCTAGTTAGGTAAAGTCCTTTCATTATATCTTGCTTTATAGGTTAGTGGTTTGACAGTTAGAGACAGTAAGCAACTTGTCTAACATCACAGAGCCAGAATGTAGAGGAGGTATAATGTGAAGGTACAAATGTGACTGTTAAGTCTATAACCGCTAACCCCACATTGCTTATCACTGAAAATATCTGTTTGGATTGTGATATTTTGATATTGGTGTTTATTCTCTTCTTTATCACATAGTAAGAATTCGAGCACCAACTATGTGCCAAATAATGAATTAGACTTGAATTAGACTTGCAATCTTGTAAGAAAGATACATATGTCACTCAAAAACTGTGATGCATGCTTTGTGTTTATTTTCAAGCAAATGTTATTTTTTCACCCCTACTTAGAGGGTGCAATGTTATATGTTCATATATGTGTACAATGTGAAATGATTAAAAGAAGCTCACTAATATATATGTTATTTTTATGGTAAGGTGTTTGTAATTTAATTTCTTATTTATTTTGAAATATAAAATGTATTTTAATTGTCTATTATCACCTTGCTGTGCAACAGATCCCTTGTGAAGTGAAAATTTTGTACCCTTTGTCCCACAGAAGCCCATTTCCTTCCTTGCTCACTAGCCTTCAGTGTATGATAATGATTATTCTGTTCTCTACTTCTGTGAATTGATCTCTTTTAGATTCCATACAAAGTGAAATCATACAGTATTTGTCTTTCACTTTTTTTTTTATTTATCCCAGGTTCAGCCACATAGATGAAAATGACAGAATTTCTTATTTTTTAGGCTGATTAGTATTCCATTGTGTATAAATTCCACATTTTTTCTTCATCCATTTATCTGGTAATGAACACCTGGTTTGATATTGGACATTGTGAATAATACTACAATTTTCATGGAAGCGTGGACATCCCTTTGACACACGTATTTCAATTGATTTGGCTATATGCCCTAAAAGTGGAAGAACTGAATCATATGGTGGTTATACTTTTAAGCTTTGAGGAACCTCTGCACTGTTTTACATAATGGCTGTGCTAATGTACATTTCCACCAACAATGTATAAGAAAGAGTTCCCTTTTCTCCATATCCTCACCAATACTCGTTTTCATCTTTTTGATAAAAGACCTTCTAACAGGTGCAAGTTGGTACTTCATTGTTTTTTCTCAGTTCTTTAATCCAGATATTATTTTAACAACACTCCCAAGTCAGAACCAAGAAATTCTTATACCTGAGTAATTCCTAGTTGGGTTTCTGTAAGGAGTACAACTGAATAACTTCTAATGTTCCATCTGGCTATCCATGACTCCACAATCATTTTCAATTGTTCAGTTTGCTTGAAAAGAGTGAGGGTGCATATTAGCAGAGTATAGCTAACTTTTTACTGGGTAGCAAAAAAATTCAGGATTCTTCAAAAAAAAATCTAATGTTTTGGGGAATAGTGTGGCAGGCATGGGTGAAGTTAATCCATATTGCTTGAGCATGGACCAAAGTGTGTTTGCTGCCCAAGATTCAGGAATGATGTAGAAAACAAGGGAACATGCAATTCACTTTATGAAAAGGTATGGAGAGCAATAATGGATTCTAGAGTGGAATGGACATAGAAAGCAAACAGGTAAGATAGGACAAGACCCATTCCAAGCTTAAATAGATTCTCTCAACTAATTATGCACAGCTGCAAACCCCTTTTAAAAAAGGTAAAATTAAAGGTTGTAAGGAGCCTAAATTAATATTTTCAGATTGTTCTGTTTGTTCTCTTTCACAAATAACTGTATTTCTTTAGACTAATTCTGTCATATGATACTGCCCTCAGTATACTTGTTTTTATCTTCTCTTGATCTAGTCCCACTTTCCTTCACATTCACAGCACCCTGGTAGATCATAAACTTCCAGATTTTAAAAATGATTAAAACAAGAAAATCTAAATAATATATAATTTTAGTATAACACATATTTGAAAAAAAATCTAATTTAAAATAAAACAAAACAATGCTTAAAAAATTGGTACTATCTTTATCATAAAGAGTGAAGCAGATAAGAGAGAAAATGTGATCTAGAGAAGAACAGAAAAAATTTTTAAACTAAAAAAATAATGTTTTTCTTAACCTAGGTGGTTTATTTGTGGAGATTCATTTTGTTATTCTTCTTCAGACTTCTCATATATCCTAATAATTATTTTTGTTTACTACATATTTGGTAATAAAATTTATAATAATTATTAAAAAACATAAGACATAAAAAAGGATTTGTTACTTCAAAATGAGACAGGCAGACACACACACACACATACTGTAGTGGCTAATTTGAATTGTTAATTTGATTGGATAAGAGATACCAATAATTAAGAGGCTTATGGGTGTGTCTGTGAGGGTATATCTAGGAATGATTGGCATGTGGGATAGTCAACTGAAATGATGAGCCTCCTCAAGCATGGATTGGCTTAGGTTGAAGGCACCATGGGGTTTCCAGGGTCAAGGGGCCATGTTCTTCTGGGATTGGCTTAGGGTTATGGTAACATGGGGTAGGACACTAATGGGCATTGGGGGAGTTAACAGTAAGAGGAAGTACAGGAAAGCAAACTTATCTCATAAGATGGTGGCTAACATTTGAGATGGCTGCTCAGATGTTAAATCAATGTTCTATATATGGCCATTATGGATTATCCAGCTTCTGTTCATGTAAGACAACCTAATATGTGCCCCTTTTATAATAATACTTCTTGTTTATTCTGTTCCTCTAAAGAACCCTGACTAATACACTATTGTGCAATAAAATGCTTAATATGATCAGATGTAGTTGGGGGAGATTACAGGCTAGAGGAAATAAGAAGTGAATCTAACCAATCAGATCAGAAACAGAAATTTAATAATATTGTGAATATAGAAATTTGTACAGGTTCCTAAGATTACATAGGTGGGCATGGTAAATTTTTAAATAACAATATAATAAAATGCTAACCAGATATTTTATCAATTTATGACAATAAAAATGTTGTCTGTATCTAGGAAGGCAGTAAGTATTTTATATATTCCACAAATGTTTGTTAAGTATGCCATTTGTTGGGCATCAATTCTAGATACTAGTGGATGAAGAGAAAGACACAATAATTCTTTCCTTCATGGTACCTGAATTTTTGGACAGGAAATTAAACTAAAAACATATTCAATTTTTTTATAATAATAAAACAAGATATTGAGAATGATATAGCAGATAGCATGCATGGGGGTAATAAGGAGGTAAAAAAATCAAATGGGACTGTTGGAAAAATCACCCAAGACAATAGAGCAAAGAGCAAATATGAGAGCAAGTAGCATGCAGCCAAATAGAAGTGCAAGTGCCATTTCCATCCAGATGGGGTGTGTCTGCTGTATTTGATGAATACGTGGATCCATTATTGTGGATCAGTGTAACTGGAACAGTGGAAAGAGATGAGATAGAGAGGTGGGAAACACCATAAAAGTGTTTGTAGATCTTTTAATGATTCTGGCTGATGCTGAGTGTGGCGAGCCAAGAAGTGACTTGTTCTAACTTGTATTAACCATTTATGAATTCTGAAGACAGATAACATTAAACTACTGTAATCATTTAGGTGAAATATAGTGTTGGCCTTGACCATGGCAATTTCAGTGAATGTGATGAGGATTTTTAGGCATATTTTAAATCCTACAAAATTTATTAACTGATTAAATGAGGAGAGTAAGAAAGAGAAGGAAGTTGAAGCTGATTTTTATCCTTTGGGAGTTTGTTTTCTCCTAAATAATGGGAATAACTGATTTCCCACTATTCTAGATGAAAATGATTTTGGAAAGAGAAAATATAGTAAAAGTTCACAAGCAATATTTGGTATATTTTTCAGTCAGCTTTTCATTACTGTGACCAAAATACCTGTAAATTTCTGCATAAACATTAGAACTTAGAGAATGAAATAACTTAGAGAATGAAAACTTTATTTGGGTTCATGGTATCAGAGGTAAAGTTCATGGTGGGCCAAGTCCACTGTTCTCAGCCACATAATGTTGGAGATGCCACTGGAGGAAAGATGCTCCACTCATGGTGGGTTAGGAAGCAAAGAAGGGGATGAGTGAGGCACAGAGAAGCACAGAGAAGATACACACTTTCACAGCACACCCCCAGTGACCTAACTCCTCTAGTTACACTCCACCTGTCTAAAATTACCATCCAATCAGACCATTCAAATTAAGATGAAGTGATTTATTTTACAGCTATATGATGAAGTCATTTTACCTTTTAATTTTCCTGCATTAAGACAGGAGATTTTGTGGGGCATCTCCTTTCCAAGCCAGAACATGATGTTACATGAGATGCCTTTTAGATATTCAAAAAGAAATGATGAATATGTTAGGAGTACAGAGAAGAGCTCTGGAATTAAAAATAAATAAATAAATAAAACTAAAATTTTGAGACATATCAACATATCTACATTGCTGAAAACCCACGTTCTGAATATAACTAATGGAATAGAATATGTTTTGAAAGGAGGGCAAATAGAAGTCATAGGAAGTGCCAAAGGGAGCAAAATATTTAATAACCAGCAAAGGAGACTGAATAGTGAACGGGTGGAAGGAACTAGAACAGGTGGAATGTGTCATCTGGGAAGCCAGCTGTAAAAAGCATTTTAAGGAAGAAAGAATGCTCAGAAGTGTCAACTGCTGTTGATAAATCAAGGAAGAGGAGGACTGAGTTTCTCTCTTCTCCCAGTGAGGTTCTCTTTAGGCATTAGAAGATTTACCACTGATTATACTTACCAAGGATTATTATTTTAGGAGAATCCTAAATTCAAAGATGAGGTCCTTTATTTAATCCTTTGTTTCATCCTCTGATTTACCTCATCAACTTTTTTATAATAGTAAAAATAGTAGTAATAAATATTTAATAAATATGTTTTACACACAATAATGTGAGAAGTGAATTATAAGATCTTGGCACTTTTTATTTTTTGAAAAAAAATGTGTGAACCTTGGTTTTTGCTTTCTTCAGAGTAGGAAATTGAGACTAAGTCAACTTAAGTTACTTATGTAATGTTACATAACAGTAAAAGACAAATTTTTTGGTAGTTTACTGCCTACCCCTTCACTTTCTATCCACCATTGCTTTATTTCCCTTACTACACACTTTCTGCAATAATATATGCTAACTCTTACCTGTACTTTTCAAAATTAACACATGCAGTTTAGGTTGAAGCCTAAATATTTCTTACTGACTTCAATTCAACTGTTATGGCCCTTCATCCTTTATAAAATAATTTCTTAAATTATCTTTCCTCTAAATATAATGGGAGTCTTAAGATGTAAACTATGTCCATGTTTTCATATTTGCATTCTACTACTTAATATAGTGACCAGAGCATAATAAATTATTAATAAATATATGTAAAAGTTAATATTTGTACATAAATATCAGATTTAACTCAAAAGATCACTATTAGGGGAAATATTTTCTAGTGCATTTTAGTTCTAAAAGTAAATATGGTCACTGCAAGGTCAGGTTTTAGGTTTTTCAGTAACTTACCTAATTTAGTTTTATTAATTTAATCCTTTATAATAATCTCATTTAAAATATAATTTATTCAAAATTTTAAGTAGAGTTTCCTGATATGGGAAAAGTAAAAATAATATATTGAAGGAAGAAAATTAGATAACATTAAGATACCTGTAAGTACTGTATTTATTTTGTCTTAATTTTAATTCTTAATTGTGATAGTCAGCTTTTTGTTACTATGACCAAAATATTTAACAAGGAAATTTAGAGGAGGAAAAGTTTATTTTGGCTCATGATTTCAGAAATGCAGTTTATGATTGGTTGACTCCTTTGCTCTTGGCCTGAGGTAATAAGGCATAATATCATGGAGGAAAGGTGTGGTGGAGAAGTACTGCTCCACCCATGATAGTCAGGAAACAGAAAGATAGAGGGGCAGAAGACGCAGAGAAGATGAACATATCCAGGGCACATTCCCAGTAATCTACCCCTTCCAACCACACACCACCTGCCCACAGTTTTCCTCCAGCTAATCCATACAAACTAGGATGGATTGATTAGGTCACAAATCTCATAATCCAATCATTTTACCTCTGTAAATTTCTGCATTAACATTAGAACTTTTGGGGGACACCTCGGACCCAAACTTGGCATCAATAAAATGAAATTAATGACAAAATATTCTTAAATATATAGAAAGATGAATGATTATTGTTGTAATATGTATTCTGCTGGATTTCTATCTCTTATGATTATTATCTCTGAGTTATTATGGATTTCAAACTCCAAAATAAGATAGCATAAGCCTGTATCTTATTTTTGTTCTCTGTTAAACAAATCCTAAACTTGTTAATGATGCAAGAGACAAAGTTGGTGAGGAGACATGACAAAATATGCCCAAGTATATCCAGTGTTTTGGGAAGCCTGATTAGTTCTCATTTCATGCTCCTTCTCCCAAAGGAAGCAGATAGGCAGAATCCAGTCATAGTTGGTAGCCTGACGGGGGAAGTTTCTTTATCTAATAAAATTCTCCTGCTTCTTAAAGACTCTGGCAGAAGAGAGGTACTGAAAAGGGTTGACTCCATACTGTGCACTGAGGAATATCGGGCAAGCTCCAGCCTTCTAAACTTCTTTCGCCACTTCAAGCATTAACAGCAGGGATCAGTGGGAACCCCAGGGGCAACAGATATCATCTAGATCAAAATAATACCACAAAGGCTCTGAAATCTAACCTGTCATTGTAACCACAGCTCATAAAAGTAAGACAAGAGTCATATGCTAAACCTAATCAAGGTGACTAACAGGAAAAAAAAAAAAAAGTTTAATAACTAAGTAGGACCCAGATTCTACTCACATAATATACAAAATATCCAAAGAACCACTAAAAATCACTTATCACACCAAGAAAAAAGGAAAATTACAATGCAAATGACAAAAGGCATTCAACATATGCCAATATTATGGTGAATTGGATGATAGAATTATCTGATAAGGATTATAAACCACATCTCGAAAAATTCTTCAGTGAACAAATATATAGTATCTTGATAAAAATTTAAAACTTTAAGCAAGGAATAACATGGCAATTACAGATCTGAAAAGTACAGTAATAACATAAAAATATTCAGTGGATGTGATAGACTGCAAATGACAAATGATTAAATAAGTGAACTTGAAAAATCAACAGAACTCACCCAATCTGAACAAAATAAATGAAACAGACTGGATAAAATGACCAAAACCTAAGACACTAATGGGACTGAATAAAAAAAAAAAATACAATATTTATATCACCAGAATCCCAGAAGAAAAGGAGAGTGATTGAAGGAGTGTTTGAAAAATAATGGATGAAAACTTCTCAAATTTGACAAAAAGCAAAAACTAAACAATCCATAAGGCTATTTCTTGAGTTCACACAAGATAATCCCAAAGAAATACACTCCAATACACATTATAAATAACAATTAGCAAATAAAAGACAAAAATGTTTTGAACAACCAATAAAAAAAAAAATTGAAAGCAGTCAGAGAGAACTCATGCATTTCCTATGAAGACACAGCAATTTGAATTTCAATAGATTTATTATGGAGGCCAGAAGGAAATGCTGAAAGAAGACAACTGTGAGCAGTGAGTTCATAAAATTATCCTTCAGAAGTGAAGTGTCACAAACTGGCTGGGCTGGCAAGATGAGCTGGGTTCAAAGGAGCTGGCTGCAGCAATAAACCGAGAAAAGACACTACGCAAAACATGAAAATGACTTTCAAGGGTGGGACTGCTCTGTAACTCAAAGGTTGGCTCCACACTGGATAACGCTGGAAGGAGCAAGAGAGTGAGCACACCCCAAACCTCCCTATTTATTGGGAGAAGACATTCCATAGAATATTCCGCTCAAATAAGGCAAGGGGTAAGGTTTCCAATGGTGGAGTCCTGCTTGGTGGTGTCTTGTGGTCAGCAGATTGATTGACATCTTGGCAATTCACACCCACTCAGGTGCTGTGTGGGATTACAGAGTGAGAGGAAAGGCACATTTGTGTCACACGGCCCAATCAGCATGCAATGCCAGACGAGTCCCCTCATATGTTCAAGGGCTCATAGCTCACACACACAGCCCATGAATGGCTCTCAACAGTGAAGAGTAGCTAAATAGTGTCTCAGATAAATAAAAGTTAATATAGATTCTTGTCACATTGATTTTGACACTAGGTTTGTAATTCAAAATTGAAATAAAGTATTGAAGTTTTCAGTATTTTAAAGTATCTTCAACTTCTTTTTTTCATATTGTAAATAAGACTGGTGAGTTAAAACATTTTTCTTTGATTACACGATTTCTCTTGTCCGATTTACATTTACACATCTTTAAACTTTTCATAATTTTGTGTAATGGTTGACTATATAGTCAGAAAGTGTTTAAAAATATATCAAAACAGAAAGTAGAAAAAATTCTTGTAGTGAATATAAATTTCCATGTAAGTTTACAACACTTTCTCAAAGAAACGATAAGCCCAAATAAACCATAAATATATGTACATTTGTAATGTTTGATAGAATATGCTGATATTTTCTGTCATTGATAATTCTTTACTTTGTTATGAAAGCCCTACATACATAAGGAACTGTGATGGTTTAACAGTAAGTCTTTGAGCCTTACCTTAGGCTGCTAAGCCTGGTTTAGATCCTAGGTCCCAGGGTTCACTAACCTAATTTTGCATAATCGAGTTAAAAACTGCTTCATGATTTTCTCATTTAAAAATAAAAAATACATATTTATTATCATAGTTGATGAGACTCTTTCATGAGATAATTCATGTAACTTATCCTTATCATGATGTCTGGCATATTTCAGATAGTTAAAATGGTTTCACAAAAATTATACAAATGAGGAAACTCAATCTAAAAAATTTACCTGATTCGCTCAATCATCAGGATACAGATGAAAGAAGTAGTACAAAGATACAGTAGTCAGAGTTCACTCAATTATTCTAGCTCTTTTTTCTACTTCAAGAAAAATGGGAATTGTTACTGATTTTAAAACAAATACAAATTTCTTTAAAAGCAGGTAATGAGAAATCTAGCTTGTATTAACCATCTTTGAATCATGATAACCTTACATAGTTGTCAAGAAATATTTGTTACTTAACAAATATTGGTTAAATGCATAAATGAACAGTTGAATATATTACTTTTTTGATGAATATATGTAGTTTTAGTTCATCCTCATTTCTAGTCTCACAGAAATAAACAAATACCTTCTTCTCTATTATGAATTATTTAATATTGAGTGTGTTAAAAGGCAGAACCCAAATTCACATTTAAAAAAATTAGAATAAAATTCTGTAACAGTCAAATTTTGCATCATATTTGATTAATTATAACTGAAGGTAAATGTACTATTTTATGCTCTTTGAAATAACTTACTAATATTTTTCACAGTACCTTTTCCTTTTCTAAAAAGATTCATAGTTCATTCAATAATGTATAATTTCTCCCTTCAAACTGAACTCATGAAATGCAGCACTTAAATTGGTAGTACATGCATCATTTTTCATGTTCAGCTTAGGATTAAATTTCTCTACATGATTCCTTAAGAAATATTGCCAACTTGGCTTCAAGGTTGTAGGGTAGACACTTGGAGATTAGAATTCTGCACTAGTGGTTGAAAAATAGTTAAACGTGAAGATTTCTGCTGGTGGTATATTAGTGCTCTCTGAAACATGTAAAGTCACTCAGCCATGGCTAATGTGTAAAAATCATAAAATGCTTATATGCAGGATGGCGTAAAGAGTTAATTGTAGGAACATGAAGAGATTTGGAATGCAACAGAGATGTATCATGCAGCAAGTGTTGAATAAACCACAGGTAATGCAACATGAGAATATGGTTTTAATAAAATAAGAGTGTCACAATATTCAGGTCTTCAATACTATGCATAATGCAGAACAGAATGGTTGGAACATGGAGGAATTCAGTAAAAATTCAGAAATGTGTCATGGATTTAGCTCTTCTATCATTTTAGATTTTCTTCTTATATAATTTTTCTGACTTGTCTGAAATAGGAATTTAGTTCCTTGAAACAGATTCAGCATTTTTATAGGAGACACAGAATCTTTTATAAGATGTAAGATGAGGAAAGTAGTAATGTTAAAATTCCGACTATGCAGTCATTAATAAATGGTTTCCTCTGTTTTAAAAATATTTTTAAGTTGTTGATGGCCATTTATTTAATTTATGTATTTATCTACCAATTTATTTATGTATTTACATGTGGTGCTGAGAATCAAACCCAGCACCTCATGCATGCTGAATAAGTGCACTGCTGCTGAGCCACAGCATCAGCCCAAATGGACTCCTCCTTTTAGGGCCATGGATGAGCAGAACAGCCCATTCTGACTCAATTTATTCTCCTGGTGCGTTCTTCCTGTGCGCTTTCCATTATTGTTGTTTCATGACACATTTCTACATATAGTAGGAAGGATTTAGAATCTAGACACTTCTAGAAGCATATTATAAAACAAATACATGTCATTCTTTTAAACTTTGGAATACAACTGATAGTCTTTGGCAAAGCAATGTAAGTATTTTTCACTGGATACTTACATCTTTGTGACCAATTGTATTACATTTTTTCCTTCATATTCAGGATCTCCAACAAATTAGATAAACTGAAAGCCCATAAATACTTGAGGTAATTCACTAGAGTTTCAATGAATAATCAATGTAACATAGTAAATAATAAAACATATGCAGCTGAACATTTTAAGTTTAGTGGAAAGTTTGGGAAGCGTGAGGAACAACCTTATAAATCTTAAATCATAGAAATAAAAAGGGACGAATACACAACAACCCTAGCAGTAATATATATTCTAACATTCCAGAGAGTTCATATTTTGTATGTTTAATAAAATGTGCAGCTTATTCCACCTGTTATATAAGGGAGAATGTTATAGACATAAGAGTAAGTACAAAAATACTATATGATAAAAACATAGATAAGGGGATTTTTTTTTAATACTATGATTAGGCAGGCAGGCAGGGACAGGGTGAATTGCTAAATGATTAGGGAGTAAGTTGTATTCAAACTAAGCTTTGAAAATGAACAAAATTAGATTCTGGATCTTAGAATTTAAGCACTCTGACTTTCTATATTAGGTAATAATATAATTAATTGCAAAGATCAAATGAAGATTATTAACAAGATAGACAAAGATCTGTGATAAATGTTTTCATTTCAGTAGTGCACACAAACAGCATATAAGTTGTTTCCACATCTTATAAAGGAGAAAATATCAAAAGAGAGAAAGCTTCACTCAATCATAAATGTAGCACCCACTTTTCAATTTTGAATCTACAAAACTTAAGACACAAATAACTGAATATGGTATTGAGAGAACAATCAAGTCAAATGTTAGATATAATGCCATTCTCAGATTATAAAATAATGAATTCTGTTGGGTCTAAATAAAGATGCTACAAGGGGAAACTTTTGCTTTTCTTTTTTTCTTGGAAAATCAATTATAAAACACAGGGGTAAAAGATTAAAAAAATTATGACAGTGTCTTCAGAGCCTTTAAATCAAGAATATATATTGCAAATATTCACAAAATAATAGTGTATAGCACTTTTCAAACTTGTTTGAAAAATTCCAATGGAAGCATTACCTCATATTTAAGATAGTTATCTATCACCTGCCTCATTTATTTTTCTCAGTCTGTCTTGAGATTGGTGTTTGTTGGTACTCTGTTTGGTAATGTTCTATTACTCTCTCATAACAGGAACATATAAGCTATAAATCATAATAGGCATTCCATGCTGTAGGATTATAAGATTCTGGGTAAAATTTAAAATATTTTATTTAAAATAACCATCATAAGCAAGATGTGCACAGACACAAGACTCTTCCAGTGATAGATGAAATCACTTTTGATATTGAGACAACTATTGATAAGGAGCATGTCAATAGAGGTATGCAAGCTTTCAGTAGTTGACTTAGCTAGTTCCAGCCTCCCTGAACTGTAATATTGCAGGGATACAACATCTGCTTCATAAAAAGAAGTATTTATTGGTTTAAAAAACCTCAAAATTCCAATGGAAGCACTACCTCATGTTTAAGACAGTTATCTATCAAAACATTGAGTAAAACTTTCACAATGAACCTCTATTACAGTTCAGAGTGTATCCTCTAGTCCTTATGAATTCAGACAAAAGGGAGAAAAAAAATCTCTCATAAATGTTGGGTATAGTTTTAAAGAAAGAGAACTAATGGAGAATATCCAAACTATTTCAAGAGAATAGAAATTTCAAATAATATAGAAGAGCAACAGTGAAAACATTAAATATAAGAGAAAGAATAACATCAGTGGTTTCAGGCAAGGGACATAAATACACAACTGATGCCATGAACGTTTGGAAACACTGGGGATGTAACAATGGAGAGGAGCTTCCAGACAGAATTTTATCATCATCTCCCAAATAGGAAGCTGAAGCAAAGAGGCCTGGCCAGCTGCGGAACTAAAGAAAAGGCAGCCTAGAAAAGGTCTGCCATTGGAACTGAGCAACAGCATAAATGATTATTGCTATTTAATATTTTGAGAAGAAAAAAATCTTCTTGTGGGTAGAGACTAAAATTAAATGTTCCAGCACTTACATTGTGTGAGACTCATCCAAAAACATTCCTAAAATGACAGCACTCCAGGGATGCACAGAAATATTTTTAAAACACCTCCTCTTCAGCAAACTTCCAGGGAAAAGGCAGCCCCCTTCACCACACACACACACACACACACACACACACACACACATACACACAGGCACACACAGGCAAACACAAAGAATAAACACAATTAGCTAAAAGATTAACACTCCAAAAATGTCAGGTAATACCACAATTTGAAAAGAGATTATAAAATTATATTTTAAGTAGTTGAATAAAACAAATATATTTTTTAATGAAAAAAATAGAAGAACAAAACTACTGCACTGGATTGAGAAGTTGACCAAAACACATTCCCTTTCTAATACTCCTGTAAATCTCACTCATAAAAAAACAACAACAACAACAACAAAAAAAAAAACAACAAAAAAAAACCAAAAAAAAAAAAAAACAGGAGCATTGTCTCCCTGCTATTTTGTTTTGTATTACTTTGTTAGCTTGCTTTTGTTTATATAATGTGGCAGTAGTGATATACCAGTCCTGAGAAAAGATCTGAAGAGGTTTTTCATCTTTCTGCCCTTCATCTTGAAACACTGACACTGACATATATGAAAGTCTAGGATGGCTGAATAATGAGGAACCACATGGAGCAGAGACAAACCATTCAACCTGAGGCCCTTAACACCATCCAGGAAGCCAAATTTTCATCTATGTGTTCCAGAAGAAAACAAATCAAAATAAAACAACAACAACAACAAAAATAATTAGCTGAGCCTAATCTAAATTTCCAAATGACATAATTGTATGATACATGCATGCATGCCTTATTATTGTTTTAAGCCACTAATTTTGGGGTAGTTGTTTTTACAGGGGAATAAAAAACCTGTGGCACAAGTGAGGTTGAAATGCAAAACAGTAGATATATATTTTTTGAAAAATTAAAATCTAATCTTAGAAACAGACATGTACTGTACTTCAGAGAATTAAAAAGGTAATTTTTACTTCAGAGGCTGGGGATAAACCAGTCTAATGAATAGAATTTAACTTAATTCAATAAGGCTATTCATTCAGTTTAAAAACAGTTAAGATTCAGCTTCTTTTGTGCCAATTATGGAATCTGTCAAAATGGAAAAGAAATCTAATAGGACATGTGATTTACTTACCTAATTCAACTTGTTTATGGTGAAAGCTGGAAGAAGTAATGGATCAACTCTCTAAAGAAAAGACTAAGAAAAACAGATTTCAGGTTCAGTCTATGTTGCTGCAGATGTTCCTATACCACATACATAGACCAGTACTCAACAGCCAGTGGTGACCATCATGCATAAGAAAAGTGGTAAAGTATCCAAACTAATGTTCTCTCAGCCCTGTATAGAATAATAGGATGTGCAAGTAAAGTACTTAAATGAGGGTAAAAATCTTTGTAGAGTCTAATTTTGTAAAAATCTGTGCTGTGAGATGGGTGAAACATACTAAAATGAACCAAATATTTCCGCCATCTTGGAATTTTCTGCCACATTGATGGCTATTTACAGGACAGAAACAATTTGAATGACAGCTGATTTTTCATCTAGACCATGAAGGCAAGAAATAAGTGCTATATTATTTAAGAGTTCTGAAAGATTCTAACTGTGACTTCTGTCTTTTACTTCTAATGAATATATCATTCAAAAATGAAGAAGAATTTAATATCACATCAGACAAATGAAAACTAAAAATTTGTCATTGTGTAACTGCTCTTACAGAGTAGATTAGAGTCCTCCAATCAGAAAAAAGAAAATAACATAGAAAGTCCTGGACTCTAATAAAATAAAAGGAAAAATAATTAATGGATAAAAATTAAGAAAAGTATTATAGACCATCTCTCTAGTCCTAAGGTTTTAAAATAATATTCACAGCGCACAGCAAAAATTACAACATCATGATGTGCTCAAGGCAATTGCCCTTAAAATGTGGAGAGAGTAAAAGGACCTAAGTGGAAATAAGATTTCTGCTTTTCACTTGAAATGCTGAAACATGGATAGCTGTAGATAGCAATAAGTTTTGTACATATGTATGTTTTAATATCAACAGCAAGCATTGGAAAGCCTATTGAAAGTCATGAATACTGTAAATATAACAAGATAGAATCCTCCAAAGAATCTTGTTTTTGTTTTTATTTATTTTTGTGTATCATTTATTAGTTATTTATTAGTTTTGTGGTTTCCATATGTGTCCAAACTTTTCCAGTAGCCTTTGATAAAAGAGAAAGACAAGAAAAAAGAAGGAGAGGAACAAACAAAACAAATGCAAATGGTATGATGACATATTTAAATATATATAAATGTTTTATATATATATTGCAAATATAAAATATTTACATATATACACTTATATAAATATAGATAGATTTATCCCAGAAGCCTGTGTGCAAATGTTATTATACTTTCACTTAAAATATATTTTAACTGTAGGAAAAAAAAGACTGAAATATATATTTTCTCAAATAAACAAATTCTAATAGTATAAATATGTTGAATATAAGGAATAGAAAAATTATACCATAAAAATTGTTAATAAAAACAATAAGTGACTATATTAATATCTGATAACAAGCACAATTCAGAGCATAGAAAATTAGTAGGAACACAAGACTATATTCTATAATGATAAAAAGGATGAAGCCACTGAGAAGCCACATCAACACAACAACAAAAATAACCAAACAAATATTAAAAGAACATCTTAAAATATATAACAAAAGCTAAAGGAGTTGAAAGGAGAAATAGGCAAATCCATCCATAAGTCTAGTCAGGAAAATTTAATACGGATCTATCTGCCACTGATAAAACTCTAGACAGAAAATTAGTGAGGGTTCGAAGAACTCAACAAAACTGTCAGCAGAAAGAGCTAATATATATTTGTAGAACACATCACCAAACAGTAACAGAAGAATTTTTTTTTAAATGCCTAGTGAGCTTTTATCAAGATACATGATATCTTGGATCATAAAGAAAACCCCAACAATTTAAAATAATTGAAAAACACATTATATGACCCATGACCACAATAGAATACAACCATAAATCAATAACAAAAAGGTAGAAATATTTTTAATATATGGAAATTAAAACACATAATTACAACTAGTAAGTGATACCCAAAAGTGGATAAAAACAAAAAAAATATTAAAAGCTAAAAACTAGTTCAACAACATTGAGATAAAAATACATAACAGTAAATATTTAAATTAGGAATGAAAAAATGTCTCAAAGTAATAACTTTAGTTCCTACCTCAAGGAACTAGAAAAAAACGGAACAGAGTAAACCTAAAGTAAGCAGGAGAGAAGAAACAAAGACCTGTGCAGAGATTAATGAAACTGAAATTAAGAAAAACAAAAATATCAATGAAACAAAAAACTGGACCTTTGAAAAACAAAGAAATTTATAAACCTGTATCAAAACTGAAAAAATAAATAAATACACAAATCATCGAAATTAGGATTAAATATAAGATATCATTACAGATCCAGGAGTCATTCAGAGAATAATAATTGAATAATATAAACAATTTAAAACTCATATCTTTCATTAATTAGGAAAATCTGAATAATTCCTCCAAATCACATACTACTAAAACTCAACTGATATAAAACGGGAAGTTTGTATAACACTGAAGCTATATTTTAAATTAATTTTAATTTAAAAACCTCAAAAACTAAATTTCCAGAATGAAATACTTTATGTGTGTATGCTACCAAATATTTATACAATAGGAAAGACAGTAGAGTGAATTGGACATAACTTTTCTATGTTCATATATAAATACACTACCAGTGAAACTCCATGTCATGTACAACCAGAAGAATGGGATGTTAATTAGAGTAGGTAATACTCCATGTATGTTAAGTATGTCAAAATGCACTTTATTATTAAGTATATTGGGAAAAAATAAAACAATAAAAAAGAAAGAACTAGTGCAAGTTCTACATAATCTCTCCCAGCAGACAGAAAGGAAGAAATCAAGAAAATGCCCAAACCTATTTTATATTGCCTGTAGTATTAACTTAATTTAAAACAAACAAACTAGACATGTTATTTAAAAAAAAAAAGTAAAAACAGAAAGGAAAGAAAAATAAGCTTTAGACAAACACTTTTCATGAATGTAGAATAAAAATAGTCAACAAACTATTAGGAAATTTAATCTAACAATGTTTAAAGATATATAACCTATCCCCATTTCTCTCTATTCTCCTCATGTCTGGTAATCACCATTCTACTCTCAACTTTGAAGAGAATAACTTTTTTAGATTCAATATATTAGTGAGGGCATGTTGCATTTGTGTTTCTGGGTCTGAATCATTTCGCTTACCATTGTATCCTTAGGTCTATATTTGCCTTTGCAAATGACAGAATGTCATGCTTTTATGTAGTTGAATAATATTATGTTGTGATTATATACAATTTTTTTTGCAATTCTAATGATGATACACACAAAGGTTGATTTCATTTCCTGGTTATTGTTAATAGTGCTGAAATCAACATGATAACACAGTTATCTCTTCAATAAACTGATTTCCATTTAAAAAAAAAATATACATCCAGTAGCATGATTGCTGGATCATATGGTAGGTGTATTTTTAAATATTTGAGGAATTTACATATTGTTTTTCATAATGAATGTATTAATTTACATTCTTACCAAGATTATATAAGATTTCTTCTTTCTCTGCACCTCATTAGTCTTTATTATTATTATTATTATTTTTAACAATAGTCACTATACTTGGGGTTAGTGATTATTACATTGTAAACTTGATTTGCATTTCCCTAATATTAGTTGTGTTGAGCATTTTTCTATGCTCTATTAATCATTTGTGTATATTATTTTATGAAATATCTATGAATAAGTTCTGGTATGTTATGGCACAGTAGAAGGAATGTAGTTAATGGCACATTGCATATTTCTTAAAAGAAAACAAGATTTTGAATTTACTTACCATAAAAATGGTAAATCTTTCAGGATATTGTATGATAATTACTCTGATTTGATCATTACCCAATACATACATGAGTCAAAAAATTGCATTTTATGGAATTAGTAAGTAAAAATGTTATATGTCAATAAAAAACTTTAATTTAAAATTTTTAAAAAGAATTGTAATTAACCAAATTGAATTTATTTCAAATACACAAGGCTAGTTCAACATGCCAAAAAATAGATTTCACTATATTACCATGCTAAAGTAGAAAAATGACACAAAACATTTAAAAATACAATAATAGTTATTTATTTAAAAAAAAGTCTCAGCAAGCTAATTTAACAAGGGACATTCAGAAAACACAATAATGAAATTTTGAATGTTTCTTTAACTATTCACTAAAGGTTTCCAATCTTACCTCTATTATTCAGTTTAATATTGGAAATTCTAGCTACTTATATAAAGGCAATGAAAAGGAATAAAAGCATACAAATTGGAAATAAAATATTACTCTCACTATTTGTAAATGACATAGAAAATCCCAAGGAATCTACCAAATAAAGTCATAGAATTATTGTGTTCCAAAATTTTGCAGGATATATAACATGCAGAAATAAGCACATTTCTAAATATGAAAAAATAGAAACTAAATTTAGGTGGAAACTAAAATTAAGAAACTATTTCCTTAATAATTATTTTAACAAAATTGAAAATAAATGAAATAGAGAACAATTAAATAGAGAAACATGTTTATGGTTTGGAAAACTCAACAAAGATGTAAATTCTACCCTTATTATTTGTGGGTTTAATACAAATCTAATGCAAATCATAGAAAGGTTTTTTTATAGATAGAATGCTAAGTTTTTATTATTCATCTTTATTGCTTTGTTCTGAATACATAAATTAGGTTTCTGTTCAGTACGGATTCTTAGTATTTACCTTACAGTGAATAACATGCATTTTGTTCCCTGTGTCTTTGCTTTTCTATTTATAGCACATGATGAGAATAAGGCAAATAGTCTACACATAAAAATCTATTGTATAGGCAAAAAGAAAGACATATATTTTTAAAACTTATTTACAGGAAAGGCTAGGCAGCTATGTTACTCTATCTTTTTGAGATATTCTTCTTGGAAATTTCTAGTATAATACATTAAAATTTAAATAATTTTCTTCAGGGAGAAAAGATCATTATTTCAGGTTTTACCACTTAGAAATTACTTATTTTTTTTCTTTTTCATTTGTTGAAGGGGACTTAGATTGGTTCTATAGTTCAGATATTGTGAATTGAGCTGCTATAAATATTGATGTGACTACATTACTGTAGTATGCTGATTTTAAGTACTTAGGGTATAAACCAAGGAGTGGGATAACTGGGTCAAGTGGTGATCAAATTTTCTGAGGAATTTCCATACCACTTTCCAGAGTGGTTGCACCAATTTGCAGTCTCATCAACAATGTATGAGTGTAACTTTTCCCCACATTCTTGCCAACATTTATTGTTATCTGTATTCTTGATAATCGCCATTCTTACTGGAGTAAGAAAAATCTCAGTGTAGTTTCAATTTGAATTTCTTTAACTTTTACAGATGTTGAACATTTTTATTTCATATATTTACTGACCAATTGTATATCTTCTTCTGTGATGTGTTTACTCAGTTCCTTTGCTCATTTATTGATTGTGTTATTTGGGTTCTTTGGTATTAAGTTATTTTAGTTCTTTATATATCCTGGAGAATAATGCTCTATCTGAGGTGCTGATGGCAAACATTTTCTCCCATTCTGTGGGTTCTCTCTTCGTATTCTTGATTGCTTCCTTGGCTGTGAAGAAGCTTTTCAGTTTGATTCCTTCCCATGTGTTGATTCTTAATTTTACTTCTTGTGTTTTAGGAGTCTTGTTAAGGAAGTCAGTTCCTAAGCTGATATGAAGTAGATTTGGGCCAACTTTTTCTTCTGTAAGGCACAAGAGTCTCTGTTGTAATGCCTAGGTCCTTGATACACTTTGAATTGAGTTTTGTGCAGGGTAAGAGACAGGAGTTTAATTTCATTTTGCTACATGTGGATTTCCAGTTTTCCCATCATTATTTATTGAGGAAGCTACCTTTTCTCCAATGTATGTTGTTGGCTTCTTTATCTAATGTCGCTAGCTGGCCAGGCTGGTGAGATGAGCTGGGTTCAAAGGAGTTGGCTATATCAATAACTAAGAAAATGGTAAAGAAACCACACAGCACATGAACATGAGTTTCTAAGAAAGAGGGCAGGATGGCTCAGTGACCCCTAAGGATCAACTCCATGCTGGGAAGTGAAGGAAAGAGCAAGAGAGTGAGCACACCCTAAAGCCTCCTACTTATTGGGGACAAGACATTTGATAGAATATTCTACCCACATAAGGCAAGAGGTAGAGTTTCGAAGGGTGGACACTTACTTGGTGATGTCTTATGGTCAGCAGATTGATTGACATCTTGGCAAGTCACTCCCATCTCAGGTGTTGTGTAGGATCACAGGAAGAGTAAGAGGAAAGGCATATTTGTGTTGCATAGCCCAATCAGCTTCTAATGCCAGACCAGTTCCCTCAGATGTGCATATCTAACACACACAGCCCCTGGATGGCTCGCGGCAATCTAATATGTATATTTGTGTGGGTTTTTCTCTGTGTCTTTTGTTCTGCACCATTGGCCTACATGTCTGTTTTGGTGCCAATACCATGTTGTTTTGTTACCATAGTCCTGTAATATAATTTAATGTCTGGTATTATGATATTTCCTGCTTCACTTTTCTTGCTAAGAATTGCTTTGGCTATATCTTATTTTTCCAATTGAATTTTAGGATTGCTTTCTCTATTTCTATGAGGAATGTTTTTGGAATTTTAATAGGGTTTTCATTAAATCTGTGTAGCACTTTTGGTAATATGGCCGTTTTGACAATGTTGATTCTTCCTACCCAAGAATATGGGGGATCTTTCCATCTTCTATGGTCTTCTTCATTTTCTTTCTGTAGTTTTTATTGTAGAGGTCTTTCACCTTTTTTGTTAAATTGTTTTCTAAATTTTGTTTTGTTTTGTTTTTGAGGCTCTTGTGAATAGGGTAGTTTACCCAATTTCTCTTTCAGTAGACTCATCACTGATGTATAGGGATGCAATTGATTTGTGGGTGTTAATTTTATATCCTCCTACTTTGCTGAATTCATTTATGAGCTCTTGAAGTTTTCTGGTGATGTTTTTTTGGGTGTTGGGTCTTCTATTCCCAGAATCATGTCATAGGCAAATAGTGATAGTTTGAGTTCTTCTTTTCCTCTTTGTATCCATTTAATTTCTTTCTTCTAATTGAGTTTCAAGGAAAACATTGAATAAAAGTGGTGAAAAAGGGCATCCTTGTCTTGTTCAAGTTCTTAAGGAGAATGCTTTCAATTTTTCTTTGTTTAGAATGATTTCGGCCTTGGGTTTAGCATATAAAGTTTTGTAACGTTGAGGTGTGTTCCTATAATCCCTAGTTTTTATAGTCTTTTGAACATAAAGGGGTGCTGTGTTCTTTCAATGCTTTTTCTGCATCTATTGACATAATCATATGATTCTTGTTTTTAAGTCTATTGATGTTATTAATTAATTTCTGCATGTTGAACCAGCCTTGCATTCCTGGGATGAACCCCACTTGATATGTTTTTGTATGCAGTTTGCCAGAAACTTTTGAGAATTTTTATGTATCCATTCATCTGAATGTTGGTATGAAGTTTTCTTTCATTGATTGTCTTTGTCAGGTTTTGCTATCAGGGTGATACTTGCTTCATAGAATAAGTTTGGAGGGTTTACTCCTATTCTATTGAGGTTTGGGGAGGTGAGATCATGAGCTCTCTGACCTCTTAAGTGGATTTATCCATTGATACTGTGTGCATTACCAGGAATTGGGCCCTAATTAGATGAAGTGTGTCCCTGGAAGCATGTGGTGGAACAGTTTAATCTACTACATGGCCCATTTTCAGCTTTCTGTCTCTCCTTTGCAGCAGCCTAGTGCAAAGAGACTATTTCACCATTCCCTTCTTCCATGATGTTTCTTTCTGCTTTGGAGCCTGCTGACCATAAACTGAATCTCTGAAAACTTTAGCTAAAATAAATGTTTCTTTCTGCAATTTGTTCTTGTAAGTTATTTTGTTCACCTTGACAAAAAACTAACACAGACTGTGATACATCAATATAATTTTTTATCACTTTTGTAAATTAAAGAACATTAATTATGTTCATATCAATAAATACAGAAATGACTTTATCACTTAAAAAAACCTTATAAACAAAACAAATAGAATTGATCTTAAGTTGCCAAAATAGCACTTATGTGAGACTATTTAACTGCAATCTACTTGTGATCAGAAAAATAAAAATGATGCCTATTAAGAAAATTTTAGGCTAAAACAGTGACCACAAACTTTCCTTAAAAGGTAGATAGTAAATATTTTACCCTTTGGTGACAAGAGGCAAAATTGAGGATACTATTAAGTAAAAATGCATGTAACTTTAAAAATATATGATCATTAAAAAACTTGAAGAACATTCTTAACGCCAGGGTCTGGAAGAAAAAAATAAAATTGTAACAGCAACTGGCCATGTATGCCCCATGGGTCATAGCTCACCAATTCCTGTAAAAGAAGAAAAGCCAAAGACACCAGTTGTCCACTAAAAAGTAAAACTGTTAAAGCTGTCTTTTCAAGATATTATCATTTTTTTAAAAATAAAATCTAATAAATATGTCTATGTTTTAAAACCAACTAAAATAGTAAAGGAAGATACTATTAATTATCAAAATCAACTACAAAGAATAAAAGTGAATTTAACCAATAATACACAAAATCAAACTTATATTAATAACATAGAAAGTTATTAAAATAAATCAAGAGTCATTGCTTGTTCTTTGATAAGACAACAGAATTTCAAAAAGTTTTTCACATTTCTTTATAAATGAAAACTCGCATTGATTTATTGGGAAATGCAATACTTATTTTATAATTTATATAATTTTCATGAAAGTTAAGTTCAATATAACAAAAAAAGTGATCCTTGTCCTACCAAATAACATTGTATACCAATTCAGAGTATAAAAGAGTGTGGCATTTTTCATGTTCATACAGCAGATTAATAAAAGAGAGATCAGACACAGAATCACTAATGTATAGTTACATATTTTGTTCAAACTTTGATATAATGAACATGTTTATGAGCACTAAAAATGCCAATAAACCCCTTCTTAATATTTCAAAATGAAATGGGAATAATATCCACAATTTTAGTGGGGCTCATAGATAAAGAAAAAGAAAAATCGGCAATCCCATTGTCAACTGGACAAATGCAAGACTAATCATGAGTTTTCACTTTATGTCAGTGTGATTAAATTGAAGTGTTATATTATTGGTAGAAGTGTCAGAAATATGGGGAGGTGAAAATTCTAATGCACTTCCAATAGGAGTGTAGACTGCTGCTTGTGTTCTGGAAGGCAATTTGAGACTTCTTGGTTAAATTAAGAAGAAAAAGAACATATGATTCAAAATTTTGCAAATGTGTTGCAAGCTATTCTTACTACATAGAGCATCATGCTCTGTAATTCTCTTTATTTCCTTGATCTCATACAAACCCACACACTGTTGGTCTGGCAATAATTGTTTTTCTAAATAATTACAATATAGTGTATCTTCTAATAACGCTGTTGCATTCTTGTTCTTTAATGAGTTTTGTAGACTCACCTCATTATATTAGACTAGGTAGGTATCTTGTTTTTATAGGAAGCTCATTAACAAATAATCTGTAACTAATAATTATTTCTATAGAAAACCAAGTTCAATATATTATGCTGATTTTTACCTATCACAATTCCAGAAATAATTTTCTAATTTTGTCCTGCATAATATTTAGTTTCTCAATTCCTGTACAGTAATTATAATAGTTGAATACTATGAAAACAGTAAAGCACTACCTAAATATTTAGTAAAAAATATTAAATCTTTATACAAATATATAATAAAATTGCTCTTTTGTCCAAGAATAAAACCTCAAATGAACTGTTTAAAATAAAGTGACTCATTTTCCATTACATTGAGAAAAGCAAATAGCCTCAATTGAACTTTTTTTGATGAAATAGTTCTTAAGACAGACCATTTGGGCTAGGGATGTGGCTCAAGCGGTAGTGCACTCACCTGGCATGCGTGCGGCGCCGGTTAGATCCTCAGCACCACATACAAATAAAGATGTTGTGTCCGCAGAAAACTAAAAAATAAATATTAAAAAATTCTCTCTCTCTCTCTCTCTCTCTCTCTCTCTCTCTCTCTCTCTCTCTCTCTCTCTCTTTCTATCTCTCTCTTTCTACAAAAAAAAAAAAAGACCATTTACATTTTTTGGCTAACTACTCAATGATTATTTATTTTTGTCTATATATTAAATCTTCAAGAATACATTAGAATCTCAGAGTATTTATTCAGAAACTCTTTGGACAGTAAACAATTGTCGTTTAATTAGGAAAACACTAACAAAAAAATAACATCCATATGACTTAAATGGAGGAAGGCTCTTAGACAAGTGAATGGAATTTTTGTTCTGATTGACAAGAATGGAGAAGGCGCTGTCTGCATTTTGTCTAGGATGACATTTCACTGATCTCTCACATTCTACTGGCAGCCATCCTCCTAATTCTGCCAAGTGGCAGACATGACAATAGCAAGCAATTACAGAGGTATGATTCCTATCATATGGAGTTATTTTTATTGGTTTATCAAATTACCTTCATGTAAATACACAATCACTTCCAATTTTTATTTAAAGCTGCACTCATTTAAACTTGTCTGATACCTGTGCAGGGGTATGTAAGTCTGTCAGAATTGGATGTTTTGCTCCTATATGACAACTTTATTAAAAATGACAACAGCAAAAACATTTTAGCTGACTGGAGAGATTTTTATTCTTGGTATAGAGACCAGTCATTTGGCTTTGAAATGAGTTTCAAAAAGCTTACAGCAAAATGGCTTTGACAAGATGTCACACTGTAAAATGTGGATGACAAGATGGATCTCAGTGAACAGTGTAAAGAAAGATGACGTAAATTAATTTCAAAATAGAAACTTGATTCTGTTGATAGAGGGAAAAGAACATTAATTACAACAAGACCACCAAGGATAGTCCTGAGGCTTTACCAATATAGAAATAACCAGTGAAAAAGAATTTAAAATTTCTGCTTTCATAGAGTAGTTGAAATAATGAGGAGGAAAGCGTCAGAAAAATACAGGCAGAAATGTTCATTCGGATTAGGACCAGAGAGTTCAAATTCTCTTTATGAACCCGTCAATCTCCTGAGAGGTGAAAGACAAGTTGGAGCTCCCTGAGACTGTTAGCCTAGTTCCCTTCAGATGTGGTTACAGGAGTGTTCAACTTTGTAACACTCCGTTACACTCCTGCATGTATGAAGTGCTTGCATTTATATATATACACTGCATTTCAAATTTTTAAAATCTGGTTTTCCATCCAGTTCCAGGAACAAGGCTTTCTGCACATTTTCTGCTTTGCATTTTAACTCCAGAATATCAAAAATAAAAGAAGTTAAATGATTTCCTTTCAATATGAGCTGTTTGCCTGTCCAAACTAGAAAACAAACAAGGGATATGTTAATTCATTGCTTTCCTTGCACACTTAATCCTAATATCTTTTGGAGGCCTTATTTTTTATTGACTGAGATCCCTGGTTTAAGAAGATTAAAAATGAAATATATTCATTGCCTTGAGATTATTTCATGGAGGAGACGGGGAATATTGAGCAAAGATTTTTGGAAGGCCCTGCTTAAAGAAGCTTGTGAAAATGTCTCAAAAAATATCAACTGGAACCCTATGTTTTACATTTCTGAAATAGTGCAATTATAGCATAACTGCTCATAAGAAAAAAATAGGTTTTACTTGGTGCAAGGCACTGGGCTAGATGTTCTGGGGGTACATGTAGAGATGGAATTTAGGTTAGCTCAGGGATTAAGACCACAGACATTTGAATAAAGGAGCTGCTGGTTCACTGGGAGCTCAACTGGAGAGACTATAAACAAATTCTTTTCCTTAGGATATCAGTAAAGTTGAGGAAAGGGAGCAGGGAGAGGGAGGAGAGGAGGGAAACGAAGGTACTAGGTAATGCTATTGGCCAAAGTATATTGCTTTATTATGTGCATGCATGAGTATAGAACAATAAACCTCACTATTATGTATAATTGTAATGCACCAATAAAAATTATGGAAAATAAAAAGAGCAAATAAAATTTACTTGCCTTCTCTAAAAGAGGCTAAAAGTAACATAAAGGCAGGAAAGTTTCCTACATGTTGACCAAGTCTGCCCTAAAGTTCCTCTTACCTTGTCCAAATTTGATAGGTTTCTTTTTCCTCACTCTAACTCCTGGACTGCCTTTTCTCAGAGAATTTACTTGAGAAAACTTGTGATTGTAAATTCTTTCTGTGCCCCTTTGAGATATAAATCTTTCGAAATGCTTCTTGCCAGTTTTCCGAACCACGATTGTCTTTCTCAAGACCTGGGAGCCATCCCTTTGAAATGAAATTCTGGAGGAAAATGGTGCCCCTATCTCCCAGTCTCTGTGGAAGGGTTAGAGTTTGTCTTAGAGGACGCTTTGTTAAAGAACTACCTGCAGTCACCACAATATAAGAAAATTGACTTTTCCTTTCGGTAAGGCTGATTAGTAAACACGCCTCAAGTCTTCCCCTCACCCGCAGTTCTTAAAACACTTTCCCTTTGCTTAAGTGGAATTGAATTCAGACTCCATGCTCCAAACTCTCCTATATGGCAACATCCTCTTGTTTAACTTTGTCAGGTGTGGGGTTGATAATGTCTTATGTGTGAAAACTCATTTAATACTCATGGCAATCCCATCAGACAGGTGTAATAAATGATAATCATTCCTAATATATTTAGTAATTAAAAAGTTGTAAAATACAACTAATTATTAGAAGAACTCAGATCCTAATCCAGACAATAAAACTCTAGTCACTAGCCTTAAGTGACTAAATCGTACTGCCTTTCTACCTTCATTTCCTTTATCTGAACATTTAGTATAATATTTAGTATAATAATATTAATATAATCAAACATTTTATAAGAATTAAATGAAACACTCTGAAATACTGTTTAAACATATTAACCTCCACAGGTATCATTATTATTAATGTATGTTGAAATTAACAACAAACAAATACTATTTAAATTCTCTTTAATTACAATATTTGAAAGAGCTTCCTAGTTTAATAATAAGATGCAACCTTTGCAACTCTCTACGTATAGTATTTGAAAGCACTTCCTTTTTCTAGACTGTCAAACAAATTACACTAAAGTGATTATTCCTTGAACAAAATCAAAGCCAAGACAAGGGATCTGGTATGCCATTATCTGTTAAACAGTATTAAAAAAAATTTCTCCACTAATTAAAATTAATCCTCAACTGCTAGACAAATTATCTACCCTGTTATGGTTTAGATGTGAGGTGTATCCCCAAAACTCCTGGGTGAGAAAATTCAAGAAAGATTATAGTGAAATGATTGGGTTATGAGAACGTTAACCTAATCAATGCATTAATCCCCTGATAGGGATTAACTAGGTGGTTACTCTAGGTTGTGGCGGGAGGAAGTGGATCATGGTGGGTGTGCTTTTGGGGTTTATATTTTGTCCTGATGAGGAGAGCTCTCTCTCACTCTCTGCTTCCTGTGCCCTGTTCCCAGCTGCTTTTCTTGGCCACAGTCTTCTGCCAGTATGTTCTGCCTCACCTAGGGTTCCAAAGAATGGAGTTGGTTATGAACTAAGAACTTTGAAACCATGAACCCCCAAATAAACATTTCCTCCTCTAATTGTTCTTAATAGGAACTTTTGGTCACTGCAGCAAAAACACTGACTAAAGCACCCCATTTTAGCCTTTTTATAAAATTAAATATTGGATAATCTAATGAGTTTCAAGGCTGAGAATGATTCCCTATTGTCTCAAGTACTTGTGAAGAAAAATAAAAGATCAAAACATAGATATACCCTGCAAACAACAACAACAACAACACAGATGTATCTCGAAAGAAATTATTTACCCAATATATCCATTAGATACTTTCGACAGACAAAATATGAACTAGATGAATTATCAAGCCATGTGTATCAACAACACTCAGCTGTATGATAGTGGCACAGGGAGTCTCTCCTCACACTGCTCCTCTTCATTGTCTTTGAGTGTTTCATTATCAAAAACCTCTTTTATGGTGTGTGTGTGTGTGTGTGTGTGTGTGTTGGAGAGGGCAGGGAAAGCAGGCTATAGTACAGGGAAGAAATAGCTAGGGAAAATACATTTCTTTCCTGTTAAGTGGGATGATACACTCCAGGAAATCAAAGGAGTTATTATTAAAAAGTACAAGATAAGCAATTTTGATAACAAGCAGCTGTGTGAATGTTTAATGCTTTTCATTGCTATGCAGGGTGGCTCAGGCTGGCTTGGAGCAGCATGGGGGCAGGGTGCCCCAGATTTGCTGCCTTTGTTCTAAATCTGCAGCTCCCAGAGCTCTCCTGTGCTGGCGACACTAAGCTGACAGATATATATATATATCTTATCCCAAAAAAGGCAATACATGTTATTCTTGGCTATGAAGAGGGGCTCACCTTTGTTTAAAAAAAAAAATCTGTACCATGTTGCTTTCACAAAATAGCGCTCTGAGAGGATGAAGCCACAGACTACTTGGGGCATGTATTCTGCTTTTGTGAAAACTTTACTGTTTTTGCTGGAGAAGTGCATGCTAAATTGAACAATGCCTTCTCCTGTGAAGTTTTGAAACAAAGTGATTCTCTTCTGGAATCATCTTGGAGGGGTGTAATGTCTGCCTAATTCATAAGATGCAATTGATGATGCTGAATTTTAACCTTAGTAAAATTTTGAGCCCTGGCAAACAGCATCTTCACAACAATTCCCCTCCCCTAAATTTTGTGTTGGAGAAACAGCTTAGTACAAAGGCTGCCCATCTCCTTCCTCATCATCAATCCCCTTGTTTACCTATAACAAGGCTAGACTCTGACCATTCAAGTGCCCTGCACTCTGTTTCATAATAATTAGTTTAAATGTTTGTCCTGGGTGATCAATTAAGAAAAAAATGCTTGTTAATGAATTGACAAATTTGGGTTCTTTTCCTCCATTGGAATCTTGAACCTTGACCCTTCCTCAGCCTGAGCCAATATTCAACCCTTCCTTTGGTATAGATCTTGAGAATCAGCTAACATCAGAAGATATTCTCTGATCAATCATTCAATCAAGACCCACTTCATTTCACTCCCTTACATCTCATTTTTCTATAATTGTTGTTTACTTCTCCTTATGAAATAAAAGACCCTTTCTGTTTAATATTTGAGGTGTTTGCAGATCTTTCTATTATAATTTTCTTCCTTCACTCCATTACAATTGTCCCTTTCTCTTTATTGCAATAATTCTTTCTGATAAAGTCTCTCCTTACCTAAGCCTAGATTTGTTTTTATTTGACACTTTGCATATGTGATGATTTTATTAAAGTTTAGAATCATAGAATGTCAGAGCTTGAAGAAGCCTTAGAGCTAATGTAGTCTGAGTTTTTCATATTTTAATATGCATTAGATCACTTAGGAGCACATTAGATCACTTAGGAGCACATTAGAGGTGTATTCCATATCAGACTCATCCCTGCAAGGGAACATGGTGCAATAGTAGTAGGACATATATCTTAGATGATATAAAGGTTTCATATCAGTTGTTCAGTGAACTTAGATTGGGAGACACTGATTCTCAAATGCCCTCCTTTTGCAGATGAAAAATGGAGATTGCATAATTTAACCTAAGAACATGCAGCTGATCAGTGAGCCAGACTCAGAACATGACACTTTGATTTTCAAACCATTATGAGTCCCATTACACAATACTGTCTCTGAAATGTAAAATCAGAGCACCATTGTTTTTCAAATGGGCCCATAATAATAGGTCTATATGATGCATTTTCTTGAAGTGTATGAAACAATGGAGAGCTCTCTGGACATATTTGTACAATGGCATTAATTATTAAGTGCTAATTACTAGCTTCCCACATTGAGTACTGTAGTGAATTATCCTCAAACTGATTATTGAAAATATTATTAAGCCTTAATTTGCATTCTTGGGAAACATTAAGATATCAGTTGTATTATCTCACAGAGAACAATGTGTTACCATTGCATTGATTATGGCACTATTCAATTAGTCTTAAAACACTCTAATATTTGAAATAATACAGAGAACAAAACTGTTTTAAATATTAGAAAATACACTTTAACATAAAAGTAAGGTTCTGTGCTTTATTGAAGAACTAGTGACAAATCCCTAGGGTCCAATTAGAAGGACATAATAACATGAAAAGACAGAGGGCACTCCAGTAGCATGAAATAATGAATAAAGTTGCTATTTTAGCACACTAGATATATTTTGTTTTTAGTGAAAATCTTCCATTTTCTTACCCAATTTTGCTTCTCTATTTCCCATTTTTCTTTGCTATTCCTTTTTAAAGAGAACAGAACATAATATACTGGTGCTTTCAGCTTTCCAAACAAGATATAGGAATTTGTAATGGAATTGTTTTGCAAATTGCCACTGGACATTCTTTTTGCAGTTGCTATGGTTGTTCACAAAGTTAAGGACAAAGGAGCCACATAAAAACAGTGAGTGTAAATAGATAGCATTTCAGGAATAAATCTCTTATCTAAGCACCAAATATTTATAGATCTTATTGTATGATCATGGATAATAAAATAGAATAAAACCCTATGTATTGGAAATAGGCTTTCTAGTATCACTTTGTAATATGTATGTGACTGAAGAAACATCTGAAAAGCAGCAACAGGAAGGTCCAGTGCTTTACCAGGAGTCAGTCAGCTAGACTGGCAATCAATCAAGCACATGGAGGGACTTTTGGTTAACTCGATGTTTGAAATATATACCTGTTTTATTTCATTCCTACAAATTATAACTTGATTATGTTGCTTCCATATTTTTTATACAAGCTTATGTTTTATATATTTCTCTAGGGTATGACTTAACATTTTCATTTGAAATACAGTCCCTTTTTTCCAATTTATTCTGGGTACTTGTGGACAAATTAATGTTTCTGTATCTAAATGGCTAATGAAATGTCAAGCTTAAATTATCTATTTGCTGTCTGATTCTGGAAGTTGTTTATAAAAGATTTTTTGACAGGATTATCAGCAAGGAAACACTTAAACTGAAATTTGAATCGTATCAAGGGAAAACAATAACTTCTAAGCCTTTGATCTGCCATTCAGATACCCATAGTCTGCACCTGAAGAAAGAGTAGCAAGGAAGCAAGTAAAGGAAAGGAGAAATACTTTTCAGAATAAAAAATGTGAGGAGGATTGCTAGGCAATTTTCTCTGCAGGAGAAAATACTCTCATTGTAAGATTATGACATTATCACATAATCATTTAAGAGATAGAGGGGACTATTCCAAGTATATTACAATATTAGTAGTGATCCCATTTTTAGATTATGATTTGCATAGGTAATTTAAGTCAGTAACTGACATGTTCATATGAATGATATTTCCATTTCATTGTAAATAAAAATTTGCAACAACTTATATTGCCTGATAAGGAGATATTATAGTCAGCTACTTATTTAGGTGAGTGTTTTAAGGCACTCACGGTATCCTATGTACTTAGTATTTCTATTGTGAAAAGAAATCTTAAAAATACCCAAAGGTAATGGATTTTGATTTTTATAAGTCAAGTAAATCAAGTTTTAATTCCAAGTCTCCCCAAAATAGCTTGTGAGACCTTGAATACATTCTTTTCCCTCTTGAAGAAGCTCCTTTGTCTACAAAATCATGATTCATTACTTTATGGATAATTGAACACAATAGACTACATAAGTACTTAGTGATGTGTGTTGAAAAGTTTTACTATGGAAAAACCTATTTTATTTATTGCTATCATAGACAATGGTTGCTTTTAAGCATCCCCATAATGACAGCAGTTCACTTCATGAAAATGTGTGTTGCACTACTTTTTAAAACAACAAACAAAATTGTGATTTAATTTTCAGTACTTACAAGACATTTCTCCTATTTTGTGCTATTTTGTCATCACTAATCAACCACTTTCCTTCTACTTAAGGTTCTCAAATTATCCATTCAGGGAAATATTGGGACTGAAATTTCAGCAGATGGTTCAACACTAGAGTTTCATCTGAGTCTGAGATTTTTAGGTTTCTTGGCAGATTAAAAGTATAGCTGCTTGCTCCAAATTTAGACAAAATAAACTAAATAAAGAGGGATATGAGTAGCATCATTCTAAGAAGGAATTATAAAATACATTATGTATTAAAATATTTGATAATTTTCCAGGTTTATAAGTAAAGTCAATAATCTATAATGCTAGACTTCTTAAACAGGCAGCTGCTAATATGTATATAGCCTTTCTGAATTAATATATGATAGTTTCAGACCAATACCTAAAATATAGTCTAGATAGGAAAATAAGGAAATACATTCATATTGACCCCATCACCAGTCTTTATACATTTCCGAGAATATGTTTGAAAACTTTTGTCTGAATATTTAATAATGGAATTTTACTTATAATGATGCTTCCCTTCCCACTGAGCCAAAAAATGAATTATAAAATATTTAATTATACTTCCTGTAGATGTGCTTCATTATTAAGGCCAAAGTCACCTGTGTAGATGTGAGAACTTTCATAGGATTTATAATAAACCACTTTCCTTCTATGAAAAGTTTGATCAGTCATGCCCTTTTACTCTAGAGCCTGGCATCTCTTCCTCACCTTCTATATGAGCCTAGACAGATTATGAAGGGCTGCCACATTATCTTTTTCCATTTTAATAAAGTGCATTCAAACACATGCACAAAAATAACGAGATTTTTAGGGCCTCACATTCCTGTAGCATATTAACACATTTAACTATCATTTCTACAATCACTGTATCCTCAACATTCATTGAGGAAAATACTATACCAAATGAGGGAAAATCTGTGTGGTTGAGATAGCCTTAAACAAAGAGCCATCCAAGAAGCCCCATAGCGTCTAAGCTAGGAGAGGCTCTGCAAAAGAACTAGCCCAAAATAGAGAGTCTATGCTTCCCCTTAGCAACATGGCTCAGTTTATACATTGAAAATAAAATCTGGCACATACAGTATACTTAGGAGGACATATTATAATATGCAGCATATTTACGCTCTGTAAAAAAGTCAAGGGCAGTTCATTATTTGAATAGGAACATTTGAAATCAATCTAACTCAGTATCCAGACTGCCTGTGTTAATGAGTAACATATCAGCCCTTCCCTGTAGTGGTGTAATTTGCTTTTGAATCCTACTGGGGTAATAACTAGTTTTGGCTTTAGGAAATGATGGATTTCTTAATCACTTAAGGTGTTTTTCCTGCATATTTTCTTTTTTTTCAAAACTACATTTCTTATGCACTTATCAGATTATGTCTAGACTAATGCAATATCCGAAACCATTGTTTATTTATTTTTCTTCCATAGTATAGTATAAGAAAAAAAGTAACTTAATAGAATGGTTATAGCCTGGTTGATGTTTTCATGGACTCTCCCAGTGATTCTTTGCAACATTCCTGTAAATTTAAAACTCTTCCTAAATACAATGCCTATTTAAAAATACTAGTTATATATATATAGTTATATATATATATATATATATATATATATATATATAGAGAGAGAGAGAGAGAGAGAGAGAGAGAGAGAGAGAGAGAGAGAGATTATACTCATAGAATTGAATTATGTGCGAACTCTTTCATACAATCTCATGTTTTAATTTACATACCAGAGTGTCAGGTTTAGACCTTCATAGAGTTTCAATATAGTAACCTTTATCATTTTGAGTAATAGTGAGAGTTTTACATTTTTATGTATAAAGAAAAAGAAACCTGCCTGTGCAATGGGAGAACAATCTGAATATGTAATTTTGTAAATTTCATGTGATTAATTCCTTAGTATTAATTTGAATGTCCATTATGTCAGGAATATATATATATATAAATTATATCAGGAATATATTCCTGACAGTGGCATGAGGTTTTTAAGGTATTAAAACTGCAGTTAGAAGAAGAAGAAGAAGAAGAAGAAGAAGAAGAAGAAGAAGAAGAAGAAGAAGAAGAAGAAGAAGAAGAAGAAGAAGAAGTAGTAATGGGAGGAGGAGGACGAGGAGGAGGAGGACGAGGAGGAGGAGGACAAGGAGGAGGAGGACGAGGAGGAGGAGGAGCCATCGCCTTGGACATAAACTAAATGCATTTTGCTTTGTGAGATGACATGAGCTTTGGTGGGGCAGGGATAGAATATTACGGTTGGATATGAGGTATTCCTCCAAATCTCCCATTAATGCAGAAATACTTGAGGGTAAAACGATTATATTATGAGAGCTGCAAAATTGTAAGTTCATGCTTCTTTGAATGGACTGACTGGGTGGTAACTAGAGAGATGTTTATGGGTTGGAAGAGATGCGTCACTGGGACTTTGTGTCCTGGAATGGTTCATCTTCCCTCAGGACTCTCCCCCTTCTCTCCCTGCTTCCTGACCCTACCAAAAACTAAGCAGATTTCCTCCACAGGGCAGATCCTACATGATGTTTTGCCTTGCCACACTTTGGACCCAATACAATGGAGACAGTCATCTATTGACTGAGACCTCTGTATTCATGATGCCCAAATAAACTTTCCTTCTTCTAAGTTGTTCTTATTGGAAATTTTTGTCAAAGTGATGAAAAAACTGACTAAAATAATAGCCCTTGAAAGATTATCAGAACACTCCCTCCAGTCCATTGTATTGTTTTTTTTTTTTTTTTTTGAGAGGATAAATTGGGCAGTATTATATACATAAGAAAGTTGTGATAACTGTCTGACTTTGAAGTAAAATATTTCTGTAGTGTCACTGAAACAATAATTGATTTCACAATGAATTTACTGGAGGAGAAAGCTCAGGATAATAGACATTTCAATGGCATGAATTTTCAGTAGCTACATGCTTCGGTGTGTCCAAGGGATCTCTTTGAATGTTTTCAAAAAAAGATGGGACAAGGCTGGAAAGAAGATGTATTTCAAAATCAGAATTATTCCCAATATTGAATTATAGTAAATTATACTCAATGACTGTATAATTATGTCAAAATGAACCTAATAATATATATAACTAAAATGAACCTCTAATAATAATCTAAAAATACAAATGAAATAAACTTCAAAAAACAAATATATGGTTTGAATATGAGGTCTTCCCCCAAAAGTTCATATTAGGTAATATAGGAATGCTCACAGGTGAAATGATTAGTTTATGAAAGCTGTAATGTAGTCAGTGGATTCATGTATTAATCCTTTTTTTTTTTTTTCTTTTTTGGTACCATGGGTTGAACTCGAGGGCACTTAACCACTGAGCCACATACCCAACCCTTTTTTGTATTTCATTTAGAGACAGGGTGTCACTGAGTTGCTTAGGGCCTCAATGAGTAGCTGAGCTGGCTTTGAACTCATATTAGTTCCTCCTGCCTTAGCCTATTGAGCCCCTGGGTATCTTAATCCTTTGAATGGACTAACTGGGTGGTAACTGTGCAGGTGGGGCTGGCTGGAGGAAACAGGTCACTGGGGGAGTGTCTTTGAGGATAATTTTTTTTTTTTTTTTTTTTTTAAAGAGAGAGAGAGGAGAGAGAGAGAGAGAGAGAGAGAGAGAGAGAGAGAGAGAGAGAGAGAGAGAGAGAATTTTTTAATATTTATTTTTTAGTTTTTGGCAGATACAACATCTTTGTTTGTATGTGGTGCTGAGGATTGAACCCGGACCGCATGCACGCCAGGTGAGCGCACTACCACTTGAGCCACGTCCCCAGCAAGATAATGTTTTATCCCTGGTTCCTTGCTCATTTTCTTTCTGCTTTCTGGTTGCCATGCGTTGACCAGCTTTCCTTCACCATGTGTTTCCACTGTGGTGTCCTGCCTCCTTTTTGGCACTGAGTAATGGAGTTGGCCAACCATGGACAAAACCTCTTCTAAGTTGTTGTATGTTGGCTACACCATATTTATTTCACAATCTGACTGAGCTTGTGAATTAATCTGTACTTGTAGATGGAGGTCCAGTGATGTCAATAGAAAGAGGTTATAAAAAAGTAACTAGCAAATAAATCTTGGGAAAAATAAACTTTATTATAACATTTTTGATTAGTTGGCTTTAAAATGTATATTTTGTTAAAAACTTGAGAAATATTGATACCCTTATACCATATTTAGGTAATTAAATTTTCTTTAAATATACTTAAAATACTTTCTACCCAACTTACTTTCTTGTCCCTACCACGTATTAAGGAACAGTAACAAAAGACATAGTTTTGTTTTTAAGCATTGTTTTTTTAAGTTCTAAGAAATAACTGAGATAATGACTCTTGATTCTTTTAGTGGAGAAATGAAGCCCAACTATGAAATATGGGATGAGAACTCCCTCTCTCACCACCTACCCACACTAGTTACAAAAAAAAAAAAAAAAAAAGGACAACACCACCAATTACAGGGTTTAGGAAAATATCTGGAAGGCCTGTGGATCAGGATTGTAAGATGCATCAAAATATGGGTACTGTTACACTCTTAGCAAATGTAGACTGTAAGGTTGAAATATTTACAAATTGGCTCTTTGAAAAGTCATACAATGATTATGAGCTTTTAAAATATTAAACAGCTCAGAGGGATTGGAGGGGAAAGGAAGGGACATGGAGTAATTAATGATGGTGGAATGTGATGATCGTTACTTATCAAAGTACATGTATGAAGACACAAATTGATGTGAATATACTGTGGATACAACCAGAGATATGAAAAACTGTGCTCTATATATGTAATAAGAATTGTATGGCATTCTGCTGTCATGTATAAATAAAAAATACAGAAAAAATAAATAAATAAAATGAAATATTAAATAGCTGTTCTTTTTTTCATAACAAGAATGAAATGCAGAAATTATTATTGATATGACTGAAAATATCAAAGGATTTTTAAAAAGAGATTAAAACATTTTTAATTTGAATTCTAGTTATTGGTCAGAGCTACTATCTGCTGAAATAATATGATCACCAACTGAAATATAGTTATGCAGAAAACTAAAGATAATAAACTCTTTTCAGATACCTCAGCATCATCACAAATAAAAATATATAATTATTGCAGAATTTCAAGGCATAAGAATCTTAGTGTTCTAATTTTTTCAAAATATATTCTGGTTTTCTATGCATTAATATCAAATCATTACTACACAACACTGTCCCAGTCTTAGCTCAATTTAATATACATAGTTGGATTATAATACAACGTAATTTCTTTTTAAAATTCTCACAATTAAATATTACATTCACTGCTAGTTATTGGCTCACTCAATGAAGGAAGTTGTGAAATTTTGCTACATGGAAATGCATTTGTATGCACAGTCTTAAGATTGGCATTCTTCTTTTAAATAATTAAAATCACATATTTTGAAACAAAGGAAAAGAAAGCCGCATAACTTATATTTTGTATTGTATTGTTTCACACAAAAATCCATTGGCAGATTTTCAAACCAATTTCCTATTCTCTATCTGATAAATATTTGTTGAAGACTTATCAACTTTCAGGTACCATATTTGGCAACAGATATATAACACCTACCTAGAGAGAAAAGCAATAGCATCATTGCTCGGGTGAGGACTCTGTGTTTGAAAGTCTAGTGAAAGATCTCCTTAATTATGTTATAGATCTATGCTATAACTGGAAGATAAAAAGGGCACTATGATTGAAGAGATAATAATCACTACTACAAGCAGAGGGAACACAGGAATAATGCCACTAGTTCAATGATAATTGAACTTTTTGTTTAAGTTTAGGTAGGACTTAAATAAGTGTATATTTAGGAAAAAATAATAGGTAGAGGAATATATGTATGAAAGCATGGGTAAAGGAGGCTCATTGAAAAGAGGGTGGCTATCTTAATGTAAAGAGATGAAAATGTAACCTGAAGAATGAAATGAAGAATAATCTTAAAAATATGATTAGGGAATAGATTTCAGAAAATATAGAAGGCTATCGTAATAATATTAGATGTTATTTTTTTGAGCAATCAATGCACAATCATGAAATATTTCACAGGAAAGGATTATACTTCACAAAATGAACTTTAAAGAAGCATAGGGGGGAAAAGGAGATAAGTACACTTATTAGAAGTTTGTTGTCCAGTTATTTTTTAATTGATTTTATTTTTTAAATATATGACAGTGGAATGCATTACAATTCTTATTAGACATATGGAGCACAATTTTTCATATCTGTGGTTGTATATAAAGTATGTTCACAGCAATTCATGTTTTCATACATGTACTTTGGATAATGATGTCCTTCACATTCCACCATTATTGCCAACCCCCGTCCCCTCTCTTTCCCTCCCATCCCTCTGCCCTGTCTAGAGTTCCTCTATTCATCCCCCTGCCCCCGCCACCCTCACTATGAGTCAGACTCCTTATATCAGAGAAATCATTTGGCATTTGTTTTTTTGGGATTGGCTAACTTCACTTAGCATTATCTTCTCCAACGGCGTCCATTTACCTGAAAATGCCATGATTTTATCCTCTTTTATTGCTGAGTAAAATTCCATTGTATATATATGCCACATTTTTTAATCTATTCATCTACTGAAGGGCATCTAACTAAAAAAAAAATAAACCAATCAATAAATGGGCCAAGGACATGAACAGATACTTCTCAGAAGAGGATATACAATCAATCAACAAATAAATGTTCATCGTCTCTAGCAATTAGAGAAATGGAAATCAAACTATTCTAAGTTATCATCTCACTCCAGTCAGAATGACAGCTATTATGAAGTGAAATAACAGTAAGTGTTGGGCATATAAGTGGGGGAAAAGGCACACTCATACATTGCTGGTGGAACTGCAAATTGGTGCAGCCAATATGGAAAGCAGAATGGAGATTCTTTAGAAAACTGTTGTCTAGTTATTAGCTAGTGAATTCTGGAAGAAAATAGTGAAAATGAAGAAAAAATATTAGAATCTTTGAATCAATATTCCAAGAATATTAGAAAAAAATATAAACATATTGAATTGTATAAATAAACTAAAATGTTTTGAAACTTATACTTAAAAAGATTGTAGTGCTCTTACTAATAGAACATATCATTAAAGATGATAATTAGAGTATTCTCTAACTGCTATGTCCTGAGTACTGATAAAACACAATGAGCATTGGCTTGTAGTTTATATTCTCACTATGACTTCCACCCTTAACAGAGAGAGAAGGATGTTTGAAAAAGAAGATGTTGTATTGGACTCTTTGGGTTCGAGATTCTAGCAAGATACCTATGTGGAGATGTCATGGTCATATGCAAATGGAGAAAGGTACTTCATAATCTACTGCATTTCAATTAAGACATATGTGAGAAAGTTTCTTAGTTGTAGAAAATGACAAGTTGAGGTTGTTTTAGCCAGCTTTACATAACTATGACCAAAATACCTGACAAGAAAACTTACAAGAGG
Source organism: Marmota flaviventris (assembly GCF_047511675.1). Taxonomy (NCBI): domain Eukaryota; kingdom Metazoa; phylum Chordata; class Mammalia; order Rodentia; family Sciuridae; genus Marmota; species Marmota flaviventris. Next base: position 46,991,715 of record NC_092510.1, on the reverse strand, counting down.
AAATTTATTTGGTCCTCACAATTTCTAAGTTCTCAGTATATGAGAGGGCTGAATCCATTGCTCTGGACCCAAGTTGAGGCAGGATATCATGGCCAAAGAGCAGGCAGAAGAAATCAGTTCACTTCATGATAGCCAAGAAGGAGAGAGAGAGAGAGAGAGAGAGAGAGAGAGAGAGAATGCAGAAAAGATATACCCTTCCACTGTTTCACCTCTTCCAGCCACCCCTCCCCATTGCAATTACCACCTCAACAGTCCATTCAAACTAAAATGAACTGTTCAGATTACAATTATCATAACCTAATTATTTTACCTCTGAATATTCCTGCATTAACACAGGGGCTTTTGAGGACACCTCATATCCAAGCCATAAAGAGAGCCTTAACTACAAAACACCTTCAAGTAACTCACAGCCAGTAAACATGGACATAGGTTTGTTCTATTTATACACAATGAAGGAAATAGTAATCACTAATTTGGGGAAAAGGAGAAGTTATAAAATGTACCGTGTCCTTGTTCTACCCAAAACCTTAGAGCACATAGGAGAAGTATTTCATGAAAGTATTTCATGAAAGTATTTCATGTAAGCAAGGTATATAGCACACTGCTGTGCAAGAGAAGAAGTACAGTTTTAATTTATCAGCATTTTATGAAAAACTCCGATGAAGAAACCTAGGTAAAATACCTAATAGTAAAATTTTTTGAGTCATTCTTTCTTTCCATATTATACATGGATGGGTAACACGTTAATTATTGCTAATGTTTAGAGAATGAGAGGTGTAATGTACTTAGCCTAGAGAAGGCACTACAGTAGATTCTTTAAAAAACCTAGTATTCACTATGTTGTGCAAAAGCAGCTTATAATGCATGTTTGAGAACAGTTGGATCTAAAATATATTTTATATGATATAATCAATATTTACTTTGGGGTCCCTCAGAGCAGAGCGTACAATTCAGAATAAGAGGTAGTCTTCTACTCCAGCAGGCTAAAATTAAGATACTGTAAGTAGATGGCATGTTGGCATGGTTGTCATTTTGGGGAACACACTGTATGTATTAAAACAACATGGGACCCCAAATTGGTTGTTTCAAATCTTCACCAAAAAAGTCACAAAATCACTTCATATAAATTCTACACTTTATAAAAACAGGCAAAAATGACTACTCTACCCCAGGATATTTAAATTCATGATAAGCAATATTCTTTGCAATACAATGATATAAGGGTTCTCTTAGTACTTAAGTTACTCATTCATAGAAGTTAAGGGTCTTAAAAAGCATTCTTCCTTTTGCAGATAATTGCATATAAGTATTGATTTATGTGAAAGCAGTCTGACAGAATTAATGCACCTCTTAAGGCAATAACCTCAGTGTGAAAGAACAAGTTAAAATAATGCAGGACATGTTGGGCTCAGAGAGTAATAAACATCACCATTTTATTGCTGTCAAACCAATGAAGATGTGAATATCTCCTTGTCAGTTTAAATGGTTTTAGTGGGCAAGAATTCTTTTTTGTTTTTGTATATTTGTGATCTAAACTGTATTTTTACACTCATAAATGAATGCCATTGAAATACACTCATAGCAGAGTCTCTGGTGGGAAATGTACTAAACTCTATGCCTAAAAAAATACATACACAACTTTTTTGCCTGCCATTATTCCTTGGATCAAATTTACTCTAAAATTCATTTATTCATTTCTCACATCTAAGGCCTACCTGGTTGTTTTAAAAGTCCTCTGAGGGTTGTAGCCTTTCAATATTTAATTTACTAAATTTATACTCAAATCTCTTTATAGAGGATGTTTCTATGCTTTTGATAAGAAATTTCAGGGAGACCATAGCCAACGAGAATATATGAGAGAAATAGTCAAGGAACTATATGGATTAAAACTGATTGTAACCCGTTTTGCAAAAAACAGAAAATAATTGAAAAGTAGTTTTTGATAATAAATTTAAAAGATAATATAGGATTGCTTATCTCTTGAGAGCTGAAAGATCATACATTGTACTATGATATCCTTTGCAATATACAGGTGGCTGTGGCCATAAATTCTGAGACCCTCTTCTGACTGAGGCTATGGTAGTAGAAGAGCTAAAATGCATGGTTGAGTTGGAACCACTCCTCATATCACTGGCATTTTTGTGTCCTTACTTTTCTCATTGACAATTATGGTCTTTTTTATGTAGAATAAATAGAACCATGCTATTTTCCACCTGTGTGGCTGGTTTGATGTACTTTAGCAATTCTAATACATGTCTAATTAATACATGTTTTGTCTCCTGAGTACGGGTCTATGTGTCCTGGTCTTTGACACATTGACTTGTCTAATACCTTAGAAAGAGAGAACAAGAAAACTAGGTCAGGATACTAGGTTTAAACTTTTCTTTTCTCTAACCATGGTCTTCTGAAAATGCAGAGTAAGTTGGGAGACTGATTTTTTTAAAAAGTTTATTGTAGACTTTTATGTTATCTTGAGAGTCTACCACAAAATTATTATTTTCTACATATTCCTTATACTCTGAGGCTTATTACATTAGGATTCCACAATCTTCCTCTACTCATTGGAAAAGGCCCTTCTCAAGTGGCGTTGTGTTTGAGCAACCAATTGGAGCATGATTACATGTCGTATACCAAGCAAAATTTACTCATATGTCTTGAGTAATGCATTTGCCTTAACTTTTTCAAGAAGATTAACTAATACATACATATCTATGTATGTGTATATATATATATATATATATATATATATATATATATATATATGTACATATATAATATATTTCAACAAGTTATTTCATTATACACTTAATAGAAATGCATGCAAGTATTTTTATTGCAATTAATTGTTTATCTTTACTAAAATAAAAGTTTAAGAACACTCATTATCCAAATGCATAAATGCAAGATTATCTGAAAATCATAAAGTGGAAAAAAGGTTCATTTTCCTTCATAATAATATTATACAGAGCAATATAAGTAAATACATACCTAAAACACATAATCCTGACAATAAGAAAAATGTCTCTTGCTTAAATATGTAAAAACATTGCTTGGCAAAATAGTACCAGGTGGATATATTTCAAGACAGAAAATTGTAGGGTATATACTAGGGAATGAAACTGCCCAAATTACATTGTCATATTGCATGCATGTACAAATATGAAATCAAACATCCCACTTAGTATATAATTACAATATACCAATAAAAATTTTTTAAACATCAGATAATTGATAATATAGATTTATGTTAATGTAGAGATACAATTAAATAGAGTAGTCAGAAAACTGAGTCTTACCCCTAGGAATTTCTAATCTCTGAGTCTTAGTTTTTATTCTTTTTATTTTAATTTTATTTATTTTATTATATTTTGACAAATTACACTTGCATATATTTATGGCATCAAAGTTATGTTATTATATTTTAACGTAAGGTGGGATGATTAAATCAAACTAATTAATTGATAGATCACCTTAAATATTTAGATTATCTGTGATAAGAGTATTTTAAAAAACAACATTTTATTGACCCATATGGATCTGTATTGCTTTAGGAAAGTGAAATTAGTGAGTATAATATGAAAATATTTAATTATACATATAATTCAATGTTTAACCATATCCATTATACTAATATTCTATTATTGGACCAGTCTTAAGTTGCATAACTTAGAAGCAGACTCAGATGGGAATTCTTGATCAAAAAACACTAAGGGCTATTCTTTGGAGGATAGGAGTAAGAGGAAAGGGTCAGCTGCAAGGTATAAAGAGTTAGCACTAATGCAGTCTCAGCAGCAAGGTTGCAACACAACTTAGCCCCAGCACCACCTTTTGGTAATGGACTGGCCCTGATCAGCTAGGTTTCAGGAAAGGAAAGGGAGTGTGTACGCTCAGGTAAGGCAGCTATTATTTGACCAATTTGATAACTCTTCAGAGAAGATATTGCATGTGTGAATTGTTACTTAATGGGTACAATGGGTCTAGGTGGGTACCAATAGCAACCTCCTGTGCAATGTTCTAACATGATTGTAAATTTCATTTCAATTGCTCCCTTTTTATAGAAAGTCTGTTATTTGGATACAGGGTAACCTGAATTGATTCCCTATGTCATTTGATGGTTCTTCAGTTGTTTCCATCTCTTCTCTACATTCTTGAAGTTATTTGCAATTTAGAGTCTCAGGTATTATTTTTATTCAATTTCTGGAAAATTAGCTTTATAATTTCCAAAGTATGTTTTCTATTTCCTTGGAAGAGATTCCATTTCTTAAGGAAGACACCAGTTTAAGGCCTACTTTTCTATGTAATATTTATAATTTCTCTATGTGCACAGTAATGGGAGACAGTAATCTGGATCTGCCTTCCATACACAGTTTACAAATGATTTAAACTGCTATCAAACTATAGCTTAACTTCTGCTTATTGTTAATATCCAGTTTAATCCCTGATAAAAATTCTTAAGTGTTTCCCAAAAAGAATGGACTGACTTTGGGGGTTCTCATCTTTATGTATATTTGAGCTGCAATATTCTCTATGTTGGCTTAGCCCTTTCTTTATCATTTCTACACTGTTCTTAAGAAACATATCTACTTATGGTGCTGAACAATTTCCTGTCTATTATAGTTCTATTGTACATTTGTTCTATTTTATACATAATTAACATTATTTCCATGCCACATTTTGGAAGAAAGTAAATGTCAATGCATAGTCTCAATGCAGTCCCAACTGTGAGCCTTAAATCAGATGCCTGGGTATTTTTTATTGCAAACTTAAGATTTTAGATTAATTCAAAATTTATAAAATTCTAAGGCCAAGTCTACTGAAATGTTTGACTCATGCATATATTAATCCAATATCACTGTTTTAATGCTGTTTCCCTGATCTCTTATATCTGATATTTAACAAAAAGCACACCAACTCTCATTCTCCCCTTTTGCGAAATGTCTCTTCTCCCTACTTCTTATTTCTACTCTGTTAACAAGTTCATGTCTTCCCTAGTTGTATTTTTTTTTCTGGGGGGGGGGGCTGGTAGGGGGTGACACATTTACTGGCCTAGAATTTTCTGTTTTATTTTTTCATCTTTCATTTCCAAGTAATGTATGCTACCTCAAGCAGTCTTTTAACACTTTCCATCTTTACTTCCCCTCCCCCATTGATATCATTGTGATTGAAATATTATGCACTGCTAGGCCACTCAAGAGCAGTCACAGTTCTCATTCATTTTGAAACTACAATAATTGAAGCCCTTTACCTGCTTATATCTTTCTGGTATTTTTAAGATTTGTCTGTCGCAAGAAATTTCCATTTTGTTTCAAGATTACAGATAAGTGCTGAAGTGTATACTGCATTTAAGAATGAGATCTCTTTCCAAATTTTTAAAAATTCCTTTAGTTTCATTACAGATGGGAATGCCTTGCAGATCACAAAAGGTAAAAGGCAGGTCATCATGAATAAATAATTGATCTCATCTTCCACTGGATATAGAACATGATACAAAATTGTAATTGAATTTTTCATATGTCTTCGAAAGATAATTTTTTAAAGCACAGAACTGCAAATATCTAAAAAGGCAAGAATGATAAATCCTTGGAGTCACCTAATGTATTTATCAATTTTTTTAAAATCATTTTGACCTTCTAGGGAGTCCCAGGCTGTGTTACTATTTCCTGTCTGGGTTTCTTCCTCTCTAAATCATTCTTGTACCACTCATCCCTTCCGTACTTGCTTCCACATATAGAGTTGGAAGAATCTCACATTGCAAATCTTATGTGCTATAGGAGAACATCTGCCATTTTATCTCTTCTTTTAAAAACTTTGAGGGTCAGTTTGTTTGGGCTAAATAATATTAACTACTCTGGAATATGCTAGCAAAAGGAAGAATAGTTTCTGAAGTGAAAAATATTCATGAATGGATTTTTTGATTCTTCTGAGGAAGGTGTTAAAAATTGATGAGTATCATATCTCAGATTTAAAATGTTTTGAGCAAGAGCTCAATCTCCTGACAAAGATAAATTAAGATTCCCTTGGAAGCAAGAAAGTAAAAATAAAATTAAAATATTTTCTTTTTGCCACCAAGTTAGAACTTTTAAAAGTTTATGTACCAATTTATAATTGATATTCTACAGAGAGATTATCTTTTAAGAGATTTTATAGTGAAATAAGAAGTGGTATGATTACTCTTTGCATCATTGGATTTTCTTGAAGATAAACAAGATGGAAATGAGCATTTTAGCAGTTGAAAAATGGTGATCAGCAATGTCATGGAAATTCAATACACTGACATTTTTATGGAAAGACTACTATCCATTAAAGAACATTTACTAGTAAATTTGCCTCTATTCTGCTGAGTGGGGCAAAAGTACTATTGGATACAGAGAAAGGATGCTCATAGAGAAACTCTCTTTTACTCATTCTGGCAAGGTATTTGTGAGAGATTACTACTAATAATTTATTGCGGAGGACAATGATATGAAATTGATTGCTTCATTGTCCAGAGTTTGGAAATTCTTCTGACCAGATTTCTTGCTTTTTTCCCAAAAAGCAAAGTTTCATTCAAAAGTTCAGAGAAATTTAGGAATTATTAAACCACCTACACCCTCCAGCACACATATATACAACATATTTCCTTACATTAGCAATTCTGTGAGTTGTGCTATTGGCATAAGAAAATGGTAGGAATTCAGAGTTTGAACCTAGAAAGTACATATGGTTTTATATATTTAAAAAATGAAAATATAATTTTCATTTATATTTAAAAATATATAAAATATAAAATTATATTAATAAATAGTATAATTTTCATTTATATTTAAAAAATTGAGGGTTTACTCTTTAACAAAATGTATTCAGGGGCTGGGGATATAGCTCAGCTGGTAGAGAGGTTCCGTATCATGCACAAGGCCCTGGGCTCCATCCCCAGCACCAAAAGAAAAAAAAAATGTATTCAGCATGTGCAGGAATTTCTATCAACATATACTTAATTATATCTCCTATTTATTTTTATTCTATTAAAGTAATGTCTTAGCTATCCCATTATGCACATTATATCCCATGGCTCCCTGGTCACAACCTCTCAAAGAGAGGGGAGGACAGATCCATATAATAATAGCTTTAATTGTATCATGCTTAAAAACTCAGCCACTACAATCAACAATGTGGGATCAAATTCCTCTCCTAGTTTTAGAACTTTGTTTATAATTTTGTGATTCCACTGTAGAGTATATACATATATATACATACATATATATATATATATATATATATATATACACACACATACATACATAGATACATATATATATATATACACACACACACACACAACCGATATATAACATGTATAGGTGAACAATATATATAACAACCTCTGTGTGTGTGTGTGTGTGTGTGTGTAATTTAATGGATTAAATGAGATCAGACTAAGTTTACCAACAGGCCAGAAGAAGAATCATTAATCAAAATTTATCATGAGCATCATCTCCATGTTCAACCTGTATCTTCATTAGTAAAAGTAGGTTACATGTCCCCCCAATCCCTAGTACCGTATTTTCTCTGAATTAAGACAGCTCACACATGCACATGAAATGCTGTTTCAGAAATCACTTCTCCGATGCAATAATTCGTTCCTTCCCTCTTTCCCTTCTTCTCTGCCATTTTTCTCTCCTGATTCCCTCCCTCCCTTCTTCCTTTCTTCCCTACCTCCCTCTCTCTTTACCTATCTGTCTCTCTCTCCTTTTCCAGAAATAACCTTCGAGTTAACTACCCACACTGTCAGCCTTCTCTCCAAATCACCATTTCTGATATGTTTGGTTTGTTTTCTTGTTTCTTTTTGTGGCCCTAGTCACTTGATGACTTGCAGAGTTTGATACCTCTCACTACTTTACCTGTACCTATGACTTCTTGAATCTTGTGGCTGTCTCATAGTGTAACACCAAGCCCACACTCTTTGCCTGCTTGTCCTGAAGTCCTGTAAATCCCTTCTCTCTCATCCCAAGAAAATGATTAATAATTATTTCCTCATGAAAATACCTTAAGCTTCTATACTCACATAAAAAGAAATGAGCTGATTTTCTTTAACCCCTAATTCTTTCGACCCTCAAATCCTAACACTATCTGCAACTATCTTTTTTTTTTTTTAATGGTGAACTGATAATTTAATTTAAATTTATTCTCAACTAAAGTCACTGTCCTTTGGAGACCAAAAATTATGAAAATGTTTTCCTACTAGACACCCCACTTTAAAGATCCAGGTTTAATTCTGCCATCTTTGATCCTTAATTTGTTAAAAATTAAAGTCACATTCAACTGAGGTCAAACAATTAGAAAAATGGTTTCAGTGTTCTGTTTAAATGCTCCATATTTCTAATTTTTTTGTTGTCAGAATTTCTAACTCCTTTGCCAGATCTCACAGATAAAATTTTTGTCATCATTTTATTCGCCATTTTTAGTACATTCCTTGATAGTGTTGGAAAAGTGTCTAGTTTGTTGTACACATAAAATCAAAGGAATTTGAGGTTTTTCTCTGTGAAAAATGGAAACTTCATGAAAGTCAATACTGTTTGTGAGCTCCCTCTAAAAACCATATAGCAGCATTTGTTTAGCAATTTGAAGTACTGCTTGGTATTTTCTAGTAAAGTTGGAATTTTATATAGAATATAGTAGCAATTCTATTTTTAAAATTATACATATATATACATACAATTTATATATATACACAGTATATATGTATATATACATATATACATATATACACATACTTTTATACAGGTACCTAAGATTCAATCAAAAAAGTTGATTATTATCACATTTCATAAAATATCAAGAGCTGGAAAACTAGACAGTAATCTTGAAAAATACAAAATAACAGGAATGAATCACAATAATATAGATTCACATGATTTTATTTTCAAATGAAATGATATAGGTGAAAATAATAAATTTGAAATATGACTTGTGCCACATTACATGTACATATTACTTATATATTTTGAAAAAAAACTAGAAAACTATAATATGTATTATTTTAGGTATACCTATATACATAAAAATATTATTCAAAAGCATCATTTGGGAAGTGATGACATACACAGCAATCTCAAGTTAATTCAGGAAAATATATCTGGAAATGGGATGGGTGTTGATAGGAATAATGCTTATATTTATTGATTTTAAAATTATTTTACATAATTATAAAATGATTTGTAATTTTTAATAATTATTTCCTCATGAAAATACCTTAAGCTTCAAAGAAAAACAATAATAAAATTAGTGTTCAAAGTAAAATAAAAACAAGAACAGAGCATTGAATTATATGACGGGAGAGTTGTAAGTTAACTATAATGTATCATTTTATTTGCATATCATATACTAGTTCTGCATATTTCAGAAGACCTGTATGAATGTACATATTCAGTAATTGTTTAGAGTAATTCAAGTTTTATTATTCTTTTTAAAGTGATATAAGTGTGTTATCAAGTGAAAATACTATTTTATTACCATCTTCAAATAATCAATGAACAATGTTCATATTTTGTGTTATGGACCTTATTCTTGTTACTTATTTTCTTTATGTATTAAGGAAGGATAAATGAAAAAACATGTAATTTATATTTCTTGGTAAATTAGCAACAAACATTTGTTTTTATGAATATACCTTATTTGTCCTCATATAGCTGTTCTGATTAGTCTGGACTTGACCTTATGATTTTAAGAACTTTATAAAATATTATGCTGTTTGTACTGAAAATTATTTTCTGTGACTTGCTTTATGTACCAAATGCCTTCTGGAAATGTGAAGCAAAAACAAGTCTTCAATTTGCATTTTGTTTGTTTAAAACTTTGTTGTATTTTCAAAATACTTTATCTTGTCTTTTATTTTTTTCTTTTTGGGAAAAGTTAGAATCCAAAGGCTCAAGATCCCTTTAGTAAGTCATGCCCAAAGTAATATTGTTGTTCACTTAGGCACTGAATAGTTTCTGTACTCTTTAAACAACCTGAAAACTTTTATGGTGACCCTGGTAGATTGATGTAACAATTATTCACCAAAATGTAGGTTCTTGTTAATTGTGACAGTGATTATAATCATAAAGCATTTATGAAGACAAGTCAGTTACAGTTAAATTACAAATAATAGAAGAGCTTTTCCAGTGGAAGAAAATGTTCTAGAACTCTGCATTGGTGCCTTTTATTCAGTATTTTTAGAAAATGTCCTTAAAAATATAATTAAAGGCAGTCAGTAATGGCTACCCAATTAAATCAGAACACTCTTAACCCTCCACTGATAGAAAACTAAAAATGCTCTTAAAATATGTGAATATATACTGAAATATTATAAAATACATACTTTTATATAAAATTATATATCTGTGATATATATAAATATTTACACATATATAGATTATATATAAATAATTACACACATATATACACATACACAAATACCAAAATATAAGAAATAAAAAAATAGGTAAAGTCATCTTTTAAATTTAGTTTTGTAGGCTGAAGGTGTAGCTCAGTGGTAATTTACTTGGCTCACATATGTGAGACCCAGGGTTTGATCTACAGAACTGAAAATAAATGAATGAATGAATGAATGAATCAATCAATCAATAAACTAATATATAAAAAAGTTATTTTTGCTTTAGATTAAGAGCTGAGGAGCAAATTTGAAATCCTTGAGAGGACAAACTTTGTGGGGGTTCAGTATAACCCAGTGGTTATAAATCTGGGAAACAATACTCAACTTGTAGTTAATTACATGTTTCCCTGCTCTGCACAGCTGTTCCCTAGGAGTTACATTAAATAGAAATCAAACCAGCCCTTGCAGACACCGGATGCTACCTTCAAGTCATTTTGGTGGCTCAGGAAATTTGAACATATAAAATTATTTTAGAATGATTTAAATTACTGGTGACTTCACATGGCTGTAGAGGTAGAAGAAAATTCCCTCTGAGAGAATTTAAGATTATTTTAGTTCTCAAATTGTGTCTACAAGCACTTACTAAAACATATTGACTAGTATACATCCCAGATATTCCAGGCATAGGATAAGACCAATGAATGTGCCTGAGAATCAACTTTAAAAAATAAGTGTCAATGGATAGGGAGACACTAAAATTCTAGGTAGTAGACAGACATCCTTTATTTTGGAGAAAAGGCCAAATTAAAAAAAAAAAAATACATTGATTTTTTTTCACATTTTTAAAAATATTTTGGAATCATGACCTAATATCAGAGGTGGGGGGAGGTAAAGAGAGATAACAAGAAGAAAAGCACAAATCACTGCAATGCATTTATATTGAATCACCCATATATTTACAAAAAGGTAATACCTAAAAATATCTTCACTATCGTATGAAAAGGAAAGATCTCTAACAATTTTTCTCATTAATGTTAGATTGTATTAACTTGGAAATTATCAAATGATCACTCTTAAATCTGCAATCCATGTTAACTTTTAAAGGATAATCTATGATTTAATATAAAAGTATTAAGTTCCTCATTCAAAATTTGGAGGCTTCAGATGTTCAAACTCATTATGAACATCAAGAGGATGTCATCACAGGCATGCAAAGCTCATTTAACATATGGAAATCTATAAAGACAATTCACCACATAAATAGAGTGAAGGACAAGAATCAAACAATTATCTTAATAGATGCAGAAAAAAACACTTGAAAAATTCCACTACTCATTTATATTTAAGACACTAGACAGAATTGGGCTAAAAGGAATTTACCTCAAGATTATAAAGTCTACGTATGACAAACCCAAGGTCAATTTCATACTGAACAGAGAATAACTAAAATGCTTCCTCTAACCATAGGAGCAAGAAAAGGATGTATACTCTCACAGCTCCTATTCAACAGAGTCCTTGAAATTCTACCCAGAACAATCAGGTAAGAGAAGGCATTAAATGGATACAAATAGGAAAAGAGGAAGTCAAATTATTTCTGTTTACTGACAACATGAGCTGATATTTAGAAGACCAAGAATTTCACCAGAAGACTTTTATAGCTCATAAATAAGTTTAGCAAAGTAGCAGTATACAAGATCAACATTAATAAATCAATCACTTACCTATTCTTCAATAATGAATCCACTGGAAAAAAAAATTAGAAAACTATCCTTTTCACATTAGCCTATAAATATAAACAAAGTACTTAGGGGGAAAAAGTCTAACCAAGGAGAGGAAAGAACTCTATGATGCAAACTATTAAAAACTGCAGAAAGAAATTGAAAATAATTTTAGAAGATGGAAAGACTTCACAGGTTGTTGAATATACAGAATTAATATTGTCAAAATGGCCATACTGTAAAATACTTTGTACAGATTATCCCCTTTAAAATACCCATGACATTCTACACAAAAGTAGAAAAAGCACTTGTAAAATTCATTTGGAAGAATAAGAGACCCCAAATAGTCAAATCAAACCTGAACACAAAGAGCAATCCTAAAGGATCACATGGCCAGATCCCAAATTATACTGCAAAGGTACAGTTCAAAAAACAGCATAGCACTGGCACCAAAACAGACATAAAGCCCAAGGGAATAAAATGGAAGACATAGAGACATACCCACATAGATTCAGTCATCTGATACTAGACAAAGGTACTAATAAAATATTCTGGAAAAAAATGTAGCCTTTATAACAAATGATGCTGGGAAAACTGGAAATGTGTACATAGAAGAATAAAACTTGACCTTTGGTTCTTACCCTGCAAAAAAATTAACCCAAAGTGGACCAGTGACCTAGGAATTAGACTAGAAACTCTGAAATATATAGAATAAAATGTAGATTCAACATTCCAACACAGTGCAGAGACATCACCTCTTTAATAAGATGCCTAAAGTGCAAGAAATAAAACCAAGAATCAATAAGTGGCACAGCATCAAATTAAAAAGCTTCTTCATAGCAAAAGATATAATTAAGAGCTCACAGAATAAGAGAAGATTTTTGCCACCTGCACTTCAGGGGATTAATATTCAGAATATATAAAGAATTCAAACAAACCTTAATATCAAAATAATAAATAACCCAATTAATAAATGGGAAAATGAAAAAAAGACACTTCCCAAAATAAGAAATACAAATGGCCAATAAATATATAAAAAAATTTAACATCTTTAGCAATCAAGAAAATGGAGATTTCATTTCACTTTAGTCAGGATGGTAATTATCAAGAATACCAATAATAATAAATGTTGGCTACAATGTGAGGGGAGGTCAAGGTACACTCATACATTGTTGGTGGGACTGCAAATTAATACAACCAATTGGGAAGCAGTGTAGAGATTCCTCAAAAATTTAGGAATGGAATCACCAGTTATCATCCTCTTTGGCATATATCCCAAATATCTAAAATCTGTACACTATAGTGATGTAGCCACATCAATGTTTACAACAGCATAATTCACAACAGCCAAGCTTTGAAACAAACTCAGGTGCCCACTGTTATGATGAAGATAAAGAAAATGTGGTATATATATACACAATGGGCTTTTACTCAGCCATAAAAAAATAAAATTATGGCATTTCATGGTAAATGGATAGAATTGGAAGACATCATGCTAAGTGAAATAAGTTACATCCACACTGTCAGGGTCAAATATTTTCTCATATATGTAGGCTATATGAAAATAAGGGAAAAAACAGAAAAAGGATAAAAGGGGGGGGAATCCTCTGAAAACAGTAAAGAAATGAGTGGAGTAGAGGAAGTAGATTGAGGGGGAGAGAGAAGAGGCTGGCAAGAGGGACAGGAAAGGAGAGGAACAGTGGAATGAGTCTAACCAAACATTTACTGGGGCATATATGAATATACCACAGTGAATTTCATCTTTATTATAACCATAATGCATTACAGGAAAAATATAAATAAATAGCAGAAAGATCAATAAAACAGAGGAAAAGGAACAGGGAGAAGGAGAAAGAGAAGTAAAGGAGATGGGGCTAGGGATATAGCTCAGTTTATAGAGTGCTTGCCTTGCATGCACAAGGTCCTAGGTTCTAATCCCCAGCACCACATACACACAAACTCACACACACGAGAGAGAGAGAGAGAGAGAGAGAGAGAGAGAGAGAGAGAGAAGTAAAGAGGATGCACTGGAAACTTCATTGGAATAAATTACATTGTATGATAATTGTGCCAAAATGAGCCCCAATATTATGTATGACTATAATGCAGTAATATAATTTTTCAATGAGTACCTTTTTTAAAAAAGGCTGCAGGTGGGCTGTTCTTCCAATTTTTAGGTCAGAGAAGACTTCTTTTATGCTTCATGTTTTGGGGTTATTATCCCTCATTTTAAAGTCTAAACAAGTGTAATTTTTAAATAATAGGAATCTGGTTCTAGTACTGTATAAAAGAAAATTGTAGCTCAAAGGAATTTTGCACCCAAATGCAAATTGGTTTGGAAAGAAACATGTACAATTTTGTGGAAATCACTTTTAATGATTAAAAACAAACTTATTTGACTAACTACATTCATTTTCTAGTTACTAACAGGAGGATATTAAGGTTTTAAACTTTGTGATTATTATTAGCCCTAATGTTCTAGCCAGAAAGGATTTCCAGTACACCTTTGGCAATAGGAATGAAAGATTTCTGACTATTTTTCATATATATATATATATATATATATATATATATATATATATATATATATATATATATATGTTGGGGCTAGAAGGCTGTTTTCTACATGGATACCAGATGAACAGAAAATAGAACTAAAGCTATAGCTCTATCATTTCCCTTATGCAGCATCACCATATCGAATGGTTCTACCAGTAAATGCTCTGATAATACTGCACAGAGCACTAGAAGGTAGTTCACTTTTGAAATTTACATAGACCATGGGATGAACACCATTTTCAGTTTATTCTTCATGGGTCTCAATTCCCTCAGAAAATGTTTTTATTTTAACGTGGTGGCATATTTTGTGCTTTTCAAACAAAAATTGTCAATAACTCTTGGATTGAAGAAAAAGCAGGCTATATAAGCCAAATTAGGTTCAGAATGCTGACATGAAGAATGAGAGAGAACATAACTGGGTTTTAATATTTTTGTTTTGCTAAATTACATATTTGTAATCACTTCCTACATATGCCAAGACAGTGCTTAGAAAGCAAGTTTGCCATGAGTAAATCATTGGGAAATAAGAATGACAGATTATGTTCAAATAAAGAAATATCCACAAATACCTTTTTTTTCTTTGATAGTACGAGTTTGTTCCCTGCTACAAAAGTATGAACCGCCACTGCTCTCAACCTCTGATCTCCCTCGACTTATGCTGTATCCTCTCCTTCCATCCTATCTCCCATCCATGCCAACCTACCTCCAATCACAAGGAATCATTTGGCATTCTTAAGGTATTCATGGCTTCTGTTGCTTCTATGAATCAATTGGTGCTATGATTTCATATGCATCAAAAGATACATGGAAATGTTCTATTTTTCTTGAAATCTCATCTTTTTATAAGATTTTTACACTCCAAAAGTAAAGAAAACCATTCCCTCTGATCCTTCAGAGCACAATGAACAGACCCTCTAGTGAAGCTGTGGGCATAGGGTAATATTCTTTCTTTCTTTCTTTCTTTCTTTCTTTCTTTCTTGTGCTTTCAGGACAGAGTGCAGTCATTGGAAATCAGGGAACATATTGTGTATATTTTAAATCCTCTGAATATTTCTTAGGATATACATAATGTACCCAAAAAGGTTTTCATAATTAATAATATAACCTACTGTTTTAGATAAAAATAGGAAAACATAAATACAGAACTTCAAACATTTTATAAATAAAATTTAAAAATAGATTTCTTGTTATATTTTCTGTCTCTTCCCTTTGATAACAGGGACAGCTCATGTGTACAAAGACTTCAATAAGATCGGGTGTCCAAGAATATCATGGAAAAGTCCACTTTTCCTGCAAAAATTGGTGATAGCCTTAACAGTGCCTGCTCACATAGTACATTGTCTCGTAATCCTTGGCTTTTTATTCCAGGTAATTACCAATGCAGTGGAAAACTGAGACACTGGACCAAAATATGTGGAGGAATACAAATGATTATTTCATTATAAATCTGGATGTATGTGTGTGTTGTGTATGATGTGTTTAAACTGAATATTTGTAGTAGACAGTTGAGTAACCTCTGTTTCCTTTAAGGAATGGTGCGGTTTCTCTTAAGAAACATTATAAATTACGCATGACATAGTAGCAGTTACACTGGATAATCTCTAAAAATTTTACAAAGTCCAACACTGCTTAAAATCATTACAACCACAAACTTATTTAATCCTAATTGCAACCCTATGATAGAGATGGTATTTTTCATTTCCATTTTATAGAAAGAGAAATTGACTTAATTGCAATAAGAAGCATAGTTTGTGTTAGATCCAGGTACTAAACCCAAGCAGAGATCATGACAGAATGAGCTAAGTAAGAAAACACTCTGAAACTGCACTCATCTCCCTATATTGATCCCCATTGCGTTAATCATAATTTTTAAAACTCTTTCACATAGTAAAGATACAGCAAAGGAAATCAAATCTGTCTGCAAAGACCAAAGGAAGCTTTTGTTGGCAAAGTAGCATCTTTGGCAGTTTCCACTGCCTAGAGTTTTTCCCCCGATTAACAATTAGGAACAGAAATAACAAGGGCAATGGATAGGTATTTGATGAACTCAGAAGAGCTGAGCCAGGAAGACTTTTCCTTAAATCACTGAAGTTTCACAAGTTGTAGATAAAGAAAATGACAGCTCCCTCAGTCAGAACGCTATAGCTGATTTCGGGAAAGGCCTGTCCAGCATGTTCTCACAGGGGAGGTGGACATGAAAAGAAATTACAGAAGAAAGCAAGGAAAGAGGAAGAAAAGAGTCCAGGCAATTGCTGGAGAAGTTATATCCATGTTCTTTCTGGGGATTGGTCATTAAAACAATAAGAAATACAATCAGCATAAGAACATGGAAAATGTACAAAATTAAATAGAAAAAGTTACAAATAATAAAATGCAATATTTAAACTCTGACTTAATGGACATTAGTTAGCACATAATAGTTACTCACTTGATCTGATTATCTTAAAGTCATTTGAGAAATAATACTTTCCCCATTATTCAGTCTTTTATTCATAGATAATGAAAATAGGCCTACGGATTTTTAAATTTTATTTGCCCAAGATTAAGTATCTAATTTCTAATGGAATTGGTATTAGAATCTTTGTCCTCCAGCTCAAATATTATAGGAACCCAAGTTTCCACTGGGTAAGTTTTCTCAAAATCCTAAATCCAGTGAAGTATCCGAAAGATAAAAATGAGTCTCCTATTCCCTGTGTAATTAGATACTGATTCAGTGGAACGTTGTCTAATTTATACCTTGAGTTACTGTGGCCAGTTGCAGTTCTCAGATGAACAGTTTCCATGACCTGTAACTTTCCTTGCAACTTTAACTTTGAGCTTGGAAAGTGACACCATGCTGAACGATTCCTGTACAAATTGTTTGTAGCTTGTTACCTTGGACTGTCAGAATAACTCACAACCCACCTGACACACATGGTCTTTATTCTCTTGGTAATTTTTTAAATAATTTATGTAGCGCTAGTCATGAAACTTGCCTACTATGTACCAACAAAAGTATAAAAGGAACAAACCAATGTTGCTATTATTTCTGGCTTAGATAATCAAAAAGGAGCCAACAAATCAATTGAAGCAACAGAAGTTATAAGCTCAATGATAAAATCAAAGGTAGTTTGGAGATGATGTTATGTGTAAATATTGGGAAATATTTATTCTTGTGAGTCTCATATAGTGACAATTGCTTCTTCAGTTCTGCAGAATATTTTTTAGGGTCCTGCAGTCTGCCAGTTCATACAATCATGTTTTTGCCTCTGGCTCTCCTATTTTCAGTGCCACTCCATCATGCATTTTTCTAGCATTCTTGGTCAAAATTTCATATCTGTCAGATTTTCCATTGGTGCAATGGAAATTGATCTCAGCTAGTGTTAGGAAAACAAAAGAATTTTTTTAACTTGTTTAATATCAACAAAGTCAGATTTTTTCTAGGTCAAATGACACTTCTAATAGGCTATTCTTTAAATGAATTTATACTTTATATTTAGAGAGCACTTACATATTCAAAACACCTTGGTATTTTTAAATCTTCCCAGTAACCTCACAGGATTGAGGAGTGCAGCTAATAATATTCAACATTCTTGAAAAGAAGAAAATAAAATCTCACAAAGTTAATTTGTGACAACCACACAATTCCTAGGAGGCAGTCTGAGAACTTGAACTCAAGTCTTTTTCTTACTTGTATACCATAGTTTTTCTTAATAGCTTTTGAGTAATTCATGCATCCTCTCCTTCCAGCAGACTGTAAGGAAGATGGAAGTACTTGATTTTTTATTCACTGACCCTTTCTCTGGTAATGACTCCTAATACACTTGCTGTATCCAAAGACTACCAGATACAGTTTCAAATCCTTGATTTGACTTGTACTAATATTTGCTCATTTTTTATTAGATTATTTTTAATGCTTAATCAAACATTTTGACTTCCTGGTTGTACACGTATTCTTTGCTTGGCTCAAAGTTTTAAAATCAAAATTTGTTAGGCTTCTGTATTCCTCTGGAAATGCAAAAAGATATTCATTGAATAATTAAAGTTGTAACCAAGGCAGAAATCCTTAATTAAAAATGCAATTAGTCCTGAGAATAGAAACTATAACCTAGATCATGATTTCTCTTTTATTTAACATATCACAAAGCATAAAAATTTTAGTCATAAATATAGCAAATCCATTAATCTAATTCTCAATCTGGATTAGCTTCTCATAGTGAAAAGTCTAATTTACATATTTTTTAATGAAATGAACTTTCAATACTTTCTGTTATGAGCTGTAAATAGAGTTAGACTAACAAAGCACTGGTATGCTCAAGCTGACTAGCTTCAATGAATAGATAAAAATGGGTTGAAATTAGCTCATCAATGATTTGTATGTAAATGATTTCTAGAGTATTTGGACACCTGAAAATGGTTCTTATATTCTTTTTAGTCATTTCAATATTCTATGGGCAAGTATTAATTTTCCTATCCAAACCCTTCATTATAGATAAGTCAAAGCTCAGGCCTTTTTATTACAGTTTAGCAAATGCCCTAAATGAATTATTGTGAATTGTGAAATAGTGAAATTCAAATTAATGGATGGGCACAATTATGACTAAAAATAAATATTAGCTTATGGTTTCCACCCCCTCCAAATTTATAAGCATCAGTTTTTACAGCATTATGGCTTAGTTACAATGCCTGTGCAGACACTGTACAATAATAATAACAAAAACAACAACAAGAATAAATACTGTAATTTCCACAGGAGTTTCATAAGTTAGAAAGATGTTTCTAACAATATTATTGTATAGGGGTAAGGTAATACAGTGGACTGATTATGGGTTTAGGATTGAAATAAACCCAGTTTAAGTCCCAAATTATCCTGTATCATTCACAGAGTCATTGGGATGGTTGAAGATATCTCCATGTTCTTTCTGTGAATAGGTCACTTAAAAAATAAGAAGTATAATCAACCCAAGAACAGGGAAAATATACAAAATCAAGTGGAAATAGGTACAAATAAAAAGTGCATTATTTAGAACTCTGATTTATTCAGTGACATCATTTAGAAAACTTTAGTATTAACATAAGTAAAAACAAGGCAATAGTAATGACAATATTTAGATATTGAAATGCAAAACACTTTGACTATATGAACTTGATTTGTAAGATCATACAAACATGATTCTAATAGGAGACTTTAGCTTGCTATCGTGTCTTATGAGTTATAAAAATTAATTAAATAAAATGAAGCCAACTCCACCAATAAATAGAGTTCATTAAGTTGGATATGAAAGAGAGAAGCCCTGGATTCCTAGTCTATTTCTGTCCTATTAGGACAGAAGTCGAATGAACTGGAATCATCAGACATGATCTATAATTCCAGTTTCCTCAACTATAAAGTGAGGACAGGAGTTGGGATGATTACTTAGCATACACAGGCCCTAGTTCAAGTCCACACACCAAATATTAAAAGCAAAAGTAAATAAAATAGGAAGTGAGGACATTCATACCCAGCTTATATGTTAACTTTGGATTTTAAATGAGTGAGTTTTATGTATTAAACTCTTGATATCTCTAAATTTCTATATTTGAATACCAGCTCTAACCTTTGCTTTGGTGAAATCCTTTCCCTGTATTTGGCAGGAAACTCTGGGACTGCTCACTGGCATCACCAGTCAGGTGCAGGTGTTCCAGCACAAGGACTGTTAAGTCACAAATCGTTTTCCTTGTTCAACACCATCACTGTGCTGTTCTTCTTCCCTTTAGGAAATTATTTCTTTGCTATGTTATGATTTTACTATTTAGTCCCTAAACACCATGATTTGGATGTGACTGCCTTTTTGAATTGAAACTGAATCAAATAGAGCAGCAAGATTTCTTTTGCTTCTCAACATTATGTTTGTGTGATTCATCATGTAAGCAGTGATGTGTTCGATTTTAAATTACCTTCTTAAAATATGTTTTTTTTATTTGTCCTGCCTGATTTATGATTCTTTTCTCCTCTTCTTGTTCAGTTTCATTGATTTTATTATTAAATTTGCCCCTTGTTAGTTTGGAAGCTATGCATTCTTTTAATATGAACAGATAATTGGGCTGAACACTGTACCATGAAATACCAAATTATTGAATTACCAAATATTAACTGAATATTTAACTTCATTCTAGGCATTTACGGTGACTTTAGAATAGTTGAACTGTTTAATCTAAACAGAAAACCACTTTATGTGGGCTTTTAGAGAAGCAGATCTTAGGATGAGAATTCATCATCAAGCAATGAATTACCACCTTTACAGGGAAACAGCAAAGAGGTGTGGAAAACAAGAGAAAGAACAGGATAGCAAAAAGTCCTACAAAGTATGTGGAGGTTAGGCAATGCTTCAATGTTGTTCTGATGCTTGGCAAAGGAGATAGGTTCTCACATTCCAATGCCAAGAACTGGGGAAAATGAGGGGATCAAGGATGTTGCTGCCCTTATGCCTCCCCTAAATGTAGATACTATTTTCCTATATTTTTATCTTAAGCATTTTAAGATCTTAGAATGCTTTTACATTAGAATTATGCAGTCAATGTTTATTTAAATTTGCTCATACACTTTTTTATTTTTATTGCAACCCTTTGATTCCTGCACCTCTGAACTGCCAACTCACATCCTTTTTCCTGAAGAAAGCCCTTATGTATTCTGTTATGGAAGGTTTGAATGTTGGTGGAACTTATCAATGTTTGTCTAGAAATGGCATTTTCCACATTAAATTTTGAGTAATACATTTGGCTGTATCTAGAACTTTTGGTTGGCAATTGTTTTCCATGTACATATTAAGATAATATTTTACTTCTATCTTGCTTTCACTCTGCTGTTAGAAGTCAATCATGAGCCTAACTCATGCTAATTGTTACTAACTTAAATGTAGCCTGTTTTGAAGATTCCTTTTGATGCTAGATCCTCTTCAGTTCCAAACTATGTGTTTGGATATGGATTTCTTTTTATTTACCTCTTTGGAGTTCACTTTACTTCTTGTATCTACAGGTTGCCACCTTTTGTTGATTTTAGGGAATCTGCATCAATTTTCTTTTAAATATTTTAAAATAGTTTAAATATTTAAATACTTTTTATTGTATTTTCTTTCACTCCTCCTTACTCCAATTAAGTATATGCTAAACCCTTACACTATATTTTAGATAATTTCTTTCTCAAATATTTTCCAATCCTTTTGTTTTTCTGTGCTTTGATTTGAAAACTATGTGTGTATGCTAACTAAACTGGTTAACAATTCCATTCATACAGTTATAAACAATGGATTTTATTTCTAGAATGCATAGTAGCTTCTTTTACTATTTTGCAATATCATGTTTATATTTTCCAGTTTCTTGGTGAAGTTAGTCTGTTTTTAATATTCATATATTTGTGATTTACCCCCACTTTTCTGTAATTATAGATTTCTAGCTTTATTCCATTTGAATGGAATAACATAGATTATATCATTTTGATCTTTTTAAGTTTGTAGAGATTTTCTTAAGGGTAGCTTATGATCAGTCCTAGAGATTGTCACATGTGCAATGAGCAGAATGATCATTCTGTTGTCACTGGGTGAAGAGTTGGACAGATTTTTGTTAGCTATAGCTACTTTATGATGTTTTTCAAGCTTTTATTTCTTTGAGCTCTTCATTCTTAGATGTTTAATTAGTTATTCAAAATGAGGAACTGAAGGTGAATTATTATTGTTTAGTTTTATATTTTTCCCTTCAATTCCGTAAGTTTTTCTTCATGCATTGCAAGTCTTTATTATTAGGTGCGTATACATTTACGCTTGGTAGTTTTTCCTAATGCCTTGGTGGTGTTATCATTATAAAATGTCAATTTTCATCTCTAGTGGTAAAAAGAAAAAATATGAGATGTTTAAAAGACTTTAAAAGGAGGACTAAGTGAATTAGTCAGTTAACAGCTGCAGGTGGAAGAAACAAGAGACTGTTTTACATGCCACATGTACTTTGAAACTCTGACTTAAATATCATCATATCTAACCACCAGGGCCACTGTGCCAATTTATGTACAAATTTCCATACAGGTAATCCCAACCAATATGTAAGCAACAATTAATTCTCTTCATGGAATTCCCTCTTAAATCAAAGCTTCCCTACTTTAATTATACCACCTCTTTTCTCTATAGCTAGTGTAAGTTCAATGCAAACAATATATGCTTTCATCACCAAAGGTTTTGTTTTGTTTTGTTTTGTTTTAACATTCTTAGCTCTAGGTCAAATGGACATTTTTCCAAATGCTATCTAGCTTTCCTGCTAGTAGTGGCAGAAATCTGTCCAAGGACACAGTATTTTTCTGGCTATCATTTGTAGCAGCTCAATAAACTCTTTCATTTCAGAGATAATTTGGTTTTAAGAGTTTTGGTATAATACTAGCAATGATTTTTCTAGCAATATTTTGTCTGACACTAGTGTAGACATTTCATGGTCTGGAACTGGCATGTACCCATAAACGTCATGCATTCAAAGGTGGGACTTTGGGGAAGTGATTTGGTCATGAGGACTCTGACTTCATCAGTGGATTAATCCTTTGATGTCTGAATGGACTACTGGGAAATAGAACCTATTGGAAGGATGCAGATCACTAAAGGCTTGCGCTGGATGAGTTTCTCTTCTCTCTGGTCCCTTCCTTTCTCTTTGCTTCCTAGTTGCCAGGAGCTAATCAGGATCTCTTGCCACATCCTTCTTCCATGATGTTCTAACTCTCCTCAGGCCTAAAGAATGGACCCAGCAAACCAAAAACTAAATTTTCTGAAACTATGAGCCAAAATAAATCTTGCCTTCTTTAAGTTATTCTTGTCACATATTTTGGACACAGAAATGACAATTGTAACATAAATCAATCCATCCTTTTTTTTCTTATAGTTTACATTTACAAAATTTTTTGAACTTTTGCTTTCAACCTATATGTGTCTGAATTAATCATGTCTCTTGAAGACAATATATAGTTGGATTATTTTAAAATAGCCATTTTGAAAATCTCTGTCTTGTGTTTATAGGTTAAATCCATTTACATTAAGACAATGACTAATAAAGTTTCAAAATGACAGATTTATTTCTGCGATTTTGCTATTTGATTTTCTTATGTCTATATTATTTTAATTCCTTTATTCCTTCAGCTTTGCCCTATTCTCCAGGTCTTGAAACTGTGGAACACCTTGCTTCTCTGGAATTGTGCCAATGTAATGCCCATGTGGACCTGGAGGATAGTATCTAAGTGAAATAAGCTAATCACAGAAAGAAAAATACTGCATGGTCTTACTTACATATGAATCATAAAAGGAAGGTCAAATATACAAAGATAGAGAGTAAACAGCTTTTACCATAGACAAGGATGGGGAAGAAGAAAATGCGAAAATGTTGGTCAAAGGACATAAAATAGTAGATACATAGGGTGAAAAAGTTTCAAGATCTAAGATATAGCACGAATACTATAGTTAGTGAAATTTTATTCTATGTGGGAGTTTTGTTAAACAAGCATATTTAAGCTGCTTTTGTCACCAAAAAGTGTGAATGTGAGATGACAGTTACATTAATCTGCTTCCACATAATAGCTAACTTTATCTATCTATCTATCTATCTATCTATCTGTCTATCATTCTATCTTCTATTTATCTATCCATCTATTTACCTACTTACCTATGTATCCCATTAAATCATGTTGTATACCTCAAATATACACATTATATTTTTAAAACTGTACCTTGATAGAACTGAATCGAGATTAATAACAATTTAATTTCAATTTATTTAATTAATAACAATTTAATTAATAACAATTTAATTTCATTAATTTTAATTATACAAAGATTTTTTCCAATATATTTTCCTTCTTTATGCTATTACTATCAGGAAAACTACAATATACATACACATTCTCAGTTATATGTTATAAGTCCATCAACAATGTTTTATTATTATTGTGTAAGCAGTTTTCTTTTATATCAAATGAGATAGAATGTTATAAAAATATTATAAACATACATTTTACTTATGTAATTGCCTTCATTGTTGTTTGTTTTTGTTTATGTGGATCTGTGTTACTTTGATGTCCTTCATTTGAGTCTGCAGAATTCCCTTTAGTATTTCATCAGGTCAGATATATTGCATCAGGTCTGCTAGCAAAATTTTCAGCTTTTGTTCTTCTGAAAAATATCTTTAATTCCCCATAAGTAACATAATGAATGCTCACCTACAGTTTTACTTATGTTTTATTTCTCAATTGTAATTCATATATCCTACTTTTAACCCACTCTACTTTCTTATTTTATCTGGTATTTATCCTTTTTGTGAATGTACCCAGTTATACAAAGTTTCTATCTAAATACTGATACCTAGTTACCTTAAGTGCTTTTCCATGATTCTTCTAATTTGAGTACCAGATTTTGCTCAGATATCTCTTTTAATATGTTTACCTAATTCCTTCTTTCTCTAACATCCTTATTACCCTGTGTTAGTTAAGAAAAAGATTCATAAATTGATGTTCCTCCTAATGAGAGATAGAGTTATATTTTCTCCTTTTAATGTGGGAGGGCTAATGGACACTTTACCCATTCAGGATAGTGGGATTAACATGATGTGATTACTGAAGTCAGATTACAAAGTGTTACAGGCTTCCTAATTCTCATGTAACATGTGCTTTGAGAACTTTTCCTTTCAGAATCAAGAAGCCACAATGTGAGAAGCCCAAGCCACATGGAAAGAACATATGCAGGCAGGCTGGTTGACAGACCCAGTTGAGACCAGCTTTCATATCATCAACCCACCGATGGGTGAAAAATTGTACATATCTTTGCAGTCCACATCATCCCCAGCTAATTGAATTCTCTCAGCAGAGGCTCCAAATATGTAGCAGAGACAAGCCATCTTATTATATCATATTCAAGTTCCTGAGTTAGAGAATCTGTGTGCATAATAAGTTCATTTATATCACTAACTTGGGGTTGTTTGTTTTGCATCAATATGGTTAAAGCATCTGCTTTCCTCCCAAACCCTTCCCACAAACACACATGCTACTCAATAAAGTGTAGCCAATGGAGTCTGATAATTAGCATATTGCTTTTCCGTGGAATTCTGAAAAAAAAATGTTTCTTAGACATTAGCTAGGTGTCATATATTTTATTTATTAGCCATTTATTTTGAAAATAGAATCATGATTTTAAAAAGTCAATCAATACATATCACTAGACCATTGACTTTTGCCATTGGAAGACTATACTTTATAGCATGAGGAAATGAAGAGAGTATTAAGCAAAGTTTGGAGTTCGAGATATCTCCACTAGCTAATTACATCACAGTTGTTTTACCAAAATCAGAGGATTGACCATTTTTAAATCTTATTGTCAATCTTTTGAAATGGCTGGCCTGTGAAGTGGTCATAAAGGTTTAGAAAGAACATTGGTTTTAAATTAAACCTGTGATCTAGATCTATTTGTAGCAGTAAAATTTATATTAAAGGAGATTGCCTCCCCACATCATTTCTGTGTCTGCCATTAAATGTTTTTATACATATGGCTTTATATTTCTACATTAGTTTTACTGCAGTGTGATCCATACCATTAATAGAAATGTGTGGCAATAAGCAATGAAAATTCCAATCCTATGATTCGGAGCCATTAGCACAAGATGTTATATAATCTTCCACTATCTAAATAAAAATGGAATGCATTTGACCAAAGAATTCAATGGTGGAAATCATCAAGATTAAGAGCAAGAGTATATGAACATAACACAAGATAAATTTTTCCACTACAGTAATTGGAAGGAAATGTTTGCAAAACAAAAGTTATTATATTTATGCATATTCAGAAGTTTTTTCCTGATTGCATGGACAAAATTATACCATATATATAATTTTGGAATATGCAAAACACATGATGCTCCCTTTTGTCTGTATAGATATCTAATATGTAGACTGCACATTATGTATAATGAATAATTACTTGAGAATATTTGTTTAATAATATGTGTCATATTCAACTAAAGAAATGCTATAATGTATTTTGGCACTTTTATAATATTCCAGTTATTTAATGAAGATGATTATTTTCTTTTTGCTTCTTACTGTAGAGAAAACTTTCAGGGATTTATACTTCAGATGTATCATTTGGTAACGTGAATTATAGTTCTTAATATAATATCTTGCTACTCCTACTCCATGAGATTGTAAATTAGAAGTTCAAAGGCATATTTTAATGATATTTTGAAAACAAATGAATTTTATTCACTGTATATATTTATGATACTGACCATTTACATAATACTCTCACAAACATCATTGCAAAACAAAATTGTGACCTTATATGTTGACAGCATATATATACAGTGGTATATTAAAAAATTAAATATAAATCTACCAGGATTATTAAAAATTAACTGAAAATTTTATATTTGTGATTTTGAAAAATAAAATTATAGATTTTGTTATTTTTTTCTTTTTAAAAATACTATTATAAATATTTCTCTGAAATACTCAGTAATACATATTTTTGTACATTAATTTCTAAAGGTATATTTCAAATACTGAGTCATATTTTGCCACTTGAAGTTTTTTGTAGCTTAAGAAACAATTGACTTAGAGGGCACTTAAATATATGTTTAAATATAGAAGGATTTATTATTTATACTATATAAGGCATTCTTTGTGATGTGCATATGCAAAAGATAATACAAAAAAAAAAAAACAAACAAGCTTATATGACCAATATAATTCCACGTCACGTACAACCAGAAGAATGGGAAGTTGTGCTCCATATATGTATAATACATTCAAAATACATTATACCTTCATGTATAACTAAAAAGAAAAAAAAGTGAATATTAAGGTATAAATCACAAAATACTTATTTTTTAAAAAAATTAAGGCCAAACTATATTAAAAATTATTTTCTTCATTAACCAAAAGGCTCTGATTTTATATGTCTTGATTATACAAAAGGATGCTTCTAAAATTCTCATTAGATCACAATCAATAATGTGAAAAGAGAACCTACAGAATGGGAGAAATTCTTTACCACATATACCTTAAATAGTGCCGCAGTCTGGCTGGGCACAAAATCACGAGCCACTCAAGCAGGAACAAAGTTTATTTTTTGAAACTGCCGCCAATGTCCGGTACGCGCCCGGGGAGAATTTTTCCACCCACGCGGCCTCCTCCCGGACCCGCAGAGAGAGCTCCTCCCCCGGAACTCCCTCCTACTGTACTTCCCCAACCAATGGGAACTCTCCAGGAGTCCCGTAGCCGGCCTAGGTGAACAGCAGGGGTCCAATATCCATATGAATGCAAATCTTAACATAATCATATCATCTCAATGGCTAGCTGGCGTCACTTTTAGACTAAAAATGCCTTGCATCATATACTTGGCTCTTAGCATCTCCCCCCTTCTGTTTAAGTAACAAGCAATCTGGCTAGGGACCGTGCCTGTTAGGTTTGTCCAATTCAACATATGGTTCTTACCCGTCATCGGAAAACTGACTTTTAGGCGTCAGCCTCCTGTCTTAGGTTGATACCACTGCAATTAGATCATACCCGTCACTGACTACCGGTCCAGCATATAGCCATACTTGTGGATAGGCCTATGTACCAGTGGGGGGGTGAGGTTCTTTGCCTCACCTCTGTTGGCCCCCAAATTTGGCCCTTGGTGTCGGTGGGGGGGTGAGGTTCTTTACCTCACCTCTGTTGGCCCCCAAAATTAGACCATCACTAGTAGAAGGGAGGAGGATACAGAAATGTCATGACACCAAGTCAATTAACGGCTCCTAGGAAAAATTACATCACTGGTGACACATCAGCAAAGATACGCTAGCACTACCATAATTCGCTGCATCAACAAATAGATCACAAAGCATACAAGTGATACATAGTCCAGGCAAATTTTGTAAGCAGTTCAAAGCAGAGGAATCTATCAATATGTCCATATCCTCCCAAAATAAAGCATACAAGTGATACATAGTCCAGGCAAGTTCTGTAAGCAGTTCAAAGCAGAGGAATCTATCAGTATGTCCATATCCTTCCAAAATAAATCGACTCATTGATTGAGCATTACTTGTTGAGTTATAAATCATTGATGTATCAGTTTACACGGTTTGTTGTGATAACTCTCGAAGAAGTTGTAGTTTGGTTTTATCTTTGTCTTCACCGGCACTGGGATGAAAATAGGAATTTTGACAATGATGCTAAAAAAAAATATGTAACATTTCAACAGGTACTAAGAGAACAATATTTAGAACAATTTACATTATCCTGAACAGAATTATTAAATATAATGAAAAGGAAAGGTGAAAGTAAACAAACAGATCTGTTAACCTTCTATTTGTTCATATATTAAAACAATCCTCAACAGCTGTATACCCAAATTAAATTAAACTATTAAAATCACGTGAATAATAATAAACAAAAATTTTTTGGATCCATGTGCATGAGCGCCCCTCATATGTGATACATGGACATACGCACATACAGACATACAACACAAAACAGAAGTGTGTACACGTAACATATAACACATAAGACAATAGTAAAGGCCTTGTAGCTTTACCTAGGTGAAATCTCCATTGCAATGTTCAAAAACTCCACAGTCAAAATATAAAACTGATCAGAAAAAACATTAACCTAGGTCTGTATGAGCTCAAAAATAAAATAGAACTTTATGATGTGGGAAAAAGCAATAATAAAATAGATATTGAAAAAAACATCCTGGTTAATCACTGTCACAGATGTAAGAATAGCCAAGCTGGAGATCTGGATATCAGCTGTTATGGATTTGAGTGGAATCATCTTTCTTTTGATCTGTAGGAGCTGTTTTAGTTAGTCTTTCTGGAATCCAAATCGGCTGCTGTTCTTCCTGTGGAAAAACACAAACAGAGCCCCGACTCCAGACTATCACTGGGTCAGGACCTTTCCATTGTCCTGTTAGAATATCTTTCCAAAGTACCTTAGGCTTATGTACATTTTTTGGATACAAATGTCTTTCTGCAGCACTAAGCCCTGATGAATCCAAATTTAAAAAGTTTAGAGTAAAAAGGGTTATTTTAAGTTTATCTTTGGGGGATATATACCCCTTTCCAATTCCCTCCTTTTGTTTCAATAAGTACATTTTAATAGTTTGATGAGCTCTTTCAACTATGCCTTGTCCTTGTGGATTGTATGGAATTCCTGTTATGTGAGTAATGCCAAATGATGAGCAAAATTGTTTAAAAGAGGTAGAGGTATAGCCAGGACCATTATCGGTTTTTAACTGTTTTGGAACGCCCACAGTGGCAAAATTTTGTAAGCAATGAGCTATAACATCTTTAGTTTTTTCTCCAGCATGAAGGGAGCCCATCAGAAATCCGGAAGAAGTATCAACTGTAACATGTAAATATTTTAATTTTCCAAATTCTGGCAAGTGTGTGACGTCCATCTGCCAAATATGGTTAGGTATCAGTCCTCTAGGATTGACTCCAAGATTAACTTGTGGTAAAAATGTCACACAATTTTGACATTGTTTTATTATATGTCGGGCTTGTTCTTTAGTTATTTTAAAACGCTTTTGTAAAGTATTAGCATTGACATGGAACCTTTTATGAAAATTTATAGCTTCTTCTATTGTGGAGAAAATATGTATGTCATGTGTAGTTTTATCTGCTAACTCATTGCCCAAACTAAGGGCTCCAGGCAATCCTGTATGTGCCCTGATATGTCCTATAAAGAATGGATCTTTTCTGTCCCAGATTAGACTTTGTATAGTAGAAAACAAAGAGAAAACAGTAGAAGAAGGGGAAATCCTACCAGCATCTTCAAGGGATACTATAGCATTAACTACATACTGACTATCAGAAAATAAATTAAATACAGAATTTTTAAACATCATAAAAGCTTGTAATACTGCATTAAGCTCTACCTTTTGAGCTGATTGTTTGGGTACTAAAAATGTAAAAGTTTGATCAGGGGTAACTACTGCTGCTGTACCATTATTTGACCCATCAGTGAATATATTTGGAGCATTCATGATAGGGGTTTTTTTTGTCATCTTTGGAAAAACTACAGGATGTTTAGACCAAAAAGACAACAAAGGATTAGACGGTAAGTGATTATCAAATGAAACATTAGATTTACACATGATTATTGCCCAAGTATTTAACTCATTAGCTAACTCATCAATTTGATCTATAGTATATGGAGTAATAATTTTATTGGGAGAAATCCCAAACACTCCCTTGGCTGCTTTTATTCCTTTGAGTATTAATTGTCCTACAGCCTCAGGATACCTAGTAAGAATAGTATTAGGAGAATAAGATAAATGTATCCACAATAATGGACCTTCTTGCCAGAATACTCCTGTAGGTATATTTTTTGTTGGCAGTACAATAAATAATAAAGGCAAACTTATATCAATTCTATCTAAATGCATATTTTCCATATATGTTTCAATGATTTTTAATGCCTTTCTTGCTTCAGGCATCAACATGCGGGGTGAATTTGGATCTGATGGACCTTTTAGAATATCAAATAAAGGTCCCAACTCTCCTGTTGGTATGCCTAGATAAGGTCTTATCCAATTTATGTCTCCTAATAACTTTTGAAAGTCGTTAAGTGATTTGAGTTGATCTACTCGTATTTGAATTTTGGGTGGACGGACCATGGTTGAGGATAATAAAACCCCTAAATAATTAATTGGAAGATTTAATTGTACTTTATCTATTGCTATCTCTAGATTATAATTTTTTAATAAATTTGTAAGTGTGGCATAACATTCTAGCAATGTGTTTTTATCTTTATGTGCCAATAACACATCATCCATATAGTGAAATATTTGTAGTTCAGGATTTTGATTTCTAAGTGGCTGGATTGCTTTGTTAACATAAATTTGACACATAGTTGGACTATTAGCCATCCCTTGAGGGAGTACTTTCCATTCATATCTCTGATCAGGACCTTCATGATTTAGTGCAGGGATAGTAAATGCAAAATGTGGACTATCCTCGGGATGAATTGGAATTGAAAAAAAACAATCTTTAATATCTATAGCTAAAACATACCAGGTTTTTGGTAAAGCAGACAATTGGGGAATCCCTGATTGAGCAGGTCCCATAATAACCATCTCATTATTAATGGCTCTTAAATCTTGTAATAATCTCCATTTACCAGATTTCTTTTTAATGACAAAAATGGGAGTATTATGGGGAGATACGGAAGGTTGTATATGTCCCTCCGCTAATTGTTGTTTGACCAGGTCATGGGCTATTTGTATCTTTTCTTTAGTCAGGGGCCACTGAGGAACCCACACTGGTCTTTCTGATTTCCAAGTAATTTTGATTGTCTCAGTGGCCCTTTCTGAAAACCCAATCCATGTCTATTTGTTTTTTGATCTATTTGAATTGGTGCTGTCATACCTTGTTCTTGTTCTCTTAATCTTTCTTCTTTCCTAAAGCCTTGTCTAGCCCTAGTAGTGGGCGCATTAGGATTGATGTTATTTGTTAATGTCAAACCTAATTGATCTAGGACATCTCGTCCCCATAAATTTATAGGAAGATGATCCAATACATAGGGCTGTATAGTTCCTTCACATCCTTCAGGATCCTTCCAATCTAATACCATTGCACTTCTATGGGGATTAGTTGCCACTCCTAGGCCTCGAAGCGTTTGAGTGGCTTGTTGTAATGGCCAGTGTTTTGGCCATTCTTGACGAGATATTATGCTAAGGTCTGCACCTGTATCAAGTAGCCCATTAAAGTCATGTCCTTGAATATTTAGTTTTAGCATTGGGCGAGAATCTAGATTTAAAGACAGCATAGCCCAATCTACACCTGTGGAGCCTAATCCCCTGGAACCTCTTTCTACAGTACGACTGGAAAATTTATCATGTAGGCTGGGTATTATTAATAACTGTGCTATTCTATCTCCTGGTGAAATTACTGATATACCTCTTGGAGAACTAGCTATAATTTTTATTTCACCTTCATAATCGGGATCAATTACCCCAGGACTTATCATAAGTCCTTTTAGTGTTGAAGAACTGCGTCCCAATAATAAGCCTACTGTTCCTTGGGGAAGAGGTCCTTTTACTCCTGTGGGAATGATTTGAACTCCCATCTCTGGAGTTAGTACTGCTCTGGCAGAGGCGCAGATGTCCAACCCTGCGCTCCCTCTAGTTTGTCTGATGAGGGATTTAATGGATAATGCGTCCTGGGCACTACCTTGATGGTGTTGCTGGGTTCCTCCACTGCCCCGTATATTTGTGGTTTTGGGCCCCGGAGCATTGGGCCCTCCAGTCCGTTTTTTGGCAATGGAGCCTGATGTCTTTCTCCACGATATCGTGGGTAAACACTTGGTCCTTGTCTGTTTTTTGATAACGGAATACCTTCTATGGTGGTTTGAGAACGGCATTCATTAGCCCAATGTTTCCCTCTACGGCATCGTGGGCAAATACCCGGTATTCTATTCCTTTGATACCTAGCCTTGTTAAACCCTCCTCCTATGGGGCAACTCCTTTTAAAATGTCCTGTTTGATCACAATTATAGCATGTTTTTGGCCTGGCATCTAAAGCCTGTTGTACTGCTGCTAAGACTTGCCCTTGTTCATTAATGTCTCTACATAATTTAATATATGTGTTTAAATCTTCATGTTTCCATGGTCTGATGACCTCTCTGCAGCAACGATTTGCTTGGTCATAAGCCAGTTGTTTTATAAATGGCATTGCCTGTTCTGTATCTCCAAATACTCTAGATGCTGTCTGAATAAGCCTATCTACAAATTCAGCGTAAGGTTCATTAGCTCCTTGTATTACCTTAGATAATTGTCCTTGTAAATCTCCATGCCCCTGTAAAGTTTTCCATGCCCTAACTGCGTCTGCAGCAATTTGTGCGTATACGCCAGGATCATATTCAATTTGTTGCCGTTGACCCTCATAAGGTCCTTTTCCTAATAACATCTCTAGATTTCTTTGAGGGTAACCGGCTGTTGCATTTCGCCTAGCTGTCTCCATGCAAAATTCCTCATTGGCAACCTTCCATAACAAATATTGTCCTCCATTTAGCACAGATCGACACATGTTAGCCCAATCTGCTGGCGTCATGTCTAAGTTGGTAATGGATTCGACCATGCTCACAGTGAAGGGTGCTTGCGGCCCGTAGGTTGTTACAGCCTCCTTTAATTGCTTCACTGTTTTGAAATCTAAAGCACGGTGAATTCGTTGCCCTCCTGCCTGCTCAAGTACAGGGCATGCTAATCTTTGGGGTCCTGCCTCAGGATTCCGTCCATCAACTACGGGAGTTGAGGGCCGCTCAGCTGTAGATGGAGCTGTTGGTTGAATTACGCCCTCTGGTGACAGAACGGGGTTAGTAGCAGCCTCCTGTTGTAATTCCCCGCCTGATGGTTGTTTTTCCTCTAAGCTTTCTTTCTTCAAATCTTCCTCTGTCTGACTAGCTTGAGAGACCTTCTCTTTCGCTTGACCTAACATGTTTTCTACCATAGTCTGGACCTCTAACAATTTACTTAACAGTCTTTCGGTTTGTTTTTTACTAGTTTCTAATCTACTATAAAGGTAACGCAACCCAATAAGATAGCATAAAACAAAACCGAAACAGAATGAAACAAAAACTGAACAAAGAATAGTTGTATCAATTTTCTCTTTCTCAGGGCCGAATAACTTCAAACCTTGAGCCAACCAATTTTCCCAGTTTGCCTGAGAAAATTCTAGGGATAGGCAGCTTGAAACAAAAACAAGATAAATCAAAACGAGAACACATTGTTTTTTGAAATGGTCACCCATTTTGTTGCCTTCCCTCAGGGGCGAGCAATTTTACTCACCTCCAAGCTTCAGGCGTTCCCCGTGCGGGCCGCCAGTTGCCGCAGTCTGGCTGGGCACAAAATCACGAGCCACTCAAGCAGGAACAAAGTTTATTTTTTGAAACTGCCGCCAATGTCCGGTACGCGCCCGGGGAGAATTTTTCCACCCACGCGGCCTCCTCCCGGACCCGCAGAGAGAGCTCCTCCCCCGGAACTCCCTCCTACTGTACTTCCCCAACCAATGGGAACTCTCCAGGAGTCCCGTAGCCGGCCTAGGTGAACAGCAGGGGTCCAATATCCATATGAATGCAAATCTTAACATAATCATATCATCTCAATGGCTAGCTGGCGTCACTTTTAGACTAAAAATGCCTTGCATCATATACTTGGCTCTTAGCATCTCCCCCCTTCTGTTTAAGTAACAAGCAATCTGGCTAGGGACCGTGCCTGTTAGGTTTGTCCAATTCAACATATGGTTCTTACCCGTCATCGGAAAACTGACTTTTAGGCGTCAGCCTCCTGTCTTAGGTTGATACCACTGCAATTAGATCATACCCGTCACTGACTACCGGTCCAGCATATAGCCATACTTGTGGATAGGCCTATGTACCAGTGGGGGGGTGAGGTTCTTTGCCTCACCTCTGTTGGCCCCCAAATTTGGCCCTTGGTGTCGGTGGGGGGGTGAGGTTCTTTACCTCACCTCTGTTGGCCCCCAAAATTAGACCATCACTAGTAGAAGGGAGGAGGATACAGAAATGTCATGACACCAAGTCAATTAACGGCTCCTAGGAAAAATTACATCACTGGTGACACATCAGCAAAGATACGCTAGCACTACCATAATTCGCTGCATCAACAAATAGATCACAAAGCATACAAGTGATACATAGTCCAGGCAAATTTTGTAAGCAGTTCAAAGCAGAGGAATCTATCAATATGTCCATATCCTCCCAAAATAAAGCATACAAGTGATACATAGTCCAGGCAAGTTCTGTAAGCAGTTCAAAGCAGAGGAATCTATCAGTATGTCCATATCCTTCCAAAATAAATCGACTCATTGATTGAGCATTACTTGTTGAGTTATAAATCATTGATGTATCAGTTTACACGGTTTGTTGTGATAACTCTCGAAGAAGTTGTAGTTTGGTTTTATCTTTGTCTTCACCGGCACTGGGATGAAAATAGGAATTTTGACAATGATGCTAAAAAAAAATATGTAACATTTCAACAGGTACTAAGAGAACAATATTTAGAACAATTTACATTATCCTGAACAGAATTATTAAATATAATGAAAAGGAAAGGTGAAAGTAAACAAACAGATCTGTTAACCTTCTATTTGTTCATATATTAAAACAATCCTCAACAGCTGTATACCCAAATTAAATTAAACTATTAAAATCACGTGAATAATAATAAACAAAAATTTTTTGGATCCATGTGCATGAGCGCCCCTCATATGTGATACATGGACATACGCACATACAGACATACAACACAAAACAGAAGTGTGTACACGTAACATATAACACATAAGACAATAGTAAAGGCCTTGTAGCTTTACCTAGGTGAAATCTCCATTGCAATGTTCAAAAACTCCACAGTCAAAATATAAAACTGATCAGAAAAAACATTAACCTAGGTCTGTATGAGCTCAAAAATAAAATAGAACTTTATGATGTGGGAAAAAGCAATAATAAAATAGATATTGAAAAAAACATCCTGGTTAATCACTGTCACAGATGTAAGAATAGCCAAGCTGGAGATCTGGATATCAGCTGTTATGGATTTGAGTGGAATCATCTTTCTTTTGATCTGTAGGAGCTGTTTTAGTTAGTCTTTCTGGAATCCAAATCGGCTGCTGTTCTTCCTGTGGAAAAACACAAACAGAGCCCCGACTCCAGACTATCACTGGGTCAGGACCTTTCCATTGTCCTGTTAGAATA
This sequence comes from Marmota flaviventris, assembly GCF_047511675.1. Taxonomy (NCBI): domain Eukaryota; kingdom Metazoa; phylum Chordata; class Mammalia; order Rodentia; family Sciuridae; genus Marmota; species Marmota flaviventris. The sequence continues at coordinate 46,955,366 of NC_092510.1, read as the reverse complement.
TCTTTCCAAAGTACCTTAGGCTTATGTACATTTTTTGGATACAAATGTCTTTCTGCAGCACTAAGCCCTGATGAATCCAAATTTAAAAAGTTTAGAGTAAAAAGGGTTATTTTAAGTTTATCTTTGGGGGATATATACCCCTTTCCAATTCCCTCCTTTTGTTTCAATAAGTACATTTTAATAGTTTGATGAGCTCTTTCAACTATGCCTTGTCCTTGTGGATTGTATGGAATTCCTGTTATGTGAGTAATGCCAAATGATGAGCAAAATTGTTTAAAAGAGGTAGAGGTATAGCCAGGACCATTATCGGTTTTTAACTGTTTTGGAACGCCCACAGTGGCAAAATTTTGTAAGCAATGAGCTATAACATCTTTAGTTTTTTCTCCAGCATGAAGGGAGCCCATCAGAAATCCGGAAGAAGTATCAACTGTAACATGTAAATATTTTAATTTTCCAAATTCTGGCAAGTGTGTGACGTCCATCTGCCAAATATGGTTAGGTATCAGTCCTCTAGGATTGACTCCAAGATTAACTTGTGGTAAAAATGTCACACAATTTTGACATTGTTTTATTATATGTCGGGCTTGTTCTTTAGTTATTTTAAAACGCTTTTGTAAAGTATTAGCATTGACATGGAACCTTTTATGAAAATTTATAGCTTCTTCTATTGTGGAGAAAATATGTATGTCATGTGTAGTTTTATCTGCTAACTCATTGCCCAAACTAAGGGCTCCAGGCAATCCTGTATGTGCCCTGATATGTCCTATAAAGAATGGATCTTTTCTGTCCCAGATTAGACTTTGTATAGTAGAAAACAAAGAGAAAACAGTAGAAGAAGGGGAAATCCTACCAGCATCTTCAAGGGATACTATAGCATTAACTACATACTGACTATCAGAAAATAAATTAAATACAGAATTTTTAAACATCATAAAAGCTTGTAATACTGCATTAAGCTCTACCTTTTGAGCTGATTGTTTGGGTACTAAAAATGTAAAAGTTTGATCAGGGGTAACTACTGCTGCTGTACCATTATTTGACCCATCAGTGAATATATTTGGAGCATTCATGATAGGGGTTTTTTTTGTCATCTTTGGAAAAACTACAGGATGTTTAGACCAAAAAGACAACAAAGGATTAGACGGTAAGTGATTATCAAATGAAACATTAGATTTACACATGATTATTGCCCAAGTATTTAACTCATTAGCTAACTCATCAATTTGATCTATAGTATATGGAGTAATAATTTTATTGGGAGAAATCCCAAACACTCCCTTGGCTGCTTTTATTCCTTTGAGTATTAATTGTCCTACAGCCTCAGGATACCTAGTAAGAATAGTATTAGGAGAATAAGATAAATGTATCCACAATAATGGACCTTCTTGCCAGAATACTCCTGTAGGTATATTTTTTGTTGGCAGTACAATAAATAATAAAGGCAAACTTATATCAATTCTATCTAAATGCATATTTTCCATATATGTTTCAATGATTTTTAATGCCTTTCTTGCTTCAGGCGTCAACATGCGGGGTGAATTTGGATCTGATGGACCTTTTAGAATATCAAATAAAGGTCCCAACTCTCCTGTTGGTATGCCTAGATAAGGTCTTATCCAATTTATGTCTCCTAATAACTTTTGAAAGTCGTTAAGTGATTTGAGTTGATCTACTCGTATTTGAATTTTGGGTGGACGGACCATGGTTGAGGATAATAAAACCCCTAAATAATTAATTGGAAGATTTAATTGTACTTTATCTATTGCTATCTCTAGATTATAATTTTTTAATAAATTTGTAAGTGTGGCATAACATTCTAGCAATGTGTTTTTATCTTTATGTGCCAATAACACATCATCCATATAGTGAAATATTTGTAGTTCAGGATTTTGATTTCTAAGTGGCTGGATTGCTTTGTTAACATAAATTTGACACATAGTTGGACTATTAGCCATCCCTTGAGGGAGTACTTTCCATTCATATCTCTGATCAGGACCTTCATGATTTAGTGCAGGGATAGTAAATGCAAAATGTGGACTATCCTCGGGATGAATTGGAATTGAAAAAAAACAATCTTTAATATCTATAGCTAAAACATACCAGGTTTTTGGTAAAGCAGACAATTGGGGAATCCCTGATTGAGCAGGTCCCATAATAACCATCTCATTATTAATGGCTCTTAAATCTTGTAATAATCTCCATTTACCAGATTTCTTTTTAATGACAAAAATGGGAGTATTATGGGGAGATACGGAAGGTTGTATATGTCCCTCCGCTAATTGTTGTTTGACCAGGTCATGGGCTATTTGTATCTTTTCTTTAGTCAGGGGCCACTGAGGAACCCACACTGGTCTTTCTGATTTCCAAGTAATTTTGATTGTCTCAGTGGCCCTTTCTGAAAACCCAATCCATGTCTATTTGTTTTTTGATCTATTTGAATTGGTGCTGTCATACCTTGTTCTTGTTCTCTTAATCTTTCTTCTTTCCTAAAGCCTTGTCTAGCCCTAGTAGTGGGCGCATTAGGATTGATGTTATTTGTTAATGTCAAACCTAATTGATCTAGGACATCTCGTCCCCATAAATTTATAGGAAGATGATCCAATACATAGGGCTGTATAGTTCCTTCACATCCTTCAGGATCCTTCCAATCTAATACCATTGCACTTCTATGGGGATTAGTTGCCACTCCTAGGCCTCGAAGCGTTTGAGTGGCTTGTTGTAATGGCCAGTGTTTTGGCCATTCTTGACGAGATATTATGCTAAGGTCTGCACCTGTATCAAGTAGCCCATTAAAGTCATGTCCTTGAATATTTAGTTTTAGCATTGGGCGAGAATCTAGATTTAAAGACAGCATAGCCCAATCTACACCTGTGGAGCCTAATCCCCTGGAACCTCTTTCTACAGTACGACTGGAAAATTTATCATGTAGGCTGGGTATTATTAATAACTGTGCTATTCTATCTCCTGGTGAAATTACTGATATACCTCTTGGAGAACTAGCTATAATTTTTATTTCACCTTCATAATCGGGATCAATTACCCCAGGACTTATCATAAGTCCTTTTAGTGTTGAAGAACTGCGTCCCAATAATAAGCCTACTGTTCCTTGGGGAAGAGGTCCTTTTACTCCTGTGGGAATGATTTGAACTCCCATCTCTGGAGTTAGTACTGCTCTGGCAGAGGCGCAGATGTCCAACCCTGCGCTCCCTCTAGTTTGTCTGATGAGGGATTTAATGGATAATGCGTCCTGGGCACTACCTTGATGGTGTTGCTGGGTTCCTCCACTGCCCCGTATATTTGTGGTTTTGGGCCCCGGAGCATTGGGCCCTCCAGTCCGTTTTTTGGCAATGGAGCCTGATGTCTTTCTCCACGATATCGTGGGTAAACACTTGGTCCTTGTCTGTTTTTTGATAACGGAATACCTTCTATGGTGGTTTGAGAACGGCATTCATTAGCCCAATGTTTCCCTCTACGGCATCGTGGGCAAATACCCGGTATTCTATTCCTTTGATACCTAGCCTTGTTAAACCCTCCTCCTATGGGGCAACTCCTTTTAAAATGTCCTGTTTGATCACAATTATAGCATGTTTTTGGCCTGGCATCTAAAGCCTGTTGTACTGCTGCTAAGACTTGCCCTTGTTCATTAATGTCTCTACATAATTTAATATATGTGTTTAAATCTTCATGTTTCCATGGTCTGATGACCTCTCTGCAGCAACGATTTGCTTGGTCATAAGCCAGTTGTTTTATAAATGGCATTGCCTGTTCTGTATCTCCAAATACTCTAGATGCTGTCTGAATAAGCCTATCTACAAATTCAGCGTAAGGTTCATTAGCTCCTTGTATTACCTTAGATAATTGTCCTTGTAAATCTCCATGCCCCTGTAAAGTTTTCCATGCCCTAACTGCGTCTGCAGCAATTTGTGCGTATACGCCAGGATCATATTCAATTTGTTGCCGTTGACCCTCATAAGGTCCTTTTCCTAATAACATCTCTAGATTTCTTTGAGGGTAACCGGCTGTTGCATTTCGCCTAGCTGTCTCCATGCAAAATTCCTCATTGGCAACCTTCCATAACAAATATTGTCCTCCATTTAGCACAGATCGACACATGTTAGCCCAATCTGCTGGCGTCATGTCTAAGTTGGTAATGGATTCGACCATGCTCACAGTGAAGGGTGCTTGCGGCCCGTAGGTTGTTACAGCCTCCTTTAATTGCTTCACTGTTTTGAAATCTAAAGCACGGTGAATTCGTTGCCCTCCTGCCTGCTCAAGTACAGGGCATGCTAATCTTTGGGGTCCTGCCTCAGGATTCCGTCCATCAACTACGGGAGTTGAGGGCCGCTCAGCTGTAGATGGAGCTGTTGGTTGAATTACGCCCTCTGGTGACAGAACGGGGTTAGTAGCAGCCTCCTGTTGTAATTCCCCGCCTGATGGTTGTTTTTCCTCTAAGCTTTCTTTCTTCAAATCTTCCTCTGTCTGACTAGCTTGAGAGACCTTCTCTTTCGCTTGACCTAACATGTTTTCTACCATAGTCTGGACCTCTAACAATTTACTTAACAGTCTTTCGGTTTGTTTTTTACTAGTTTCTAATCTACTATAAAGGTAACGCAACCCAATAAGATAGCATAAAACAAAACCGAAACAGAATGAAACAAAAACTGAACAAAGAATAGTTGTATCAATTTTCTCTTTCTCAGGGCCGAATAACTTCAAACCTTGAGCCAACCAATTTTCCCAGTTTGCCTGAGAAAATTCTAGGGATAGGCAGCTTGAAACAAAAACAAGATAAATCAAAACGAGAACACATTGTTTTTTGAAATGGTCACCCATTTTGTTGCCTTCCCTCAGGGGCGAGCAATTTTACTCACCTCCAAGCTTCAGGCGTTCCCCGTGCGGGCCGCCAGTTGCCGCAGTCTGGCTGGGCACAAAATCACGAGCCACTCAAGCAGGAACAAAGTTTATTTTTTGAAACTGCCGCCAATGTCCGGTACGCGCCCGGGGAGAATTTTTCCACCCACGCGGCCTCCTCCCGGACCCGCAGAGAGAGCTCCTCCCCCGGAACTCCCTCCTACTGTACTTCCCCAACCAATGGGAACTCTCCAGGAGTCCCGTAGCCGGCCTAGGTGAACAGCAGGGGTCCAATATCCATATGAATGCAAATCTTAACATAATCATATCATCTCAATGGCTAGCTGGCGTCACTTTTAGACTAAAAATGCCTTGCATCATATACTTGGCTCTTAGCATCTCCCCCCTTCTGTTTAAGTAACAAGCAATCTGGCTAGGGACCGTGCCTGTTAGGTTTGTCCAATTCAACATATGGTTCTTACCCGTCATCGGAAAACTGACTTTTAGGCGTCAGCCTCCTGTCTTAGGTTGATACCACTGCAATTAGATCATACCCGTCACTGACTACCGGTCCAGCATATAGCCATACTTGTGGATAGGCCTATGTACCAGTGGGGGGGTGAGGTTCTTTGCCTCACCTCTGTTGGCCCCCAAATTTGGCCCTTGGTGTCGGTGGGGGGGTGAGGTTCTTTACCTCACCTCTGTTGGCCCCCAAAATTAGACCATCACTAGTAGAAGGGAGGAGGATACAGAAATGTCATGACACCAAGTCAATTAACGGCTCCTAGGAAAAATTACATCACTGGTGACACATCAGCAAAGATACGCTAGCACTACCATAATTCGCTGCATCAACAAATAGATCACAAAGCATACAAGTGATACATAGTCCAGGCAAATTTTGTAAGCAGTTCAAAGCAGAGGAATCTATCAATATGTCCATATCCTCCCAAAATAAAGCATACAAGTGATACATAGTCCAGGCAAGTTCTGTAAGCAGTTCAAAGCAGAGGAATCTATCAGTATGTCCATATCCTTCCAAAATAAATCGACTCATTGATTGAGCATTACTTGTTGAGTTATAAATCATTGATGTATCAGTTTACACGGTTTGTTGTGATAACTCTCGAAGAAGTTGTAGTTTGGTTTTATCTTTGTCTTCACCGGCACTGGGATGAAAATAGGAATTTTGACAATGATGCTAAAAAAAAATATGTAACATTTCAACAGGTACTAAGAGAACAATATTTAGAACAATTTACATTATCCTGAACAGAATTATTAAATATAATGAAAAGGAAAGGTGAAAGTAAACAAACAGATCTGTTAACCTTCTATTTGTTCATATATTAAAACAATCCTCAACAGCTGTATACCCAAATTAAATTAAACTATTAAAATCACGTGAATAATAATAAACAAAATTTTTTGGATCCATGTGCATGAGCGCCCCTCATATGTGATACATGGACATACGCACATACAGACATACAACACAAAACAGAAGTGTGTACACGTAACATATAACACATAAGACAATAGTAAAGGCCTTGTAGCTTTACCTAGGTGAAATCTCCATTGCAATGTTCAAAAACTCCACAGTCAAAATATAAAACTGATCAGAAAAAACATTAACCTAGGTCTGTATGAGCTCAAAAATAAAATAGAACTTTATGATGTGGGAAAAAGCAATAATAAAATAGATATTGAAAAAAACATCCTGGTTAATCACTGTCACAGATGTAAGAATAGCCAAGCTGGAGATCTGGATATCAGCTGTTATGGATTTGAGTGGAATCATCTTTCTTTTGATCTGTAGGAGCTGTTTTAGTTAGTCTTTCTGGAATCCAAATCGGCTGCTGTTCTTCCTGTGGAAAAACACAAACAGAGCCCCGACTCCAGACTATCACTGGGTCAGGACCTTTCCATTGTCCTGTTAGAATATCTTTCCAAAGTACCTTAGGCTTATGTACATTTTTTGGATACAAATGTCTTTCTGCAGCACTAAGCCCTGATGAATCCAAATTTAAAAAGTTTAGAGTAAAAAGGGTTATTTTAAGTTTATCTTTGGGGGATATATACCCCTTTCCAATTCCCTCCTTTTGTTTCAATAAGTACATTTTAATAGTTTGATGAGCTCTTTCAACTATGCCTTGTCCTTGTGGATTGTATGGAATTCCTGTTATGTGAGTAATGCCAAATGATGAGCAAAATTGTTTAAAAGAGGTAGAGGTATAGCCAGGACCATTATCGGTTTTTAACTGTTTTGGAACGCCCACAGTGGCAAAATTTTGTAAGCAATGAGCTATAACATCTTTAGTTTTTTCTCCAGCATGAAGGGAGCCCATCAGAAATCCGGAAGAAGTATCAACTGTAACATGTAAATATTTTAATTTTCCAAATTCTGGCAAGTGTGTGACGTCCATCTGCCAAATATGGTTAGGTATCAGTCCTCTAGGATTGACTCCAAGATTAACTTGTGGTAAAAATGTCACACAATTTTGACATTGTTTTATTATATGTCGGGCTTGTTCTTTAGTTATTTTAAAACGCTTTTGTAAAGTATTAGCATTGACATGGAACCTTTTATGAAAATTTATAGCTTCTTCTATTGTGGAGAAAATATGTATGTCATGTGTAGTTTTATCTGCTAACTCATTGCCCAAACTAAGGGCTCCAGGCAATCCTGTATGTGCCCTGATATGTCCTATAAAGAATGGATCTTTTCTGTCCCAGATTAGACTTTGTATAGTAGAAAACAAAGAGAAAACAGTAGAAGAAGGGGAAATCCTACCAGCATCTTCAAGGGATACTATAGCATTAACTACATACTGACTATCAGAAAATAAATTAAATACAGAATTTTTAAACATCATAAAAGCTTGTAATACTGCATTAAGCTCTACCTTTTGAGCTGATTGTTTGGGTACTAAAAATGTAAAAGTTTGATCAGGGGTAACTACTGCTGCTGTACCATTATTTGACCCATCAGTGAATATATTTGGAGCATTCATGATAGGGGTTTTTTTTGTCATCTTTGGAAAAACTACAGGATGTTTAGACCAAAAAGACAACAAAGGATTAGACGGTAAGTGATTATCAAATGAAACATTAGATTTACACATGATTATTGCCCAAGTATTTAACTCATTAGCTAACTCATCAATTTGATCTATAGTATATGGAGTAATAATTTTATTGGGAGAAATCCCAAACACTCCCTTGGCTGCTTTTATTCCTTTGAGTATTAATTGTCCTACAGCCTCAGGATACCTAGTAAGAATAGTATTAGGAGAATAAGATAAATGTATCCACAATAATGGACCTTCTTGCCAGAATACTCCTGTAGGTATATTTTTTGTTGGCAGTACAATAAATAATAAAGGCAAACTTATATCAATTCTATCTAAATGCATATTTTCCATATATGTTTCAATGATTTTTAATGCCTTTCTTGCTTCAGGCGTCAACATGCGGGGTGAATTTGGATCTGATGGACCTTTTAGAATATCAAATAAAGGTCCCAACTCTCCTGTTGGTATGCCTAGATAAGGTCTTATCCAATTTATGTCTCCTAATAACTTTTGAAAGTCGTTAAGTGATTTGAGTTGATCTACTCGTATTTGAATTTTGGGTGGACGGACCATGGTTGAGGATAATAAAACCCCTAAATAATTAATTGGAAGATTTAATTGTACTTTATCTATTGCTATCTCTAGATTATAATTTTTTAATAAATTTGTAAGTGTGGCATAACATTCTAGCAATGTGTTTTTATCTTTATGTGCCAATAACACATCATCCATATAGTGAAATATTTGTAGTTCAGGATTTTGATTTCTAAGTGGCTGGATTGCTTTGTTAACATAAATTTGACACATAGTTGGACTATTAGCCATCCCTTGAGGGAGTACTTTCCATTCATATCTCTGATCAGGACCTTCATGATTTAGTGCAGGGATAGTAAATGCAAAATGTGGACTATCCTCGGGATGAATTGGAATTGAAAAAAAACAATCTTTAATATCTATAGCTAAAACATACCAGGTTTTTGGTAAAGCAGACAATTGGGGAATCCCTGATTGAGCAGGTCCCATAATAACCATCTCATTATTAATGGCTCTTAAATCTTGTAATAATCTCCATTTACCAGATTTCTTTTTAATGACAAAAATGGGAGTATTATGGGGAGATACGGAAGGTTGTATATGTCCCTCCGCTAATTGTTGTTTGACCAGGTCATGGGCTATTTGTATCTTTTCTTTAGTCAGGGGCCACTGAGGAACCCACACTGGTCTTTCTGATTTCCAAGTAATTTTGATTGTCTCAGTGGCCCTTTCTGAAAACCCAATCCATGTCTATTTGTTTTTTGATCTATTTGAATTGGTGCTGTCATACCTTGTTCTTGTTCTCTTAATCTTTCTTCTTTCCTAAAGCCTTGTCTAGCCCTAGTAGTGGGCGCATTAGGATTGATGTTATTTGTTAATGTCAAACCTAATTGATCTAGGACATCTCGTCCCCATAAATTTATAGGAAGATGATCCAATACATAGGGCTGTATAGTTCCTTCACATCCTTCAGGATCCTTCCAATCTAATACCATTGCACTTCTATGGGGATTAGTTGCCACTCCTAGGCCTCGAAGCGTTTGAGTGGCTTGTTGTAATGGCCAGTGTTTTGGCCATTCTTGACGAGATATTATGCTAAGGTCTGCACCTGTATCAAGTAGCCCATTAAAGTCATGTCCTTGAATATTTAGTTTTAGCATTGGGCGAGAATCTAGATTTAAAGACAGCATAGCCCAATCTACACCTGTGGAGCCTAATCCCCTGGAACCTCTTTCTACAGTACGACTGGAAAATTTATCATGTAGGCTGGGTATTATTAATAACTGTGCTATTCTATCTCCTGGTGAAATTACTGATATACCTCTTGGAGAACTAGCTATAATTTTTATTTCACCTTCATAATCGGGATCAATTACCCCAGGACTTATCATAAGTCCTTTTAGTGTTGAAGAACTGCGTCCCAATAATAAGCCTACTGTTCCTTGGGGAAGAGGTCCTTTTACTCCTGTGGGAATGATTTGAACTCCCATCTCTGGAGTTAGTACTGCTCTGGCAGAGGCGCAGATGTCCAACCCTGCGCTCCCTCTAGTTTGTCTGATGAGGGATTTAATGGATAATGCGTCCTGGGCACTACCTTGATGGTGTTGCTGGGTTCCTCCACTGCCCCGTATATTTGTGGTTTTGGGCCCCGGAGCATTGGGCCCTCCAGTCCGTTTTTTGGCAATGGAGCCTGATGTCTTTCTCCACGATATCGTGGGTAAACACTTGGTCCTTGTCTGTTTTTTGATAACGGAATACCTTCTATGGTGGTTTGAGAACGGCATTCATTAGCCCAATGTTTCCCTCTACGGCATCGTGGGCAAATACCCGGTATTCTATTCCTTTGATACCTAGCCTTGTTAAACCCTCCTCCTATGGGGCAACTCCTTTTAAAATGTCCTGTTTGATCACAATTATAGCATGTTTTTGGCCTGGCATCTAAAGCCTGTTGTACTGCTGCTAAGACTTGCCCTTGTTCATTAATGTCTCTACATAATTTAATATATGTGTTTAAATCTTCATGTTTCCATGGTCTGATGACCTCTCTGCAGCAACGATTTGCTTGGTCATAAGCCAGTTGTTTTATAAATGGCATTGCCTGTTCTGTATCTCCAAATACTCTAGATGCTGTCTGAATAAGCCTATCTACAAATTCAGCGTAAGGTTCATTAGCTCCTTGTATTACCTTAGATAATTGTCCTTGTAAATCTCCATGCCCCTGTAAAGTTTTCCATGCCCTAACTGCGTCTGCAGCAATTTGTGCGTATACGCCAGGATCATATTCAATTTGTTGCCGTTGACCCTCATAAGGTCCTTTTCCTAATAACATCTCTAGATTTCTTTGAGGGTAACCGGCTGTTGCATTTCGCCTAGCTGTCTCCATGCAAAATTCCTCATTGGCAACCTTCCATAACAAATATTGTCCTCCATTTAGCACAGATCGACACATGTTAGCCCAATCTGCTGGCGTCATGTCTAAGTTGGTAATGGATTCGACCATGCTCACAGTGAAGGGTGCTTGCGGCCCGTAGGTTGTTACAGCCTCCTTTAATTGCTTCACTGTTTTGAAATCTAAAGCACGGTGAATTCGTTGCCCTCCTGCCTGCTCAAGTACAGGGCATGCTAATCTTTGGGGTCCTGCCTCAGGATTCCGTCCATCAACTACGGGAGTTGAGGGCCGCTCAGCTGTAGATGGAGCTGTTGGTTGAATTACGCCCTCTGGTGACAGAACGGGGTTAGTAGCAGCCTCCTGTTGTAATTCCCCGCCTGATGGTTGTTTTTCCTCTAAGCTTTCTTTCTTCAAATCTTCCTCTGTCTGACTAGCTTGAGAGACCTTCTCTTTCGCTTGACCTAACATGTTTTCTACCATAGTCTGGACCTCTAACAATTTACTTAACAGTCTTTCGGTTTGTTTTTTACTAGTTTCTAATCTACTATAAAGGTAACGCAACCCAATAAGATAGCATAAAACAAAACCGAAACAGAATGAAACAAAAACTGAACAAAGAATAGTTGTATCAATTTTCTCTTTCTCAGGGCCGAATAACTTCAAACCTTGAGCCAACCAATTTTCCCAGTTTGCCTGAGAAAATTCTAGGGATAGGCAGCTTGAAACAAAAACAAGATAAATCAAAACGAGAACACATTGTTTTTTGAAATGGTCACCCATTTTGTTGCCTTCCCTCAGGGGCGAGCAATTTTACTCACCTCCAAGCTTCAGGCGTTCCCCGTGCGGGCCGCCAGTTGCCGCAGTCTGGCTGGGCACAAAATCACGAGCCACTCAAGCAGGAACAAAGTTTATTTTTTGAAACTGCCGCCAATGTCCGGTACGCGCCCGGGGAGAATTTTTCCACCCACGCGGCCTCCTCCCGGACCCGCAGAGAGAGCTCCTCCCCCGGAACTCCCTCCTACTGTACTTCCCCAACCAATGGGAACTCTCCAGGAGTCCCGTAGCCGGCCTAGGTGAACAGCAGGGGTCCAATATCCATATGAATGCAAATCTTAACATAATCATATCATCTCAATGGCTAGCTGGCGTCACCTTTAGACTAAAAATGCCTTGCATCATATACTTGGCTCTTAGCAAAATAGAACATTAGTCTCCAGGATATATAAAGAACTAAAAAAACTTAATGCCAAAAAACAAAACAAAACAAAACAAATAACCCAATCAATAAATGGTCTAAGGAACTGAATAGACAATTCATAGAAGAAGAAATACAATTGATCAACAAATACATGAAAAAATGTTCTACATCTCTAGCAATTAAAGAAATGCAAACTAAAACCTCTCTAAGATTTCTTCTTACTCCAGTCAGAATGGCAATTATCAAGAATATAAGCAACAATAAATATTAACAAAGATGTGGGGAAAAGGTACACTCATACATTGCTGGTGAAACTGCAAATTGGTGCAACCATTTTGGAAAGCAGTATGGGGATTCCTCAGAATACTTGGAATGGAACCATCATTTGACCCAGATATTTCATTCCTTGGTTTATAGCCAAAGGACTTAAAATCAGCATTCTACAGTGATGCAGACACATCAATGTTTATAGCAGCTCAATTGACAATAGCCAAAGTATAGAACCAACCTAGATGCCTTTCAACAAATGAATGGATACAGAAAATGTGATATATACATACAATGGAATATGGTTCAGCCTTAAAGATAATTAGAATTATGGCTTTTGCAGGTGAGTGAATAAAGCTAGAGAATATCATGCTAAGCAAAATAAGCCAAAGGAAAACCAAAGGTAGAATGTTTTCTCTGATATGCAGATGCTAATTCACTATGGTGGGGTGGGAAAAAATAGAGGTACTTTGGATTAGGTAGAGGGAGTGAAGGGACAGGAGGGGGTATGTGAGTAGGAAGAATAGTAGAATGAATCAGACATCATTACACTGTGTACATATATGATTGCAGGACCAGTGTTATTCTACATCATATACAACCAGAAGAATGAGAATTTATATTCCATTTATGTATGATATGTCCAAATGCAATCTACTCTCAAATATCACTGATTAGAATAAATAACAAAAAATCAAGAGGAGAGTCATAGGAACCATAGAAAGGGCCAGTTTACCTGAACTATTATGATAAATAAGTCCCTTCTATTCTGACTACATAAAGAAAGTAATTTTGAAATAACTGATCTGTTTTGTGTTCCTATATCAGTTTTGTCCAACCCTCTTCAACTCTCTTTGCTCAGCTCATTGAAATACCTATTCTATTTTATAGAATGAGGCAGTATTCCATCCTAGAATCCACTAATAAAAGCAAATTTGATATTTGAAAAAATACTCTATGAAATAAAAATATGTATTTAACCAATAAATGGGAAGATATTCTTATTTATTGATTAGAAGAATTAATATTGTTAAAATGTCATGTAACCCAAAGTTATCTACAGATTTAATTCAATCCCTATCAAAATCTCAAATGTTATTTTTATACAAATAGAAAAAGCAATTCTAAATTCATATGGACCTACAGAATATCTTGAGTAGTCAGAGCAATCTTTGGAAAGATGAACAAAACAGGATGTATTACATATCCTGATATAAAAATATATTCAATGTTTAGAGTAATTGAAACAGTGTAGTATTGATGTACAAACTTTTATCAATAAATAGAATAGAGAAAACAAAATAAAAGCACTTACTTATGATCAATTGATCTTTGATATGGGCACCAATACGTTACAATGGAGACAGTGTAAACTCTTCAACAGATGGTACCAGGAAAATTGATATTTATATGCAAAAACTGAGATTAGACCTTTCTGGCATACTGTACACAAAAATTAACTCAAAATGGATAAAATACCATAAGACCAGACATTTTAAAATTCATAGAAGAGAAAAAGATTCATAACATTGTGCTTAGAAATGATTTTTTATTTGGGGGGGATACTAATGTTTAAAGCACAAATGACAAAAACAAAAACAGAACTATATCAAATTAAATAGCATCGCCACAACAAATGAGGTAGTTAACCAAGTGAAAACACCATCTACAGAATCTGAGAAAATATGCGATAAGTGGTTGAAACACAAATCATAGAAGAAATTTCTTCAAACACATTAACAAAAAACAATCTGATTGAAAAATGGGCACATGAAATATATAGTAATTTTCCCAAAGAAGATGTACAAAGGATTATATGTAAAGGTACTCAACTAATCTATAAGCAAATGCAAATCAAAGCCACAATGAGGTACCACCTCACATCTATAAGTATAGTTACCACTACTACAAACAAAAAAGTGGGAGAAGGAAGAGAGGGAGAGAAAGGAGGGGGAGAGGGGAGATAGAAAGAGAGAGAGAGAGAGAGAGAGAGAGAGAGAGAGAGAGAGAGAGAGAGAGAACACAGGAGGGATTATAGGAGCGATTAGTGTTGAATAAGGACATGGAGAAATTGAAACCCTGAATTCTTTTGGTAGTAATGAAGAATAGTACATCCACTGTGGAAAACATTATGAAAGTTCCTCCATCAAATGGAGCTATCATACCATATAGCTATTGTCATTTCTAGGAATATATCCAAGAGCACAGATATCAAGATTTTAAAAATATATTTGCTCTCCCATGACTATTACAGCATTATTCACAATAATCAAGATATGAAAATAATTTAAATGTCTTACATATGAATATATAAAGAAAATAGAGTTTGCAAATACAATGTAATATTATTCTACTTTTTAAAGCAAAGGAACCCCACCATATTTGACAGGATGGAAGAGTCTGGAAGACAGTATGTCAAGTGAAATTACCCTGTCACAGAAAGACAAGTACTGCATTATTTCACATTATGAGGTATCTAAAATAGACAATGTCTTGGAAAAGAAAATGTAACAGTGGTTGCTGGTGAGTATGTTGAAAGGATAAGGAGGATTTAGAATTGCTATTTGATAGGTATAAAGTTTTATGCAAGATAAATTTAAGTTCCAAAAACCTGCCTTGCAACATTGATGTTAATTGTCATCACCATAGAATAGCTAATTAACTGATTTGTTAAAATTAATTGTCATTCCATGTAATCATACTCTGTATCTTGAATTAGGCAAATCATCAGTAGACTACATGAGTTCATTTATTGTTTTATTGAACAAACAAGGGAGTTCTAAGTATGAGAATTTTACAAATAAATTATAAATATAATCAAATGTTTTTAAGGATGTTAAAAATCATCTTTTCTTAATAGTTAAAAATACATGAATCTAATGATATAATAGTCTACACATTCTAGATATAATTTAGTATATAACTTTTATTGTCTATTGAAAACAATAGAAATTTCCGAGTAATGAATTCAGAATTTTATCATTTATTTCAATGAATGTGTGGGTCAGTCAACTGTGATGCTCTTGAAATACGTTGATGAAGAGAAAAACAGTTTATTTTGTGGAAATATTTCATGTGGATTAAGGTGCAGAGATACAGAAAGATATAAATTACTGAACAGTGTCAGTAGCTTAATGATCAAAGAATATCAAGTATAGAGATCACAAGGTGACATAGCTGTGAAATCTATTTGGAGGAATCAGAAATGTCTTTCCTAAAGAAATCTTTGAAAAAAAAAATTTTTGAAGAATAAAGACTTCATCCTGTAGGGATGGAAGGCATAGTTATTCCAGTTAGAAGGCACATTGAGGAATGCATGGTAGAACCCAAATTTGATTTTAATATATCATACTTCCATATTAATAAGTGAAGCATAAGTTATTGGTAACACACACACACACACACACACACACACACACACCTGTAACACCTGGACTATGTTCTGCTACTCACATAAATTTAATAGGTCAGTATTTATATCCAAAAGAAAGATTATACTTCTATAAGGACCATCAGATAGCTCAGTAGCTTTCTTTGTATCTCCTTATCATTTCATTCTTGCTTTTAGTTCTCTATAATACCACATCAACTATTTTAATAGTGGCCTAATT
The DNA here is from genome assembly GCF_047511675.1 of Marmota flaviventris. Taxonomy (NCBI): domain Eukaryota; kingdom Metazoa; phylum Chordata; class Mammalia; order Rodentia; family Sciuridae; genus Marmota; species Marmota flaviventris. The sequence goes on along the minus strand of NC_092510.1, from coordinate 46,939,442 downwards.
AGGATGGCCAAAAGTTATCACTAATACTAGTTCATTTTTTAGAATTAAGATAAATAACCATGCTGGGACCACTGGCACAACTGGAAATGTCCTAGATTAGTGAGGACATATGGTACCACACTTTCAGGTTTCCTGTCTTCTCAAGCCAGTGGGGTTTTAGTCATTTTTTTCACTGCTGAGACCACATGACCTGAGAAGAACAATTTTAGAGAAGGAAAAGTTTATTTGGGGGTTCATGGATTCAGAGGTCTCAGTCCACAGAAGGCCAGCTCTGTCGCTCTGGGCCCAAGATATGGCAGAACAACATGGAAGAAGGAAGAATGTGGCAGAGGAGAGGAGTTCAGAACATCATACCAGGAAGATGTATCTTCTTGTACTTACTTGAATATTACCTGACCTTCCTCAAGTAGTGAACATGGAATCAGCTTCATTAGCCCAGACTTGTTATCCACATTTCACTGAGAGCTACATAAAGCAATTTGCCTTTTTTGGCCCAATTTGTCTGGACATCTTACCTTGCAACTGCATAAGTAAGGTCTTGATCTTGCATACAGGAGAAATCAACATGAAAGCACAGGGAGCTCTTCCTACTTCTTTCCTTTGGTACCTACCTGCCTATAGACCTGGGTATTTAGGATCCCTTGTTGTCCCAAGCTCCCTTGCATCCCACCCTGAGATATTAAAACTCATAACTTCTTGAAGTAAATACCAGTTTACTTCTACCCCTGCTTTGTCTTTTCCTTCATTACTGTCCCTTCACCTCTTGCTACTTCTTCCTATACAACAGCAAATGAATCAATATAGATACAGTCTATTTGACATCTCTAATTATTAACAGACTCTATTCTATAAGTTACAGTTTTGGTGGGGTTCTTTTTTTTTTTTTTGCCTTTTTTGGAACTGGGGGTCAAACCCAGGGCTTTGCGAATGCAGTGCAGATGCTTTGCCACTGAGCTACATCACAGCCCATATAAGTTACAGTTTTGACAGTGTTATCTCTTAATATTCATCTCTATTTCTTTTTTTGTGTGTGTGTGAGTTTTTTTTTAAATCCACAACATATGTAACTTTTTTGTTTTTTAATTTCCCTTCTTTTTAGTTTGTAACAAGCCTGTGAAGTATCAGGTATCAGTCAGGGATTTAGAGGTTATAAATGTTATAAATTTTAGAGGTTATAAATGTCCAACTGTTCATAATTGAAATAAAAGTATTAATGTAATGCCTCCCCCTCCCTCAAAGAAGGCTTTAGCTCTCTTTGTAACAAGACCAAGATAAAGTCTTCAAAATAATCTCTCATGCATTATACTCCATATCCCCTCAAACATCTTTTTAGTGTTGTTCTGGAATCTTATCAACATTCTACAACAAGGAAGAATTTTCCTCCCTGCCTTTGGTCAAATGTCAGCCTTGATATTTGAATTATTTTCCCATACTCAGTTTTGTGATATTTCTTAGAATCATCAATGTTCTTTCCAGTGCTGCTATGGGGCTAGAATCTCAAGTTACTTTGCAATTGGCCAAATTTGGCCCATGGCCAGTTCTTTTTAATGGTCCAATGCTAAGTATTGGTTTTGTATACTTTTAAAGTATTGAACAAAAAAGACGAACAGAGACTGTGTGGCTCAAAGGGAAACAAAACCAAATGAATAAAAAAACCCAAACTTTACTTTAACAATCATTACTAACAATGGGCAATTTGGAGTAAAAATGCTGCTTTCTGGTATAGAATTGCTGTCAGTAGTACAAAAAATCGAAACTCCAAGTCTAAGATTATTAATCAGTCTTCCATGAAAATATGTACCATATGAGGATTCTTACAAGCCCTGGAGAAGATGCAGCCTCTGGAGTATTATCTCTGTAAATTCAGGAACCCTCAATATTTCCACTGGCTTTATTTCAGTCTGAGAGCTAAGGTCAAGATGCAAACATAAAGCCTGGCATAAATATTTATATTAATACTGTTTACCATACAATTGACTGCAGTTGAGACACAGTTCAGATAAGGTTAGCTGCTTTTTTGCAACTTTATGTCTCTACAAGCATTATTGTTAAAAGATAATTTCTACTCAAGCTCTTTATGATAAATAATAGCTTGTATAAAATATGAAGTTTAAATATTTACTTACATTTGTTTAAAATATATATTCACACCATGAAAACTATGATAAATAACTATGATAAATAAAGTTGATAAATATCAACTTTAAATTTTTTTATATTTGTTAAAAATCTTTATTCGAGTTATGAATTAAATCAATGGTTAGCTCATTAGATATTCATGAATAAATATGCTTCAAATTTTAAAACTGTCTTTATATGCTAATTTGGGCATATGCCTATTTTACATGATGGTAAATGCAAAGAAGGGAAATGATTTTGATTTAAAACTTTTCTTTGGTCTGAAACCAGCTTCTTCTGAATATTCAGTAATATAAAATTTACAGTAAAAAACAAAAAAAATTGCTTTAAAAATTAAAAAATCCATTTTTTAAAAGAAGATTTTATTTCCTTGAATGGGTAGGTGATTCTATTATTGTAAGGGAGTTTACATTATTTCCAAGGTTATGTTACTCCTCTACTGAAACAGTGAAATAAACAGTCAATTCCTTGATAATGGAAGCAATAGTAAGGCAGTTCCATTCTTTTAAATCCAGAGAATTTACAGCAAGCATTTATCTCTAGGTGAACAGTAAGGTGTTCTTCTAAAAGTGCATATTATCTAACCATCTATTGGCCTATCCAAACAAAGAGGAAAAAAAGATCAAAAAGTATTTAGGAAAACTCTTTCTTTACATTTGACATACAAGAAATAATGAGCTTATTCCTTTGTTTTGTCTAGAAGATGACTGGCAGGGAATCAGCAACAATAGAAAAATTAAATGCTCCTGCTAATGCACTCCTCCCATATTCATGATGTGGCAAACAGAATTGCACAACAATGCCCCACCTGCCTCCTCCAAATACACATGCAAATGTTTATCATTCCAGGGATGGTTATTTATTTCCCTGGTGGGGATATACTAAGCACTATCTGAGCCAAGTTGTTAAGGAAGCAGATGCCCCCTCATTACCATCTCCCTTTCATATTCTCTGCTCAGTGCAATCTGTACTATCACTTCACAGGAAAGTGATGTTCTCTGCCTCAGAATGCTAAGGGTCATTAATTTTGGTTCTGCCATCAGAGCCATCTGTGTCCCATCCTTTTTCTAACACATCCTGTGTTACCTACTTAGTGTTCTCTTACTATTTCTTGGAACGAGTTTGAAGGTACCAATTTTCAACACCACTGATAAAATCAGAAATAAGGTATAAGTTCTCTTAAGTGAATTCTACTAAACTGATTTTATAGATTAATTAATGATCTCACTTCTACTTGTAAATAATATTAATGTAGTAGATAATAATTTGTTAGGACTGTTCCTGTTGTGTGCTCACCAAGAGGTTATTGAGTTGGTTCCCAAACCTACTTAATCTAGATATGATATTTTAATAATTCAATTAAACATTATATATATTGATATAAAATACATATAAAATAATAAACATAATCACATGCATATAAAAAGAATTAATTTATAGAATTTCTAAATGGCTTGGATGTTTGGATATTATGATGAAAACCAGCAACTTAATGAATATATGTGAAAACATTATTTTTTTTAGCAATGCGGCTGAAAAAAGAATTAAAAGGGCAAAAATTATTTATTGAGAAATAATTATACAAATTAATTTTCATGTTACCTACAAAAAATAACATCAGAAAGTATTATATGCTTCTAAGATATGTACAAAAGCCAAAAACAGAATCATAGTAAGTGCCTGGAGCAAGGCAGGTGGAATTTTAAAATTTTCAGGTATTTGTTATAGGAAAATCACATATTTTAAAACTCTAAACAATAAGTACAAAGTTTCAATTAGATAGAAAGAATGAATGTGATGTTATGCATAGCACTATTACTATGATCAATAAGAGTGTTAGTATATTTTAAAATAGTTAAAAGAGGATTTTTAAATAATTTTGGAAAAAAGAAATGACAAATATTTGAGGTAATGAATATGCTAATTAACATCATTGTATTATTATACAATGTATAGATGTATCAAAACATCAGTGAAACCCATGAATATGTACAATGATTATTTTCAATTGAAAATGAAATAAAAGTTGAAAAAATGACAAATAGTTGATTACTTGCTCATGTGACACACAAAATTCAGCATGAATGGACTAAAATATTGCAGGGTTTATTTTAACAGGAATTTTCACTTACTATATATATGAAGAAGACAAAATCAAATCTTTATTTCCAGATTCTCTGAAACTTAAGAGTGCTAGGTTTGGGCCAGTGATATTTTTAGTCTCACCCAGGTCACAAGTAGATCTGAATAATAAATGCAAAAATCTTTGAGTTCTGATTTGGAAAAAAAAGTGGCAAATAAGAATATGTCTTCCCCAGAATTGACAAAAGTTAGCAGTAACACCAAACATAAGCCTACAATATGACATTCACAAATGAAATTTAAAGTCCAAATTTCTAAATCTTGAAAAGATCATGGCCTGAATTTATAATACAATTGCCAAAAGCTCTTGCAGTAAACTGAAATCATGAACAAGATGATTCTAAGTGAAGCAAATTTAATTGAAAGCTTGGCCACATAAGGAAGATGACATACACTGAATGATGTTTTTTTTTTGTAGAAAAATTACATATCATATGACATTATAATTGTCCTTTAGTTAAGCAAATATAATTATATCTGGAAATAAAGAAACGGCAGACAAAATTTTATATACAGTGGGAAACCTTTCACAGTGTGTGGTTTTATACACTTGTCTTAATAAACAATCTTTACCCAATCAGAAGGGTGAAACTGTTGTTCTATGTAAACATTATTTCTTCATTTAATCAAATCCTGTTTTTAAAATGTTTTTTTTTTTAATTTTTGTTAGAATGACATATTTGTGATCAGTTTTTATAAGTAATTTCATGGTCTTTTTCAAAGTATATCTAACCATAGGTGCCAAAATAATTGATAAGGTCACTCTGAACATTTTAGGTCGATGATGTTAATGAAATCAGCAAGAATGCATTTGTGTTTAAGCCATCTTTCCTGCAGCCTCCCCCCAACCCAAATAATTTTTCTTTAACTTTTCTATGGTACTTCTTTCTATATTCTGAAAAATGTCTCTCCAGTTTTCTTCCCATATTAACTCTAGATAGCCATTCACAATTACAGTGGTGAGTTGATCCCCTCTGGTTCCTTTTATAGTCTCTCATCTCTGCTTTTCCAACATCTTCCTTAAAATTATCAGCTACATCAATTATTAACATAGTCTACATGGTCCAATTAAAATTCAAACTTTCAAGTTCAAAAAGTTCAAAATTTCTTCTCTCTCCAAACTAATATTTCCTTCTTTGCTTTATGTCTTATTAATGGTATCCATATCTTACCAATCACATATATAAAACTTCTGAGTCACAATAGACTACTCTGCTTCCAAAGCACAAACATTTATCACTTTCTCAAGTCTTACTTTTCATATCACTTATCTAGCTGAATCCTTCATTTCTTGACTTATGAACCACAAAAATAATTTATATATTATTATGTTTTGAAAGATAAAATTGCTTTTATTTTTTTTCAAAAATCTTTGTTGATTCCCTATTAAATACACTATAAATTGAAATTTTCTTTTTTTATTATTTGAAGCAATTAAAAACTTACTGATATGCTACATTTTCATGAACATTCTCTATACTCTAGAAACTTGTTACTTCCCATTTTCAAAAAATTCCTAATAATCTCATATATCTAAAGTTTTTCTAAATTATTTAATTCATTACTAATCCTTTTAGCAAAACACATTATAAAAGGTTCAGACTTGTTTGCATCTCTTCAATAAAGCCTTCATAGGTAGTTGATGATGTGACAGCTTCTTGAGGATAGCGATTTTCAATATTTCAAGTGGATTTTAGTTTTGGAATATAAAGTAATTCATCATTAAGCAAGCAGACAAAGTAGAAAACATTGGATTATTATCTGCTGAAATCAAGATGGCACATGACTATGCAAACGAGAATTTAAATTTTCACAGGTACTTTCATATTCTGGCAGTAATGAAACTACTATATATTCTTACAGGTCAAAGCACATAAAAGACCTAGTTATGCAATGCCATAACCAGCATGGCCAAACTAGCAAGTTCCAGCGAGGGGCAAAGGGAGATTGGAAGAAATAAAGAGTCAAACACTTTATCTTGAAGATAAACAGCTAAGATCTTGTGGAGCTCTGCTCTCTGTTGGAGAAGCAGGTCTAAAGAATTACAGCAGCAATCTTTATTATATATGTCTCATTAATCAGAATAAAGACTATGCAATCATTTTTCTTTGAATTTATGAAAGTTACAAAGTTAGCCACAATATGCCGCTCTTTCCTCAGTTACATTCTACAGTTGCAATGTGCAATGTTAGGAGCATTGTTCAGCTCTCAAGAATGTCCATTGTTAAAAGTTACTAATTTGGGGGCAGATTCAGGAGCAGTGGAACTAGTGAAACATCATGGTTATCTCAGCAATAAAGTTCCTTCATTCCCAGGAGCTGTGTGCCTGAGAATAAGGTCAAAGCTGATAAGATTCTCACAACAGAGTCTCCTCATGGAAAGCATCCCAATAGCAACTGGGCATCCTACATCTTTGCATAGAAACTTTCCCAGTCGCCAACCATGCCACAGCCATGAAGTCATCAGGGTTCCCAAGGTCAGACACTGGTTACTATTGGGGCTCTCCACATTGTAAGTTCTGGGTATGGTAGCACATGCCTTTAATTCCACTCTGGTGAGTGCAGCAAATGAATGGCAAGTTTGAGCTCAATATGGGCAACTCATGTGTTCCTTATTTACATTGATTGAGGAGGAAAGAAGAGGGATGAGAAAAGGAGAAGAATATAGAATGAATTTGACAAAATTACACCATGTAAATATATGAATATACCATAGTGAATTTCACTTTTAGCTATATCTATAAATATACTAAATATATACATACTAATTAAAAACTAAATATATATGGAAGACCAGTAGAGTAGAGGAAGGGGAAAAGAGGAGGGACAGAGAAAGCACTGGGAACAAAAATAGAACAAATTAAATTCCACGCATATATGATTATGTAAAAATGAATCCCATTATTATGTATAACTACAATACAATAATAAAAATATAAAAATGCTTGAGAGAAATCATAACAAAATAAGGAAGGTAAATGTAAATGGTAGTGGGGGAATAATAAAAAAATTTCAAAAAACACTTTTTTAACTCCCAAGGGAGCAAAAAATGAGGAAATGGTGGAAGATAAGATGATACAAATAGTACTCAGGAAATAATATAGGAGAATTAAATCTCTATGTGCCAATAATTATATTAAATATGAGTGCATAGACACTACAATTATAGGGGTATAGTTTCAGAATGGATTAAGATGTAAAAGTATATTCTTCTTGAAAGAGATAAACCTTAAGTATGTGCATAAAGGTTGGAAATAAAAGAAAAAAAAATAGAGTTTGAGAAAAAGGAAAAAAAGTACTGCTATAATGTTATCAAAGAAAAGGAAGAGCCCTATCGGATCTAGAGATATTCTATAATAATAGTTATTTCAAGTCACACACATAACAATCCCAAAATATTGACCCTAAAACACTGTACACTGGACAAGACTTCAACATATTAAAAATTAATTTACAAACACAGGTGAACATGTGAACATACATCATCCATTACCTGATAGAACATTAAGACACACAATTGGTCAAGTATTTCAATTATATAAAACACCAATATTAAAAATGTTTAACCTATTGGCATTTATTAGTTTACTCTCAAGAACTGTAAATTACACATTATTTTTAAGTGCACCTGGGATAATCACCAAGATAAATGATATCTTTTGCCAATAAATTTTGCTGAGTTAAAATTTTAAAATAATGCTTTCTAGCCACAGTATATATGATATATAAACCAATCAGTAGAGGTAAAAATAAAACTGAGGTAGGTTTAAAATTATACATAGACTTCCAGTTAGCCCATAGACAAGTTAAGTAGAATTTCAAAAACAATTGAACTAAATTATAATGAAAATATTACAACCCTATCTTGTGGTGGTACTATCATTTCAGACACTGAGGAAATAATGTAGATTAGGTGTTTCTTCTTCCAGGTTGAAGAAAAAAAAAAAAGAAAGAAAGAAACAGGCAAAAGCTATCAGTGATATACAATAAGGTGAACACAGAGCAGTGAAATTTAGCTACCCATAAGTAGCAGGTAGTAGACAATATGTGCTCAATGATTTCCTCAACTTGCTATTGTGAGGTCATTACCCAGGAAGAAGGCATCCCAGCAAAGGTGAATGGATTCTGTGGGTTGAAAAGTGGGGGAGGTCAAAGAAGCTAGAGTTCACAGTACAGTGTATTACCAAAGAGAGCAGTGTCCAGAAAGAGTACTGCAGAGTTCTTTAAAGGATCCCCTACAGTATGCAGCTGCACTCTGATTAGTGCATTCTATTCATGTGACAAGCCTACCACAGCCTGGCAAAGAACCATGCAAAACATTGGGAGTAATAGTGTTAATGTTCACACTAATCACTGTGGAAATAGAGACCCTCCTAATAAGCATCAAAAACAAATTTTGTGATCAGTTCTCCTAGTGAACATTCCTGTATATATTCACTTGATATTGAAACTTATTTTATAGCCTATGAACTTAAAGGACGGTACTCATTCCTTTTTTCTATCACTATTGCTTTAAAAATTGAATTTCTTTTTAAATTTTTATTGTTAATTCTTAGTTGTTCATAGATCTTTATTTATTTTTATGCGGTGTTGAGGATCTAACCCAGTGCCTCACACATGCTAGGCAAGTGTTCTATCACTGTGCTACAAACCTAGCCCTTAAAACTGAATTCTTAACGAATGTCTCATAAGTTTTCAAATAATCACAGTAGCAAAGAAAGTTAATTACACCTTCAAAAATTTATAAAAATGTTATTTCTTGTTGTAGGCATGGAAATAAGGTCTATATTCCCAATTATAAATTTAACAAGACCCATTATTCTAATACTACTAGAATATATATTAATATAATACTGGACGGGATTTCTCCTTTTAAACAAGATGAAGTAAAAGTCATTGATTTTACTTTACAATCAATATTAAAATACAAAATAAGTGAAATATTGGTTTTCAAGCTTAGAATCCAAGGAAAGAAAGAAAAAAATCCTATGAAGTGGTAAAAATCAATGGGAGCCACATTCTAACTAAAGATGCTGCCTAGTGTCCAGGCTTCACTACAGGGTGGAAAGCCCAGGCAGAATCCAGAGAACAACCTGAGTAGATGATATAGAGCTGAGAATGTAGGAGGCTGAAATAAATAGACTTTGAAGAACATAGCAGGGGGGAGTACTTTTAGGAAACCCCATAGGTCTTCAGTGAGTTCTTCTCAAATATTAAGCAGTATAATAGCCAGCACATACAAAATGATACTGGAAAAATGATACCTGACCAAAATACATGAGACAGTGCATGGAATAGTGCCTGTGTCTAGAGCAGAGTGGAAATTTTCAAAATTCAAAGAACATTTGGTAGAATATTTAAGAAGGTCTTGCCTTGATAGTAAAGAATAACCCAGAGAGAACTCTGTTCTGGTCCTTGCTAACAAATCATAAAAGAAAGATCTAAAATGATCAGACTGTTTATAAGTGAGTTAACTACATCCCAGAGAAACATTCAAGAATATTTAGGGGAATATAAAAGTATTCATTCATCAAAAATGTAAAATTAAGAATATCTGGAATCCAATCAACTAGATCATGCAAGAAGAGAAGCAGGGAGATCTATATAGTAAATTAAAAAAGAAAGAAAGAATTATATTAATCTTGTAGTAGAAAGAATTAAGTTGTCATTACTATTAGATAGCATAATTTTTAACTTAGAAAATTTTAAAGATCTGAATACAAATCATTAGACTTAATAAACGAATTTCATAAGAATACATGGTACAGTGTCAATATGAAAATTTGAGAAGGATGGCCAAGAACCAAGAACAATGTTGGGAGTCTGACATAGTAAATAGCTGATATCTAGGTTTATTATAATGTTACCAGAAATTAGAATATTTCATAAAGTTCATTTTATTTTAATATAGAAATAAAATGATATTATTTTTGTAATGGCAGAAAGTAGATCAATGAAATCTAAAAAATAATGTTAAAACATAGTCATATAAAATCACCAAATGTATGACCAGGGTAAGAAAGCAATGCACAGAGATGATGGTCGAGTTAGGGGTCTTGAAGACCACTGCTGTGTCTAAAGACTTAGTAGGAAGATTCACAGACTCTGCATATAATTGTAATAACTGTAGGATTTATTAGAAATTAATTTGTAGAAGAAAAGTGCATAGATGGTCTGAAAAACCAGTGTTCTGGCTTATTTATGCTCTCAACTTTCACATGTGGGGTCACACAGAACTCATTATTTTCCATAAGGAACTACAGGAACATATGTGTGTTGTTTCTTCTGAGAGAAACCCCATAGAGGTAGACAAGTAAAGGTATTATTAGGGTTGGGTCACATCAGCATGCTTTGTCTAGCATGTTCCAAAATTCTAGATTTCCAGAAGAAAAGCAGATGTAGAGTAAGTCATATGGTTTGCTTAACCTAGGAACAGTGAACAACTTTTTTCAATTAAATGTTGACTGGTGAAGTACTGAGAACCAAGTTCCTAGATCCACCCAAACCTAAATGATATTCTGTCTAAGGATAGGAGCCCCAGGCCTCTTTTGCTATCTATACATACATTTCCACCAACAGTGACCACCAACTCCCATATTTATTGAAGCATTATCCACAATAGCCAAGATATGGAGTCAATCTTAGTTTCACCAGTGTATAATTAAATAAAGAAAATATAGTAATGTGGTATACAGAAATGAAGGAATACAATTAAAACTAAAACAGAAGGTTTTGACAACATGGATGGACCTGACATTATACTTAATTAAATAAGCCAGAAACTGAAGGAAAAATACTGAATGACCTCAGTATGTGCACAATCTCAAAAAATCAGGCGATATAGCAATACCAGACCTCAAACCATACTACAGAGCAATAGTAACAAAAACAGCATGGTACTGGTACCAAAACAGGCGGGTGGACCAATGGTACAGAATAGAGGACACAGAAACCAATCCACAAAACTACATCTATCTTATATTTGATAAAGGGGCTAAAAGCGTGCAATGGAGGAATGATAGCATCTTCAACAAATGGTGTTGGGAAAACTGGAAATCCATATGCAACAAAATGAAACTGAATCCCTTTCTCTCGCCATGCACAAAAGTTAACTCAAAATGGATCAAGGAGCTTGATATCAAATCAGAGACACGGCGTCTGATAGAAGAAAAAGTTGGCTATGATCTACATACTGTGGGGTCAGGCTCCAAATTCCTCAATAGGACACCCATAGCACAAGAGTTAATAAGTAGAATCAACAAATGGGACTTACTCAAACTAAAAAGTTTTTTCTCAGCAAAAGAAACAATAAGAGAGGTAAATAGGGAGCCTACATCCTGGGAACAAATCTTTACTCCTCACACTTCAGATACAGCCCTAATATCCAGAGTATACAAAGAACTCAAAAAATTAAACAATAAGAAAACAAATAACCTAATCAACAAATGGGCCAAGGACCTGAACAGACACTTCTCAGAGGAGGACATACAATCAATCAACAAGTACATGAAAAAATGCTCACCATCTCTAGCTGTCAGAGAAATGCAAATCAAAACCACCCTAAGATACCATCTCACTCCAGTAAGATTGGCAGCCATTTTGAAGTCAAACAACAACAAGTGCTGGTGAGGATGTGGGGAAAAGGGTACACTTGTACATTGCTGGTGGGACTGCAAATTGGTGCAGCCAATTTGGAAAGCAGTATGGAGATTTCTTGGAAAGCTGGGAATGGAACCACCATTTGACCCAGCTATTCCCCTTCTCAGTCTATTCCCTAAAGACCTAAAAAGAGCATGCTACAGGGACACTGCTACATCGATGTTCATAGCAGCACAATTCACAATAGCAAGACTGTGGAACCAACCTAGATGCCCTTCAATAGACGAATGGATAAAAAAAAAACTGTGGCATTTATACACAATGGAGTATTACTCTGCATTAAAAAATGACAAAATCATAGAATTTGCAGGGAAATGGATGGCATTAGAGCAGATTATGCTAAGTGAAGCTACCCAATCCCTAAAAAACAAATGCCAAATGTTTTCTTTGATATAAGGAGAGTAACTAAGAACAGAGTTGGGAGGAAGAGCATGAGAAGAAGATTAACATTAAACAGGGACGAGAGGTGGGAGGGAAAAGGAGAGAGAAGGGAAATTGCATGGAAATGGAAGGAGACCCTCATGGTTATACAAAATTACATACAAGAGGAAGTGAGGGGAAAGGGGGAAAAAAAACAAGGGGGAGAAATGAATTACAGTAGAGGGGGTAGAGAGAGAAGATGGGAGGAGAGGGGAGGGGATGGGGGATAGTAGAGGATAGGAAAGGCAGCAGAATACAACAGACACTAGTATGGCAATATGTAAAACAGTGGATGGGTAACCTATGTGATGCTGCAATCTGTATACAGGTAAAAATGGGAGTTCATAACCCACTTGACTCAAAGTGTGAAATATGATATGTCAAGAACTATGTAATGTTTTGAACAACCAACAATAAAAATTAAAGAAAAAAAAAAGAACAGAGAACCTAAAAAAAAAGTCAAATATATGGAAGTAGTGAATAAAATGGTGTTTACCTGTGTCTGAGGATAGGAAGGTGGTAGGGAACTGTTGATCAAAGGGTATAAAATTTCATACCAAAAGAAATAAATTTTTGACATTTCTTGTACAGCAAGGTGATCATACCTAATTATAAAGTTTATTTTAAAATTACTGAAAGTATTTGTATATATCCCTTCCAGGAAAAAAAAAATGATGGGTAAGTGAGGTGATGGATATGTTACTTAGCTTGATTTAATCTTTCCATAATGCATACACATATCTGAAAATGTCATTCTACTCCATATTTTTATATATATATATATATATATATATATATATATATATATATATATATAATTATGATTTATCAATTGAAATTACATTGATAAAGCATTCTAGCTCTCAATATACAATATAATTATTAGAAATATTGGAAAGAGTGAATTTGGAATAATTACAAAGATTACAAAAGCTTTTTTGGGGGGTAGTGGGCACTAATGTTGTGTTTCTGATATAGCAGAGGTTAATTGAAAGCTATGGATTGATGTCAATGAAGCCAAAATGCTGTTGCTGCTTTATATAAAAATGTTCATTTCTATTTTTATAGGACAAGAGTTAGATATAGAAGGATGACTATGTTAGGTGAGAATATTCAGATATGAGGCTGTGCATAGCATGTATGTGTGTATTTGTGTGTTGATTCTGTCTATTTAGATCTGTGATGGGGGTTAGAGAATGAGAGAAAAAAATAAGTAATCCTGAAGTGGATAAGATAACGAAGTATTACAGATGCTATTTTGTTGGAATTATCCTATCAAAAATTAAATTATTTGAGATAAAGAAACTGTTTACAATTGCTAATAAATCTTCCTATTTAAGCCATGATTTGATGTGATCTACTGAATTTGTTTTTTTAATTGCTTTTGCTATTAATAAAGAATCACACTTCATACTTTAACAATTAGTATTTTTGTGTGGGAGAAGAGCAAGAAAAAGTCAGATTATTCACAAAAAGTTCCCATGAAAATTCTTAAAAAATGATAGCGTTTACTCTTTCCTTATAAGTATTGACTAAAGAGAAAGTTCTTACTGAGCAACATCCTCCATTCACCCACCTTATTTGTTTTCATGCACTGATTAGGTGCTTTTGCCAAATACAGTTAACCAAAATGTGCCCAAATCATAATAAAAACTACCATTTACCAAAACAGGAAAAGAGTATTATTTTCTGAAGATATAAAAGTTAGGATGTTAAAGCCAAAAGTATCTGAATTTCAGCACTGCCATCATTACACTTAATTGTGTAAATCTAAATGATTTCTATAATTCTTTGTACTTAATTATTTTTCTTGCAAATAAAATAAAACTCACTATAACTCCTATATTATATCATAGTATTAGAAGTTCATCAAATATTAATTTGCTCTATTTATCCCCCATATTATTCTCTTCTCCATTAAACTCAGAACCACATCTCATGCATTTATTTGTATTTTTAATCTATTCATTCCCTCTCTTATCAAGCTCCATGAGGACAGGTACTTCTGCTTGTATCATTCACTGATATGGACTAATACAGGTTTTGGCTCAAGGTAGGCAACCAATAACTATCAATTGTATTAATTAATAGTTAATAATTTTATTAATTACTGATATTCAAACTTAACATCAGATGAAATATACTTGTTAAGTTTCAACTATATGTGATTGGGGAAATTTAAATTCCTTTCCCTAAGTCCTGATCTTGGAAGTTTTTTAAATTTCAAGGTTTAGATTGCTGCCAAATTCAGATAAAGGGTTGTACATGTGTCTGTGTGTACATATATACACATATACGTGTGTGCGTGTGTGTATATGTGTATATATATATATATTTACAACTTGAATAATAAGCTGTGGTTATAAAATTTTAATATCAATAAATAATCATATTAAAAATAACTTTTTTAGAAAATAGAGGTAGCTTTACCACATGGATCTCCCCTTCAGTGAAGGACTTGTAACCATCAGTTTTTTAATGTACTGATGACAAAAATCCTTCAATTCCCAGAGATCTTGTGAGGTTCCCTCAGACTGACTGAATGTTACAGTGTTTCCTGAGCTGTCCCACCTCAAATAACCAGTTGACTTGAAAATAGAAAGTCCTGACCAGAATGATCAAAATCAGGACAACTGAAAAGCCCCTGTTATTTCATGGATCCCAGAAGGATAAGCAAGGCTTTTGTTGAGCTGAGTGCACAGTTCAACTTCTGCGCTTTTTTGTCTTCTTCCTTATCTTTCCATGCAACTTAATGCCAAATGTATTCATTAAAAAGGAATTTGCATGTCTAACTTTCTGTTAGAGTCACCAAGTTGAGGAACCCTATAAAACATTCATGTTTGGTAAAACAAGCACTATTATTTTAATTTCTGAAGCTTGGTTTCTTGGCTCTTGGTTTTCATTGAAGAC
The DNA here is from genome assembly GCF_047511675.1 of Marmota flaviventris. Taxonomy (NCBI): domain Eukaryota; kingdom Metazoa; phylum Chordata; class Mammalia; order Rodentia; family Sciuridae; genus Marmota; species Marmota flaviventris. The sequence goes on along the minus strand of NC_092510.1, from coordinate 46,924,173 downwards.
CCCAGTACAGAAACAATTGCTAAAACTATCAGTGATGTTAAATTGAGATAGAGAGGGAAATTGGCATTGGTTATCTAGTTACTTTTGTTAGATAATTTTAAGGAGCATCTAATGTAACTGCCCTGCCCAATTGTGACAATAAAGATGAAGGAAGCAAATCTGACCAATAAGGGACATAATGAGCAGAATTTATGTCCCATGGATCATGGGACAAAATAATCTACTAAAATCAGTGGGGGTGCTAGACTATGGTAAAGAGAATCTAAAATATATAACATTGATGGGAAGCAATGAAAACCTCCTGCATCTTGAGACAGTCTGCTGCTTTTGAAAATGTAGAGCACTCCTTGAATCCTTCATTTTAAATTCACCTAAAAGTAAAGTTTGCCTGTAATCTAGGAGAAAATGCTTCCAGAGTGTGTCTGAAGAGGTGAATCAGCATGCTGCAAAGGAAGGACTACAGAGTTCATTTTGATGGGCTTTGCAGTTCTCCCTTCAATGTAAAGTGTATTGTCTCATGCCAGAAAGTGCTATCAGAAGATAAACCTCAAATGTAATCTCTTCAGAGATTGTCTCAGAGTTGGAAAATTGTCTGGCTTGTGACAGTGTTCATATTTGCAGCAGCCCATATTTAATAATTGCCTGGTATTCCAATATAAGCTTTAGGCTCTCTGGCCCAATTTTAGTACTATTTGGAAGAGATATTGGAATGTTCAAGTTCCAGAACTTCTTTCAGAGGTAGCTGAACCTCATAACTGCTGTTAATCCACATTACAGCTTGACCTCTTCTTCTCCCTCCTGCATACTTTCCTTTCTGTGCCAAGGCATTGCTCTCAATGGCACTTCTTAATCCACTTATTGCAACCAAACTCCACCTCAGGGACTGATTTTGAGGCCATCTAACCATGGTAGCTTTCTTGACTAGAAAAACATTCTGGATGAGACTGTGACTCAACTTAGGATCTCAGAAAATCTAGTTTATGTATTATTTTCTTGTCTCATTCTTTCTCACAGTTTTATATTTGTTTATGACAGTGTAGTAGAACATCTGTAAAAGAGAATTGAGTATTAGAATGCTGCTTAACAAGTAAACACTCACATAAACTCTGACCATGCAAATGTTGGATCTCATAACATTTATTTTGAGTTAAATCTCATTTACTTCTTCTCTGATTCTCACCAAATTGCTAGTCCCTAAATTGATATTCCTTGGATATATATGACATCCATGTATCTTACAATTATTTTGGCATTAATCTTTTGTTCATAGAAATGAGTCATTATATCCACCCTCTGCATTTAAAAGATGAACAAACTCAAGCCAAGAGAGAGACGCTTCAGCTTTCATCTAATACCTGAGTTTGTTCTGTGTTGTTTACCTATAATCCTTACATTAAAAGAAACATGCTTTGCTGGTTGAAGCCTACATGGCCTCTCTTTTATCTTGTTTATACTGAACTACAGCAGGTTTCTATGAAAAACATTCCATGTTACTGGCATCTCCTATTCTCAGGGCTCTCTACTGCAGTTTTGGCTTCTTTCTTGTATCTTCATGCATTACCCTCTCAGGACCTGGTTGCAGGGATTTCTTCCCTGCTGTACTTTGATTGGCATTCCATGTCTTCCTATTAAATATTATTAGAAACCGCTTTGACCCCCTAATATCAGTGTCTTGCATTCCTGTGAACCATAAGGTTGATACTAAGGTTTTCTGACATCTAAAGTAGTAGCCAAACTTCCTTACACCATAGCTGTAGTTACTTCTAGGTGCCTGGGTGGCTGAATACAATGAGAAATCTTCCAAACCCCAGCCCTCATCTCCATGAAGCAGGGTTTCACTCTAGTCTCTTCTCAAGGGAAGTTTCACTTTTATTCCCTTGAGCCTGTGATGAGTGTGGTCTTGTCAATTCTTGAAATGCCTTCAAGCTATTATTTCTATTATCTCTGGGTAAAGTACTTAGCATCTCTTTAATATCTATACTCTTTTTAGTCAACTCAACTTTCTTAACTGCAGTTTTACTTGTACTTTTCTAGCAGAACTGAACTATTATGCTTTCCTCTCTGCTCCTGATTATTAGAGTAAAATTGGCTAAAAACTACAAGATTAAGTAGTTCATCACCTTTAAATCCAATATAAAAAATATAGAAAACATTTTTTTGCAAGAATACAATTTGAATGGCTTCTAGTCCAATTTTTAGTAAAGTACACCTTCCACTGTGGAAGTTTGTGTGCCCAGTCTTTAGAGTCCCCAGTCTTATTGGCATTATGGACTTCTGAATTTCTTCAGAGTTATCCATTAAACTCTGCTTACAACATTCTAAGGTTCCCCTTTCCTATGTCCCCCAATTTTTAAAATTTCTCCTGCAAACCAGCTCAAATGTTTCTGAGCCGCATGGTTAGCTTTGTCACAGCAACATCCACCCTTCTTGGACAATTTTTGCTTTAATCAATTTCACATTGCTGTACCCCAAAGGCCTGAAAAGAACAATTCAGAGGAGAAAAGGTTTATTTTAGCTTGTGATTTTAGAGGTTCAGTCTATGACTGGCTGACTCTATTGCTCTGCACCCAAGGTGAAGCAGAACATCATGACTGAAGTGTATAGTACAGGAGAACAGTTCAGGATATGACATCCAGAAATGAGAGAGAGAGAGAGAGAGAGAGAGAGAGAGAGAGAGAGAGAGAGAGAGAGAGAGGGAGAGAAAGAGAGAATTAGAGAGAAAGAGGGCTCTGCTAATGAGGGACAAAGTATAAACCCCAAAGTCACAACTCCAGTGACCCTTTTTCCCAAGCCACACCCTATCTGCCCACAGTTACCATACACTTAACACATATTAGTGGATTAATCTACTCATTAGGTTACAGCTCTCATAATATAATAATTTCACCTATGAGCATTCTTACATTATCCAAAATATAAACTTTTAGGAGAACCTCATATCTAAATCATTACAAATATTTTAAAATTACTAGAGACATTTGTGAGCAAAGTATATGAGTCCTTAAGGAGACTTTTCCATTCTATATCAATTTCTGTCATTCATTCATATTCATTATTTATTATTGTACAGGTCAGCACACACTAAGTACAGTATAATGCATGTTAAATTTCAGTTAATCAACTTTCCAAAAATTTCAATATTGAATATCATAACTCATATTTCCACCGTGGGTTGGCAGAAAGATTTTAGTTATTGAAGTCTCTCATGTGTTTAAACCTTTCCAAACTTTTCTATAATCATGTATGATTTAATAAGAGCTCTATGTATATGATGGTGTCAAATAAGAATAACTTCTTAAGTACATCAGTGAGATTTAGGGTATGTGGTTCCATTATAGAAGTCATTCCCTACCTCCTCAATCCACATATTTTTCCTAAAGAGGTACAGTGTCACATATTTATGTTTGATACAAATTGTCTAGGCATTTGGGAGGATGGTAATGCATTCTTTCAAATTACATCCAAATGACAATTTTATTTTTCCCTTCATTATGATACTCTTTAAAGAAAATTCTCCCCTGTATTGCAACATGTGAAATATAGGCTGCCTACTTATATTCCATGTTAATCATCCCTAAATTCTTCTAATGTTCAATATAATTCTAATCAGTATCCAAGCCATAAGTGGGCAAAATATCAGCCAAACATATATAAGACAAATACTTGTACTCAGATGCCTAAGGAAACTTTAACTCAAAACTAATAAGACAACTCAATAATATGCAAAATATTTGTACAGACAGGTTACAAAGAATATCTAAAAATGTTCAATAAGAACATAAAATGATGACAATGTAGAAAGTATAGAAAGTAGTGAGTTCTTACATAACAATATTTACCTGGAATGTCAATGTCAATGTCATTTTCTAATTTAAAAAAAGTGAAAAAATGGATAAAAAAGGACAAATTTACATTACATACAAGAAACTTACTTCACTTCTAAGGACAGACATAACATAAAAGCTGAAAGAAAGGGTTGGAAAGATATTGTAAACAAATGGAAAACAAAAGGAAAATGCTATATCAGATAAAATGAACTTTAAGTTTAAAATTGCAAAATGTGACAAAGAAAGTTATTATGTAATCATAGATGTTGCCTCATCAAGAGGATTTAATTATTGTGAATATGCATCATCTAAATATATAAAGTAAATATTAAAATATCTAAAAGAATGGACAGACTATATATAATAATAGTAGAGAAGACACTACTCTTTGTAGTGGAGAGATCTTCCAGACAAAAAATTAATATGGAACATTGACCATAAACTGCAATTTTATGAACAAATGGATCTAGTAGACATACACAAAACATTACACCTAACTGTGCAGAACACACATTCTTCTCAAACATCATGGAACATTTTCCATGATGAAAAACTACAAAATATTTTAAAAAGTGAAGATGACACAAATAAAATTGAAATGTATCTCATGTTCATGAAGTGGAAGAATTAATATTATTTCACTTCATAGTACCCCAAATACTCTATAGATTATTTGCAATCTTCACCAAAATTCCAATGAATTTTTTTCACAGAAATAGATATAGGCATCCTAAAATTTCACAAATATCCCAGAATAGCCAAAGAAATCTTGGATAAAAATAAAATATTGGAGGTATTACACTAGCTGAATTCTAAAATACACTATTCAGATATAGTAATTAGAACAGCATATGACTGGCATAAAAGCAAATGTATAAGTCAATGAGTAAGAAAAAAGAGCCCAGAAATAAATCCACATACTTACAGTCAATTGATTTTTAACAGAAATCATAGAAAGCACAATGCAAAAAGATAGTCTATTCAAATGGTATTGGTATAAATGGATATGCTTACAGAGAAGAACAGCTTAAAATACCACCACATATAAAATCAACTCAAAATGGATTAACGACTTAATTGTAAATTCTTAAAAAATAAGACATCAGAAGAAATCTTCATGATATTGATGAGGGTAATAACTTTTTGTATATGAACCTAAAAGCACAGAAAATAAAAGCCAAAATAGACTAAGGATATTACACCAAACTAAAAACCTTCTTAACTTTGAAGAAAATAACCAAGAAAATGAAACACTAACCTATGGAATGGGAGAACATATGCATAAACCATACATTTGGTAATATGCTAATATCCAAAATATACAAGGAACTCAAATAATTCAATAGCAAGACAATAAATAATCTAATTACAGTAGACAAAGGAACTGATAGGCATTTATCAAGAGAAAACACACTTATCACCAACACATATATGGGAAAAAATCATCAGAGAAATGCAAATTAAAACCACAATAAAATGAGACCTTATACCTGTGGCTAAATGATACAGTCATATAAGATGAATAATTCTGCTGCTCTATGGTACACAAATAAAATTGAAATGTATCTCATGTTATCAATAATATACTATGTATCTCAAAATAGAAGAAAGCATGTTAAATATACTAACAATAAAGGAAAGATAAAGGTTTATGGTGATGGATATTCTAATTACCCTGAGATGATCACTATCTAATATTTTGAATCAAAACATCATATTCTACCATGTAAATGTGTACAAATTTCACATGTTAATTATTTTTTATAAAGGAGCAGCACAGCTAGTTTTGGAGAGGCTGTGGAGTAAATTGAACACTTATACATTCTAAGTAGGAATATAAATTAATAAATTTATTATGTAAAAGATTAATGTGATTACTGAAATACCTAAAAATTACAATTACCATATAATCTAGTAATTTCACTACTGAATATATGCAAAGGAAATGACATTCATATATTGAAAAGATATCTATACTTTAATTTTTATTACAGATTTATTTTCAATAATGATGATATGAAACCAGCCTAAGTTAAATGAATAGATATAGAAAATGTGGTGTATATATAGAGTAGGATATTATTAAGCCTTGTAAAAAGGGAATCCTGTCATTTTCAACAACATGGATGAATGTGGAGGTTATCAGGCTATGGGAAATAAACATATACTCTATAATCCTATTTATATTCCATATCTAAAACTATAAAATTCCAAGTAGTAGAGAATTGAATGGCAGTTACTAGATGATGGAAGGACAAGGAATTAGATACATATTGGTTAAAGAATACAAATTTCAAATTAGGCAGCAGGGATAATTTCAAGAGGTTTATTGCACATCATGGTGACTATAGCTATACTATGCAATAATATACTGTGTGCTTGAAAAAATGCGAAACAATGAATGAGAAGTCACAATAAATGAGAAGTATATGAGGTGTTAAGTAGGGCAATTAGTTTGGTTTAACCATTTCAATCTGTATACACATTTCAAAAAACATGCTGTACTTTATAAAGTTAAACAAATTTATTTGTAAATTAAATCAACCAACTAAGTTGGAAATAAAACAAATCAACAAAAACAACAACAAAAATGCATAAGGATCAGTAAATATTCACTTATTCTGATCATTTAACCTGAATGTATACTTCACGTGTATACACATACCACTGATGTATGTTTATATATTAATGTGTCTATAATATCAAGGTTTATAATTTGAAATTCTTTTTGTTTATAAATATTAAATGACCATGTGCTTGTCTAGAAAGTGGTATAGCTCTATTTTACCTTTGATTTCTTTGATTCCTGAACCTATGTTTTAAAACCACTATACTACATTGCCTTTGAAGTGCAAATTCAGTACATGGTAATCACAGAGAATTGCATTGCAAAGAAAAGGGAATTGCTGTTAGTTGAATTCCTAACTAGAAAAAGTGTTCTGACCTAAATTTCATTAGCTGAGAAGCAATTAATTTTTGAGTTCCTAAGTAAATGAAATAGAAAGGAATAAAAATATATAATAAGGGAAGGAAAGACCAACATATTGAAATGAAACTTCCTTGACATTCTTGTATAAGATGTAAAAATTAATGCTTCATCTTTTAGTTTTTGAATATAGTGAGCCAGTCTTTTTTTCATAAAATAAAATAGAATTGACTATAGCAGACACAAATGAAAACCTATGAACATTTCTAGTATAGTTTAAATGGTTAATGGAAAATTATTACTTTTGACAATCTACTGTATATTTCTTTTGTCAAAATATTATCTATACTTCTTAATTTTTACTTATTTTTATCATTCTGAATTAATCTTTTCATAGAATTTAGCTACTATTTGTCATAATAAATATTTGGTAATTTTTTCTTATTAAAATGAAAACTATCGTAAGTAAAAAATCTATTAAAACTCAACATTCTGATCTAAGATTGAGTATGTTAAAGACTATTACTACACTGTCTTTATTTCTTTCCTGGCACTTCCACATGAATGTTTTCTTTAAGTTTAGTTCTTTTTGTATCTTAGTTTCTTCTTACCTAAAATGGTGACAATATATTTCACTTCATACAATTATTATAGAGATTAAATAATTTGATGTATTTAAAACTCTTACAAGAGGGCAAAGTACATATAAAAATTTTATGAATATTATTTCTTTTGTCCAACTAATCTCTGTATACAATGTGAATTGTTCTATATGCAACATTGTTCAATACTTTAATTGGATAGATAAAAATTGTCAAATATGACCAGAGTGTAAATTCATGACGTGTGTATATGAAGATAGAGTGCTCAATTATGGGTGTTATCAAAAGACCTTCTGGCACTGAGAAAACAGAGGTATAACCAGTGGAAAAATTTCTGCTAGAGCATATCTGCAGACCTGGCAGTTTGGTATTTTGTATAAATGAGGGTGTTTGGTTATAAAGAGAATATATACATAAGGGGTGTGCTAGATTGTCAGATATGAGTCCCAGTTGTTAATAATGCATATAATTAGCAATTTTTTCAACCTTAAGAGTCAGTCTTAGACAAAAATATGAAATCAAAAAGTAAACAAAATGAACTCATGTTTTCACATATTATCTTTTGGAAATCTACATGGAATTAATACCTTAAATGGAATAAGACTACTTTATCTGAGGTTTTCTTTTCATTTTCTATTTTCTGCGTTTTTTAATGTTCATGCATGAGAGCACTAATTTTCCAAACTTAAATACAGATGTCCTGGTGCTTTATCATGAGTCTGACAAAGACTGTCTTTCCTTATCTTCTTGGTTTAATACCATAGTGGATGCTGTTTTTACATTATGACTTTGCTATTTTATTGAACACTATTTCAAAATCTTGGTAGACTTCAATATTTTATTTGTACAACTGATGAAGTCATTTCTTTGCCAGCAGAATCCATAGATGCAACAGATGGATACTTTTATTTTTATCTAAAAGATTAGCTAATATACTAATGCTACATTATTTTTAGTACCTGTGTCCCTCTTCTTTCATATTATTGGTATTTTATTGGTCAAGTCTTGGTTAGGAGAGTCTTACAGAATCCTGGGCCCAATAACCCTAAGAGGACCTTTTACAACCCTCTGGAGTCTGCTTCCAAATAATCATTAAAATTCTAAAACCTTTATAAATATTTTGGATTTAACTTTATTAACATTTACAACATATAGTGAATTCTGTTCTCTGTACTCATGGTTTAAACAAAACTTGTGACTTCCTTGCTTTATAAGCTTTAAAGAAGTACAAATTAATTTTCTTTGGTTTTGCATTGTTACTTTTTCACAACATCTATAAATTTTTATAATGTCTACAGTATTATGATTGATTAGTTGATGGATATCCTGAACACTCTTTTGTAGCTAATAGCTAAAGCTATAATCAAAACATACAAATGTTAACCAGAATTTTTAGAAAATTTACAAGCTCTAAGAAAAATGCAAAGTGAATTCCTTGTAGTCTGTCAGTTTTATGTGCAGTGCTTATCTCAAAGTAAACTTGAGAGAAGGGGATAAGAGTGAAAGCACATATATGAAAATAGAAAGTAACATTTACAATGTAGGCTACATATGGGCTAGTAATAACCACAAACTCTTAAATTGGTCCAAGTTATCAGCCAATTCTCAGTGAAATGAAATCAGAATAATACTATGGAATTAAAGTAGAACAATTCTAGTTTGTGTATTATGTTTGTGCTTCACGTTTTGGGGAGCTGTCCAGAATCTCACTCACTAGCACAGAAATATCATTTGCTAAAAACATCAGTGTGAATTTAAATTTAATTAGGAGATAAAGTATTCCTTGTTGCATTCTGAAACCCATCAGCTGCATGTAGCAATAATTTAGTTTCAAGTCCATGGATGAAGGCACTGTGGTAATCTATCATCATCCGGACTCTGAACTGTAGCTGATGACCAAAGTTTCTCTCATACACAATTATCCTGCAATTATCAGCTTGGCATCTGACTTTTAGGCATTATCCAGAATAAGTGAAAGTATTCAAGTTGCATTTAGAATATTTATCTTCCTTCTCATGTCAATGAAACCATTTATTGAACATGAACAGATCCTTAAGTCCCTGGCAGAAGTTTTAGTGAAAGAAGAAAAATTAATTCATTACAGCTGAACTCAGATAAACAAAAGAACTAAGAACTAAGTCATTCACAGAGCTCACACTTTTGTTAAGATGAGTGTTCCTTGTTATTGCAGATATCTTACTCTCAGGAAAGTGGCAATTATGAAATTGCCTGCACCTTCTTTAAACTCTTCTTTCTGAAGAGAGAAAAATCAATAACAGAGTCCAAACACTACTAACCATAATGCCCTCTAACCTAACATTGAACATTTCAGTCATCTCTACTTACTGTTTTGTAACTTATTTATATACTCAGCTAAAGAATTGATTGTTTACTTGGAGGCATTTTGATGTTTATCAAAAGGATAACACAATATTATCAATATATAGTATTTGCAATTATTTGGCAAGTATCCTAACATGAACACGATGGGTAATAGTAATTTTCTTTCCTTTCAAATTCCTAATATGTTACAACTTATAAATGTCATAAAGAATTTTATGAACTGATTTTCTTGTTCTTAAGGATCACATTATTCCTTTGTCAGCAGCTACTAATACATATTTTAAAAACTGATAGTCAAGTATCTAAATTTAAGAATTATTACAAAATCATAAATAGCATGCTTAATTAGGACAATACATTTTTTGACCACTAGATACTGATGTAATGGAATACCAAGGGTCTCTCAAAAGTTTGAAACATTATACTAGTACATATTAACCATAATTCGAAGTTGAAACTGAGTGTGTTTTTACACACACACACACACACACACACACACATACAATATGTGTGTGTATATAAACTTCAAATATAAAATTGAAATCTGGGTATTTTTAAACAAAAATTTAAGGAGATATTGGGTGAAATTCTTAATGAGATTCAGCTTGAATTTAGAATATTTGGTCATTATGTCTGTATTAATCAGCTTGCATGTTACTATAACAAAGTGCCTGAGGCATCTGACTTAGAAAGGCTATATTTAGCTTTTACTTCATAGATTCAAAGTCAAACATAGAACAACACCAATCAGTTTGGACTTATGATAAGGGTGACATATCATGGTAGTAGTTCATAACAGAGAAAACTGTTTACATCTTACACTGTGGAGCAGAGAGAGACAAACTGGGTAGGGGGAATGGTCAGGGACCCATAATTCTCTTTTAAGGCATGCTCCCAAAGACCTAAAAATTTTCCAGTAGGCTCAATCACCAAAATATCCATACTTCCTTTTAATAGTACAACCCTAGTAAACAAACCTTAATACATGGACCATATGAAAACACTACCCATACATGAACCATAACAACAGTTTCTTATGCAATGCATAAGGAAAAAAAGTTGAATGATATAAATCAACTTTTTACTGGGGGGTAGGTACTAGAGATTGAACTCAGGGGCACTCAACAAGTGAGCCACATCCCTACCCTGTATTGTATTTTTTATTTAGATACAGGGTCTCACTGAGTTGCTTAGTGTCTCACTCTTGCTGAGGTTGGCATTGATCTTACAATACTCCTACTTCAGCCTCCCAAGCTGCTGGGATTTCATGTGTGTGCCACCACAGTCAAGTCAACTTTTGAAATAGTGTTTTTGAGAAACTAAAGATTAGATTCTTTTGATGAATATTTTCCAATAGCAATATAATACTATAAGATACATGTTATTTAAACTTTATAGTAGCCACATAAAAATTAAAAACAAGTAAAATTATCTTAATAATATTTTATCTAACACAATATATTCAAAATATTATTCTAATATGTAACCTGCAAAAATTAACAATGAGGTGTTTTACATTGCTTTTCATACCAAATCTTTTAAAAACAGGATATGTTACACTTACAGATTACCTCAATTTAGATTCTGCACTTCATTCTAAATTAATGTATGGTTTTTGCTTTCAAAAAACTATAGCATATATAAATTCACATATGCTAAGGTTCTTTCAAATAAACCCCAAATTTTACAATAACTGGATTGAAGATCAAAAGATCATTTTCATTTAGTATTTAACTCTACATTGACACAGCTACTTCATCTACTTGACAAAAACTTATTTCACTTTAACATAAAAAAAATCTACTCTGAAATTTTTATCTCTCTAAGTTTAAGTAAATTAAGTAATACTTGTTTAAATTCAGCACTATTAATGCTAAATTCAAAGTGCATAAGCAGAAATGTTGTTTCAAATATTCCAGTTCACACGATATGAATTATACAATAAATATGGATAAATAGCAGAAATATTAGTAGAGAAGTGAAGGGATCAGGGAGCAAAGGGAGGGAAGGGGAAGGAGAAAGTTCCTGGGGACTTAATTAAAATAAGATATAGTCCTTGCTTTTACAATTATGTCAAAATTGATTCTACTGTCACATATAACTAAAAATAACCAATAAAAAATAAATTTAAAATTAAATCTTAAATATTTCTCTTATGTTTTGCAGCCAGTTTACAGAGTACCTTCAATAACAATGAAAATCTCTCAGTAGTAATTAATGTATAAAAATATCTAAAATCAGCATTATTGATTTGTACTTTGTCCAAAAGTCTATTTCAACACATGAATCTCTCTGTCTATCTGATCAAGTCACAGATAAGTATTTCATACCCGAGTGGCTCTTTACTGAGTCCCTTCAATTATAGTGTATTGTTTGTGAAAAAATATAAACTACAAGACCAATTTTGGCCTGATTAAAGAATTTTGTTTAAGCAAACATTACTATTGTCTTATGACAATATGATAATATTGAATTTTGGTTAATAGTAAAGTAAATCTGTGTATACGTTCTGCTGCACAACCAACAAGAATTGACAAAGACCTAATTTTATTAAATTTATTGTCACCTAATTCTTTCATCAATTTTATAAATTGATAAGTAAATCAATTTATAAATAATTTTTTTTTAATGTTGTATGGTTTTAACAATGGTACAATGACCCTTTAAACAGAATATGCTTTAGAAAACCAAGCACAGATATTTTCAATATTTAGCAGATTAAAGCAAACCAAGAAAGGAAGAAAACCAACCTCTTGCTTTAAAAATCCAATCAATACAAATTGCTACTTAATATAGCTGTAGCATTTTCCATTGGTATAGCAATTATTTTTTTTTCCCATCTGGGTAATAATACTTCTTTCACAAATATGAATAAAATATCTGTGAAGAGTTCATTACTATTGTTGGTAAATTCATAAAACATTTATGAGTAAATTGGAAAATCTGTTGAGATAAAGCATAGCAAAGTAGTAATTTCAATGTCTCATACTGCAATACTTACATAAAACTTGAGTATTAACTTTTGTGTAAAAAATACCTTTATTTAAAAAAATTAAAAATTAAAAAATTTACTTTTTAACCTAAAACTATTTATTTCTCTTGAAATTTTAAGCATTTTAATTTAATTTTCAACCATGATTTTAAAATAACACTACAACTAATTTTATTTGCCTAACATATTCAAATAAACATAATATATATATTATTTTTATGGTAAGGAATATCATTAAAAATAAATCTATCAAATGACACAGACTAGTTTCAGTTGTGCTTTTTAATCCAACAGTATACTACAATAAAACAATATCTTATACACTAAAACAAAGTAAAAAAGATATAAAGTTAAAATTAATAAACTTTATTATTAAATAAAATTTAATATTTAAATTAAAAATGTAGTTCCTATATATATTCACATTCCTTGATGCTCACTTTGTCCAGGGATCCAGTGGATACCATACTGGTCAGAACAGGTCTAGATTGAAGGTGTTAATGTAAAAAAAAAAAAAAAAAAAAAAAAAAGCTACGAGTGTTGGAAGTGAAGGTGCTTGAATAAGCATCTCTAGTATTCTAGTATAACGGCACAAACCATTCTATTGTCCGTATCAATTCTATCAGAGTTGTGGGTGTCTTAACCCAATGAGAAGATTCTCTGTTGACACATGCCAGCTGTTGAGATGGAAACATAAGACATTCAGAGCTTGATATATTTTTTCTCATTATAATTGTAGGTTCACTATAAACACTAATAATTCACATTTCTTTGGGTTTTTCTATAAGTACATGCTACAGTAGCATACATCCAGCATGAATATATATTTATTTTTGCAAATTTTTATATTTGTCATGTAAGTCATGTTCTATTGAATTTTGTGAAAATAGGCAGGTTGAATTACCTTATTCAAATTTAAACAACTCTGAGGCATTGATGTGGCATGCAAGCTTAGCAGTGAATTGTGTGCTATTATTAAAAAAAAAAGACAGATGCTGTATTATTTGTCCTTTTGTGGCCATCAGTTACATTATGGCAATAATCTGACTTCTTAATTCTGCCTTTCCTTTTCAAAGTTTTAGGTCCAAAGGGCATTTTTCAAAAGTTGTACAAATAATTGCCAGGAGATGTTCCTTTTTGTTAAAGCACAGTCATGTCCTTTGTTATTGTTACAAAGTTTTCGGGAAAAATATTCTACAAATTTTTTAATAAAATTTTAATAAAGCTAATATTTTTATCTTAATGTTCCTTCTGTTTTTTAAAAGTACCTTTCTTCTCTTGCATCAATTGCTAATTTCATTTTCTTTTATAGAAAACATGGTTACAGACTTGCTCAGACAATTTTAAAATATTTTGAAAAGCTGAAAATCTATCATCTATCAAACTTGGAATCATCTCTCTGACCTTCCTTTCACTGCTTGATCATGCTACTTTGTCTTTGATGAGCTCTGTCTAATGTGAAATAACTTTTCTTCATCTTTTGCTTCTATAGCATTAAACCATACTGTTTGCATTCTCTCTGCAACTTTTTAATTCCTAAGATTTTACAACTTATAAATGTCATAAAGAATTTTATGAACTGATATTCTTGTTCTTAGTGATGACATTATTCCTTTGTCAGCAGTTACTAATGCATATTTCAAAAACTAATAGTCAAACAACTAAATTTAAGAATTATTTAAGCAAACCACAAGTTTATGTGTTTTTAGAATTTGTTGCTACTGCAGAGCCTTTTACCCTTCAGATGAATTTTATGACTATCTATTTCCATGCAAATTTTGTCAGAAGAACAATATTATGGCATGTTTATTAATCCTGCTATGTCTCTCTCTCACTGAATTGCATAATTTTTTCTTGAGTTTTCACCTTATTCATTGAAATTTTTTTTAGAGGGAAAACTTTTTTGTTAGGAATGAAATTGTCTGCAATTACTAGTGATTTGAGGGTTTCATGATCACGCTGAAGTTTAATAATTCACTAGAAGAATTCACTGGAGTCAATAGCAAGTAAAACTCACAGCTAAATTTCATTACAACAAAGATTACAGAATATGAGCAAACGAAAAATATCTGCATTGGGAAAAGTTCAGAGAATTCAGATGCACACTTCTGAGTGCTTCTCTTCTTGTGCTACTAATGATGCACTCTGTATCAGTGAACTACAGAGACACATGAAGAGTATGTGCTCAGAGAAGCCAGAGGCTGAGGTTTGTAGACACTGGTTACTTGTATACACAAGCTGATTTTGTAGACACTGGTTACTTGTATACACATGCATTTCTGTTACACAACAAGCAATAATACCCAAAACGTTAAGACCTCAAACCAGGTAAATCATGTTTACTTGATGAATTTTGATATACAGTACAGAATAAGCTAATATAGTATGGCCTAGTGCTCTGGATACACATAGCAGGATTAATTACTAGTATAAGGATCATTCCAATGGCTATATTCCCGAAGGTCAATAGCAGTTCCATAATATTTGTGAACTGAATAAAAAGATCTTCTGTGCCACAGGGCATGGTGATACATGCCTGTAATCCAAATGACTTAGGAGGCTGAGGCAGAGGATCTTTAGTTCAAAGCCAGCCTCAGCAAAAGTGAGGTGCTAAGTAATTCAGTGAGACCCTCTCTCTAAATAAAATACAAAGTAGGGCTGTGGATGTGGCCCAGTGGCTAAGTGTTCCTGAGTTCAATTGCCCATTACCCACTCCCTGCTAAAAAAATCTTCTGTGCCATTGGTTTATTCACATCCTCACAACTTATTAATTCAAATAACATTGTCTTAATCAGTAGTTTCATTGTGCTCCATAAAAAGAACAAGAGGAATGAGAAACCAAGGTCTATCTAAGCAACTCAAACATCTTATCAGGATAAAAGTTATTTTATTTTATGCTTCCCAGGATCTATCTTTAGTGTCAGCATTTTTCTTCATCCTTGGGAACTCATATATTCAATATGGCGACCACACTTCTAGGTTTATGCCCACATTATAAACCAGATGTAACAGAAAAAAGAAAGGTGGTTTATGTAAGCCAGTAAAGCAAAACATTCCCAAGAAATCCCCACCATATTTTGGCTTCTATTTTGTTGCTACAAAAGATGTCATATACTCACTTCCAGCAGCATAAGAAACTTGACATTTGAATTTCTAATGTTTTAGCCTTTATAATTGAAGAAGTTGCCTTACAGAGGACTGGGAATGAGTAATGAATAAGTTAATCTAAAAAATGTACTCTGATTTGTCTCTTAGATTATTCACCATCCATTTCCTCTTTCTTCCCTTTATTGATATTATGTAGAACCCACTCAGCCACATCCCTTTTGCTCTCTTTCTATAAATTTCTAGTTTTTGGATCTAGAAGTCCAACAAACTTGAATATGTTACTAAGATGTACAATAATGCAACATATAATAAGGGAAAAGAAACAACTAAATTTAAAAAAGAGAGAGAGAAAAAAAAGAATTTCTGCATGGGGAAAAAGGAAAAGGAAAACAGGTTGTAACTATTCATACTGCATTTCGTATACTGATGGTATAGAAGTAAAGTCCTTGTTTCTTAAGTGAAGCTAGTTCATTAGTGGCCCAATCTGTCAGCTTGGATATTGTTTTATTTATTTATTTATTTTTTGGTGGGGCAGGGTACAGGGATTGAACTCAGGAGCACTCAACTTCTGAGCTAAATCCACATCCCTTTTTTTTTTTGTATTTTATTTAAAGAGACAGGGTCTCACTAAGTTGCTTAGCTCCTCGCTGTTGCTGAGGCTGGCTTTGAATTCGAGATCCTCCTGCCTCAACCTTCCCAGACACTGGGAATACAGGCATGCACCACTGCTGGATATCGGTTTTTAAGAGTCACTCTTTTTCATTGCTGTTAATAGTTCATTGTTATGCTTTTGAAGAAGGTAAGGGGAATCTTCCGTATCAATTCTCCTTTAAGGTGGAATCTTAAATTTGGCACTATAGACAATTTGGACTAAGTGACACTTTAGTCAAGATTGTCCTATACTGTAAATTTTATCAACATTATTGCATACTAGAATCCAATAGCAACTCCCAGTTGTGACAATCAAAAATGTCACTATACAGTGGCAAATTGTTTCCAGAGGACAAAATGGTGCTCAATTGGAAACCACTTTTTTCAGCTCATAAATTATTCCATACTGTGTTGTTTTGTTTCCAATTTTGGGGTGTTTTTCATATATAGTCAAAGGTGACTTAACAGTGCAGATACATCCTGAGAAGTGTTTTGTTCAGTGATTTTTGTTGTGAGGCATTCATAGATCTATATCTACATATACATACATTTTTAACTTTTAGTTTATTATTTTGTCTTCCAATCTGCAAGGTTATACAGATTTTCACTTATCTGGATGGTAAAACTTCCATTCTTTCAAGGACACAATGTTTTTCAAACATTTCTCTTAAGAGAGTCTTCTTAATATTTTCTGGCTTTCTGGCTACATACATGGGAGTCATTCTTTTATACTTCTAATATTTAATATTTTACTCTTTTTTCTCTGTTACATTGTTGTGGGCCCCAAACACCCTATGTCAGCTTCTAACACACACACACACACACACACACACACACACACCAGGGATTTAACTCAGGGATGCTTAACCACTGAGACACATCCCCAGCCATTTTATTTTATTTTATTTTTTTAATTTGAGATAGAGTCTCACTAAGTTGCTTAGGCCTTAATAACTTCTGAGGCTGGCTTTGAACTCACTACCCTCCTGCGGTGGCCTCCTAAGCCATTGAAATTAAAAGTATATATTACTATGCCCAGCCTCCTCTTTGAGAGTGGTCATATCTGGGAACCATATTTCAGACTTTTTTTTTTATATTTATTTTTTCTGGAATTTAAAATTTAAGTATTTCTTTTATATCTCTCTAGCATATTATGGTGATGACCACATTTCTCTTGAAATAATCTCTCTTCTTTCAATCTAAAATAAAGCTTTGTAATTTTATCTTTATTCTCCCAGTACTCCTATTTTGGTAATAGTACTGAAGAGTATATTCCAAACCCTCCAATTCATTGTTGATAATTTTGGAAAGCATTACTAAAGATATGGTATTTGGAACACAGATTTTTGAAACCTTCTCTAGACATTTCTGTTTATCTAAATATCAATATTATCCTTGTCTGAATTTTTACTTGTCCACTAATATAATCAATCACTAGCTTTATGTGTAATGGCACCTTCAGAACCTCTGAAATCTAAAGCTATTTTCAAAGCTTATGGAATTTTTTAGTCAAATTGAATTCCTTTTGTTCTGAGTATTTTAATTTGCCTCATAGTTCAAGAGGTTAGCTATTCTCTAGTTGCTCTTTTAGTCCTGAATGCAGCCCAAAATATAAAGAGTGAAACAATAGCAGTCAATTTAGCACGTTCTCCCTAAGAATGAAAGTAATTTAAAGCTCTAACTTCACTAGTGCTAATAGAGCAAACGGAACTTAGGTTCAATGTTCCTGATATCAATTCTGGCTGAAAACAGAATAAAATAGAAAAAAATAAATAAATGAGTGATACTCATCCCCTCTCCTGTACCTAAAAGAACAGAATGCCTACTACAGACTTCTCTGCAATACTTGGATAAGTTAAATTACAGCAGTTAAGTTTCAAATAGCTTGCATTTGCTAAAGTGAGTAAATAAATAAAAAAATGTAAAAGTGTCTCTTGCGTGCGGACAAAGCTAACATGAAGCATAATGATCAAAATCAGAACCTAAATGACCTTCAGATGAAATATACACTAAAACCACGCTTTCTGCTTACTGGTTCTTATTTGTTGAGATTCTTCAAAAATACCACCAAATATTAAAGTTTTAAATTTCTTTAATATTTCTCTCAGGTTGGATTATTTTTCTCCTTTTTTGTACTGGAGATTTAAAACTGGGGTGCTTTACCACTGGGCTATATTCCCAGTCTTTCTTTCTTTCTTTTTTTTTTTTTTTTTTTTTGAGATAGTGTCTAAGTTTTTGAGAGCCTCCTCAAGTTGCCCAGACTGGCTTTGAACTTGTGATCCTTCTGCTTTAGTCTCCAGAGTCCCTGAAATTACAGGCATGAACCATTGTGCCTGGCTTCAAATGTGGGATCTTTTGACTTTTTTATTTTTTTTTGAGTGTGACTTTTAATAAAAATTTGGAGAAAAATGAAAGATGAAATGACATCTGTGTAATGCAATGTGGAGTGGAGAATCAGCGTTCCAACCACACAAAGCATGCACCCCCTGGATGATCCAAATTGGTAGTTGTTTATGATAGTAACACTCCAGGTGTGTCTCTTCAATTAGCAGCTCCTGTGACATGTCCATTTGCTGAAATCCCCTTCCCTGTTGCAGTGATTCTTCTGAACTCATTGATTCTTGGACATTTAGTACCACATTTCGTTGTCAACTGCTAACATATTCTTTATCTTATCCCAAACTTTATCTATTCATTTTTCTGGAACAATAAACACATATGTCATGAAACAGAGAAAGACTTTAATAAAGAGGGAAAATTAGCACTATGAAGTAAAAATAAATTAAAAAAACATGATTTAGTCAGCTTTTTCAAGGCTGTGACTAAAGAACTTAACCAGCACAATTGTAGGGGATGAGAAGTTTATTTGGGGACTCATGGTTCAGAGGTCTCAATCCATAGACCGCAGGCTTCATTCCACAGGGCTGAAGGTGAGGCAGGACATCATAGTGGAAGAGTGTGGTAGAGGAAAGCAGCTCGCATGATGATCAGAAAGCAGAGAGAGAGAAAGAGCTCCACTTGCTAGATACAAATATATACCCCCAAACCACACTCCCAATGCACCCCCCCCCCTGCCTCTAGTGACACACCCCCACCTGCCTCCACGTAGCACTCAATTAATCCCATCTGGGGATTAATCCACTGATTGGGTTAAGGGCTCTCATAACCCAATCATTTCTTCTCTGAACCTTCTTGCATTGTCTCACACATGGGCTTTTGGGGGACACCTCACATTCAAACCATAATACAGCACAGTTCAGCATTAAACTGTTATAAGGTAAGGAGCTGACAGTGTAGTTCCTAAGGACTTCATTATGTCAAAAGATATTATTTTTCATCAGTTTTTGCCATGTCTTTTTATTTCATTTTTATTTATTACTATTTTTAAGTTTTGACTACTGGTTAGAAAAAGTAATTAAGCAAATGGAGACTGAAACAGACAATACTGTATTGATAAAGGTGAATAGAAATGGATTGTAGGTTTCCAGCTAAATGGGACCAGTAATACTTACCATTAAACTATGCATTTTGATTTACCAAGTTCCTGGAATTCTTGGATAAACCACTGAATTCTCCTAGGGCCAGACTATTTACCACAAGCAGACAAGCAAAGAAAGACACAAGAGGTAAGCATATGTACTCTGGGGAACATAACAAGTACTTCTAGTTATGTATACTAATGTTCTATTTTTGTTGAGTTACTTGTGTTGTAGTAATTGTAAACATTTAAATAATATATCTTTCCTTTTGCATCACTTCATTTTTACTTACCATCCAGTGATAATAATAAGACTTTTTTTTTTCTGTATCAGGGATTAAACTCACGACTGCTTAACTACTAAGCAATGTCCCCAGACTTTTTTTGTATTTTGTTAGAGAGGCTGAGTTGCTAAGTGCCTTGCTAAGTTGCTGAGGCTGGTATTGAACCTGAGATCCTCCTGCCTCAGTCTCCTGAGTTGCTGGGAATACAGGCATGTACCACAGTCCCTGGCCAATAATAAGATATTAAATTCAAGGCCAACTTGTTATAAATCCTTATAGATGATTCTTTCACCTTCCTTTCTGACATTTTAAGTGTACTTTCTTCATGCTTGATACCCAGAAACTCTGTCATAAAATTTCTAGGGCTAGATTTTTAAAAGTATTCTTCTTCAATGCCTCCAAAGAGTCTCATATCTTTTCAAGATGAAAAAATTCCCTGATCTGTTGTATTTGTTTCTTAATCAGATGTGTATTTCTTCTCCCTTTTGTCTGATGTTTATTCTAGAATTCAATTCAATTATACATTTGTATTCATATGATGTGTTTTTTGTGTGCCATAACTTTTTACACTTTATAAATGTATAAGATAGTTATTCTAAATGTTGTGCTTATCCTATGATCAATTTTCATGTATTTTTTTTAAGTTTAGTTGAATTGAGACATGGTTTCTTTAGTGCCTTCAAGACTGAATATACACCATTAACTTTCCTGGGTATTCAGCTTGCCAACTGCCAATCTTGGAACATGAATATTGTCATCTTCCATAACCATGTGAACCAATTCTTTATGCACAGTATATTGGCTACTGGCTCTCTCAGGAAACCCTGATTAATATACTCTGTAATAAAATTTCCTCAAAATTTTATTCAGCCTCTAGCCAAAAAGAACATGCATCCTTTTGTCTTACATGATTATGAATTATTTCCTTATTCTCATTTTTTATATACCTGCTTCCCTCTCTTTACATTTGCTTTTAATAATTTTATTATTTTTGTTTAATCTCATGGATTTAGAGCATAGAAGAAAGTGAATTAGTATTTTCATTCTACATTCTTGACTCAATCTTTCCTTATTTAAGTATGTTTCCTTCCTTATTACAAATTCTCTATTATTAAAAAAACAACCTTCCATTTTTCTTTGTTTGTTTGTTTTGTTTTATTTTGGGTATATGGGATTAAATTCAGGGATACTCGACCACTGAACCACATCCCCAGTTCTATTTTCTATTTTACTTAGAGACAGTGTCTCACTGAGTTTCTTAGCACTTCACTTTTGCTGAGGCTGGCTTTGAACTAATGATCCTCCTGCCTCAGGCTCCTGAGATGTTGGGATTACAGGTGTTCACCACCAAGTCCAGCCAAAACTTCCATTTTTAATGAATTTGTACTTAATCTTTGACTTCCTTTTTTATTCTATTTTCAGATTACTTGTTCCTTTTCCCAACTTTTTCCTACCTAAGGATCTCAGTTAATATGTATTATTTCCATGGAGTATGATACTATTCTAAACTTGAACCCTCTTGCTACCATTTATTTGGTAACTTTCTGTTCTTCTGTTCCTCAGATTAATATCTTTCATCAGGCTAAATGCAAAGCCTGTCTTAAGTTAAACTTAAAACAACTATCATTTTAAGGAATATTAAATATCCAAATCCATTTATTCAAGATTTATTGAGAACCCAGTTTATATTAGAAGCACACACAGTTTACAGTTTGGTCTTGACAATTACATGCTCTTTTTGGTAAATATTGAATTTTGTTATTGATCACTGGTAGAAGTGGACAGAGTAAAGAATGTTAAAAAGTTAAATATTTATTAAGAAAGTCCTATAATTACCATGGTGGTAACTATGATGTATGAATACCTGATAGCAATTAGATAAGAAGACTGATTGATTTAAAAAAATATGTTACCAATGAAAACTACTGCTCCAATCTATATAGTGAGATGCTTCAGATTTCTATAAGGATGAGTCACTGAAATTTTTATTCTCTACATGTATAGAGAATTTTCACATTGCCTGATACAGAGATTTTACATTCCATGGATCATCTTGTTCTGGGTCTTACATTCTTCTTCTTTTTTTTTTTTTTTTTGGTAAGTAAGTTTTTAAAGTGTTAACTTGTGTATAAGAAGTATGTAGGGGGTGGCCAGGAAGATAACTTCTCTCTTTAGTTTACTGTTTACCGCATGGTAAGGATTATCGAACATGTGGAAGTCCTGTATTTTGATTGGAAAGACTAACTCAAGGATTTTGTCTTAATGTCACCAGGCAAAGTAAGTATATTCTAAGATGAAGTGAGAGATGAATATTTGGCGACTGGCACACAGATATGCAGACATATTATGTGTCCATTGAACCACTTTTTAAATAGGAAAATTCCTACAATATATAATCCAGTTTTCTTTGCTTCTAGCCTTTTGATAGTGTCATAAAATAAATTTCCAACCTTAACTGTGAACTGAAGTGATGAGGTAATATGTACATTCCTGCTCCACTATCCATATTTCTTTCCTATTTTTGAACTGAATGATATCAGTGGGTTTTTGATCCAAATACTTAGTATGATAGAAACTTGGTTGTGTAGTTATCCACTGAAATGGAACAACTGAACTACTCTGGGTTCTGGCATGAGCAAGAAACCCAGTGAAATTTTGGAATTGTTCATTATTGCAGTTAGCTTACGGTGCTTTTAAAAATCCTAAAACATGTTATTATTGGCAGAGGATTCTAACAAAAAGCAGTGCATCGAAAAGATAAAACAGGCTATAATGCTAAAATCTAACTAGGCATTGCCAGAAGGTTTGGAGCAAAAGTCACCTATGGTATTTGGAAGTTAGACTACATGATTACTGAGCCTGTATTTCTAAGGGAATAATTTGGAAGGTAGAATTTTAATAATGTGTGGTGGGTTTTATTCATTGAATTTCATAGTGTAAAACCAGAAAGATATGAGATGCAGAAAACATCATCCAATTCTGCAAAGAGAAATGAAGCATGTAAAGAGGGTTGAGAAGTTTGTAGTGCCCAAATATTGGTTGAGCCATATATTCCTGGATTCCTATGAAAAAGAATATAGAAAAGGCTTTTAGCTATACAGTTCTGGTAAAAATTTTCTGCTGTCCAAAGTGATTCAGCTTTCTAGTTCAGAACACATCAGATGTATAGCCTCTCTACCTATTTTGCCATCTGGTGTTAGCCATTAAATATTGTTCTATCTAGCTATTAAGTAGTGAGAAAGGCAAGAGAGACAAAAGTCAAAGGAAGTCTAATTTTGAAAAATGTCTTGTAAAGATCTTTAGATGGAGTTGATGTCATAGGGAGGTGAAACAGATGAAAACTGACCATTTTGAAGTGATTTATTATTTAGGAAACCTTAAAAAACCCTTTAGGCAGGGAGGAGAAACCATCCATCCCCAGTAAGAACATGCCTAAACACCCTTTTCAAACATGATGAAAGATGATAATAGACTTTGCAAAGAGCAGGTTGTTCGTTAAAGCTATTATCTAACATTTGATGTTGGGTTAATATGTACTTGATTTTCTTGTTTTAATCCATATTTAATTTTCAGTTCATAAGAAGATGTATTCAGAACTGATCAAAAGAACTATACCTGTAATTATAACTATTAGTTAAAACTGTATCTGTCATCTATATATGTGTCATGTCTCTTGTTTGTCTATTCAATATACATATATATCCTGATCACCACTTAAACAGTTGTCTCTTATGTTTTATCAGGCATCATTGAGAGATTTTTTAAAAGTCTGTGAAAATATGTTTTTATAATGATGTAATTTGAGTAGCATTTCTTCTATCATTGGTTAGTGGACTTGAGAACTAGAAAATCTATCCACTGAAATTACATGTAAAATTTATTAATAAAAAGTGCATATAAATTGTGTTTGTCATTAAATAACATTATTGGAATAAATTTAAATGAACTTAGAAATGTTACGCATTGTTAAAAATACTAGTAGAATGATTAACAAAAAATGCTGGACATTATTTCAATAAGAAACATTTAAAATCTTTCTCTCTTATTTCTAATGAGATCTTAATCTATCACATTAGGTATGCATAGAGGAGATCAGTTTGCATCACTAATGAGGCTCACATTTATTAATACACATATTGCAACTCACCTTTTAAAAGTGATCACATTTATTTTCTTATCCATGTATTCCAGTATTGATTTCTCTGTTGGACATGTCTCAGTCTTTCTCTTTCCTAGTTATCATGTTTTCTGGACATTTTCCTATTTAGGTTTCCTAAAAGCCTCACCTTAAGAGCATAATAAATTGTACAACAAGATACTAGCTTTGAAAACATTTCACTTTTGCACATTTTGTAAGTACTATATACATGCAACAAACGAAAAGCATAGGAAGCAAAACAAAGCTAAAAATGGAGAAAAAAAAAATTTTTAAAGACAGAGAGAGAATTTTTTAATATTTATTTTTTTAGTTTTCGGTGGATACAACATCTTTATTTTATTTGGTGCTGAGGATCGAACCCAGCATCCCAGCACATGCCAGGTGAGTGCTCTACCGCTTGAGCCACATCCCCAGATCCAATTTCTCTGTTATTTCTACCTCTTCCTCATTGGCCTCATTCTCCTTTCAGAGTTCTTTCTATTTCTAGAATAATAGAATATAGAAAGGATTTTATTTTGTTATTAAATACTCTTTTTTTTAACAGTATGCCCTTTTTCTGTACTTATTACTAGATAAGTGATTCTTTGTACCTGTTTCTACCTCGTTGTCCTCAAGAGGCTTCAGAAGTACTGCGAAACTACAGAAGGCCTCTATCTCTCTGTTCACTTCTTGCCATCACCTTAGACTCCTCTTCTTTGTCACTAGGGTGTATGTTCTGAACAACTGCAAGCCACCATTTCATTTTGTGCTGAATAAGGAAAGTAAGTATTTAGATTCCCTGAATATAAACTTTAATTGGATATGACCAACATCTGTGTTTAAATTATGCATACCTAAATGGATTTCATTATGTTTTATCTTGATAATTAAAGGTCTTGACATAACTTAGCACCATGAATAAACACCATTTTCTGTTTTGACCGACAGATATAGTTCAATTTATCATAAAATGTATTATGATAATTCCTTTCCTTGTTTTTTCATAGGTTAAGGAATAATCTCAAATATGTATTTTGAAAGAGCTGTACTAATGTTATCTACAAAAGAGGACAGATATATAAAATTTATATGCAATATACAATCAATATTTGAAAAACAAAAACAATATCTTCCATGTTCTTTATTCAAAAATTCTTTAATGATATAAAATAAATTTATTTCAACTTCTTGAGAATCAGTTTCTATTTCCATATATGTTTTCAAAAGTATTAGAAAGATTATAAAAGAGAACAGAGAAATGTATCCATATTATTAATGAATAATATAAACCTAAGTGAAGAAGGGGTGCACATCATAGAATGCAAATCACTGTGATATTTTGAAATGTATAAAGCCTGAAACAATCCTTTCCACAGAGCTTTTATTTCTAAATACCTTTTAAAAACATAAGAAAACAAAGCAGTATTTATTTTTCAGTATGTGATCAATATAATACATTACTGTTAAAAGACTAGCAGAGTGAACATTCATTCTCTATGTGGTGTCACAGCCTCCCTCTCCAACCCCAGTAGAAAGTAGTTCTGGTTTATTCATCCCAGCAAATGACATTTTTATTTTATATCAGAAGATCAAGAAATCCTTGATTTTTTTTCCATTGCTAGATGTTCTGCTTCTCTCCCTATGTGTTTCTCTATAAAGTTCCTAGATAGGCACTAAGACCTGTGGTTCTCAGATTAATTCTGAATATATGCTTTAGGTACTTTGTTTTCCATTTTTTAAAATATTTATTAATATTGATTTCAATTCTAAGAGATGGGATCAAGATAGATTTCTGTAGTTACACTTACATAAACTGAATTAACCTTGGTGGGCTATCTGCAGATGAGAAGTTCACATTTAAAATTCAAATTTTTTCCTCAATAAAAATATTTCCCTACATTAATGGAAATATTTATCCTTTTACAATTAACCTTCTTATTTTTTACACTTTTAATTTTAATTCTGGAGGTCTTAAAATGTATGTTGAAATAAAGTTTTATCTATGTCTATACCTATATAGAGATCTTATAGTCTTACCTATTCACTCATCATTGAAGTTTAAAGAAGCATCAATAATGGTCAAAATCAGCAGGGTTCTTAGTGATAATCTGCAACAGTCTCCTTTTTTCTTATCTCTAAGTTATTATATGCTTTACCATGGAACCAGCTTCTAATTCATCACTCTCTTCTCTGAGCAGAAGTTGTCCAATTGAACCTCCTGATAGCTACTTGATAAGGTATGAATGGTCAGAATATTTTCAAATATGTGAAAATAATTTCAGTTATATTTTTTAAACATGTGTTAAAATACATGTCTGCATTGAAAGCACAATGATGAGGTCACTATGAAATCTAGGTTTAACTAATAAAAGTCTATGAAAATACAACTCAGTTATTTTTGCAGCATGAGCTGGTTGAGTAAAAAAGCCTTGTGTAACATTAATAAGTGCATTTTAATAGTCATTATAAAAAAGAATATTAGATTGATGAAAAATGCACTATTTAAATATATTATCCTTATGTAAAAGCACCTAATATGAACTCTTGAGTTCAACAGACATTTTTTATAAAATAAGTATAGTACAAAATTGAAAATCTTTCACAATGCTGTAATGTTAATTTATAGGCAAATCCTATAATATTTTGTAATTATAAGAAATTCTATTGTGCAAAGAAAATTTTTAAAAGAGTTCAGTAGGAGAAATTTAACAAATTTAGGAATAAATCATTGAAAAGGGGAACTTTTGGTCATTCTGCAATAAGGCATTCTGCCCTTCAATACACGTACAATTTAACAAAATAAAAGAATGCAAATGAGAGGCAATATATTTATCTTGAGAAAGGTAAAGTTTTAAAATATAATCAAGCTGAAATATTATAAAATGAGTTCTACTGCAACAATATTTTAGGATAATAGCAGAGATGTCAGTTAAGCAATTTGCAAATCGTATATTTCCCTGCTGTGTTTGCAAGATTACCTTGTGAATCATCAGGATCCATAATTCTACAGGCTTTTGATTTACATTTGCCTGAAATGCAAGGCCAAAAAGGACATTGCAGATAAGAAAAACAACATGATGATCTAGTAGCTACAATACCAATAAAAAATAAATAAATAGGTTTCTTCTTCCAAAAGGCTTAAGCTGACACTCACTTCTCTTTCATGACCAATAATTCTCTGCAAATATATAGACTCTTTATATAGATTGCATTGGCACAGCATTTTTACTGAGTCTTATTCATCTATTTTATATACAAAGTGATATTTGAGGCTAAAGGTAGGATGAGAGGGCTTCTTTATCTCTGACATTTTCCAGAATCTTTATAATCTTCCATTCTCATATTTTTGGCAACACTTTATTTCCCTTAGCTCCTTTAATCAAATAGAATTTTATTTTCTTTATATTCAAACATATATTTTCACTGTTATTGCTTGCATTGCTTTTCCTATCTTTTGTACTTTTACTAAGTAGGCAAATTTTCCTCTGATAAAAATAGATAACATTTACCCAGTGCTTTATATGTGCCAGAAAATTTTCCAAAAGATTTTACATACATCAATTCAACAGTCCTAAAAATAAGTCTAATAGATATTTTTATATAAATGAGAAAACAGTTACTATGTGACACTCTCAAGGTCATTTGCCTACAATTGATGTTATTGGAATTAAAGTCTAGACAGTCTAGCTCCTTTGGAATGTTGTCTACCTTTCTTACCAGGACTCCTCTTCTCTTTCATAATGTTCCAGTTTAAATCATGCATGTAACCCTTGTTAGCTGGGTTTCACAAAAGCCCTTGATTTATTTTATATTCCATACATAGGTATGTCACAAGTAAATACCTGTAATTAGTCAGTAGCTATGATTGCACTTTATACGTTTAATCTCCAAGGTCATAATTTCTACCTTTATGGGTGTCTACCACATCTGATTTTCTTTCCTAGTAAAGGTAAGTGTGTGTGTGTGTGTGTGTGTGTGTGAGAGAGAGAGAGAGAGAGAGAGAGGTGGAGGCGGAGATAGAGAGAAGATTTGAGTGTGTATAATTTGAATGGCTTTCAAAATATAAGTTCAAAGCTAAAGCGAGCTAGTCTACACAAAGAAAAGCTGATACAAAAGCAGAGCCAAATATAAGAAGACAAAAAGAGTGAGATACAGTGCTGGTATGTATGTTAGTTCCAGGAGCATTGTTGTTTCCTGTTGAAATATAATTTTTCATTTTGTAGGTGTGAGTGGTCCCTGAAGTTCTGTATTTTTCAAACTTTGATAGCGAGGGCTTAGAGAATATTGTGGTCATATATAGAATAAAGAAATTAACATGTATTAGGAATTGGGAAAAGGCTACAATTATACAATTTTTTTCCTGATAAATATTTTCTTTATTTTATATTGCATTAAAAATATTTTCAATGTTAATAAAAAATTTTTGCTTACATTTTGTTATGATTCTCCTTGGGTCTTATGTGAAGATATTATCTGGGAAACTTGCTTCAATTTTGTTCAACATTGCTTCCAGCAGAAGCATAATTGCACACATTATTTTGTAATGACCTTTTTCTTCCAAGGTTTTGATTCTAGTCTCATTTATACAGCCTGGGAATGGACTTGGCCCTCCTTAACAGTAGCTAAGTTAGGGATGAGTGAAGTAAGCAAGCTTCTACAGTGGATTGCATCTCCAGAAAACTCACTCATTAGTCAAGGAAAATGCATATCTAAAAAACGCATATAAAGTGGATGACAATATGGGCCTAGAAGCACTTGGCTCATTTATATTTATTCTGATCATGTGGGAGAAACAGTTAAAACAGAGTAGAAAGGGGATTCAGACAGTATTTTTTGGGAGATAGAAGCCCAGTGGAGGTGGATTTGGGCAGAGAACGTGGATTTTCCCAGAACGTGATTGTAGACGGCTGGTGTGAGTTCGGGAATAAAGAGTTGCTGTTTGAATCTACAAGCTGTGTGGTGGCTCGTGATTGTGTGCCCAGCCAGACTGCGGCATTTGTGCCCAGCCAGACTGAGGCATTTGGTGGCCCGTACGGGGAACTTCTGAAGCTTAGAGGTAAGTGAAATTTCTCGCTCTTGAGGAAGAGAGAAAGAATGGGTGAACATTTCAAAAAACAATGTGCTATTGTTTTGATTTATTTTGTTTTTATTTCAAGTTGCCTGTTCCTAGAACTTTCTCAGGCAAACTGGGGAAAATGGTTGGCTCAAAGTTTGAAGTTGTTCGCCTCCTAGCAAGAGAAATTGTTAGAGGAAGGAGGCACCCCAATGAGACCAAGAATAATTAGGGCATATGTTGATACAATACAAAAATGTAGCCCGTGGCTTTTTAAAGACGAGTTATTAAGTATATCAATGGGACCATCATGGTATCCTGTAGAAAGATTTTTCTTCAACAAGAAAGAGAGGGCTAGTTCTGTTTGCTACACTTGTCTAAGATCTTGGTTTCTACAAAGTTCTGATTAATTTACAAAGCTAAAATGTTGAAACAACAACCACTCTTTACTTATTAAGTTGCATAAGGTAATATATTTAAACATTATGTGTGTTTTCATAAATTGGTAAATGGAAAAATGTTTAATATTGCTTTGTGTCTGTGTCTTTGCTGAAATAAGGTTACTAAGTGTTCAGATTCTATCATGTGAATTTATATACAAAGAGTAGAAAAATTTTCAGTTGGGTTTCAATTATAGTATTATAGTATCATAAAAAACATGAAAGTCTTTCATCTTATTAAAGTGGAGTAATTTGTCTAAATCAGAAATTTTATAAGAGTTGTTTCAAAATGTGAATTTATAAAAAGGGTTAACGGTTAAAAAAGAGATAGAAAAAGATTCAAGATGTGAAAATATATTTTAATATAAAAGGTTAAAGGAAAAAGAAATGTTTCTAGATGAGATAATCTCTGTGTGGTAAAGTAAAAAGTTGTAAAATGCCATTTAAAAAGATTTTGAGGAAACTAGACTTACTTTAAAAGCTTGAGAAAGGAAGAAAGAAGAAAAAGGTATTTGTACATGGCAGATTGAGACAAAGCTTCTCAATGGAGTTAAAAAAAAAAAAAAGCCTTTGGTTGAAGGGCAGCCATGTAAACTAACATTAAAGCGATTTAAACAGAATCTAAGCCTCGTTTAAAAGAGTGAAGTTGTAGGTGGTGAAAAAGTACATTTAAAAGTACAGTATAGATGATAATTAAAAGGTTAAATTGAAGGTGGTCGAGATACCTTCATGGCGGAAAAAAGATTGCTTTATTGCATCATTTGAAGCCTAGTTAATCTTAAAGGCATTACTTAAAAAAAAATGGGAAGATAATAGGATAAAAGATATTTAGATAAAGAATATTAAAAATTTGAAGTGAAAAACTTTAAAGACAAAAGTATAGAAAGTTAAAAAGAAAAAAGATAAAGAGGATGTAGAAAGATAGAAAAGATGTAGGAAGACAATAATTTTAAACCCACAAAATAGAAAACAAGAAAACTAAGAGGGAAAAAAAAGCAACTAAGGGTGAATGTACAAACCTTAGGGGGAAAAAAAAAACTAGAAGATAGAAATAAGATAAAAAATGGTTGAAAATGTCAAGTAAGGTATTTCAGATAGAAAATGCAAAAGGCTAAGACAACTATTAGATACAGACATATACTTATTAAAGCAAAAAGAGGGAATTGGAAAGGGGTATATATCCCCCAAAGATAAACTTAAAATAACCCTTTTTACACTAAACTTTTAAAATTTGGATTCATAAGGACTTAGTGCTGCGGAAAGACATATGTATCCAAAAAAATGTACATAAGCCTAAAGTACTTTGGAAACATATTCTAACAGGACAATGGAAAGGTCCTGATCCACTGATTGTCTGGAGTCGGGAGTCTGTTTGTGTTTTTCCACAGGGAGAACAGCAGCCGATTTGGATTCCAGAGAGATTAACTAAAACAATTTCTACAGATCGAAAAGAAGATGATTTGACTCAAATCCATAACAGCTGATATCCAGAACTCCAGCTTGGCCATTCTTACATCTGCGACAGTGATTAACCAGGATGCTTTTTTCAATAGCTATTTTATTATTGCATTTTTCCACATCATAAGGTTCTATTTTTATTTTTTGAGCTCATACAAACCTAGGTTAATGTTTTTCTGATCAGTTTTATTTTTTGCTGTGGAGTTTTTAAACATTGCAATGGAGATTTCACCTAGGTAAAGCTACAAGGCCTTTACTATTTTCTTATGTGTTGTACGTTTGTGTGCACATTTGTGTTTTGTGTTGTATGTCTGTATGTGCGTATGTCCATATTTCTTATATGAGGAGCGCTAATGAAAAAATGGATCCGAATTATTATTATTATTTTTTTTATTCACGTGATTTAAATGGTTTAATTTAAATTAGGTAAACAGCTGTTAAGGATTGTTTTTAAAGGTGGTTAACAGATCTGTTTGTTTACTAATTTAAATTAGGTAAAAAGCTGTTAAGGATTGTTTTTAAAGTAGGTTAACAGATCTGTTTGTTTACTTTCACCTTTCCTTTTCATTATATTTAATAATTCTTTTCAGGATAATGTCTTTTTAGCATCATTGCCAGAATTCCTATCTTCATCCCAGTGCCGGTGAAGACAAAGATAAAACCTAACTACAGCTTCTATGATAGCTATCACAGTAAACTGTATAAACTGATGCATCAATGAATATAACTCAACAAGTAATGCTCAATCAAGGAGTCAGCTTACTTTGGGAGGAAATGGATTTTGTGAGGAAATGGACATATTGATAGATTCCTCCGCTTTGAACTGCTTGCAGAACTTGCCTGGACTATGTAACTATCTTTTGGTGCAGTGAATTGTGGTAATGCTGGCATATCTTTGCTGATGGTGTCACCAGTGATGCAATTTTTATTTCCTTGCCAGCGCACCCCATGTTAATTGTGGTAGTGCTGGCATATCTTTGCTGATGGTGTCACCAGTGATGCAATTTTTCCCAAGGAGCCCTCAATTGGCTTGGTGTCATGGCATTTCTGTATCCTCCTCCCTTCTGCTAGTGATGGTCTAAAATTTGGGGGCCAATGGCTATACGCTGGACCGGTAGTCAGTGACGGGTATGATCCAATTGCAGTGGTATCAACCTAAGACAGGAGGCTGACGCCTAAAGGTCAGTTTTCTGATGACGGGTAAGAACCATATGTTGAATTGGACAACCTACCAGGCACGGTCCTTAAGCCACATTGCTTGTTGTTTAATTAATCAGAAGGGGGGAGATGCTGGGAGCCATTAGCCAAGTAGGTATGACAATTTCCTTGCCAGCGTACCCCATGTTGCTTAGTGGAAGGACTCGTGGAAATAGGACATTTTGCAGTGACATTGCAGTTAAGTGACCTTGCTCAAGGACCAGGGCGGATCC
Organism: Marmota flaviventris; assembly: GCF_047511675.1. NCBI lineage: Eukaryota > Metazoa > Chordata > Mammalia > Rodentia > Sciuridae > Marmota > Marmota flaviventris. The sequence goes on along the minus strand of NC_092510.1, from coordinate 46,891,443 downwards.
AGGATTAGGGTGTTCCCGGTTTAGGATAATCAGGTTTAGGGCGTTCCAGGTTTAAGATTATTCCTGCTGGGAATAGGGCGTATCCTGCTGCCTGAGTTCCCCTTGAGTTCTCAGGGGATTCAGACAGTATTTTTTGGGAGATAGAAGCCCAGTGGAGGTGGATTTGGGCAGAGAACGTGGATTTTCCCAGAACGTGATTGTAGACGGCTGGTGTGAGTTCGGGAATAAAGAGTTGCTGTTTGAATCTACAAGCTGTGTGGTGGCTTGTGATTGTGTGCCCAGCCAGACTGCGGCAGGTTTTTATTTCTTTCTCCCAAATCTACTACATAGAATTAAATCATACTTCCTATACTGAAAAGAAAAATAACTTACTATTTTCAAAGCACTTATTTTCGTGACCATTGCAGTTTTTTATAAGTATTCTTTACTAAATCCAATGGTAACTTAGAGCACTGCATGTATGCTTTTGCATTTTCTTATATATTGCTCTTTTCCTATTTAAATATTTCTATTTGTATTTTACCAGCTCCTAAAACAGTCTTTAAAGCTTAGCATGGAATCAATATTCAGAGTAAAAGTATTTAAGCAAAGATTCCTAACTGTATACAATGGTTTTTCCAGCCTTCCATATGAGATGATTAACTCATGATTAACCATTCACTTTGTGTCAGAAATGTACTAGTTGGATTTAATTATAACCTGAAAACAAACACACACACACACACACACACACACACACACACACACACACACACAATGAGCTGAGATATAGAGGTATAGGGTAAGTTTGTTAAAACAAAGGGCAAAGAGTACACGGTAAATCAGGCTACTTGTGTAAGATACAAATAAGAAGAAAAATAATTGCACTTTAATAATGTAATGTTGATGGAAATTAATGACTATAGTTGAAAGGAAAATAGGAAGGTAGTTCATTCTGGGACAAATAGAAGTAACCTGGGTCCAGGAACACAGATTCAAATAAACCTGAGAGAGTATTCTAAAGAAAAGGATGTTGTAACAACTTTTATAGAGAAAGAAGAAAGGTAAACTCCTCAGTAATACATACAGTTAATATATTGGGAGGGCCATTACATAGACGGGTTAAGAAAAAGTATGAAAGTTTTGACAACTCACTAAGATGGTATGTTATTGCATTCTTAGCAAGAAGGCTGGTGAAGTCAAGTGTCTTTCCTTTTACCTTAAAGTCATGAGAATATTAGGTCATGTAGAAAAGATCAGAAGTAGTGACTTTTCTTCTAAAGACCCAAAGTAGTCCTTAGCTCATATGCCTCCCATTACCTTATCTCAAAGGCCTCCAGTGCCTTCTAGTATTTTCCTTCCTTAGGTGTGTAAGAAGTCATCCATCTGGTGTTTGCCTGATAAGTCCTATTGTAATATATTTTCTAAAGAAATGCTAAATTTCACAGTAATAGAATGTACATTTTTCAATTTACTTTTATAGTTTTAAGAATTTCTTTTAGAGATTGATTTTTCTATAGTGATGTAAGTACATAAATAATTAGGAGTCAGAGTTCTCTCAGATTTATATTTATGCTATTGAGTCGATAAATTAACTAAGTCCAAGTTTTACCTAGTATGAGTCTCATCAGAGAGCCAAATCTTTATGCACCTATCCAATGTTGAAAAATTTGGTTGAAAAATTTGAACTGCAAGAATGAATATGTGTATTAAATATCACACACATATTCATTTTTGGTTTACTAAATATCATTGTAGTCTCTTTGTAAATTGGACTTCTATGACAAATACTAGTAAAACAAAAATCAGTTTTTAATATAACATATTCTACACACATTATGCATATTGCAAGTAAAGTCATATGCAATACTTGACTAATTGTGATAAAATCTGTTTATGTTTTAGCTGTTCAGGTTTCCTAATGGTTAAACATCTGTAAATGGACTAGCACACAGGAACTAATTTATATTACTAGTTAGCATTAAATGTCCTAAAACAGAGAATTTTAAATAAAAATATCTCCAGTGCTTATCAGATAAATCATTTTGCCTAATGGTGCTATGTTCTAAATAAAAACTTTTAAGATTAGCATTATTAAGAAGATGTTTTAGAAATAAAGATAAAACATAAAATATGTATTTAATAACACTTGAATCTTTTTATTTTAACGATTTTATTTTTCATTTTGTGATTCTGTGGTTACTTTTTTTTAAATTGCTTTTACATAACAAGTTCTGACAAAATAAAATGTATGTAAGGTCTTTAACGTCCCAATAAGCCTTTTGTATAACATTGAAATGAAGATTTTCATATAATAATATTGAAATGTAAAATAATTTTAGAAATTTTCATAGTACAGACATCAGGATATACATTGCTTGGTCAACTGTATATTACATGCTTACTGTGTGAAAAGAAACATTTTTGTCTATAATATTATTTTCTATTTCTTTGTCACAAATAAATCAATTTTATAGTTTGAAATAATTACTCTTGGTATGTTTCCATTTTTTGACACTTATTACATTATTTAATATTGACTGAATTTGTGCTACTCTATGATTATTTGACAAGGGAAGTTATCACATTTAGGGTAGTTTTATCTTTATAATATCTCACCACTGTTTCAGAATTTTCAGTGGATATTGGGAAATACATAAAGTTCATAATTTCTCATCTTTTAATAAATATGGCTTTCATTTATGATTTTCTTTATAATATTCTAGTCATTTTGTTTTTTTTCTACTCCAAACATCTTTTCTTCATTTATATATGATGTTCAATTGTCTTGATTTATTGTCATAACTTGAAATTTTGGGCTTCTTGAAATAAAGGAAAGATATCAGTCAGAAAAGATATTATTGTGGGTGGTTAAATGGTCTATTGCTGCTACAAATACTTTTAGATAAACATTAAAAATGCAAAAATCAGTTTGACAGTGGAATGAATCTGACAGAGTTTTCCTATGTATGTATATGAATACACCATAGTGAATCTCACCATCATGTACATCCACAGGACTGGGATCCTAATTATGATAAGGTATATTCCATGCTTGTATAAATATATCAAAATAGATTTTACTTTAATGTATAACCAAAAACAGCCAAGAAATATATCAAAATAGATTCTACTGTCATGTATGACCCAAAGAAAAAATAAAATTTTTAAAAGTAAAAATAAATTTAAAATTATCAGTTTGAAAAATCTCTAATTTGCTCATTTAGTAGAGAGGAATATTTAGCAGCCTGGAAACATGATTTTCTCCTTGGCTCTTATCTCTTTCTCCACTATTTTGTTTGTAATTCTCTGATATTTTTGTGAAAAATATTACTTGATACTCACTGATATATCAGTGTTATATGTTATATGTGTACCAATTAAATAGATATTTTGAAGAAATCATTGCATAACATACTACATAGACATAAGAAAAAGAATAATGAATAAAATATTTCTATTGTTAAAAGCAGATAATATTATATAGAAGAATAAGTAATCATAATATAAGTGCATATTTATATTTAAAATGCTGTAGTAGATAGTCTTCAGAGAGACCCACTTTTATTTCTTCCCTTCCTATATCTACATAATACTTCTACAAAAGGTAAGTTCATTTTGCTCATCCTTTGAATTTAGTATGGACTTATTAATTCAGATGGCTAAAAAGAACATAAAAAGAAATTGAAATTCTGAGACTTCAGCATGCAGGTCATAAAATTCTGCCTGGGCTGCTGAGAAAAGGGAGTTGCCCATGAAGGAAGCCCAATACAGGATGGGGCTATTTTAAAGTCTTTTAGAAAGGTCTCATGGAAAGACTTAAAAAAAAAAAAAAAAAAACCTGTCAGTTCACAGACTTTCAGCCATCCAGCTGATGTCACAGACTGGTGAGTGATGATACCTTCCAGATGAGCTTAGGGCTGATTCCAAACTCAGAAGCTATTGATTGCAATGGACATGGAAAACACCAGTAAGGATCAAGGACCTAAGTCCTGTTAACACACACATAAATGATAATCATACTTTTTGTTTTGAACAACTAGATTTTTAGGGGTAGTTTCTTATGTACAAAATTTATTAAAAAGGTGTTAATAATTTTGTTATTATAGTAAGTGCTATATTAAGGTATAAGTTCTATAACCCATAGGTAACATGCAGAGAAATATATATCTATAAATTTGTGACATTATATTATGTATATTATATATAAATATATTTATATATATTTATATGTATCTGTATATATGATGAAGCACAGATAAAAGGCTTAGTCCAAAAAAGGATGTAAAAATAATGAGATCAAGTTGGTAGATAAAAAATTTTTAAAAAGGACAGTCATGAAGTCTTTCTCTGAGGAATGCAACAGATGAGATTTTGAGAATGTACCAGAGGATCAACATGCTCATTTTTCCCTTTTCCACTTTGTGGTTTTTCTTGTAGTTTTGACAGGATCATATGACCATATAACAATGTGATTGAGACCATAATTTTTTTTAAAATGGCCTTTCCCCCCCCCCCATTTCTTTCCCTCCTTCCTCTCTTTCTTCCCTTTTTAATTTTTTCTTTTATTTCTTTCATTTTTCCTTCCCTTCTGCTTTTTGGCAAAAAATTAGACACATTTTGTTTTTAATGTATTTGTTCTTGCTAGATATTCATAACATTAGAGTATATTTTGACATATTATACATACATAGACTAAATTGTTCCAATTAAGATCCCATTATCGTGATTGTATGTGATGTTGAGTTATATTGGTAGTGCGTTCATATATAAGGATAAGAATAATATGTCTGATTCATTCTATTATTTGTGTACTCCCATTCCCTTCATTCCCCTTTGTGTAGTCCAGTAAACTTCTATCTTCCCCTTCCTTGTTGTTGGTTAGCATCTAAATATCATGGAGAACATTTAGCCTTTGTTTTTGAGATTGGTTTATTTCACTTAGCATGATATTCTTCAATACCATCCATTTACCAGCAAAAGCCATAATTTAATTCTTCTTTATGGTTGAGTAATATTTCATTGTGTATATACTCCACATTTTCTTTATCTGTTCATCTGTTGAAGGGCACCTACCTTGGTTTCATAGTTTGGCTATTGGAATTGAGCCACTATAAACATTGACGTGGCTGCATAACTGTAATATGCTGAATTTAGGTCCTTTGGGCATAAACTGAGGAGTGGGAGAGCTGGGTCAAATGGTGGTTTCATTCCAAGTTTTCTCTGGAATGTCCATACTGCTTTCCATAGTGGTTGCACCAGTTTGTGGTCTAACCAGCAATGCATAATTGAAACATTTCCCCCACATCCTTGCCAACATTTATTTTTTACTTGTATTCTTGGTTATTGCCATACTAACTGGGGTGAGAGGGAATCTCAGTGTAGGTTTGATTTACATTTTTCTAACTGTTAGAGACTGTGATATATATATATATATATATATATATATATATATATATATATATATATATATATGTCATATATTTTTTGACCATTTGTATTTATTCTTCTGTGAAGTTCCTGTTCCATTCCTTAGCCTATTTATTGATTGGTTTTTTTTCTATCAAGTTTTTTGAGTTCTTTGCATATCAAAACGTTACATTCTATATGAGAAACTCATCCTCTGAATTTATAACCACTTATTGAATAAAACCTTTGCAAATATATTTTTTCTTAGATCTGCTAATTTATTTCTTTTCATTCTTTCTCACCCTGCTCCTCAGTGCCACAGGAATTCCAGGAAATATTCTGACCTCACCCAGATAATTCTCTCATATCATCCTTGCTGCCTCTCTCTTCATGATCATCTCAGTTTCCTTTTCATATTTCAAATTTTCATTCACATTTCATTCCTTGTTGAAACTTTCCCTGACTTCCTTTAAAACCATTCATTTACTTTTCCTAAGCAGTCTGCTCTTTTCCTTCACCAAAAGGATACAGTTGATATATGTTTTGATATATATATATATATATATATATATATATATATATATATATATATATATATATAATTTATATAATATTTATATTCTAAACTAAAATGTGTATGTTGGGAAGCCAGAGACAATTTTTTGATATTTTTATTTTTACATCTATAAATTAGGTGGTTAACACAATGCTTAATGAACTTGTTATCTTGAGAAAAAACAACAACAGCAACAACAAAAAAAAACAGTTTACTTGAATAATTTTCAGACAGCAGCTTTAACAATATTTTTAAAACATCAAGTGAAAAAGAAAATTTAAATCTATATTAACCTTGTTATCTCTGAAAGGATGTCAATAGGTTGTTACTCATTGACTTTGAAGATATAGTTTTCCTATAAACTTTAAAATTTGATTTGGAGCTTAAATCTGTTAACCTTTTCCCAGTGTTGCTTATAAAATACTTCCACACAGAATAGTAGGGAAAAAAAAAGAGGAACCAGGTTATGCACTTGGTTATTTAGAAATTCCTTAAAAAAACTTTTTATGTTTTTATATCACATAGCATTTCATGTACATATCTGTGTTTTTGTGTGTGTGTGTGTTAGTCTTTGCAACTAACAAATATATAACAGAACAGAAAAAACGAGAGAAATGCTGTTTTATTTTATAGTTTTTATTTATTTTTCTTACTTTCTCATCCATTCAATATATTCAACCAAGATTACCACAATCCTATCAAAAAACAACATTTTCCATTGCATTGACATTTGAAATATTGTGAATTTATTCTTTCTGAAGAAAAATAAATTTAACATATTTTGATGAACTTCACAAACCAATGAATATTTAGTGTTTGCAAATAGATTTTTCAGACATTTTGAACAAATTTTTACAGCTATATAAATTACTCATTCTTTCTTGTCTTTCTAACATGTAGAAATTTCATAACCATTGTCTCAAAACAGAAAGGAAGGACACTATTCACAAAGGACATTTCAAGCCATGTTGACACGCATTATAATTTTGTCCAAAGAAAAAAAAAAAGAAAATACATGAAATGCTATTCTTCTCTGTTAGCCTTCAAGGCCACACTTCTTAGGTCAAAACCCAGTAAAGTAATGTACTACATAAGAAAACATTTACGTTCTAGTTTATATAAACTTATGAGATCTCACATTCCTGAATGCCGGGCCTGTGAGGATTTAGCACAATATGTGATAAATTCTAATTTTACCCTCTGCAAGGGAAAGTAACAAATTAATTTCACATTTTAGAAATTCTAGCCTGAAATCCATTTGCCCTATTGTTGGTAGTGATCAATATAGACTGTGTCCAAAATGCAGTTTCTGTGTACTTGACTCCCTTCTCTGATCATGGGTCAAGGCAATTCCTTTTCAGGAGCTTTGAGACATTACTGAATGCTTTAGCACTTAAAGACACAGTTTCTTCATCTTGAGTTATTGAAACAGTCTCTCCTTTTCCCCTTTTTTAGATACACCCACACTACATAATTATTTTAGCTTTTCAATCCTTCAGACAAATATTTTAAGCAACCGATTCCACACTTGAAGCCATTGCATCATCTCAAATATTTCATATGAATGTATAACCTGGGCTAATATGTAACTTACATGGTGTCATTAAAATCACTTATTTACACAAGTCTGCTCAATCAAGAAGAGTTTCCATATCCAAACACCTGTGAAAATGTTATAAAACTCTCTCTCTGGAGCTAACACTATTCAAAGATGGTTTCCCATATTACCCAGTTTTAAATTTTCACAATGAAAAAACCCACCTCTGGGTTGTGGGTGTGGTGTGTGTGTGTGTGTGTGTGTGTGTGTGTGTATGTGTGTGTGTATGTGTGTGTGTGTATGCAAGTGTTCCACAACACATTTTGAATGGCTCCAAAATGGCCACAAGTTTTCTAAATTGGAGCCAGAGAAAGGAATACTCTTCTGTAAAACCACTGATACAAAACAATAATTGTCTTTCAATATTTTGTGGGCTTGATTCTCATTCCCATGAGTTGGTTCATGCCTGTCTCCAGCCTGAGAGAAAATTTCTTTTTCCTAATGATACCTCAGAAGTGAGCAAGTGCAGACCATGGATCATCTTGACAAGTTCCTCCTACTTTAGAAAGTGCAGGACTCCAGAGGTGCAGATGAGTCAATATGAAGGGTCACTGGGCCCCTTCCTCTCACATGTGAGCCCTCACTGGGAATAGGCATCCTGAACTAAATTTATCACTGGAAAGATATTTTTCCTGGTAATCAGTATTACCTGAACAAAACTCCAGGAACTGATCTCTTGTGAGAGTGCTAAATTTGATTATCAGATTTTAAATCATTGAAGATCAGTACTCTTTTATGTTTTGTTTTGTTTTTTTTTTTTTAAGAATTACACTTCTAAATGTTTAGAGTTTTGATCTTATGTGCCATAAATGAAGTTTAACACCAAAGTAGAGACAGAAATCAAAGACAAAGTGAGATCACGTCACTAAATGGGGCTAAATTTAGCATTACCTATATTTTTATTTTCTCGTTTTCCTCCACACCACAAAACCATGTACACATAAGCAAAAATGCAGGCTTTTACAAGAGAAAATAGATTTGAAAAAAAAAAAAGATTGGAAGTGTTGATGCCACACTCATGTGCTAGGTCAGGGAAGGTTTCTTAACACCTATTTGTCCTTCTCCAAGCTTATATCACTCAGGGAAATTGTATCCTATATAAACCCAAATCATTCTCCATGTTGAGTGGAAGTTGTCAATTTAAAGTCTCTCTTGTGCACTTGTGCTGTCCTCTCCACTCTTCATCAGTGAGGTGACCCATGCCTCAAATCACATCTGTTACAAATGGCCACCATTCCTCACCAGTGCCATCCACCATTCAAAGCCTATTGACAAAAGAAATAGACCTGTTCAAAGAAGAGAGTTATTTTATATCAGGGAAAGGATTAAGTTTTCTCTTAAATCTCAAGTGTTCTGTTTACAGCTTGAAGCCCATCTTTCAGAAAATAAACAAGAAATATCATCTACTGATTTTCCCCCTAAGCACATATTCCTCCTGATTCACTGAAGTCTTAATTACTGAGTTATTGAATCCCATTTTTCAAAGATCACATAGATTACAAAATGAAGTATAAATATTGTTTTTACTTGATGTATAAGTATGTCATAATTTACACAAGGAAACTGAAGAAATAAATATTCACTCATTCACTCATAATTTTAATATTTAATATTATAATTCGATATTCAGTGCATCACCACAATCCCTGTATATTTTCAGAACCAAGAGAAAGTTCTACTTTATTTCATAATTAAAATATGGCTGGTGTTGTGGCTCAAAGGTATAGCTCCCGCTTAGTATGCGTGAGGCACTGGGTTCCATCCACAGTACCATATAAATATAAAATAAAGATATTATGTCCACGTATAACTAAAAAATAAATATTTTAAAAAATATTGTCAGGGAACTGTTTCTTTGAGAATAATATTTCTGTAAGTATAAATATTAATGAAATTACAAACAATAATGCATGTATTCATGGTATTGGGCAACACAGTTACAGATATTTATCATTTTTTCCATATTCTGTCAAACCTTCAAATCCAAGTGCAATAATAAATATCCCATCTAGTATACTCAAGGAGTTAAACATTTCTTATTTAAGAAATTATTTAAACAACTTCTATTTGCATTAAAGTACATCTATTAAAATTGTAGCCCCCAAAATGTAAACAGAAATAAATATATAAGTGCATAAATATCAATCAATAAGTAATCATAAATATGTGCTAAAAGGAAGATAATTACAGTTGATACTTAAAGTTGATTCCTAGATGCAGTTTATTGTCAGTTATGCAGTTTTGTTTCCAAAAATAATTCTCCTTATTTTAAACATGGCATCTTGAATTGAATGCGTATTATTTGTTTCTTAAAGTCCTTCTTGAGTAAGGAATAGGATGAAAAACCCTAAATATAATTATTTAACATAGAATTAAGTCTTCTTTGTAATTTATATTACTCTCATTTAGTAACCAAATTATGCTGAACATTGTTGAAATATTTCTATGTTAACAAAGGTTAGACCCTTTAAATTAATAAAATCTCTTGAGTTTATACAGTGACATACTCAGGGAGTGATAAGACTTTTAAAATGGACTTTAAGATAAATGATAGACCAATTAAACTTTTACAACTTTGTTTTTTCCTTCTCTTGTCACCTCTGCAATGTCTGGGGTTGTGTATCAATTTGTGTGTGTGTATGTGTGTGTTTGTGTGTATACAACTACCAAGTGACCCTCTGAACTATGAAGTTTCTTTGCACATGTGAAAACAAATAAAAATGCTTTTGGAAAGTTATTGTGGTTAAGAAGACTTTAAAATAAATTTACTACTTTCTAGTTCTTAAATGAAGGTACAGCATATAATTTATTCTTCCATAAACATAAAGTACATTAATATGAGAGAATTAATGAAACAACTACAGAACTATTTAAATCATCAGTCAGAGAAGCACTGATTATCCTTCCAAATCAGAAAATCAAGTAATTTATAATCGAAATTAGTCCTGAACTTCTCTGAAAAATTCATTATAATGGAAACTAACATTCTTAACACAACTAACTAAAATCATTTATTCCATTAGTACTGGCATTAGTCCTGGAAGCAATTTTTATTTCTTTAGTTAAGCACCAAATGAAATAATTTGTATGAAACTTGGAGTAGTAAAAATAAATAGTGTTTTGTTCTGGAATAATACTCAATTTGAAGAAAATTCTGACAATATTAAAAACCAATAAGGAGCAATTTTGGAGATAATTGCTTGAACAATTTGAAACTTATCATTTCAGGTAAAATTTTATTCTTTCTGTTTTAAATTTTGTCATGCCCAAAAGTGCATATAGTTCAAAAGTAATGATTGTTGTGTGCACTTACACAGAAACAGAGACTCAGGCAAATATATATTGCAGAGAGTTAATAGTTCCAAATCACCTTAGTATTAATTTATTAAAGAAATCGTTCTGGTATTTTTCCAATGGTCAGTTGCAATTATTAAATAAATATTTTCTCTTTTTAATTTACTTCTCATTGTATATGATGTCCATAGTAAGTATAACTTCATAGTGTCTCAAGCATTTGTTACTAATATGAAAACCTATTTTTTTCTTTGGTGGGAGGAATACCAGGGATTGAACTCAGGGGCACTCAACCACTGAGCCACATACCCTGCCATATTTTTGTATTTTATTTAGAGACAGGGTATCACTGAGTTGGCTTAGCACCTTGTTTTTACTGAGGATGGCTTTGAGCTTGAGATCCTCCTGCCTCAGCCTCCTAAGCCTTTGGGATTACAGGTGTGAGCCACCACTCCTGGCTGAAAATGTAATTTTTAAAAAATAAAATCCCATTTCATTTCTGTAGAGTAACTTAAAACTCTTTTTTTTTATTATACATAAAACACATATAAGTAGTCTTTGAAATATTGGGCAAAAAGATAGATTGGGCAGAGTCCTTGGGAGCCAAATAATGTCTCCTGGATTTCTTCTTTGTTTTATATATACCAGTTTAGTTTTGAAGAAGCTGGCAAACTGGAATAATCATTGAATGGAGGAAACAAACAGTCAGACAAGATCCTCCTCTTTCTAGCCAAAAGACTAGAAAATGAAGCGCAGAAAAAAATCTTTGTAAAATAACTGCTTTTTTCCAACCAAATAGCACATGCACACACACACACACACACACAAGCATATACACCTATGCTCATACTCCACTCCCCCCACAAATTGGGAACCTTCCTCAAACTCCAAATCAAAACAGTTTGATTGAAGATCTGAGATTTCCACACTTGTCAGCAGTAAGGAGTTGCCCTTACCTCTTTTCACTGGTATTATATCAGAGGAGGCTTAATGGGGAGTCAAGACTTTTTCACCTTTGTTCAACTGATGAGGCAGGATATCATTCTTGCATGAGGAGGTAGTGGAGAACATATGTAGAAAATGAAGAGTCACTGATACCTTTGAAAGCCATTGGAGGGCTAGTGGGGAACCAGAACCCCAACATCTGCTAAGCATTAATGAGAAGACACTCCTTTGGGTGTCATTAGAAGCCACTGGGAAGCCCAGTTCCCTACTTTAATCTAGCAGTAATTAAATGTAAAAGAATCAAAGTAACACCATTTTGTTCTGAGTCCACTGTATGCTTGTTTAAAATGTTTTCCTTTCAGCTTCTTGACAGCCGTATCTATGTTGACAGTACAGTAGGAACTTCCTGTGTCCCTGATTATGGTATGATGTATAACAAAAATGACTCTGAAATGTGTAATCAAAATAATTCTCTTATGGAATCAAAATGTACATCTCCACAAGGTCTTTTCTAATCTATATCTGATTCAACTGTCCTTGTGGTTCTTGTGGGTTTTGCCTCCATAAACTCTGTACTTCCAAAATTCAGGTGCTGGGAGTTCTTTTAGGTGCTAGCTGCTTGCCTAGCATGCTCCTTAAAGGATAATTTTTTCCCTTCCAATTTGGACCAGTAAGCATGGTAGTCTGTAATCCTCTCATATTTTGTAACAGTAATTAAGCAGTGATCACACCTTGTTTTTTTTCAGCTTTTTCACTGCTGGGACCAAAAGACCTGACAAGAACAACTTTAAGTAGGATAACTTTATTTGGGGCTCTCAGTTTCAAAGACCGCAGTTCATAGATAGCAGAATCCATTCCTTGGGGCTTGAGATGAGGCCTAACAATAGCTTGGAAATGTGTGGCAGCAGGTAAAGTAGCTAGGAACATATCACCAGGAAGCAATTCCTTATGGCCTGGCAAGTGTAGAAGTCTCAGATCTTTACTCAAACTATTCTGATTCGAGTTTGGGACAAGTTCCCAGTTTGTAAGGGGGAGTTGGGTATGCACACAGGTGCACACAATTCTCTGTATATGTGTGTGTGTGCATGCAGGTGATATTCGTCCTGACCACAGATAAAATATAAACCCAAAGGCACACCCACATGACCTGCTTCCTCCAGCCACACCCTACCCTCCTACAGTTACCACCCAGTTAATGTCTGTTAGGGGATTAATATACTGATTAGGTTAAAACTCTTATAACCCAATTATTTCACGTCTAAACTTTCTTGCACTGTATTACACATAAGGTTTTTTTTGGGGGGGTCACCTCTTATCTAAACCATAACAAACCCTCAAACTTGAGCAATGGCAGAAGCACCCAATTAAAGTTCTAATAGCAAAATCATATAGATATATTACAAGAATGGAAAACTATTAACCTATATGTTACATGAATCCAAAGAAAACATTAGCAAATCAAAACCAATGATGTATGAAAAAATTACACCATAGTCAAGTGGGATTTATTGAAATAACAAGGATGATTTAACATTCTTAATATAAATTAATGTTATCCATTATATCACCAGGCTAAAGCAAAAAAAAAAAAAATGTGATCATATTAATAGATTAAAAACATTTGACAATTCCAGCCTTTTTTCATGGCAAAACTCTCAGCAAACTAATAATAGAATATGAGATTTTTTCCTTCACTTGATACATAACAAGTTCAAATAAAACACAACTATCCTAATGCTTAATAATGAGAAAATAGACATTTTCCAATTAGGATCAGAAATAAGAAAAGACTATCCCATTTCACTATTCAAATTCATGATCATACAAAAAGTATTATATAACACAATAAGAGAAGAAAAGAATAAAATGAGAGAAAAAAATTATCTCTATTCAAAGACAACTTAATTATTCATACAGAAAATCCCAAAGTGTCAATAAAAACCCCTGATGCTAGTAAGAAATTATAGCAAGATTAGAGCACTCAAGATTACTATACAAAATTCAGTTACTTTCCTATATATTAGTAATGAAAAATTGGAATTTGAAATTAAAAACACTATAGTTTAGCATGGCATGTAAATGAAACACTTAAGTATACACCTAATAAAATATCTACAGGATCTACTTATAGATAACCACAAACCACCAGAACAGTGACTAACACTTATAATCCCAGCAATTTACAGAGCTGAAATGGGAGATATATCAAGTTTAAGGTCAGTTGGGGCAAAACTCTGATGGAAAGTGATGTAATGAAATATACACAAAAGGGAGACTATGCTGTATCCTGTATTGGAAGACACAATATTCAAAAGAAATCAACTATTCTAAATTTGATGTGTAGATGCAGTGAAAACAACAATCCCAACATGCTATTTAATAGATATCTACAATCTAATTCTCAAGTTATATGAAAATGTGAATGACAAGAATAGTCAACAAAAAAATTAAAGGTTTCAAAGAAATCAATCTAATTTTAAATCTTAGTTTCAATCCATAATTATCAAAGCAGAGCAGTCTTGACTAAAGAAGGGACTCAGGCTTAAATGTAAGATGTAATCCTTATTATATCTGGTATGTCCCAAGTCCAACAAAGCATTAATCTAATTGTGATTTTACATGGCAGACATGTCCCCTTAATCCAGTAAAGATTTGACAACACCCACTTTCTCTGTGCTTACATTGTCAGATATACCTTACAAGAATTACATCCCTACATGTTAAATAACTACACTTCATTCATATATGACTTTCCATACAATTTATTTTTAAATCAGTTTTAAGATGAAGGAAGGAAAATATTCACTTAAACTGCCTTTTATAAAAGTATAATTATGTTTACAGGTGCTCTTTGATATTTTGTTTAAATTCAAAATAATGCTGAAAACAATTTACTTTGAAAAGTTTCCATTGATCTTTTTTTTAGACACAACTGCTATCAACAAATTCTTTTGGTTTCTCTTTATTCGGAAAGTTCTTGTTTGCCTTTATTTTTGAAAGATACCTATGCTAGAAATAGGTTTTTGATTGAAAGTTTATTTGTTTGTTTGTTTGTTTTTAAATAAGAACTTTCAATATGTTATCTTGTGCTTTTTGGCATCTACATAGAAATCAGTTGTTACTTTTATTGGGCATCTCTAGAAGAAATGAGTAATTTTTCTTTGGCTGTTTTCAAGGTTTTCTTTGTGAGTTTTACATTTAGCATTTTTACTATGAATTTTTAAACGTTTTCTTTGTTGTTTTATGAAAAAAAATATGTTTTTACAGGTATTTATCACTTTTATTTATGTCACCATATATAAGATGCTTGAAATACCAAGTTATAGAAACAGAGTTGTGTTGACCAGGTTAATGAGTGTAAGAGGAGAGTGGGTATAAATATAAAACTAAAACGAGGAATATTTCTAGTAATAGAAACTTTCTATATCTTCACAGTAAGAAGCTCAGTATGCTTGTGTGTGTAATTATACTGTATCTGGTCTAAAAAACTCAGTTTTCTTGAAAACTCCTATGTTGAAATGCTGCTTCCAATGTGACATTATTAGAAGTTTGGTCTTTGGGAGACAATTGGATCATGGGGGTAGATCCAACTTGAAAGGGACTAATGACCATTATAAAAAGAAACCAGAGAGCTAGATAGCTCTATTTTAGATATTGAGAAGACTGCAACCCAGATGTGGGCCCTTCCTAGGATCTTGGACTTATATCTTCTAGAATTATGAGAAATTAATTTCTGTGTTTATAAGTCACCTATTCTACTGTGTTTTATTGCAGTAGGCTTAACTGACAGAAATGGACATTGTGTGTTACCAGTGATGAAACCTGAGTAAAGGACATATTGCATCTCTTGATATTATTCCTCACAACTGCATGTGAATTTGTTAAAACTTTAAAAAATATTGATTTAAACCAGGCACTGTGGCATATGCCTACAATCCCAGTGGGGCGGCTCTAAGGCTGAGGCAGGAGAAACAGGAGCCAAAGCCAGCCTCAGAAAAAGCAACATGCTATGCAACTCATTGAGACCCTGTCTCTAAATAAAATACAAAATATGGCAGGCATGTAGCTCAGTGGTTGAGTGCCTGAGTTCAATCCCCAGTATCCCTCCACTAAATAAACAATGGTTTAGATTTTATAATACCATGATTTCAAAAGGAATTTTATAAATATTTTAAAAATTTTATTAGACTGTCACTCATATGTATAGTTAAGATTAATTTTTAATTTTAATTTTTAATTAGTTTATGCACACACACACACACTTTATATCCATGATATCCATGTAAAATAAGTAGTCATTTACAGTGATTTGCTCTTTCAGAAAAAAAGATAAAATATGCCTTATTGACTATTCCCTTATTGTTATAATAATTAATAAATTAAATACATGTACTTATATGAATTTAGACTTATATGTATTTTATGTGAATTTAGACTTATACTATAATATTTAGACTTATACTATAATTTAGACTTATACTATAATATAGTTATTATAGTATATATCTATATCTTCCAAATATAGATATATTATTTCTCATAAATTTCTCCACAATGGTTCTGACCTTATGACCTATCATTTTCTATCTAAAAGATTGTGCAAATCAAAACTGTACTTGATAAAATTGCATTGCTTTTACCCAGTGGCTTTAATTCTTTGAACCTCAGTTTCCACTTTGGTATAGTGTTTGAAAAAAATATATATATGTATATATATAAAGAAAGAGAGAGAGAATTGTGGAAGGAGGTGAGGTAACTAATCAATGTGAAATGTAACTGAAATAGGTGAAAGATGAATTTCTATGGACGACCACTGAGGAAATTTCTGGGTTTTAACTTGGCTCATAGAAAGTTTTTTTTCCCTGTTATTACCAGTTTTCTTTTGTGTTTCTTATACAATACTTTGAAAGAATCATTTTATTTTGTAGTGCTGTCCTTCAAACAAAGCATAATATTTTTGTAGCATGAAATGGCTTACAGTCCCACACAAACAACCTTGTGAAATACTTCTGAAACCAAGCAATCAGTTTTGGAATGACAAATCATATATTTGGGTGAAATGATATTGCACCATCTGTAGTGGTTTCAAGTGCTGTAGGTTTCAGGAATGCAAAAAATAAAAATCCTTGTGGAAAAGCAGAACACATACTTCTATTATAACAAAGCAATTAAGGTAGTTGAGTGGGGAATATTTTTTAAGCACACAGTGCATACAGTGTGTATGTAATATTTCTACTAATCCAGAGAAATATGCACTATAAGGTCCAATACTATGTTAGGATGCTATCACTTAACGCATTGAATTAATATATATATAAGCCTTATGTTGTGCTTGGGATATTGAAATATTCTAAAGAGCATGACCAAACAAATATACATGTTATCCTTTAAATTTTTCCAATTTCAATGATGAAGGGATTGAATCCTTTCCTCTTCAGTTATATTTTTCCTAATGATCATAATTTTGACACTGCAAAAATTCAGATATTGTTTATGCATTCTCTATTGAGTAATAATTCCATATTAAGTAAGAGAAATAAAGATGAGAAAACATTAATACATAACTTTAACTTTGTCAAAGGGCTATGACATTGCCTAATAAACCTTGACACCTAAAGCATAGAAATTTACATTCACCACAGTGTTTGATGTGTTTAAGACTATATTTTTTAAATAGCATTTTCCAGCTATAGTTATGATGTGGAAATGTCATATTCAGTTTGATTTCTTCTTTTTTTGGGGGGGAGTGTACTAAGAATTGAACTCAGGGGCACTCAATCACTGAGCCAAATTGTATTTTGTATTTTATTTAAAGACAGGGTCTCACTGAGTTTCTTAGCCCCTTGCCATTGCTGAGGCTGGTTTTGATCTTGCGATCCTCTTGCCTCAGCCTCTGGGATTACAGGTGTGCGCTACTATGCCTGGCCTCAGTTTGCGTTCTTTTACAATCTATTTAATACTATTAATAAAGATAAACCTAAAATTCCATGTTCTACTTTTTCTCGTAATTGTCTCATTATCACTACTTTAAATTACTACATATTGTTTTAGGTAGAAGATAATAGGATAAAGTCTTAACTGTTGTGGAGAAATTTATGTGTCACATAATTGTTCATCAGAGTGTTGTCCATGTGAGATTGCTATCAGTAATAGATATCATGTTGGGAGACATATGTCACGAACTCCTAAAAAGAAGTGTTGGCAAAGGGAGGGTTGAAAAAAAAAAAAAAACTTGTAAGATCAAATTTAACATGCAACCCAAAATAACAGTAGAGTTTTGCTATATTATTCATAAATTTCATTTAAAATTATTTTATACTGGGTTGGAGATGTAGCTCAGTGGTAGAACCCTTGTCTAGTATGTGCGAGGCTCTGGGTTCCATGCACAAATACTGAATTATTTCTTAAAAATTAAATTTTAGATATTATTTTTGAAATTATGTTAGTCTCAATCACTCATATAAAATTGATAAATAATAATTTAAATACATTAATTTTACAAATACAAAGCTTTTTTTCAACTAAATCACACATTTAGACAAAACAGTATGATTTTATACAAAGTATTTTTAGGGTAAACTAAAATTATTGACTGAGTAGTGTGATAAATTCTCCCATCATTTTATTTGTTTAATTTATCCCAGAAGGATCTTATCTGCTTGTATTCAATTTGCGCTCAACAGTTTCAACATTCTAAAAAAAGTTGCTATTTTAGTTGTCCTACTAATTATTTAAATAATAATGTCATTCACATGTTCAACTTAGGAAGGTTAAAATACAGCTTTAAACTGTTACAGGTCAATGATTATATGAAAAATAAGACTCAAAAAGAAAAAAACTGGAAAATTATTAGATGGTCAGGAGAAGTGCTCAGAAATCATCTGAGAGCTTTCAAGTTTGGTCTTTTGATTGACTGACTGATTGATTGATTCATTTTTAAGTATTGTGAAGTAAATTGAGACTTTGCAGGACATTCTTTGGCAGATTTCCCTAAATTATTACACAGGACCCAGTTTATCACCCTTTGTTTCCTATAAAAGAGTCACAAATTAGAAATTAGAATTCTCCTGCAGCTCATTACTCTAGGTACTGCATTTTAAAGCATCAGTTGCAGTCAACTTTTTTTTGTTGATGTGACCAAGAAACTTACAAGAACAATTACAGAAGAAAAAAATTACTTGGGGGGGGGGGTCAATTTCAGTGGTCTTAGTTTACAGATGGATGGCTCCATTCCTCAGGTTTTGAGGTGAGGCTGAACATGATTGAGGAAGGTTGTGGTAGAAGAAAGAGGCTGGGAACATGGTACCAGGAATCAGAGAGACTAAGCCCAGTTCATAAAATATATACCCCAAAGGCACACCCCCAATGATCCATTTCCTTCAGCCACAGCCTTACCTGTGTGCAGTTAACATTCAGTTAATCTTTATCAGGTGATTAATCCACTGATTGGGTTAAGGCTTTTTTAACCCAATAATTTCACCTCTAAAACTTTTTTCATTTCTCACACAGGAACTGATAACCCTCACATCTAAACCATAACACTGGTATATTAATGCCTGGCTTCCAGTAGAATATTGCCTAAAAATATCTGGTAAATGGAGGCATCCATGGTCAGCAATGCAAATGACAGATATGTATTGACCACAGAAATGCATAAATCAACATTGTCTGAAAGGCGACCCATTCAGGATCACTTTCCATACCATTAATAATTAGATGTTACAGGTCAATGATGTGCAGCACTGTCAATTCCCAGATGAGCTTATCCCCATAAAACATGCCCAGATGGCATCTCCTAGGTGTTTAAAAGTGATTGAACTTAGTTACACTAAAGTAAAGGATGTAAATGCATCTCTAAATAAGAGGAGAATGACAATATTTCAAATACAGGGAAGAAAAATCTAATCTCTTCCAAGTGTGTTTTATTCAATTGCAATTTTCCTATTAATATATACTCACTTATTTCTACCTTTACTTTTAATTGATATAATATTTACATGTATTTATGGGGTAATTTATATATATATATATATATATATATATATATATATATATATATATGATCTTTACACACAAAGGGTAAAGATCAAATCAGAGCAATTCAGGTATTTCCATTTATACCTAAAAAAAAAATTTCTAAAATCAAGTTTTAGAAATGAGTCTCTCCCTTTTCTTTCAAAACTCTTTAACCTCTGACCAAATCCATTAAGCACTGTCACATAGACACAGAAACACACAGATACACACATGCATACACATTCACAGACACAGGATGATCAAGTGCATGTCCTGCGAAGAACAAATAATAAGATATTGAATGATCTTCAAATATTGAAAAGCAAAGAAAGACAAAAATATGTATGTGGGACAACTAATTTTTTTAAATGGGAAATGCTATACCTTCAACCCAGCAATTATATTCCTTGGCATTTTTTTCCTAGACAGATAAACTATGTTCACAAGAAATCATACATACACACTTATAGCATTATTATTCATAATGAACAAAATGTAGAAGTTCCCATTTTTCCTTCACTGGGTGAAAAGTTTAATGAATTATAGTGTATATATACCATGGAATATTACCTAACAATGAAAAACAACAAATTATTAATAATTTCAAAATACATATTGTGTGATTTAATGTATATAACATTTTAATGATAACATTATAGAAATGAAAAACAAACTAATGATTGTTTCTCCTTCACCATTTGTGCAAGAGAAATTGGGGCAGGAGGGCCATTGACAGAGCTTTGAAAGGGCAATATAAGGAGTCCTTTTATTGAAGGAAGAATGCTGCATCCTTCCCATATCAATGGCAGTATTTTGAGTGTGCAATTTTACTGTAGTTTTCTAAGACAGGCAAAAATGGTAACTTGATCTCTGTCTGACTGTCCTTTATTATTCAATATATCTATATGTGAATTTAAAGTTTTCTCTAAATAAAGAAGTTTAATGTTTAAAATAATGTATCTTAACTATGTAGATCAAGTGATGAAGGAAAGAATTTCTTAGCATCTGTAACATGAGAATTGAATGAGATTTGCTTGTTCTCTGAAACTTGCAGCCATTGATTTACATAGTTTCTACTTGTTAATCTTATTAACCATGAAAGTATTTTGTATGTATTAACAATTCAATGTAGAAACTAACTAAAAAATGTTAATGGCAAGCTGGATGTTGGATGAAGCTTGTGATGAGGAGTGGATTATCATCAGGGTAATCTTAGAAACTAAGATTGTAAAAAAGTATGTTTTGAGTAAACATCTCTCATTTTCATATCATGTAAAGGTTACATATTCACATACTGTAAGGGAATGAATATGGTTTTAAACTTTGAAATCTGATGTTGATTTTTTACTTTTAAATTCATTTAAAGGTAATAATAATAGGAAAGTACTTATCTAATTTTCTATTTTAACTGAGAGAATATCTGCAATGTCTTTAGCATTTTCAATATTAAAAAATCATAATTGAAGAATTTGCATAGTCAGATATAAAGAATCAGATTTTAATTGTTGCTTATATGTATGTATGAACTTGCAAATTTGCATGTGTTGGTTAAATTTCATACTTTCCCAATGGTCCCATGTTTTCTCTCTATCTAATGTAACTTTATTTGCTTCAGGGTAAAAATGAGCTCACATATTCTTCTAACATCTAACACAAACATGTTAAGAACATAAAACAAAAAAAAATTTAAGAACATTTTAATATTGCTTTTACTGCATACTAATGTAATTATATGATATTTCCTCCTTTCTACCACTAATATTTCTTACATGTGTTACTAGTAAAACACAAGTTAATATATATTGTACATGTTTATCTTAAGTGTACATTATATGTTCAGTAACCATATAATTCATCTTCCAAATTGGAATGCTTTGGAAAGTAAAAGATGGTGCTATTAAGAATAATGTCAGGCTACCTGATATAAATCCAGATAACTCAGGACCTAGGGTCAAACCCACTACTAAATAATAATCATGTGGTATCTGGTGACCATACATTATACTTACTTGTATAAGAAGCATCTAGCAATTTGCTTGGCATGTAATCAATGTGAATTAATGTTCATGGCAATTGAATGTACAAATGAATCCATAAATGACTTAATGCATATATACTCAGGGCAGTGACCTCTGGTGACTCCTATAGTGATAGTTAATAAGCTTTTGACTCTTAACAATTTGCTTTATAGTACTGGGAATGAGACTATGGAAACTATGTTTTTGTTCTGCCATTTTAAGAATATACCAATAATGAAAATTTGAGAGATGGGAAAGCAAGAGGTAGGAGAAATTTTTGCTTGCAACTTTTTTCCTTTAGCAATCTTTCTTTTTAATATAACTGTAGAAACTATTCCCCATCACAGCAGTTTAATTTGAAGTTTTTCTAAAAGTCAGAAAAATTGCATCATTATCCTCCCTCATAGATACCAGCACGTAACTGGGGTTTCTAGAATCCAAGCTAGAAACACATTCAGTAGTTGGCCAAGACTCATCTCCTCAGAGGGCTGAGTTTGACTTGTGCAGGCCCTTTCCTTTGTTTCATCAGCTGCAAGAATATCAGGTCTTTCCTGCAGTTGCTAACCCTATGACCCTTCATTATTCTCATAATGCCTTTCCAGTTATCTGTTTATCTTGGACATGCCTGGTGAACACCTCTGTAAATTATCTGGTTAAATAATTGTCATACAAGCCACCTTCTATTAGAGTAATATTGTATATTTCACAGAAAGGGTTTTTCTCCCTGTGGGCTTATGTTCTCATAGTATCCTTTATTAAGTAGTTACCAGTCACCTAAAATGAAAAATTAGTAATCATCCCTGAGGAGGAAATGTGATATCTGTATTACTTACAGCTCACTTTGCTTTCTGTTGCATCATATCTGAAGACTCCAGGTAGTGATATCCTCACTTCTAACATATTCTGGCTGTAAAATCTCATTATTTTACCTTCACTGTTTTTGTAACTTCTTTATAAACCCTGTGTTTATTTCCTCTTTGACACCTTCATCCTAAACAAAGGCATAAATTTAGTTAAGAAATTTTCATTGTCTGAACTATTTTATATATATATATATATATATATATATATATATATAATAGTATATATATGTATATATATACATATATATATATAGTTTATATGTATAAATAGTTTATATATATATAAATAGTTTATATATATAAATAGTATATATATATATATATATATATATATATATATATATATATATATATATATAAATCTCCCATTGGGAAATGGACTGCACACCCCCTACCTTATTTAGCAAAGAACATTCCATGGAAAACGTTTTACATTCCTCCATATAAATAAAGCAAGCATGGGCTCCATCTCCCCTTTTCTAATGTGGAAGCTTGATCTGTAAGATCAGGTAGCTGTCTCGCCCCTGTTTTAAAAAATTAATTTCTGTGTCCTGTGGTTTTTCCACTGCCTTCTCTTTCTTAGCTTTTATTTCACAGCCAGCCCACTTCACTAAGAGGAACCTCAATTCCATTGCCTGAGCAGAACATGGGAAGATTTTCCTATTTTAATTAATGCAGTGCATTATTGCATATAATTTCTTTACTTAAATTTACTTAGGAGATATTTTCAGAGCACTGTTTTTAGAGAACTATATTTAAGTAAATTGCATAACTCAATGTTAGAATTGATAAGATAATTAGAAGTAGAATCTTTAATCACACCTCAGTAAAGCCAGATTTGAGGGCAAATGCCTGTAATCCCAGTAACTTGGCAGGCTAAGGCAGGAAGGTTGCCAAATTTGAGTCTAGCCTAAGCATTTTAGTGGAACATTGTCTCAAAATTAAAAAAAAAAAAAAAAGCTAAGGATGTAGCTCAGTGGTAGAGCACCCCTGGGTTCAATCCCCAGTACAGCCAAGTAAATAAATTAGTCAATAAAAGAAACAATCTCAACAGAAATGCAGGTAGTTGAGTCAATGGTTTTTTAGTTAATGAACTTTCAGTTGAAGATACAGAGTTTTAGATCATGAAAAAAAATATATGTGTTTGTGTATGTGTGTGTGTATGATAATTATTAGGAAAAAGAAAAAAATATATATAATATAGCTAGGGGAGTTGTACAGAGAAATATGATAAGAAAAGAGAAAAAAGTGAAGGAGAGAAGAAACGAGGCAGGTTTCAAAACTAGCTAAGAGTTGGCTCGGGATATAATACTTTTATTTAAGAACTGACATGGATAGTCTTCATTGTAACTCTTAGTCATCTTTACCTTATTTCCTATTTTTCTATATCTAAGTAAATAATAATCTCTGTATATATGTATCCAAATATATCCATAATCTGTGTTTTGATATATCTATAATTTATAATTCTCTACCTCTATAATTACATACCTATAATTTATATATCTATAATCTATAGTTCTGCATATCTATATAGTCTGGAACTGATAGTATAGGAAAACTTTCACTAATTTTGTGATAACAAATATCTAAGATATATTTATAAAATTTTAGAAGTAATTGTCTTTCATCAAGTCGTATTTTGAATTGTGTATATACTTTCCTTTAGTACTGATATTTAGTATATTATTATTATTAACCTTTATGTTCATTAAGGTTAATGAAAATTTTGTGAAATATATATTATTATTATTATTATAGAGAACAAAAAACTAAATGTAGAATACAATAATATGAATGTGACATATTTATTTTACCAAAGTAGGCTGTAGAAATCTAGACCCTGATATTCTGCTAAGTATATAATTGATGCTTATTTGTGGTGCCTTATGAGAATAAAAATAAATTCATCTCTCTTACTTATTTGAATTTTACTAATAATTTTTATGAATAATTTGAACATCTTAAAATTAGAGTCTTATTTAACCTATATTTTCTATCATAATTTCTTGATGTGTCCCTTAGCACTACCTCAAGTTATAATCAAACAAATCTTCATATTTGAGAAACACTTCCAGAATCAAAATGGTAGATGACATCTAAAATATACCCCATTGATCTGGCCTCCTTTTAGTTCAACCCTTGTATAAACATTCCACCTTATGTCTAAGCTGGATCTAGTAATTTGCTTCTAACGAACAAAACATTCCAGTGGTTAGGTTGTAAATCATTGTGATATTTTTCTTGTTCTCATTTACTTTTCCTCTTCTGCCTTCTCCCACTTGCTGAATTTGATGGAGCCAGCTGCAATATTTCAAGCCACTTTTGGGGAAGCCATATTAAAAGGATCTGGCAAATAGCCAACAAGGAACCATAGACCCTCATTCAACAGACTCCTGGGTTATGACTCATCTGTTATTTCAATAGACTATTGAAAACTAAGTGTTTTCAATAACTACCAGTTGATCTTGAATGTAGATCCTGGATCCCACCAACATCAAATATTTATACAACTTCATTCTGGATTACATTTTGCAGCCTATCAAACCCAAAAAACCCAGCTAAGTGACACCTAGATCCCTGTACTACAAAATTTGTAAGATAATAAATATATATTTTTTTTTAAATTCTAATTTTGGCTAATTTGTCATGCGGAAATAGATAAGAGCTGTAATAATATTATACACTAAAGACTTAGAAGAAACTCCATTAGAAGAAAATGTGGCAAAATCTATAATTAAGACAGAAAAGCTTTTCTGCATCAAACTCCTTAAAATTTATACACTATTGACTGTTCCAGACTGATAAATGTACAGGTAAAAATGCCAGAAAAAAATACTTTGGGAATAATTCATCCAATTTAATAGAGAGAACTCAAAATATATTGTCTTATTATGGGGCAATCTCTCAGAAAACACTCTAAGTCTGAATTTGAAACAAATTAGAGAGTAATTATTATCTGGCCAGAGACTGTTCCTCACAGGGTCCAAATGACCCTCTGAACGAACAACACCCATTGCCAAATAGGTGAGAGTATTTAAAGGGAAAACCATATCCTATGAAATCTGCAAGTTGCAAACAAGCAGGATACAAGCAGTTAGCAGAGGAAAATCAGACAACCACATCCTGGGATCAACCACATTTGTGGGTCTACATCCTGGATTTGAGTACATCTGTGGGTGTGTGAAATACAGAAAACCTTTTTTTTTTTTTTTAACATCTTAGAAACAGCCTATATAAACATTTCACATGGGAGTCATAAAAATGGAGTCACTATGGCTATATTTACTTACACTAGCCTATAGCTATATCTTGTACTTAATTATTGTTCCATTAACTTATACTTATCTGTAACTTACATTAACTTATGGGCTTATACTTATCACCTTACAGTATTCTATATCTTATTTTTAACAACTTAAATCTTATTTCTTACAGTTACATGATTTTGCTGTCCTACTATTACTTCTTATAACTGGAGCAGTTTAACATTATTTATTCTATAGCACTTATCTCTAATCCTATTATCTTATTAATATTTTATAACCTATAATCTATAATCTATATTGATTAAGCTCAGATGATGACAGTCTTAAAATAAATAGAATTGTTTTTTCTATCATGCATTGTAAAGATGACCAGGTTCTCCAGTGATGATAATCAGGCTAAGTACAAAAAGTAACACTAGGGGCCAGGATTTTGGCTCAGTGGTACAGTGCTTGCCGAGTATGCATGAGGCACTGGGTTCAGTCCTGGCACCATAAAAAAATAAACAAAATCAAGGTATTGTGTCCATTTACAACGAAAACAAATATTTAAGAGAAGTAACGATAGGAGCTAGATAACCTCTGCCTTGTCCTTCTGCCATCATCTAAAATGATGACTTAATTCTCAAGGTTAAAACTGGCTCATTTTCATTATATTCAGATTTTTCACTTTTGAAAGGAGGAAGAGTCATAAAAAGTAAGATGTTTTCTTTTAAGGACATAACATTGAAATTTCATATTTTTTCTGCTTGTATACTCATAAGCAGAACCTAGTCATATGATGCCCTAAGATCTAAGGGAACCTGAAAATAACAATATCTGGCAGAGAACTATATATACAATAAAACTACAAGCAAGTGTGGATTCAGAGGCTTGAACATTATCTGTCAATGAAACCAGTTCTTAATCTAATACATAGAATATTCTTAAAGAATAACATGGCAAATTATGCAGAAAAAACAGAAACTAAAATGGAAGTATGACAGATGTTCCCATTTTCAGAAAACAGAAATGATACATTATGGCTTCTATATTAAAGTTCTGAAGGGTTTGAATGAGCTCATGAAAAAAGGTGAGTCTCAAAAGGTAGCTCATGGCTTGATAGAAGATTTGAAAACCCTATAAGTGTTCATTTTGATCAAGAGTGAAATAATTAAATTTGTGTTAGGGGACATTTCAAAAAGCAGAGGTTGGGAAACATAGACATGAAGATTAAATTTAAGCTAAATTATAACTTTTGATTAAGTTTAAGGCACTTTAGAAATAGAGGGATGAAAGTGAGAAGAGATAACAGATTAAAACATGTATAGAGAGAACAGAACAGGACAAACAACATGAGGCAACGTAGTTTTGAGTAGCATAACTACATAGCGTAACTGAAATCTATGACGAGGTTAATATAGTAATGTGACAGCATGAAAATTTCCTAGGCCTTTAAAGTTTCCAGGTTAAAATTTTCCCTATTCCAGGAGGATGTAACACAACAGGAAGGATTTTTTTTCCAGAAAAGAGATAATGAATTGTGCTTTGCATATGTGGCATCTCAAATACCTATGGGATGATTTTACAGAAATCATCTGTGACTAAAATTAAAAATTATAATTTAGCTTGCCCATGTTGATTGCCTTGGTTTTATTTTAGAACACAATGCTTTATTGTGCTGAGCTGATAGACCTAGCAGTCTGTCACCAGGCCAGTTTTTCCTGAACCTATCACCTGGTTAATGCCTTTCACTAACCCTTTTGTCTCCATCAGCATGTGTTGAGCAATGAAGCACAAAAATTGCATATGGTGCCTTAATTCTAATACACAAATATGTGCTGCTTTACTATTGTAGGATTTTTCTTTTCCTGAAATCTTAATTGAATTTTTTGGTTTTAATTGAGAAGAGATTGAATTAATCCAGTTTTTATCTTGAGTAATGATTTTCCATTACTTGCTCCTCTTGAATAATATGAGCTATACACCAAATGAGGCAGAAATAAACTTCCTTTAGGGAATTCTGAACAATAATGTGAGGATTTACTTCCTTTAAATAATAACTTCAAATGTCAGTGAAGAGAAATACAGAAAACCAAAAGGAAAATATATATTGTGATAATGAGTTTTCTAAGAAATTGATTCAGATTTGAGACTTCTTTATTTATCCCATCAAGGAACTAATATGCTGCCCTGTTAGACAAGGTCTTTAAACCAATTATATAAGGTTAATTGTATAAATTAGCATACCTAATATGATAGCCACAGCACTAAGCAGGTGAATAATGAGTGTTATCTAACTGAATGAATTTAATTCGTTTCTGCTCATATACTAATAAAAGCAATAAGCTTTTGAATATTAAAAGCAAGAACTATATTTGTAAGTATTTCATTTTTTAAAGATTGAGAGAAATGTTTGTAAATCATATTTGCTTTTTATTTCTAATATTGCCTACCATAATGATCTTGTCATAGATTATAATGTATGAATATATTTCAAAATTAGGATTGGGATCCAATAATTAAGTTAAGCTTCTGAAAGTAGGTCTGAAGCATGTATACCTTATTTGGAATTCTTGTAACAATGGCTTGCTCCAGTTTTGTAAACCTGCAAGGTAGCCATTCTTGACATCTATCAAATTTTGTAATAAGACTTTCAACATATTCCCCCAGTTTCTCTTTCTCTCTCTTTCTTTTCCTCTCTACTCCCTAATCTTTATGTTTCAGGACCAGGTATTTCTTATTGCCTGGAAATGCCATGTTCTCCCTTTACTATGAATATGGTGTTTTTCTTTTTTCTTTACCTTATTTTCGATTGTCCTGTCTCTTGAAATTGTTTTTGCCCCTCTTCCTTTCCCTCTCCTTTTTTACTAATATTTTTCTTATTTATCTACTTCTTCTCTTCACCTTTCTCACATTTTTTATGTGAGCAAAATTATTACCTGTTTTTGGATACTTTATCATTTTTAAGCAGACCACCTGATCATAAATACTGCTGCATCTTTCTGTACATGCAGAATGCTTATGCCTGGAATCACTTTCTGCCATGTGATATGATTAATTTTATAGACATGTGACCCCTGCCTACCATAACGGAAACTTAAGAGAGATTTAATTTCATTCACTTTTGTCTTTCTTAATACCTATTCCTGAAACTTTCATATATTTAGTTCTTAATAAATGTCAAAATGCACTGAATATGCACTGAATATGGTAGTTATGAGAAAGATAAATCCACTGAATGAAAGTGAATATAGTTTACAACAACCTGTCATTTGTTTTATGAAGAGCTGGAAGGGAGAAATCCAAAGGCTCCAAATGGAAAGAAATGATGAAGAGATGGAAATGCTATCCCTGATTTGATCATTACAAATTAGATACATTATAAAGTTCTCACACTGTACCCCATAAGGATGTACAATTATTATGTGTCAACTAAAAAGAGAAATAAAATTAGTTTTTCAAAAATTGAAATCACAACCTTCAAAAACTTAATTCATAAAGGAATGGAGTAAGAAGGGAGTGAAAGTGCTAATTAAAATCATGTTTACAAAGGGGGCTCAAGATAATATTAAAATCTTAGGCAAATGATCTGAATCAATTTTTTTTGCTAATGAATAAATGTAGAAGAATATAAAGGAGAAAAAAGTTTCCATTTGGATAAAAAATAAACAGTATAGTTACTGATAGAACATGAAAGAAAAATACATACTTGAAGAAAGATTATAATGAAGGACTCAGAGTGAGATATATTTTGAGAAACATGTAAAGACTATGGGCAGAAAAGATAATGAGAAAACAGAATCAAAAGTAGTAGAATGACATTAACTACACTGTTATGCTGAAAAAAAATTTGAGAAGCTTGCAGTATACAAAAATATCATTGATGTTAGACAACCAACAGAGTTTTCTACACCATCTAACTTCCCATTTCAAAGAGTTTATACTACTGATTTATTTTCTCTCTTAGATATACATCTATTATCTAATTGAGTCTTCCTTCTGTATAACAAACACTGTCACATGAGAGACATATGTAAAAGATAAATCCCACCCTCAAATGCTATTCTTTTTTTTTTTTTTTGTACCAGGAATTGAACCCAGATGTACTTAACCACTGAGCCACATCCTCAATCTTTAAAAAAAAAAAATCTATTAGAGACAGTTGAATTGCTTAGGGCCTCGGTAAATTGCTGAGGCTGGCTTTGAACTCATGATCCTCTTGTCTCAGCCTCCTGAGCTGCTGGGATTACAGGCATGGGCCACCATGGCCAGCACAAGTGGTATTCTTTTGAACCTAAGTCTCCATTTTTTTTCCACAAATCTAATTCAATCAGCTTTCCACTCACATTCTTGCATAGTTCTCACTGAATTAATCAGTAATGTCCATGTCACAAATTCACACATGACACTTCATGAATCTTCTTTCTTAATAACTTTCACCTATTGACGCTATTGACACTGTCTCCCCAAAATAATTTCTTTCCTTTGCCTCTTTGACAAAATACTTTTCTGTATTTTCAACCTACATCTCAGGCTATTTTAGAAATTATTATTTTTTTTTAGAAAATATTACTCTTTTCATTGGCTTTGAACTTTGTAGTCCTTCAAGGCCATACTTTATATTTATGAATAAAGTATATCTCTAGGCCATCTAATAATTTACTTATTCAACCCAAGAACATTTACTTAACCACATATTCTGGTTAAATATTCATTTAGGAGTCTAGGATTGAACAAAGTCAACACAAGACCACAACCTGTGAGTTTATGTTTTAGTGTGGGAAATGTCTGATATATAGAAAAACAAATGAAATGTACATTAAAAAGTGACAAGGAGTAAAATGGTAATGACACAGAGTAGATGTTATTGAGGAAAGAAATTAAGATTTCAGTCATTAAAGAAAGAACCTTACAGAGAAGTTAGAATCTAAAAAAATTTTGAAGAAGATAAGAGAAAGGAATTATGTAAATATCTAGGAGGAGAACATTCTGGAAGGAAAAATGTGGAGGGCATACAAAAGGTATCACATACACAGCCTCAATTGCAGTCCACAGAAAGGTACTTCTTTCATGAGTTAATTAAACACTATGGTTAGTATTCTTTTTAGAATTGACATATATCAAAAAAATTACAATTAGTAAAATATATTTATTTAGATTGTTTAACCATGGAGTTATTCATAATATTTTTTCTCCTTTTGTATAGTAAATTATATCTAAAACATTTCAGCTTATTAGTATACTTCTAGTTACTGAAGGTAAAATGAATGAACTATTCAGGAAGAACACAGAAGTTTAGAGGGTGCATCTTGAAAACTTAAGTCACACATGCATGCTCCAACCCTTGGACTGAATAGTTTAGAATTTCTATCCATTCTGTTTTCTCTGGCCACCTTTTAAGTTTACTTTCATGATGACATTTTCCTGCAACAATGGAAATATTGGTCCCTTGGCTGTTCTGCTCTTAAAAATTTTTAATCTTAATTATGCTGCTGCAGATTTAGACAAAGACAGACTGAAGTTTGACTCATACTCTCAGTGATCTCTGAAGATCAATAGTTATTTTTCTCCCATTTTTCCTTAATAAAATTTGAGTATTATTTGTGGTCTGGCAGTGAGTCAACACCCTGGGTTATTTTTACAAGTAGATCTTTAAATATTTTTAAATTACACGCAAAAGAAAAAGAGAAAGCAATCAAAACATATCAATTAGGGCTGGGGATGTGGCTCAAGTGGTAGCGCATTAGCCTGACATGCATGGGGCCCGGGTTTGATCCTCAGCACAGCTTATAAAGATGTTGTGTCCGCCAAAAAAACTAAAAAAAAAAATAATAATAATAATCCTTTCTCTCTCTCTCTTTAAAAAAAAACATATCAATTAAAAAAACAAGGAAACATAAAAAAGTGAGAGAGAAAAAGAAAGATAAAAGAACCATATGATATGCATAAAGCAATTAACAAAATTTCACTTGTAAATCTCTCCCATTGGATAATTACTTTAACTGAAAATGGAGTAAATTCTTCATTCAGAATCCATATCTGACCAAATGAGAAAAATAGAGAACAAAATGAAATGATTCAACTATATGCTTACTCATTGGACTGCCTTTACATTAAGATCATTCATTCATAGACTAAAACCAAAGATCAGAAAGAAGGTGCTCCATGCACATGGTGAGTAAAAAGGAAAAGGAATGATTAGTATCATACAATACAGATTTTAAGTGCAAAATAGTCAAAAGTGAAAAAAAAGTATATTATATAATAATAAAAAGGTCAGTGCTCCTGGAAAGTATGAATATAAATATGTTTGCACCCCAAATAGGAGAACCTGAATATAAAAATAAACACTGACACAATTGAAGGGAGAAATAGACAGCAATCCAATATAAGTGGGAAAGTTTTGTATCCTTTTTAAAAATAGTAGAACATTTATACAGACAATAAGAAAAGGCTGGACTTGAACAGGAAGGAGTAAAGGCTAAATGGACCTAAAAAACACTTACAAAATATTACATCTAATAGCAAATATATATTCTTCTCCAAGCACATGGATCAGTATTCGATTTAAATAACATGTTATATCACAAAACAAGCTTTGAAGTGAAAATGCAATATACAAAACATTGGTTGGTGCAAAAGCACCACTAAGAGGGAATTTAGTGATAAATGCTTATACTAAAAGAGAAGAAAGACATCAAATAAATAATATAACTTTGAAAACTAAAAAAAAATTAGGACAAAAAATTAGAACCAGTATGAGGCAAACAAAATAATAAAGTTTAATAAAACATGTGGAGAATAGAAAACATAATTTAAAAATCACCAAATATGTTTAGGCTTTTTGAAAGGGTAGATAAGAATGCATATAAAAAATATCACATACACAGCTTCAATGTGTATGTGATAAAATTGAAAAACCTTTAGGTAAACTAAGAAGAAACAAAAAGACAAATTGAAAATTAAATCAGAAATAAAAGGCATACAATTTATGCCAAAAATATAAAAAGAAAAATTTTAATGGGCCATCTTAAATAACTACATGCCAACATGTGGATAATCTAGAAAAAACAAATACATTCTTAGAAACATACAACGTCCATCACCAGATGTAATCCTGAAGAAAGATAAAATGTAAACAAACCTCTATCTTGTAAAGAAAATTGAATTGGCAATCAAAAAATCTCATGGTAAGAAAAGCCCAAGTCCACATGGCTTCAAAAACTAATTCTACCAAACATTTTCACCCTCAAAAACTTGAAAAGAGTTTTGAACATAAAGGGGTGCTGTATTTTGTCAAATGTTTTTTCTCCGTCTCTTGAGATGATCATATGATTCTTTACGTCTATTGATGTGATTAATTATATTTATTGATTTCCATGAATAAACCTTGCATCTCTGGAATGAATCCCACTTGATGGTGGTGTATGATCTTTTTGATATGTTTTTGTACTTGATTTGCTAGAATTTTACTGAGAATTTTTGCATCTATGTTCATTAGAGAGATTTGTCTGAAATTTTCTTTTTTGATGTGTCTTTGCCTCGTTTTGGAACCAGAGTGATATTGGCCTCATAAAGTGAGTTTGGAAGTGCTGCCTCTTTTTCTATTTTCTGAAATAAATTGAAGACTATTGGTATTAATTCTTCTGTAAAGGTCTTGTAGAAATTGGTTGTGTATCCATCCTGTCCTGGGCTTTTCTTGGTTGGTAGACTTTTAATGGCATCTGTTATTTTGTCACTTGAAATTGATCTGTTTAAATTGTGTATATCATTCTTATTCAATTTGGACAAATTACATGGCTCTAGAAATTTGTCAATGCCTTTGATATTTTCTATTTTATTGGAGTATAAGTTTTCAAAATAATTTTTAATTATCTTCTGTACTTTTCTAGTGTCCATTGTCATATTTCCTTTTTCATCACTTATGTTAGTGATTTGAGTTTTCTCTCTCCTTCTCTTTGTTAGCATGGCGAAGGGTCTGTCAATTTTATTTATATTTTCAAAGAACCTACTTTTTGTTATGTCAATTTTTTTTCAATTGTTTCTTTTGTTTCATTGATTTCAGCTCTAATTTTAATTATTTCCTGTCTTCTGCTGTTTTTGGTGTTGATTTGTTCTTCTTTTTCTAGGTCTTTGAGATGTAGTGTTAAGTCATTTAGTTGTTGACTTTTTCTTCTTTTAAGGAATGAACTCAATGCAATGAACTTTCCTCTAAGAACTCCTTTCATAGTGTCCCAGAGATTTCAATATGTTGTATCTGTGTTCTCACGCACCTCTAAAATTATTCAATCTCCTCCTTGATGTCTTTTGTAACCCATTGTTCATTCAGTAGCATATTATTTAGTCTCCAGGTGTTGGAGTGGATTTTATTTCTTATTTTATCATTGATTTCTAATTTCATTCCATTTTGAAATCAAAGAAGACCTTAGGTGATGGAAAGATCTACCTTGCTCTTGGATAGGCAGAATTAATATTATCAAAATGGCCATACTTCCAAAAACATTATACAGATTTAATGCAATTCCAATCAAAATTCCAATGACATTCCTCGTAGAAATAGAAAAGGCAATCATAAAATTCATCTGGAAAAATAAGAGATACAGAATAGCTAAAGCAATCCTTAGCAGGAAAAGTCAAACATGTGGCATCACTGTACCAGACCTTAAACTATACTACAGAGCAATAGTAACAAAACAGCATGGTATTGGCACCAAAACAGACTGGTAGACCAATGGTACAGAATGGTACAGAGGACACAGAGACAACTCACAAAATTACAATTATCTTGTATTAGACAAAGGTATCAAGAACATGCATTGGAGAAAAGATAGCCTCTTAAACAAATGGTGCTAAGAAAACTGGAAATCCATATATAACAAAATAAAATTAAACCCCTATCTCTCACCATGCACAAAACTCAACTTGAAATGGATCAAGGATGTAGGAATACAATCAGAGATCCTGAGTCTAATAGAAGAAAAAGTAGACCCTAATCTCCATCATGTGGGATTAGTCCCCAACTTTCTTAATAATATCCCTATGATGCAAGAATTAAAATAAAAAATCAATAAATGGGATGGACTCAAACTCACTCTCAGCAAAAGAAACAATCTGTGAGGTGAATAGAGAGCTTACTTATTGGGAGCAAATCTTTACTCTTCACACACATCAGATACAGCACTAATCTCTCGGGTATATAAAGAACTAAAAAAGCTAAACACACACACACACACACACAAAAAAAAAAAAAAAAAAAAAAAAAAAAAAAAAAAACAATAAATAAATGGGCCAAGAACATAAACAGACACTTCTCAGAAGATGATATACAATCAATTAACAAATATATTTTTAAAAATTCATCATCACTAGCAATTAGAGAAATGCAAATCAAAACCACTCTAAGATTTCATCTCACTCCAGTCAGAATGTCAGCTATTATGTATACAAACAACAATAAGTGTTTGTGAGGATGTGGGGAATAAGGTACAATCATACACTGCTGGTGTGAATGCAAATTGGTGCAGCCAATATGAAAAGCAGTATGGAGATTTCTTGGACAATTGGGAATGGAACGACCACCATTTGACACAGCTATCCTTCTCCTCAGTTTATTCCCAAAGGACTTAAAAACAGCATACTCTTATGACACAGCCACATCAATGTTTATAGTAGCACAATTCACAATAGGTAAACTGTGGAACCAACCTAGATGTTCTTCAGTAGATGAATGGATAAAAATAATGTGGCATACATACACAATGAAATATTACTCAGCAATAAAAGAGAATAAAATCATGGCATTTGCAGGTAAATGGATGGAGTTGGAGAAGATAGTGTTAAGTGAAGTTAGCCAATACCCCCAAAATGAATGTTTTCTTTGATATAAGGAGGCTGATTCATACTGGAATAGGGAGAGGGAGCATGGGATGAATAGACAAACTCTAGATAGGGCAGAGGGCTTGGAGGGTAAGGAAGGGGGCATGGGTTTATTAATGATGGTGGAATGTGATTATTATTATTATCTAAAGTATAAGTATGAAGACACAAATTGGTGCAAATATTCTTTGTGTATAACCAGAGATATGAAAAATTGTGCTCTATATATGTAATATAAATTGTAATGCATTCTGCTATCATATATATTAAAAAACTTGAAGAGAGCACTTTCAAAGTAATCTTCTTGGTCCAACACTTTAGAATATAATATCACAGAAACTACAATAAAAGGAATCTATTGGTGAATAAACTTGATGAACATGGATGAAAATACCCTCATCAAAATAGGGGCAAACTAAATTCAATAACACATTATAAGAATCATACACCATGAGTAAGTGAGATTCCTCCCTGACAATGTAAAGGCATGTATTCCAATCAGTAAATGCAACATACCTTACTAACAGGATGAAGGATAAAGACATAATCATCTTAATTGATGCTGAAAAACGTTTCATGAAATTCAATGTCCTGTGATAAGATAAAAAAGTAAACACTCAAGAAAGTAGAAATATAATAAAATTTTATTAACAACAATAACTATATATGTAATTCCACAGAAAACATCATATTCAATAATGAAAACCTAAATGCTTTTCCTCTAATATGATAAACAAGCAGTGATACCCACTCTTGTCAACATATTGCTGGGTGAACTATGAGAGTAATTTAAGAAGAAAAATAGTAGGAGACTTCCAAAATTCAAAAAGAAGTAGTAAAAATACTTATGTGTACAGTTGATTTTGTTTTCAGAAACTTTCACAATAAAACTATTGGAAATAACACATTCAAAAAAGTCAGAGGTATGATATCAATCTACAATATTTCTATGCACTAATGATGAACTATTTTAGAAGGAAAGACAATATTCACAGTCTCATTAAAAAGGATAAACTACACAGAAATAAATTAAGTGTGTAAACATTTTTTTTAATTTATTTTTTTTATTGGTTGTTCAAAACATTATAAAGCTATTGACATATCATATATCATACAATAGATTCAAGTTGGTTATGAACTCCCAATTTTACCCCAAATACAGATTGCAGAATCACATCGGTTACACATCCACATTTTTACATAATGCCCTATTAGTAACTGTTGTATTCTGCTACCTTTACTATCCTCTACTATCCCCCCTCCCTCCCCTCCCATCTTCTCTCACTACCCCATCCACTGTAATTCATTTCTCTCCTTGTTTATTTTCCCATTCCCCTCACAACCTCTTATATGTAATTTTGTATAACAATGAGGGTCTCCCTCCATTACCATGCAATTTCCCTTTCTCTCCCTTTCCATCCCACCTCATGTATCTGTTTAATGTTAATCTTTTCTTCCTGCTCTTCCTCCCTGCTCTGTTCTTCGTTGCTCTCATTATATCAAAGAAGACATTTGGTATTTGTTTTTTAGGGATTAGCTAGCTTCACTAAGCATGATCTGCTCTAGTGCCATCCATTTCCCTGCAAATTCTATGATTTTGTCATTTTTTAGTGCTGTGTAGTACTCCATGGTGTATAAATGCCACATTTTTTTTATCCATTCATCTATTGAAGGGCATCTGGGTTGGTTCCACAGTCTAGCAATTGTGAATTGTGCTGCTATGAACATCGATGTAGCAGTATCCCTGTAGTACGCTCTTTTAAGGTCTTCAGGGAATAGTCCAACAAGGGCAATAGCTGGGTCAAATGGTGGTTCCATTCCCAGCTTTCCCAGGAATCTCCATACTGCTTTCCAGATTGGCCACACCAGTTTGCAGTCCCACCAGCAATGTACAAGAGTACCCTTTTCGCCACATCCTCACCAGCACTTGTTGTTGTTTGACTTCATAATGGCTGCCAATCTTACTGGAGTGAGATGGTATCTTAGGGTGGTTTTGATTTGCATTTCTCTGACTGCTAGAGATGGTGAGCATTTTTTCATGTACTTGTTGATTGATTGTATGTCCTCCTCTGAGAAGTGTCTGTTCAGGTCTTTGGCCCATTTGTTGATTGGGTTATTTGTTTTCTTATTGTTTAAATTTTTTGAGTTCTTTGTATACTCTGGATATTAGGGCTCTATCTGAAGTGTGAGGAGTAAAAATTTGTTCCCATGATGTAGGCTCCCTATTTACCTCTCTTATTGTTTCTCTTGCTGAGAGAACACTTTTCAGTTTAAGTAAGTCCCATTTGTTGATTCTTGTTATCAACTTTTGTGCTATGGGTGTCCTATTAAGGAATTTGGAGCCCGACCCTACAATATGTAGATCGGCGACAACTTTTTCTTCTATCAGACGCAGAGTCTCTGATTTGATATCTAGGTCCTTGATCCATTTTGAGTTAACTTTTGTGCATGGCGAGAGGAGGGGATTCAGTTTCATTTTGTTGCATATGGATTTCCAGTTTTCCCAGCACCATTTGTTGAAGATGCTATCCTCCCTCCATTGCATGCTTTTAGCTCCTTTATCAAATATAAGATAGTTGTAGCTTTGTGGATTAGTCTCTGTGTCCTCTATTCTGTACCATTGGTCCACCCGCCTGTTTTGGTACCAGTACCATGCTGTTTTTGTTACTATTGCTCTGTAATATAGTTTTAAGTCTGGTATCGCTATACCGCCAGATTCGCACTTCCTGCTTAGAATTGCTTTTGCTATTCTGGGTCTTTTATTTTTCCATATGAATTTTATGATTGCTTCATCCATTTCTACAAGAAATGCCGTTGGGATTTTGATTGGCATTGCATTAAACCTATAGAGAACTTTTGGTAATATCGCCATTTTGATGATGTTAGTTCTGCCTATCCATGAACAGGGTACATTTTTCCACCTTCTAAGATCTTCTTCTATCTCTCTCTTTAGGGTTTTGTAGTTTTCATTGTATAAATCTTTCACCTCTTTTGTTAGGTTGATTCCCAAGTATTTTATTTTTTTTGAGGATATTGTGAATGGAGTGTTTTTCCTCATTTCCGTTTCAGAGGTTTTGTCGCTGATATACAGAAATGCCTTTGATTTATGCGTGTTGATTTTATATCCTGCCACTTTGCTGAATTCATTTATTAGTTCTAGTAGTTTTTTTGTAGACCCTTTTGGGTCTTCTAGGTATAGAATCATGTCATCTGCAAATAGTGATAATTTAAGTTCTTCCTTTCCTATTTTTATGCCTTTAATTTCTTTCGTCTGTCTAATTGCTCTGGCCAGTGTTTCGAGAACTATATTGAATAGAAGTGGTGATAGAGGGCATCCCTGTCTTGTTCCAGATTTTAGGGGGAATGCCTTCAATTTTTCTCCATTGAGAATGATGCTAGCCTGAGGCTTAGCATAGATAGCTTTTACAATGTCGAGGTAAGTTCCTGTTATCCCTAGTTTTTCTAATGTTTTGAACATAAAGGGATGCTGTACTTTGTCGAATGCTTTTTCTGCGTCTATTGAGATGATCATATGGTTCTTATTTTTAAGTCTATTGATGTGGTGAATAACATTTATTGATTTCCGTATATTGAACCATCCTTGCATCCCAGGGATGAATCCTACTTTATCATGGTGCACAATTTTTTTGATGTGCCTTTGTATCAGATTCGCCAGAATTTTATTGAGGATTTTTGCATCTAGGTTCATCAGAGATATTGGTCTGTAGTTTTCTTTCTTTGAGGTGTCTTTGTCTGGTTTCGGAATCAGGGTGATATTGGCCTCATAGAATGAATTTGGCAGAGCTCCTTCTTTTTCTATTTCCTGAAATAACTTGAAAACTATTGGTATTAATTCTTCCTTAAAGGTTTTGTAAAACTCCGCTGTATACCCATCCGGTCCCGGGCTTTTCTTGGTTGGAAGTCTTTTGATTGCTTCTTCTATTTCATCTATTGATATTGGTCTGTTCAAGTTGTGAGTATCCTCCTGACTCAGTCTGGGCAAATCATATGACTTAAGGAATTTATCGATGTCTTCACTATCTTCTATTTTATTGGAATATAGGTTTTCAAAATAATTTCTAATTGTCTTCTGTATTTCTGTAGCGTCTGTTGTGATATTGCCTTTTTCATCCCGTATGTTAGTAATTTGAGTTCTCTCTCTTCTTCTCTTCGTTAGCATGGCTAAGGGTCTGTCGATCTTATTTATTTTTTCAAAGAACCAACTTTTAGTTTTGTTAATTTTTTCAATAGTTTCTTTTGTTTCAATTTCGTTGATTTCCACTCTGATTTTAATTATTTCTTGCCTTCTGCTACATTTGCTGTTGTTTTGCTCTTCCTTTTCTAGGGCTTTGAGATGAAGTGTGAGCTCATTTATTTGTTGGTTTTTCCTTTTTTTGAGGAATGACCTCCAAGCGATGAATTTCCCTCTTAAAACTGCTTTCATTGTGTCCCATAGATTCCGATATGTTGTGTCTGTATTTTCATTTATCTCTAAGAATTTTTTGATTTCCTCCTTTATGTCTTCTGTAACCCATTGATCATTCAGTAACATATTGTTCATTTTCCATGTGATGTAGGATTTTTCCTTCCTTCTTTTATCATTGATTTCTAGTTTCATTCCATTATGATCAGATAAAATGCATGGTATTATCTCCACCCCTGTATATTTACTGAGGGTTGCCCTATGGCATAATATATGGTCTATTTTTGAGAAGGATCCATGTGCTGCTGAGAAAAAAGTATATCCACTTGATGATGGTTGATATATTCTATATATGTCAGTTAAGTCTAGGTTGTTGATTGTGATATTGAGTTCTATAGTTTCTTTATTCAGCTTTTGTTTGGAGGATCTGTCAAATGGTGAGAGAGGTGTGTTGAAGTCACCCATAATTATTGTGTTGTGGTCTATTTGATTCTTTAACTTGAGGAGAATTTGTTTTATGAACGTCGCAGCACCATTATTTGGTGCATAAATATTGATAATTGTTATGTCTTGTTGGTGAATGGTTCCTTTTAACAGTATATAATGTCCTTCCTTATCCCTTTTGATTAATTTAGTCTTGAAGTCAATTTTATTCCATATGAGGATGGCCACCCCTGCTTGCTTACGAGGACCGTGTGCATGGTATATTTTTTCCCAACCTTTCACCTTCAGCCTGTGTATGTCTTTTCCAATCAGATGTGTCTCCTGGAGGCAGCATATTGTTGGATTTGTTTTTTTTAATCCATGTTACCAGCCTATGTCGCTTTATTGGAGAGTTTAAGCCATTAACATTTAGAGTTACTATTGATATATGGCTTGTACTTCCAGCCATGTTTGATTATTTATCTTCTTTTTTTTTTTTTTTTGGTTTTAAAAAACTACATTATTTCTCCAATTTATTTAAAATAGAATTCAGGAACATGGAAATTCATTTTTTTTTAAAAAAAAGTCCACATTCAATAATTTGCAACATATTAGCCTCCCATATATATTAAAAATCCATTGATAGTATGTTTTAATGCAATTTATGCTTTGAAAACATGCTTGAAACTAATAGAGAAATATTGGGTTTCTCTTTACATGTTTGAATATTTATCTTCTTCTTTTTTTTTTTAATTTAGTTTGTTTCTCCATGGTTAGCTTTCCCCCCGCCCTCTGTCTTTATAGAGGCACTTCCCACTGATGGTTTTGGTTATTGTTTTTCATTTCTTCCTCGTGTAGTGTTTTGCTCAAGATGCTTTGCAATGCTGGTTTTCTGGCTGCAAATTCTTTTAGCTTTTGTTTATCATGAAAGATTTTTATTTCGTTGTCATACCTGAAGCTTAATTTTGCTGGATACAGAATTCTTGGTTGGCATCCATTGTCTTTCAGTGTTTGAAATATGTTGTTCCAGGATCTTCTCGCTTTCAGTGTCTGTGATGAAAAATCCGTTGTTAACCTTATTGGTTTACCCCTGAATGTAATCTGCCTCCTTTCTCTTGTAGCTTTTAATATTTTATCTTTGTTCTGTATATTGGATATCTTCATAACAATGTGTCTTGGCGTTGGTCTACTGTGATTTTGTATGCTCGGTGTCCTGTATGCATCTACAATTTGTATATCCGTTTCCTTTTTTATTTCTGGAAAGTTTTCTGTAATTATTTCATTCAGCAGGCTACTCATTCCCTTGGTTTGAATCTCTGTACCTTCTTCTATCCCGATGACTCGTAGGTTTGGTTTTTTTATGTTATCCCATGTCTCTTGGATGTTTTTCTCTTGGTTTTTAACCAGCCTTTCTGAGTTGGCTAGGCTCTTTTCAAGATGATATATTTTGTCTTCATTATCTGATGTTCTGGCTTCTACTTGCTCCACTCTCTTGGTGATACTCTCAATTGAGTTTTTAATTTGGTTTATCGTTTTCTTCATTTCTAGAATTATTGTTTGGTTTTTTTTTTTATAATCTCTATCTCCTGATAAAGATGCTTAACTTCTTCTTTTATCTGTTTATGTAATTCATTTTCAAAGTGTTCTTTCACTGTTTGGATTTGCTGTCTCGTATCTTCTTTAAGGTTCCATTCCATTTGTCTAAGGTATTCCTTGAGTTCTTTATATGACCATTTTTCTGCTGACTCTAGGTCCTCCTGAATATTTAGGCTGTCCTTCATTGTTTGTACTCCTTTTCTTCCTTGCTTTTTTATGCTGCTCATGTTACTTCTTGTTCTGTTTGACTGCTGAGTTTCTGTTTACTCTTATAGATTTATTTGATGCTTGGGAGGAAAGATATTAGAAGGGAAGGGAAGAAGTCACTAAAGAGAGTGAGAGTAGGCAGGTAGAATTCAAGGAAGGGAGAATAAGAAAATTGAAAAGAAATGAAAAGACAAAAGGAACAAAAATAACAAAGATTAGATAATAAAGAAAGAAATAAAAGATGAAAAA
Organism: Marmota flaviventris; assembly: GCF_047511675.1. Lineage (NCBI taxonomy): Eukaryota > Metazoa > Chordata > Mammalia > Rodentia > Sciuridae > Marmota > Marmota flaviventris. The sequence continues at coordinate 46,848,744 of NC_092510.1, read as the reverse complement.
AAATTTAACAAAAATAATAATGATAATAAAAAAATGAAAATTAAAATTTAAAAAATAATAATAATAAAATAAAAAAATTAAAAAAAATAGAAACATTGAAAAAAGTTAAAGAACATCAACAAATAAAAATTGAAAATGAAAGAAAAAGAAGGAAAAAAAGAAAAAGAAAAAAAAAACTGATAATAATAATAATAATAATAAATGCAGTCCTAGAGTTCTATTAACTTCTCTTCCAGTAGGTGGAGCTGTGCCCACTGGGCCAAGCTTCTCCTCTCAGTAGGTGGGAACCATTCACTGTGCAGCAGCTCTTTCTCCTAGACTGGGCTGGTCTCTAATCCTGAGTGTCTAGGGCCTTGTCTTGTGTTTCCTCAAGCCAGGCCGTGCTCACCTGTGGCACTCACCACAATACTGTCTACACGCCAGGTCTGCTGCTCCTGGGAGCCCTGTTTTCATGAACACCTGGGCTCACTCTCCCTGTTTGCCTCCCTCAGACCCTAAGTTTGTAGAGCTTGGGGCTGAGATCCCCCAGCGAATTTGCTTGCCCTCCTGTAGCCACGCCCCCGGTAGCTGGTGCAAGAGCCCTCAGTTGTCAGCACTGGTGGGAGCGGTAGCCGGGAGTTCCGCGCCGCGAGTCCCGCGCCACTCCTGATTCCCTCGGTCTGGTTATTGCGTTCACAGGAGAGCTGGGAGTGGCCCTTAAGGTTTCCCCGCTGTGTGGAGAGAGATGACTAGGGGATTACACACCTGTCGCGCTGGTTTCAATGCAGTTATCTCCTCCGCCCGTGACGCCATTTCTCTGCCATGGTGGTTTCCCATGCAAATGGTGACCGTTCGTTCCCTTTGCCTGGTGACCAATGCAACGGGTGGGTCCTGACTGTCTCTCCCAATCCCCGTTTCAGTCCTGTGGCCACTGCCTATGAAGGCTCGGTTGGCTTTTACCTCTGTAAGTTCCTAAGGGCCGACCAATTATTTCAGTGGGATCGTTAGTGCTGAGTCACACGAAGCAGGCGAACCGGAGCTTAATTGCCTCCGATTCGGGCTCTGAGTGTGTGCTCTGAGGGCCCCAGCCTGTACACCCCAGATCCACATCAGCTCAGCATTGCCTAGTGATCCTGAGCAAACAGCATTTAGACAGTTTACGGCTCCCTATGCCCGCGCAGTTGAAGATCTCAGAGACTTGATCTCTCTGCGCCTGCCACCATGTTAGATCTCCTCAGTAATATTCATGTTGTCCTTACAGCTTCCTGGCATAAGCAAGTTCTTGGGATTATACAAACTGCTGCTTCTGTTTCCAGTCCAGATTTCTAGGAATGAAACCCTGCCGCCGTCGCCTCCATCTCTGGGCCGCGCTCACGGGCGCTGCGCTCGTGTGCGACCGTAGCAGAGCCTCCCTGGCCTCCGCAGCTCTTCAGCCCTGTGCCCGGCCCCTGGGGCCCAAGCGGCTGCCGCCGCGGCTCTCCGTCCCCCTCCTCCGGAGCACGGGTCCCCTGGCAGGGGGGTGCAGAACAACCCCAGAGAAGGCTCTGACCGAAGGTGCAGCGGCGAACAGGCCACCGAGGCGCTCAAGGCTGCAGTCCAGCCTTCGGAGGACAGGGCTCGGCACGCAGCCCAGCTCCAACCTCTAGGTGCGGCTGCCGGACAATGTATACGGAGCCATCAAGACAGCAAGCAGAAAGCAAATGGCGGCTCCCGTGGAGTGGATTTTCGGCACAGAAACCACAGCCCCGCCAACAATCCCAATCCACAAACTCTCCCTGTATAAAAAAATATTCAGAAAAAAAAAGGCGGGGCGCACTGAGCTTTCTTTGCCTCGGGTACTTACAATCCACTGCTGATTACATACTCAGCTTCTCTGCCCGGAGCGAAGCGAAAGAGGAAGCAGATGGGAGCAAAGCGCCCGCGGCTCTGAGCAGCCAAGCGTCCAGGAGCCAAGCGTCTCTTTTTCGATCTCTTTGTTCTTCCTGCTGCTTGGCAAAGTGGTCCACTACAGATTAATGGTGAAAGGAGCTCTAACAGACTGTGCGAAATCTCTATTAAAGCCGCTGTTCTGAGCACCATGCTCAGCACTTCAGCAACCCCCGTACGCAGCGGCCATCTTTTCCCATTTTTGTGTAAACATTTTTTAAACTGAAAATTGCAAAACATTGAAAGATATAATTTTAAAAAGCACAAATAAATTAAAAGAGACCTGACATCCATAAATAATCATTTTAATACTGTTAAAATGATTATAACCTCAGATTTAATTTTTGATCCACTGTAGCCCCTGTCAAAATCCCAATGTGTTTTTTGTTTTTTATTAAAATAGCAAATAAAAAATCTAAAACTATGAATTTTAACGAAAGGTTGAGAACAGACAAAGTAAGTTTGTGAAAGAAAAACACAACTTGAGCTACCACACTTTAGAATATATTACCAAACTACACTAATTAAAACAGTGTGATAACTATCATGAAAATAGATATTGACTCATGAAACAGAATAAAGACCAAGAAGTTTGTTAACCCAAATACATATGGTCAACTGATTTTGATAAAGAGGACAAACTGGGGGAAAGGTACTCTCTTCCACATATAGTACAGGGAAAATGAGATATAAACATACAAACGGTATCTTACAACATAAATACAAGTCAACTCAAAATATACTTACCTATTTTGTCCCACCTTCCCAGATGTAGAACACCTATGTAAACTTAAATTGAGCAACAAACATGCCACTTGTAGTAAGTTTTAAATAATTATTATGTTTTCAGAATTGAAAGCTTGGGATTCAATGTCCAAGTGTGAGACCTGAAACAGTAACACTCCTAGAAAAAATATATGGAAATATCTTCATGACATTGGTCTTGGCAATGATTGCTTGGATTTGACACTAAAACACAGCAAGTAAAGCAAAAATAGATTAGTGGAACTGCATCAATGTAGAAAGTTTCTGAATATAAAGTAAACAATCAACAGTATAAAGGGAATCAGGGACTTGGAAAAGTATTTGAATATCGTACATCTAATAAAATGTTAATATTTAAAAATATATAAGAAACTTTTTAAAATAAATAGAAAAAAATTTAAACAGGCAAAGGATTTTGACAGATATTTTTCCAAAGAACAAATACAAATATCCAACATGTGTATGAAGTTCTTCCTTACTAGTTATCAGGAACATACGCATTTCCTTTAATTAATTTGAGTGAGTGTGTGTGTGTGTGTGTGTGTGTGTGTGTGTTAGCACTGAGGGTTAATCTCAAGGCCTCTACCATGCTTGGCCACCCCCAACCACTTAATTACTACTAATTGCATTTATTTCTATGTTTTTATTTTTTTCTGAAAATACATTAAACAGGCTGATTTTTAAGACCTTATTTGGATGAGGTATAAATTTACTACTAATCCTAAATGGTACTGTTATCATTTGGGATTATATTCTTTGGCTCAATAATAAGCAAGTTTCAATTTATTAATTAAATATAATATAACAATGATTTATATTCCTTTTGGAGATGGAAATTTACCAAGTAAAGTGTCAATTTGAGTAGCTGGTTTTACATTTTCCACTAAAAAATGAATATTGAACAATATCATTATTTGACTAGGTGTCCTTATATATCTAAGTCAACCCAACCCCTTTTGTTTGCATGTTCTCTCTAATTGCTTCCACAGTATGTCTCTAATGGATTCCTCCTTCTTGTTACATATGTTCCTTTCACTTTAAAGATGGCCATGATGGGCTTTATGAGGAAGAAGTCTCTATTTCTATGTGTCCTTACTCAGAATACAATTTTGTCTTATTTTATCTATGGAAACCAAAACCAAAACCAAAACAAAACAAACAACAACAACAACAAAACAACCCAAAAAAGAAAAGTGAATAATCATTAAATTATCTGTTAATCAGCTTTTTGTTGCTTTGATCCAAATACCAGCACAAGCAATTTAGAAGAGGAAAAGTTTATTTCAGGCTAATGGTTTCAGAGGTTCAGTTGTGTCAGCTAACTCTGTTGCTCTGGGTCCAAGATGAGGCAGAACATCAATGGCTTGGCAGAGAAAAGCTGCTTCACTCAAGGCAGCCAAGAAGTAGAAACAAAGGAAGGAAAAGAGGCCACAGGAATAAGAACCTTCCAAGACACAAACCCAGAGACCCACCTCCTCCAGCCAGGCCCAACCTACCCACAGGTACCCTAATTAGTCCATTCAAACTAGAATGGACTGATTAGGTGATAGCTCTCCTAATCTAATGATTTTACCAGGGAATATTCCTGCATTGACACTGGAGGTTTTGGTGAACATATCATGTACAAACTTGGACCCATGTACAATGATATTTCTAATATCAGAGAAGAAATCAGTGATATTGGCCTCAAAGGTGTGAACAAATGTAATTCCTCAGATACTAAAATGGGCTGGAGGAGGTTACCTACAGTTCCCTCAACTTTACTGTAAGAAAATCCTAAAAATAGAATGAAATATATATTGGATAAGTTATTATTGATTTTAAAATTTTCCCTTTAGATCATTCCCTGGGTTAATTTTCTAATCCAATTATAAATGAAAAGATAATTGGAAAATGTAGTTAACAGAATTAGCTTCCCTTTGGGGAAACACATTTGACTGCTCCTCAGGGTATTTTATATGTGAATTACTGAACAATGAAATATAAATATTCTTGGTACATGAGAGAATTCCTCAACCAGAGGACAGAAAGTAAATCTGGAGGGTATATTCTCCCATTCTCAATCTAGACAGATGACTTCAAACCTTATGTCAAGCACTGAGGAAATAGTCCTTGAGTGAAGAAACTTGCCTTGGTTTTATTAAACCATTATTATCCATATGGATGAATGTCTGCACAAAAATAAGGGATAATAGTAGGATTATGTATCCTGAATTCATCCTCTTTTATAACCTAATAATTGAATTATTTTTAAATACTTTTCTTCATTTCATGGGCCATTTTTGCCTTTAGTCTATAAGCACTGGAAATAGTTTAATTTGTCTTTCAATATAAAGGCACAATTTATAAGTTACAGGGATAGTATTTGAGCTTTAATTATTACGGGGCTCATATTGGAGTTTCGTGTTTTAATTATTTACATGTTTCTGTGCTCAACAATATTGTTCAGTAAAAACAAATGAGTATTTGGTTCCATAAAATACATGGCATCAAATTAGATGTCATAGAGAGAATATTTCTCAATATTTAATCCAGTGACAGAAAATGTTTTAAAATTTTCATAGTTCCTCACTAGTTTTTTATATGTATATTAAATAATTTGTTCATAATTATAATTACACAGCTATCTTTTAAGTCTAACTTTTCTTTTTAAACAATTCTTGATTTTCTTTTTGAGACATAATATTTGTATTATGAGAATATTACATATTTATGGGAAAAAAGGAAATCTCACATATTTATGAGGTACAGAAAATTAACTCAATACATGCATGTAATATATAATGCCCAAATCAAGACAATGATTTATTTTCTCTTCTCCAACATTAATCACTTCTCTGTGTTGGGAACTTTCATATTCCACTATTTTTTTGAAATACTGCAAATTGTTGCAACCAGTAGTTACCCTACTGTGCTAGAGAAAACCAGGAATAATTCCTTTTGGCTAACTTTAGTTTGGTGCCTTATCTAACTTCTTTCTATCATCCCTATATGTATAGTCCCCAGGTTTAAGAGACACCTATTCTTCTCAGTTCTTCTATGAGAAGAACTATTTAATTTTCTCAAATGAATGAAACTATGTGGCATTTGTCATTTTGTGTCTAAGTTATTTCACTTAAATTTTTATAGTTAAAACTAATTCTGTCGTAGTATGTGAAATTTCATACTTACACTAACTTCTACTAGAGAATATTTATGTTGTAATTTGTATACAACTGTAACATGTTTTGCATAAAACTTTTTTATTCTTCTAATATTGATTTCCACCACTAGTGATTATACAATATAAATTCCTACAAAAAGAATTGCTTTATCAAAAGTAATGTGAATTACTTACATAAAATATTGAAAAACAGGACTTAAAAGTTGCAAGGATTTATAAAAATATCTGTAGTATACAAAAGGACTGTTTTCACATAAACTTGAAAATTTATTAACAACTTTATTGTTTACAAATTCAATTGGTGATAAAAAAATAATCTAGTTTTTATTAGTGCTCTTAAATATCTTGAAACCCCAAATATTTTCATGTGTATAACATACACATTTATATCTTTTTATGTGTAATGTCATTTGGTTTCTTTTTACCTTCTATTTCTCTTAATCTGCCTATTTTCACTTAATTAATTCAGGGATATTAAAAATCATCTATTTATTCCCATGTGTTTTACTGTTTAATATTTTGACACCTTTAATTATCTATCTAGTCTTAAATTTCTTGAATTAATTTTATGTTATATTGTATTTTTTAATATTTTTCAAGTCATATAATTACACTTTTTGTATCTGTATTCATAATAATATCAGTTTCTATTTTTATATTAATTAAAATTAAATTTTAAATTTTAAAATTTTCACTTTTATTCTTGTCCTATATGGACCTCCCCTTACTAGATGCAAGAAAAATCAGAGTTAAGGGTGTGAAATTAAGACAGAACATAAGAATCATCTGAAACAGGAACTCCTTTAATGTTGAGAAATATTTGCGCCTCATGTTAAGTCTCCTCTGTGTTTGCATTTTCAATGTGCTGCTGCAAATGTTCCTGAGTCTACAATTTATTTTCATCATCTCCTTCTTCCACCACCCTTCTGAGATTTCCCTCATATTTGGTCAATTATTGAGCTAGTCTAGTGTGCTTGCCTAATTATGTTACCCAGACTTTCATTCCAGAAGGGTCTGAGACATAGCTTTTTTTTTTTTTTTTTTTTTTTCTTAATTTTGATCAGGCAATGTTTTCATCAAGTAGCCACTTAGTGAAACCCTGTCTCAAGATAAAAATGAAAAGGGCTGGGAATGTGGCTAGGGTTTGATCACTAGTCCCCCCAGCCCCCCCCCCCCAAAAAAAAAAAAAAGAAAAAAAAGAGTGTGCTCACCAAGCATGAGACACCAAGATATTTCCCAAAGAAACTTTGGTTCTAACATATAAACAGCTACTTTATTATATTACCCAAGCTGCTATTATAACTATTTCTCCTCTTGCTGATATCCCCATTTACAACATGAAAAGTGAATTAAAGGAAAAGTTCTCACTTTAGAGTAATTTTCACTGTGTTCCTTGGAAGAATCAGAATGTCTAAGTCATTATTACTTTTAAGGAAGGAAATCATACCTTTATGAAGAGAGTGAGTGTGAGGGAGAGGGAAGCTAATCCTACTTCCATTTTCCTCAAGTATTTTTTTGTGATTAAAACATAAAACTGACTTTTATGACTCCTAATCTCTCTGATGGCAACTTTGCTGACCCTTCATTATCCATTCTATCATTATTAGTCTAGCTGCTTATAGTGATGCATATTGCATATAGGAATAGTAAATTCTTGGTCATCCTATCCTGTGGCTCTTCTTTTGCCATTAGATAAGCATGATGATATGAGGTAAGATTGTGTGAACTTCCATATCAAAAATGCCATGTTCTGCAAGCCCCCAGACATTGCCATTGGAAAACCCATTCCAAGCAACAAAAACAAACCTCCATTTGGCTTATTTGTCAATTCTGTTGAGTACAAATCACTAACATCTCCAAGATTGGTGAAACATAATCTGATTATATTACAACCATGTTATCATTTGATCACCTGTCAAGAACTGGAGGATGTACAGATCTCTTCCAGCAAAGACACTACTATATTTACCAACGCAGCTGTAACTAGAGATATTGTTTTGCTGATTTTACTACATTCCACTTTTGACTATATCATTTTTATGGGATGGGGCTGACATTTGAAAAGAAAGGAATATAATGGGTCCCATCAAATTCTGCATCCTTAAAGAAACACATGCCATTGAAATTTCAACATTTCTCACAGGATGAGGTATTAATTGTGATTTACTAACTTGGGATGGAGGAGATGAGAACCAATTTGGGGGGCTTCATATGACTTTTGAAATATCTAAGCTCAAAAAACAATTGTGAGGATTCTACCACCATCTGAAGGTTTTCATCCTACTTGAATCTCAAAGCACCAAGTACAAAAGCAAAAATTAATCTATCAGCCAATTGCATCCAATACTAAACATTTGTGCCAGAACTGTGTGTATTCCCTGGTCCTCATAGGCCCTCTGTAAAAAGGATGCCAGGATAGCAATTCAGGATATTTGGTATCAGTGCCAGCTCAGATTCTTCATATACCAAGCTTCAGCTTCTAGATATTTTTCATAAGGTATGTGGGTAAAAAGTACAATGCAACACTTTTTCTCAAGAAACACAGCCTCTGGCAATGTGGTTTATGTCTGATAACAGGATTAGATTTAAAAAGTAGATGAATGATTTTATTTTTTTTTCATTTTGGCAGATGACAGACTTTTTCCATATCATAAAAAAATTTTAATTGCACAAATGAAACAAAAGATGTTAGTCAATTTCACCTGCAGGTCTTCTAGTTCTGCTTTTTGTCCTCCTAAATAATCTTTTATTTACTTGACTACTTTCTAACTTAAATTTCCTTAAAACTTGTAGTTTGTGCTAACTTATTTTGTTATTCAAATCCTCTCAACCACATTAAAACCAAAATATTTCTTTAAGTGATATTTTTGGGTACTTGTAAAGGGATTCATTTGAAGGTCCCACATGAAACATTCAAAGATTTGTCATTGACACCTTTACCCTGCTTCCAAATTTCTAAAACTTTATCTTATACTAGTCAGCATAAAGTTAAGGCTCATATGAGTACTTCATAATGATATTCAGAGAAAACATTCATCTAAAAGAATTTCATTTGGAACAGAAAATAATCATGTCAAATATGTCCATATTTTACTTTTGTGGATAATATGTAAAGTAATCTAAATCAGACTGGGATAATTTAGATGAAAAACAATTAAAGATAGCTAAGTGAAAAATCATTAAAAATGTAAACTTATGATAAATCACTGCAGCATCCAATTATGATGGCAAATAGGTAACTTAAAGTACTTGGTTCTTAAGGAAAATTTATTATTATAGTGAAATATTTTATAGGTGTGTTCTTATATATTTTCATCATTTTCTTTGCATATTAGAGTTACATTAGTTAAATATTCTTGCTGCAAGTAACACTTTTTAAAAATTTCCTACTTTAGCAAATTCTATTTGCTCATTCTTTTTGATTAACAAAAAAAAAAATTATAAAGAATACAAAATCCTGAGATAAATTGCAAAGTTTTATAATGTAGGCTAAAAGCACATTCTATGTAGAACACAATCATTTGGGCTTTTGATGCATTCTTACATAAAAATGATCAATTTACTTAATTTTACCTTCTGAAAATAAAAGCTGTTGCTAGAGGTCTTCAACTACATGAAAAGGGCAAAGTTCACATATTAAGTATAATCGGTTTGTATAATCAGTGAATATTTCCTACAAGCTGACAAGCCATGCAGAGAACCTAAAGCCATTGAAAAAATTAACTATTCGGTTCATACTTTATCAGGACTAAAATGTATCAATTTTTTATCATGGTTTTGTTTCATTCTTAAAGGATGCTATGTGATATCTTCTCCATTATCCTCTGACCTTATGAAATGGTTGTCTGTTTCTCTTTCTTGTATCCTTGAAGCAGAAAACTAAGAGAAAGACAAGAGTGGCAGAGCTGAGTACATTTTCTTCCTATAACATGCTTTTCTGAAATTTGCAGTGTGCAATCATTAGTACTACTCTATCAGGCTTAATCTTAAGTATTAAGCTGCAACCTACTTTTCTCTAATACACTTATAACCATATGGTTGTTTCTGCTTTTGGTGTCAATTTGGTTGGGTGGGCAATACTTAGGCACAACATAAGAAATTTTCGTTGATTCTTAAAAGGTCTTTATTCACACTTGAGCTAAAGCAGCTGGTCGAGGGTTAGAGAGCACTCCAGTCACCCAAATCTCTGGATATTGCTTTCTGCTGCACCATCTGTGCCCTGTTAAATATTCTTGATTTTTGCCAAGTTTAGGCCAATTTATATGTTAAATCAGTTACTGAAATCAGGATCCAAGAAGCTTGAGGGAGAAAAAAAAACGGTATTAAACTGTGCTACTCTTATACATTAATCATTAGTACTAGAATGGGAAGTTCAAGTACTGCCACTCAAAAGATCGTTGTGCAAAATCAGGCTCCCTGGATTTTGGGAGAGCAGTGAATGTGAATTATTTTTCAAAAGCATTCACCCCAGATGCATGTACCCCATCCTAATCTTTCAAGACACTGAGTGAATTTTGTATGGGATGCTAGAAAGCAGCTGCAGACTCAATTTTGTTCACAAATGCAAGTTAGTCTTCTATGCACCATAGCCTGGTAAGACCTAATGTAGTGGCTAATTACTTTGGTATTTTAACAATTTTACTGTCTTGTACCTGACAACAGCTTCATAGAACACAGATTAGACCGTATCTAGCTTCACACTTTAAGAGGTAAAACATTCTAAACTGCCACATGAAGCAAGGGCTTAAATTAGGAAGGCTGCTGTCCTGTTTCTGAGATACTGATTTTTAACAGTGACTTGTCTTGTTATTTCAAAATTAAGGGGGGAAGTCCTAGGATTTAAAAGCCAAATTATACCACATTTTAGATGTTTTTGATTAAACTTGATGTGGAGTGCTATTGAAATGAGTAGCCAAGAATGAAAAGGCAATATCTGATTCTGGGAATTTTAGAGAATAACCAGAGGGGAAAGGATGATGAATGAGTGGCTAAGAAATACAAAGAGAACAAAATTATGTAGATGTAGTTCTCTCAAATATTTAATAAAGCTATCTAATACAATTTATTTGGAATTGATAATAAAACAGAACTTTTTATAATAGGAAAAATGTTTTATTTAATGCAGAGATTCATATATTCTAATCTGACCAATAAAACTCCTGTTAGTTGATATTTGCCAATTATCTTCTACATGCCCTGTGCTGTGATAGTACATCAATTCATTATCTCATCTAGTCCAACTAAACCCAGATGAGTTTGTTTCAGTGTCTTATACTCAAGAGGTAGTCAAAAAGTATTTACTTACATCAAAGCCACTTCAAATTCACTTACTGACTAAATTACCTTCTAAATCATATCCAAATTTATTAATGATAGGTTCATTAATTTTCTCACATCATATGTGACTACAGCATGTAAAGTGACAGTATATACTACAAAGGACTGAGACCAGACCTGATTTTAGCTTTATGTTGTCCTAAAATGTGTAGTAACATATTGTAAAGAGGTGGCATCTGTACATTGCTCATATAGCAAAGGTAATAACTATGGCCTCCTTCCAACATATCAAGAGAAATTGGCAAAGCATACCTTTGGAACTATTTGAAGTCCTGCCAAATTTTCAATACTTACAAATAAAATAATAATATTCTGTTTCTCTAGGAATAAACCTTTTCTTTTTTGCTGTTGTTTGTTGTTTGCTTTTGTTTTTTTCATCAGTAAACCTGGGAATCACTTTCTCTAGTGGATGTTCAGAAATATTTGCCATAGATGTCAATATTCAATATTCTTTCCAAGATTCAGACTACTCTAGTGAGCAGGTTGTGCAAAATAAACTCTGAAGAGTCCAAAGAGACTCAATTTTTAAAAGTGTTTATCAAATTCCAGAAAAAACAAAACTCATACATATATTTTCTTACAGGAAGAAAATTTAACTTTTATAAAATTCAACATGATCTAATAGTTCCTGAGAATCAAAAATAATGTTAAAATTGGAAGCTTCTAGCATAATTCCTTAGGGCTAGAACACTATATCATTCTGTAAAATAAGAAAAAAATAGACATAAAATATTCTACACATTTTTACTTAAGTGAACAGCATTTCCAGTTTTTTATGTCACTAAATAACAAGAGCATCAAAAGCAGAGAATGAATTATCCTCTTAAATAAAATCTCAAGTATAGAATTACCATAATTGCCTTCTTTTTTAGTTCACTAAGGCTGCTGTAGCAAAATACCTTACCTGAGTAATTTATAAACAACATGAATTTATCACCTCACAGTTCAAAATGCCAGCATATTTGGTTGTTTCTTGATTGCCAGTTCCTCAGAGATGGCCCTACTCTGTGTCCCTCATGTCTGAATCATTCATGAAGAAAAGAGTCACCATCACCTCCCAAAAGCCTTACCTCATAAAAGCATCACTTGGGAGTTAAGTTTCAATATAAGATATGGTGAGAAGCCAATTGTTTAGAATAAAGTACTTTCTGTGAATCCATTACAGCCAATGTACACCAATTCTTCAAGCAGAATAGAAAAATCATAAATAATTGCCATGATATGCCATCAATAAAAATCCACTATCTCAGCCAACATGACCTTGTTAAGGCTACTGGTAGTGTTATAATGGAGATATAATTATGTATCATAAGATTATTCTTTATTACAGATACACAAAGTACTATATTTTAAAATATTGTCAAAATTTCAAATATTTAAAATTTGCAATGTTTGACATTGTTATATTAATGGGGAATCAACAGCCAATTTACATATATTTACCATAAATAAAAAAGAACTTCAGTTTAGTTCATTATCATTAATTCCAATTTGGCAGCCACTGATTTTAATATGGACAGATGCTCGATGATACTAAATGTCCATAAATAACTTTTTTCTATATTAATTATAAAAATCCAGACAATGAATACAAAATATATTCCATTTTAAATAGCTATGGTTTACAAAATTTAAACACCAAAATCCAAGCCAGTAAAGAATACATGTTGGATAGATTTCAAATATATACATATTTGTGCATGTGTATAATTGTATAATAGATTCCAAATTAAGACATTAATTTGAATATTTTAACTGTAAAAATGTTATACTAAAATTCAATTCTTCCTCTATCTCCATAATTTTTAATTATTTTTTTTTCATTTCCTGCTAATAAGCTTCCCCCGACAACTTGGTTATTTCCTCTAACTTCATGAATTTTGTTTCCAAGGGTAAATAACATTACTTTAAATACAAAACAAGCAACAATTCTCCAAACAGACTAAGTCTTTAATAAGACTTGAAATCATCTATATCGTTACTATAATAAAATATTAGACTAATATTAGACTAAAATAGACTAGCCAGAGAGAAAATAGATTCTCAGGTCTTGAAGATAAAGCATATAATTGTGAAAATAAAGTTGACAGTAAAGAAAAGAAGATAAGAGACCATGACTAGAATATTCAAGAAATCTGTGATAGCATTATGAGACTCAATCTAAGAATTATTGGCATTGAATTCACCAAAATATATACTAAAGGAATGCACAACTTTTTCAATAAAGAAAGTACAGAAAATTTTCCAAATCTTAGGAATTAGATGGGAATCCAAATACAATAGGTATTTAGAAACCATATAGTTAAGATCAAAACAGATCATCTCCAAGAGACTGTATTTGGATGAATCTCTATTTAAAAATAGTCAATTTAAGGTGAATCAAGTGTGAATTAAACATTATAAATAAATCAAAATATCAGGAAATAAAAATAATTTCTCTGTAATATCACTGAATGTAAATGACCTAAACTATTCAATTAAAAGACAATAGATTGGCAGAGTAGATTAATATGATCTTTAAAGCTTTCTAACAATATACCAATATTCATCATAATTTGTTTTTCTTTTCTTTTTTGTGTTAGAATTTGAATACAAGGCTTCACTTATGCTAAGCACTCATTCTATACTGAGCTGCATTCTTAGCCTCATGCCATCTGGATTTGATATGTGTCTATATTTAGAGAAAACATTGAGAGTATAAAATTCTCAAAATTTATTTGAGGTAATAAAATAAGGTAGCACATTCCACAGCAATGTGATCATGGTCACATTAAACCCAAAGGACATTGCTATGAAATTTGAATTAATCAATGCCATTATTTTTAATACAAGTATAAAGGATTATTTTCCAAAGAGATTAAAATAATGCTCTGTATTTGCAAGATGTGGTAGTCAAAGAAAATTGGCACAGCTACATGGTAATTTGAATATAGGATTGTTCAAAGATGACTTTTAAGTAAAAGAATTTATTTGCTCCAAATAAAAATTCAGGTCACTTCAAAATCAAAGTTTTCCTTAAAATAACAAACTCAAAAGAATCATAAAGTAATAATTGTAATTCTAAGTTTCACTTAAATGTAGAGTTTATCTTGACTTGAATCTCTGAACATGAGAATTCAGGAATAAAATTTTATATTTCTTTTTCCATAGTAAATAATTTTCTTGCTAATTTCTGAAACTGCAGACACCTACTAATAATTTATTTAGAAAAATACAAATTTGGAAAAATTACTGAGTATGAAATAATAAATACATTTTCTGTTACTATGAGGAAAAATTTAAGTTAATTAACTCCTATGTAACCTACAATAATTAGTACCTAACATTTTTCCTATTATAAAAAGTTCTTTTTTATTATCAATTAATTTCAGAGTAGAAAAAAGCTTTATTATCTCTAAATTATTAGAAAATATGTCACTTTTGTCATTTAATGCAACAAAGATATGTCTCCAATCATGTTCAAAATGTAAAGTGCTGTCAAGATCACTATTATAATTCATGGCACACTTTCTAACGTTAAAATATTTATGATGTCTTACACAAACAAGCAATAAAATAAAAATATGTTTCCCAACACTTCTGTATATCCAAAAAGAAAAATAAATATGCAATAAAAAGAAATGTATTTTAGGAATATTTTATAAAAGGCACCTATGTTGTACCAGATGGAGTATTAGATAAAAAGATAAAGGGATAAAACCTGGCTCATAGGTCTCTTTTGTATAATTAGGATAGTGTTAATAATATTTAGGTTAGGTAAAACTGAATAGAAGAAGATTTTCTTGAAAGATGGTGAATCTGATTAATATAAGGAATGAAAATTTAGATTCAGAATCTGAAAGTTATCTCAGAATCAGAGATAACAGTTTTAAGAGAAACCAAGACAATGTGATGATATGAAACAAATTATACAAAATTGTTCAAATTATAAGATTTTAGTACCTGCCTTTGTTTATATTTCTTTATTCAAATTTATGTTATAAAGTAGCAATTTTCATTTTTCAATTTTGTGGAAAACTGGTTCAGAGTAATGAACTGGATTTCTCAAGGTCATGCAAATATTAAGAACAAAACCAATGTTTAAGACTTCAGTGGTTTACAACATGTAATTAAATCAAGTGAGTTGTTTAACAAACAAAGAAAATTAGG
This sequence comes from Marmota flaviventris, assembly GCF_047511675.1. Classification (NCBI taxonomy): domain Eukaryota; kingdom Metazoa; phylum Chordata; class Mammalia; order Rodentia; family Sciuridae; genus Marmota; species Marmota flaviventris. Next base: position 46,833,425 of record NC_092510.1, on the reverse strand, counting down.
GTAAAATGATGTTATTGGAAAGTTTCAAGAAATATTACTCAAATTAATTAAAAAAGAAAATAGGTGATACACTTTAATGAGTTACTGTCTTAACAACTGGACAAAAATATCCAGGTCTCCATAATTACATTATTTGAGGAGAAATTGAAAACTTATCAATAAAACTGACCAATATTTTCATATATAAGTATAGGTAGTTATAGATTCAAAAATTCATGAAATTATGATATATGTTTTGGAGAACATGAATAAAAGTTGAAATATAAAGGTTTAATATAATTATAGGTGATGGTTTATTTGCAGTCAGATCTTGGAAATTTTCATCAGGACTCTTAACTTCCTGGACAGATACCAAACCTTTCTCCAAGTCCAGATGTAAGAGCTCTTCTTAACAGAATTCAGGGCTTGCCTGGATCTATTTGAAGAGGCCTATAATAGAGAAGTTAAATTTATTTATGTCCTTAGAAAGATGTCTGCTAAAAGGGAAAGGATTTTTTTCCCTTTTATCTATCAACCTTTTAATAAAATGTAATTAGTTGAGAGTGTGCTAATGATGTCAAGTACTGTTTATAAGATCAGACTTTGTTTAGTTCCCACAGGATTCATGATATCTAACAGAATGAGTAATAAAAACCACATGATAATCTCTTACTATACAATGAATGTACAGTAACTAAAGCTAATTCAGAAAAGAAAAATTAGCTCCAAGACTATTTTTAACATGTTTGTGTTTGCGTACAGAAGAGTGAGATGAAGAGAAAATCAGATTGTTTTGAAGAGCAATGAAGGCAAGCAATTAGTATCATCATCAGGATAAATATTGTGTATAAACACAAACCTGATACTTTCCTTGTGCAGTTATAATGTAGTAAAAACAATATAGCATAGAAAACAACAGGAACAACTAAAGTTACAGATCTTGAAGTTGAATGCTTAGATTTACTAAGAATTAAGAAGAAAAATAAGCTCTCTGGTTTTGATACATAATTAGAAACCAAGTTAGAAAAAAATCACTTAAGAATAAAAGAATTTCTGAATGTAAACCAAAAGACCTAGCAAACGTATGTGTTTAATTAAAAAAATCATAGAAGGTTTCCTTGAATTATGGGTCAGAGTCTCAATTAAGGCAATATTAAAATGTGTTTTAAGAGAGGCCAAGGACTCTTAGCATAATAAAACAAAATTACTAGAAACCACAAAGATCAGCACAAAAGCTGAATCCTCTCCAAGAAACCTTGGCATGACAAAGTAGATCAATTTATAAACTGCATCTACTCTGCTAGAGTGCCAGCCAATTAAAGTTAACATTTTCTTTGAATATACATTCCAATTTTAGGGGAGAAAAATGTGATACATTTATTTAATCAAGCTAGTTGAGAATATTTTATTGGAAATCTGATTAACTACGATAACTACTAAAATTGCATTTTGAGGTTTTCCTAAAAAATAAGATGCTCTGTGTAATCAGAGTTATGGTGATCAGTTCCTGACCTGAGTAAGCTATTCTCCAAATATAACTGTATTTATTTCTATAAAAATATTTTCATATATATACATATATATATCGTTGGCTATATTTTCAAATATATTTGTTCAAGTACAATATTATTTCAATGTACTGGAAAGTATCTTTTCCTTAAATTTAAGAGTTTGATCTACAATCTCAATTTAATAGCTTTGAGAATATATTACATGCTATTAAGAAACAGATAAGACATATAGCTAGAGTAGGGCAAAAGGGCCATATCCAGAAGGGTTTAATGTCATTTCCATTCAGTTTAGTTTTTTATTATAGATTTCCTATGTGTGAGGCACAAATTGGGTTGCACTATGAATAAGACCATAATTATGATGTCTAATTGAAGCTTCATTCCAAAAAGCTGATTTTGAATGTCACATCATTGGTAAATGGGTAGAAATGTACACTTATCATGTTTTAATTTTTGTCCAAATTAAATATGAGGAATAAATCTCTTTTGAAATTTATAATATGCATCGTTTTTTTCCTATGAAAGTTTCCATAAGTAAAAAACAGGTGAAAATAAAAAAAATAATGACCTAGATTCATCAATTAACACTTTTCTCATTTGCTTTATCATATATGTATCTATCTAATATGTCAGCAAGACATCTTTCTCCTTCTGTTTATTGAGTCATTTGCAAATAATTTGCAGAAGCCATGACACTTTAAATGTAACCCACAGATGCTCTAGTAATTTTGGCTTTTCTCTATATCACTGCTTAACTTTGCATCTTTTTGGAAAAAAAATCTAAGAAATTTTAAAGCAAAAGGTTTATTTCAGCTCACATCAGATGTTGTTTTCAACCCCTAGTCTCTTGTCCTATTGCTTGGAGTCCATGGCTGACCAGAACATCATGGTGAGCTTGCATGGTGGTAAAAGCCCATTCATCTCATGAAAGAGAGAAAGGGCCAATGGTCCCTCTATCCTCTTCAAGAGCATTCCTCAATGACCCAACTTCCTGTCAATAGACCCCTCCACATGCAGGTTTCACCACCTCCCAATAGTGCCAATAGCTGACAACCACACCTTTACCATTTGGGACTTTGGGGCGCATTTAAGATCCAACTCTATTACCATCACATCAAATCTTTATCATATCATCATCACATGGAAAAATTAAAAGGAATTTTCAAAATTAAATAATAAATTATACATATTCAAATTTGATTATTTTGAAAATCTCTCTCATTGCTAATTTTGTTGAACCACCATTCTCTCCAGAATCATGTATTATATTTGGTTTATACCCTTTACAAAATTTTAATGTAAAATAGTTATATAGACTACTGATTTTATAGAAAGATCCACATACTATAGTCATTTTGTATGTATACTGAAATCTGGATTGGTGTGCTTGCTTCTTATACACCCTGTTTCTCTACTGTTCCTTTACACTGGAAGATAGGTATCAAAGATAGGATGATGTTGGAAAATCATGTATAAATTATGGGTTTGTTTGAGCTGTCATAAAGCAGGGGCACTGATTTCCTGGGTGAAGTTCCCTGGTTTGAGAAAGACCAGATTATGCTGGCACCAGGCCTTACCTCATAGCCCTAGGTTCAAACACAGCCTCCCTGGGTTGGGCATAACCTGCCAAGCCCCAAACAACTTGTTTTTCCCATTCTTATCCTGTTTTCCTTAAAAGGATCCTCACTAAAACCCTTTAGTGTGATTCACTGAAATAAAAGGATTAAGGGACTTTTCCCTTTGTTAGAATTAGACCCATCAGGTGTCTTCCATCAGTCAAGCCCCCACTTTGAAAATATACTTCTCATCTTTTGTGTTTATTTCTTGATATTACTTTCCTAGTCTTTATTTCCAGCTGGCACAGTTACCTACTCCTTCCCCATGCAAGCCACAGCAGGAAGGATAACAATCAGATAGCACATTTTTGTCCAAAATCCATCATGGTTGGAAGAGGAATTCCTTGCAGTTCACCAGGAGCCACATACTGACAAATTATCTAATGACTTCTCATTCAATTTAGTTGGAGACATTAAGAACATTAATGTATTTTGTAAAAAAACATTCTCTACTTTGATATTAGAAGTAACATTTAGAGTGGTACCTAAGCCATTTTCTTAAGTTTCTTAATCTATTTTATTTTATTTTCTGTTTATTAGTTGGTGTTCTTTACAAAAATTTATCTCAACTATGACAAACTTAAGTTTTATTTTTTTTTAAAGAAGCAAGATATGGGATGATTCATTGCATTGTAATTTTTAAAGTCTGCATGAGTCATTTATTTTCATTTTATTTCTTCATGAGAATAAATATGGACATATTCACTTATGTACTTAATGCAATAAAATCACTTATATTCTTGTTAATGCTTAAATTGTTTCAAATGTGGCTGGGAAGTACCTTAAACTTGGCTTCTGTCTCTTTTGTCATACCTTGACTTAGTTTCTGAAAACTTTCATGCTTTTGGGAAGAAAAGATATACACAAATGCATATTTTTTAAAAATTTTCCTGCCTTAGACTAAGAAATATATATATTTCTCCAAAAGACTATTACCTGTTAGTGCGTAATTATACTTAATAAACCAAATTTGGAATCTATGAGTGCTCATTGCTAAAGTTCTTTCACTATAAAGAGCTCAGGAATGAAATCTTAAAGTTAATTTTTATAGAAATATGTAATTTAAATTTAATATTAGATTTCTTCTTATTTATTTAAAAATATTTGTACTTGTTTAAAAACAATTTTGTTTAAATTTTATTACATATTATATGTATTTGCTTATATTACAATAAAGTATGGCATAGTTTCAATATTACTAGTAGCATTAGTATTAAAATAGTCCATTACCATAATATTAAAGAATAATACATTACTATATTATTATCATAGACTTATATAATACAGTAAGTGTAATACATATAAAATTATACAGTATTATATGATTATAATTTTATAATTATATTATATTATATTATATTATATTATAGCATATTATTATATTATAGTATAATACTATATTGATAATAGTGCTATTATATATAGAATATAGGCTACTCTGTAAAATATAAATATTATAGAATATTATTATCACTGTGTTGGGATTTGTGTTTCTTCATAGGTTTTGATACTTGTTCTCAATTTAATCTGCAAATGATTAAACTTCTTGTTCATGATCACCTTGGTGCTCACAAGGCTTGTTTGAAATTTATGCCAGGACAGGTTTAGAGCAGCCTATACTAATACTAATTTAGCTAATTTAGAAATTAGCATTAGTACAAGTCATTGTTGCACCTAATTTAGCTCTACCAGTGAAGCATAGGCTTTCTAAGTTTTCTACCAAATATTCATGTTTTGCCTATAGAAATTGGATAAAACCCAAATGTCTCCCAGCATTGGGGTTCTCAGGACTGTTAGGCCACTCTTTGCTTTTCATTTAATTGTGGTTCTTTGATGGTAATGATGGTGGTATGTATGTGTGTGCATTCATCCTTCAAATTGTGTATGTTACAATAAAGCTTCACTGATATTCACCGCCTCATATACTTAACTTGAAACATAAACAGATTCTTGGGTTTTCTTCTCTTTAGTGTTCAGCTCCCTACATATCTACATATGGTTCTTCCAACTTCTGATTTCTCTTTTTTCAAAACAGGGAGATCAAAGATCAAATTATATTTCTTAGATAATCCTCTGTATGCTATGTTCCAAAGAATGCATGTAGGAAGAGTCAGGCCAATTTTAAGCATTGTCTCATTTTTTCATTTTCTCTCAGTGATCAAAGACCTACTTAGTCTATTGTCCAAATGTCAAAAACTTAATTTCTTCTTTTCTTTAGTTTTTTTTTTTTATTGTTTATTTCAGGATGGTGAATCCAATATGAAATATTTCTTCATAGACAGAAATGGAAATCTTTCTAATTTTTCATATCCAGGAGAAATAATGATTGTCTGGCTCAATCAGGGATGCATGTTGGCATTTTTACTAGGACTACATTAAATATATTACCTTATTATGTGATAGCAATTGCCATTATTATAATAATGAATCCTGTTGTCCAAAATGAATATTAGTCTTTATTTTCCATATTTATTTTGAGTCTTGACTATTCAATGTTTTAAATTTTTCTCACATTTAATTTATATATTTAAAATTAATTTTAACTAATAAAAACATAAAAAATATATATAGTCATGGAGTATTAAGATGTTTCAGTACATGTATCCATTGTGTGATACTACATCAGGTTAAACATCTATCCATCTATCTCCCCAAATGTTCATCATTTCTTCACAGTGAAAAGTATTTAAAATTCTTTCTTTTTGAACAGTACATTTTTACTTTATATAAGTACTGTACTATGCAATAGCATACCAAGGAAAATTTAACATGTTAATATTTTGTAATTTTTCTTGTTGTTATAAATATATTTTCTCATGTTTTACAAAAGGTTTTTGAGAATATGAATTACTGATTATATATTAATTTGTGTTCTGTTACTTTTGTAATTAATTTATTTTTGTTGATTTTAACAATTATTCCTGATTATTCCAGTTTTCCAAAGGAATCATTAAGAAAAAGAAATAAAATGATTGCTTTTTTGAAATTTTTATTTCTTTTTTCTATATAATCGCTTTTTCTAATGATTCCAATAAAACATTAAATAATACAGGAAGTGACAGAAAACTTTGCTCTTTTCCTATTCTTACACAAACAACTTTAAGTATTTCCCCATTAAGAAAATACGTAAGTCCAGCATGGGAGACACATGATTTTTCATGATAAGAAATATACCATCAATTAATAGAGTGTATGTGTATTTTAATTGGAAATGTGTATTAAAAATCTATGAAATCTTTTCAGCATCTATGAACATAATTCTTTTCTGAGACCTATTAATATGGTAACATTAACAATTTTATTGCCAATTTCTTCCATTTTAAAAAAAATTAAATTTGTACAACTAGTTTTTAATAGTTTTATTGAGCTAAAAATAAATATTTGTATCATTTTTATAAGTATACTAAACAAATTGTATGAAATCAAGAGATTATGACATTTCATGTTTAATTGAAAAAAATCTACCAAGGTGCACACCATTTGTAAGTTACAATGAACTAACTTTCTGAATATAACTGTGGAACTATTTTCATATGTCTTTAACAAATATGGGACAAATGTCATCCTTTCGAGGTAAAAGGGCTCTTCCCTTTGGCCAGTGTTCTCTATTGTAACCTTTTGACTCTTACCTCACAAATTAATATTTGCTAGTGAAAGAACGATCAAGGCTCATCATTGGTGAAAATGCCCATCTATTGAGGAACAGCTCTGCATATTTATAGAGCCGGGATCGTTTGACAGTTATGACAGTTTAATGGTTGAACAGTTTGACAGTTGGCTAGGGTGCTTTCTGATTGGTGGGTAAGGATCATGTGAACTAGCAGGGCTAGTCTGATTGGTGGGTAAGGATCATGTGACCCCTCAGGGCTCACCATTGGACGGCAGGATCATGAGAGCCAGCAGGGTTCACCATTGGACGGCAGGATCATGTGAGCCAGCAGGGCTCACCATTGGACAGCTTTTCTTGGGGGATGGGGAAGTTAGTTTTTGGAGCCGGGTGGACTCCCAAGAGCTAGAATCCCAGAATTGAAAAATTCCTAGTTAGAATTAGTAAAGAATAACAGAACAGAAACTGAAACTAAATACAAGAATATATCCATATCTGCAACAATATTACATGCATATACCTTTTAATTCAAGAAGTCCACTTTGTTAATCAGGTTTTTTTTTTTTTTCTTTAATCACCATGACCAAAATATTTTACAAGAACAACTGAGAGGAGGATGTTTATTGTGTTTTTATGATTTCAGAGGTTTGGTCCATGGCCAGTTGACTCCATTGTTCTGGGTCAGAGGTGAGGTAGAATATCTTACTGCAAGGTGGTTGTGGTGAAGGAAAGTTGTTCAGCACCTGTCAGAAGGGAAGGAGGAGAGAGAGAGAGAGAGAGAGAGAGAGAGAGAGAGAGAGAGAGAGAGAGGAGGAGAGGAGAGGAGAGGAGAGGAGAGGAGAGGAGAGGAGAGGAGAGGAGAGGAGAGAGAGAGAGAGAGAGAGGGAACGCACCAGGGACATGATACAGTCCCCGAAGGGGTGACCTCAAGGATATACTTCATCCAGCCTCACCCCACCTTTCTACAGTTACCACCAAGTAGTCCATTCAATTGTTAATCCATCATATCAATTCATCCACCAATGAGATTATAGATTTTATAATCCAATTTTTCATCTCTGAGTATTGCTGAATTGTCTAACACATGATGAGCTTTGGGAAGACATTCCAGATTCAAACAATAACACCATTTATGAAAAGTCACAAAATATAGTCTTATTCATACAGAAAAACATACATGCAATTATATCAATTTAACTTCCTTTTTAAAGTAACAAACAATCCATGTATTATTCTAGGGCCACTTATGAAAATTATACTGTATCAGTACAGTGATATAATATTAAAGTGTTAAAGAAACAATGAAAAATTATTATATATTGACATATAAGAATCTCAAAAATATGGTAAAAATTAAACAAGAATTTAAAAATATGATATATGCACAGAGAATTCCCAAGCAGCCATTTGCACAATATCTTACTTCATGAAGAAGAACTTAAGGCAACAGAAAGTAGGTCTTTCTTTGCTCTTGGAATATTCTTAAAAGTGAATATATTGTTTATATAATAAGCAGTTTGAGTAAAAACTAAATATTCAAAGTTACATTAAGTATACTTAAATGGAAGATAAATATATAAAAGTAATACCTCAATTTTTTATTTAGATTAAAATTTTATGATTGTATTTTTTTCATAATAATTTGATAATTGGATTCAGGCACAAATCTGCAAATTACATAAGCTTAATAATAATTGTATCTTTAAAAAGCCATTTTATGCATTCCTACATTTTAACCACATTCTTCAAACTCAGAGGATTCGAGGTTAAGTGTATTGAATATTTTGAAAGCATACAATGTACAGGTGAACCACATATTTTTCTATCACCCTTGTTTCAGAATAAAATTTATTGTCTTAGGAAACTAAGCAGAGGAACTAAGAAGCTTCAAGTGTATTTCCTCTGCACTTTATAAGAATGTAGAAATCAGACCATTATTGGTCAGAAAATGTTAAGAGTCTATATGTGAATAGCCAGAATTTTTCAGCACATTTCAGAATGATTGCTAGTTAGAGTATGAGAAACCTATCCAAAATTCAGAAGTAGCATAAACACAACTAAAAACTGCTGAATCCCAAAATAACCGCATCAGAGAGCCCAAAAGTGGAATGAAGTTAATATTTTAGAAATATGTCCTCTGGCAATAGACTTTCATTAGCTACTTTGGCTCACATACCTTTAAAAGATGACAATCTCTTCCTCTTTCTGTCCTCCCAAGTGCAGAAGCTTATAACCAAGCACTATCTTTTCTTAAGTGAAAAAGTAAGTTGATCTCTTAAATGTCCTTTAGGGTCTAGTTATTGAACTCAGTAAAAGTCACTTTTAAATAACTTAAAAAAAATCAGTCTAAGGTGGTCAGGGAAGAACATGTTATGAAATTGAAACTGAGATGATTCCTTGGTGCATGATGTAAGTATAGGTCAAGCAAAAATATAGGTAAGTTTGCTGTGGGGTGGGATCATAGGGAAAAAATTGGATGAATATCTAAACTGCAATATAGTTTTGGCCTTAGATGGTCCATTTGGGTACCACAGTGAATCAAAGAGATAAAAAATCTTAGTTTGGGAATGGGCTACTGAGACCACAGAATGCTTGTCCAAGTTTTCTTCTTGGCATTACTTATCTTGGGGCATATTAGAGAAGAAAAGAGAACCTATTTTAACATGAACATTTTCAGTAAGATTGGCACAATTAATAGAAATATTCTTAACCTAAATTCTGTCTCCTTTCGCTTCCATCCAACTGTCTCTGAGCAACCTGAATTGAAACTCTCATTTCATAGTCTAAATCATCAAACAGCTGCATATTTCTACTTGGTCTCCATTGTTCCATTGAAGGTTATTCACCCTTTGTGCCTTAAATCCTTCCATTGGCCCAGTGTCCACACACTTCAACTGTTCAGGTGTAGACCTTTTTTTAGACCCATTTTTATTCTGATTTTCAGTTCCTGATCATTCTTAAGAATCAAGAGATGACATATGATACTTCTTGCTCTGTAATAACTACTAAAATCTCATTATTTCCCCATTCTGGTATGCAAAATTTTAAAACATCAGAAATTCTGTATCAAAATATTTATTTTGATGAGGATTTCATCATTTTTCAGACAAATGTTCTAGAACATTTATTTTCTGTCTAGTTTAACAAACTCAAGATCATTCCAGAGACACTTTGCAGGAATCTTTATTGTTAAAATTATTTAAAAAATAATATTAAGATGTTCTTTTCCTCTCAACACTAACATTTGCAAATATCAAATATCAACTGTTGGTGCCACTGGCCTAAATTGTGAAGTCATGCCAAACAATATTATTGGTTGTTTTGGGGTTTTCCTACCATGCTTTCAAGAGAAAATATTTCAAAAAATACTATATAAATTAATATTATTCTTGATAACGTATTCAAAATTATTAATTTCTGATTATTCTATGTGATTAAATTAAAATGTACATTCTAACTAAGAATTGATAAAAATGTTTAGATATAATCAATTCCAATGTGTGACCATTCCAGGGGAAACATGCTAGGTGGAGAAGAATGATTAAAAGTGAGACATTCAAGAGACTTGAGACCCCATGTGTTTATGAATCTCTATATGGATACAGAATTCACCAAAGTGCTGACAAAATTAGACCCAGAGAAGAAAAAAAGCAGTTGAAGGCAAAATTTTTTTCAGTGATTTTGGAAATTGACAAAATATAATGGAGAGTAAAGTTTTAGTTTTAATTAGCTGACAGACATGAGGTTCAAAGAAGCTGACATTTTAAAAGGATAGTGGAGTTAATCAGCTTGCATTTAGGGTGGAATATAGGAGAACCCTTATATTACCTCTTGGTGCCAACTTATAAGGAAGGAAGTGAATAAATTGCATTCCACTAGAGAAATCTTCAAAGTAGATTCCTTCATCAACCAAGAGAACTGCAATCTTCACTAAAAGCAAGAAGATTAAGGCAACATTAAGATAAAACTTGAAGTTGTACAGGATATTTTAAAATCATGTGTCTACTATACGAAAGACACAAATATTCTGGGGGTTGGAGAGGAATGGGACATTGTGTTTATCTTTATCAGCAGATGAGTAGAATAATAAAATGATGAGTGTCCTCTGACCGATTGATGTCCTAAATGAACAGGGGCATTAGGGTAGTGATTTAAGTTGTGATCAATTTCTTGCTTTAAAGTAAGCTGCTCATCTAATTCAAACTGAGGTCCTGAACATTTGTCACGGGGAGCTTGGTGAAAGTTCTCTCTCTTGAATATACGTGGGTAGGAGTAGAAGAATAAAAACAATCATTTACTGAAGGCAGGAAGAAGACTTTCCTTCCCCCTATCCTGTGTCTCATAATCAAATGCCTATGAAACAATAAAGGTGACAACTGTTCCTATGGTTTGAAATGAGTTGCAGCTCCCAGTGGTGACAAGACCCTTGTGGTGATAAAACAGGTGGTTGACATAGAGAATAAGCTCCATGACTTAGGTTAGAGTGGTAAATAAGCACATTTAGAAAAATAGGGCCAGAAGGACTGAGGGTAAAACTTGGTGTTACTATGCAGTGATGTGCTTGAGAGATGCTGACAAAGAAGGATGGAGTTGAAAGCAATGAAGTGATATTTAACAAGCACGGGAGCATGACTCAATGAGAAGTAGAAATCAATGAGGCAGGAACAGACTACTCTGGAAAACAAATGAGGCAAAAATGGACCAACTCCCGGCCCTTTTCAGAATTCTGTTTTTTTTTCCCTTTGCAACTAAGTCAGCCAAGCTGAATTCTGTTCATATTTCTTCCTACTGTGAATTGCCTATATTTATGTCCAGTTATGGACATGAAAAATAGCCCACTAGAAGCATAATTGCCCATCCTCCTTCCTCCTCAGCCAAAATTTCTGTTTATACTGCATTAGTTCTAACTCACAATGTGCTTAAATGTCATCACTCAGTCAGTGTCCAGCTTAAACCAAATACATCATTCCATTTTTCCTTTCACAATATTGGGTTTGGAGTAAACAAGGACATTAGAGAGGACATTGTGCTAATGGATAGAAGTAGAATTCACAAGCTAAAAAGTCAGGAACCAAAGGAAATTTTCAGAGCAAAAGTCATATGTGCTTCTAGAAATAGTTCTGCAGTTTCTGGAGGCTGCTAAGAATATGTTTAATTTGGTTCACTGTTGAGAGACTGTCTCCAAAACTGGTTTAAAATCATGGGATGGGTTTACTATTTTGTAGGTAATATTTAAGCATGGATTTATGTAAAGGGGATCACTGTCTTTAGAAAGAAACTAAGTCATTTTTATAGAGATAAGAATAATTTATCCTAAGCTTCAGGATAAAAGTTCAAATTTTCTAGCATGGTCTTCAAGGTGCCATCTTTCTAAGTACTTAGAAAAGTGTGCAATGTTGTTGGCAGAACCATGGATCATAAACTTGGAGATACATAGCTGTTATTTAATTCTGCCTCTGCTGCACAAAAACTATGACACTTAAGAATAAAATCGGCCTAAGTTTACAATGATATAGCAGTTCAAAACAACAAAGTACACAGAGGAGTTTTCCCCAGTTCAATGCCGCAGTCTGGCTGCAGCAAACTAACCAGGGGGGTGACGAGCAACTTGTGTACATTGATACAGCAGGAGTGGGAGCCATTTATTGTAGGACAGGAGGGGTATATATACTTTACACACAGCTTATCTTAATTAACATAAACTAGATACAGCAGTCAACCAATAAGGAATCTCCACACTTAATGGCTCGCTGGCGTTACTTCACAAACCACTCCCTCTGGCAAAATGCCAGGTGCCATCTTGACTTGTTTACAGACCCTAACAATTCAACACTAAATATCAACAAATATTAATCCTCCCCTTTTGTTTCAGTCAAAAATAATGCCTCGACTAAAGTAGAAATTTCAGATAATAGAAAATGTATAGCAAGTTTGGGGAAGCTTTGAGCCAAAATTATGCCTCTATTATGCCCCTCAGAAGAATGAAACTATTCGCTCTTTAAAAACTTTTCTTTATGCTAAGTGAAGTTAGCCAATCCCTAAAAAACAAATGCCAAATATCTTCTCTGATATAAGGGGGGTGACTCCAAACAGAGTAGGGAGGAAGAGCATGAGAAGAAGATTACCACTAAACAGGGAAGAGAGGTGGGAAGGAATGGGAGGGAGAAGGGGAATTGCACAGAAGATGGAAGGAGACCCTCATCATTATACAAAATACATATATGATGGTGTGAGGGGGAAGAAAAAAAAGAGAGAGAGAAATGTATCACAGTAGATTGGGTAGAGAGAGGTAATGGGAGGGGAGGGTACAGGAGGGGGTATAGGGAGGGCAGCAGAATACAATAGACACTAGCATTGCTGTATGTATATATGTGTCTGTATAACCAATGTGACCCTGCAATCTGTACACATGGAAAAATGAGAATTCATACCCCATTTGAATCAAATGTATGATATGTCAAGATCATTGTATTGTCTTGAGCAACTAAGAAAAAAAAAAACTTTTCTTTTTTAGCACTGCAATAGAAAGAGGACTGAATAGAATATTTTCCGTAGGATTTTTAGTGTTTCATGTGCAAGGCCTATATTAAGCATATTCTTTGTGAGAAAGACTGGGCATGCCACCATCTAGGCCTCAGTATTTTTAACTGTAAGTGAGGAATGGAGTGGTGTGTCCTATGGTCCTTTTAGGGTCAAAGAGTATGGTTCTTCATGATAGCCCTCTATCTTACAATTATTCCTGATGAAGGACAGTGGGGCAACTTGTGGAATTAGGTATGGAGCTGTAGCAGTAAATGTGGTGAGAATTTTTCTCTGCTTTTAAGTTGTATTACTCAAAAGTGTGCTACTTTTAAGACAGATACAGCTTTAAGGCTGTTCCACAAAATTACAATTCATAAGGGACTAGTTGAGAGTGCAGAAGCTGATACAGAATAGGAAAGGGAGTTGCATTTCAATTTGCCACCTCTGTCCTTATTGATTTTGATAGTGATTAATTTTGCTTCATTATTTGAAACACTAACTAGATCATTCTATTTGTCCAAGGTGAATCAAAGTTCATCAGACAATCCTCCTGCCAAATTTTGATGGGTAAGAAAGAGATAGTCATCAATATTTTCTCTTAATTTAAAAAAATTTAATACCAGATCACCTGGTATTCTTTTGATTACCAAATATTCATAAGTGCTTGTTACTGATATTCCCACCAACAGGATATTCTCCTCAACCTTGTCACAAGCAGGATTGCACTGACTTGAAACTTGAAATTAGGTGTGATCATGTGAAAAATTAAGTAATATTTCCTTACTTAACTAAGGAAATATTAGTGGAAATGACATATATTACTTCTTGCTTCTTGGGAAAAGTCTTTTAAGGTAGGGAAGTAAATGGTCAGATTTATTTTTCATGTTTCCCTGATTTTATAAGCTATTTACATCATTGATGGAAAAGCATATAAATCAGAGTCCCTAGTTTACATACAAAGGACTTTTTTTTATACAAAGGATTGAATCCCCAGGAGCTCTCAACCACTGAAACACATTCCCAGTCCTTTTTATTTTTTAATTGAGACAGAGTTTCACTAAGTTGCTCAGGGGTCTCGCTAAGTTGATGGGACTGTCTTTAAACTTGGCAATCTTCTGCCTCAGCCTCTTGAGCCACAGGCATTACAGATTTGGGCCACTGTGCCCAGCCACACAATGGACTTTTATGAGTAAGATATTATGAACCTATTTTTACTCGTGCCATAGGCCTATCTTCACTGTTAATGAAATTGAAACCAGAGTAAGTTGTTGCCAAAAAAAATCATAAGGCATGGTGCACAGACTAAATAGGTGGATGACATCATGTAAACCATTACCCAGGGTTTGAAGAAGGGTCTTTTATGGTAGACTATAGAACTATTGCCACTGTCTATTAAATATATACCTTCAAGGAAAAAAGATCAGACTACATGGCTCTAGTTTTGTGTGTTGTTTATTGATGAACATCTTTGGTAAATTATTACAAGAAAGGGATGACCTCAGTAAATAAGTGACATTTGAAGCAGAATTGAAAGGGATTAGTATATCACACTGAAAACTTTAAGGTTTGGAAGAGACAACTTATCCTCAATAAGGCATGATGAAAATAGAAGTCAAGATATCAACACAAACTTAAAGCTTTTTGCAAAGGCTGTCAAACCACTGCAAAGATTTCCAAGTACATAGAAAGCATGTGTGAGTACATTTACAACTAAGGATGCATTGCAAGTAAATCATTATTTTTGCAAAATGGCTCATGGAAAGTTAACTTAATGTTTGTATTTTTCAATATCATATAGGCTCCATTTTCTCATGGTTGCCTTGAGAAAGATTAAACCTCCTACATCCCTAAATAGGAAATTAACTCCTTAATGTATCTGTACAGAGAAAAGTCAAAATCCTTATGGAACAAGAATCAGGGATCAATATCTGTTTCCTTATTTTTTTGTCATTTGCCAAAAGGGATGTTATTATGGTTATTCCTCTTCTTCTGTCATTGGATATTAAAAGATAGAGGCAGAGTTCTTATTTGTTGTTGTTGTTGTTATTACTATTTTAGTAATATCCCAATCAAGTAAAATTATATCTAGAACTCTAAAGTGAATATAGTACTACTTCACAGCTCCCCAGGGCAGAAGTTGCCCTATTGATGATGTTGCATCTATAGAACTTTAAATGTTCCCCTTTGAAAAGGGGATGGCTTCTGGTCCAAGAGAATGAAGGAATTGAACATATGCTCATGAATTGGCTGTATCAATATAGACACTCCTGTGTTTACCAGTGAGTCCAATTATCTCCAGGCATATGGTTGGCTTGTCTTTGTGCACACCCTTATAATTAGGTGAAGCAATGACACCTGCCTTGAAGAAAATGAATAGACAGGATGTGTATCAATTTCTAATTGGAGACTCTAAAAGCAGGTGCAAAATTTACCATTCTTTCTTCCTGCAACTAATAGTGTTCCAGACAGAGAAGGCTGTGTCAGCCTGTATCTCTCAAGGAAAAGAATATGGGACAGAGCTGTTAATTAAATGACAATTCCCACATGTTGCATGAAAAACAAACCTGCATTATACTCTAATCAATACTAACTGAAAACTTGAAAAAAAGAGCAAGGTTTATTCATCTGGAATCGTGAACATCAGTGTATGTATGATGTGGTTTATAAAGAAAAGCTACATATAACCCACATTTACAAAAGTGATGAAATAGGGAAAAAGTTGCTAGGATCCAATTTATGGTTGCTTTTCCATTTTGTTATTATGGATAAATAGCACATATTTTAAACTCTATTCTTTTTTTGGTAAAATAGATGTTTTCAAAGTTAATTGCAATATTTTTTGATCTTTTTTAAAAAAAGAAAATTTAATGAATGTTAATATTTTTAAATGAATTAATTTAAATTTAACAATAAGCTGAGAATATAGTTATTCAGACTATGTACATACATATATTAATTATTATCCCCAAATGATTACCAATTATCCCCAAATTGAGGTTATGTACTATCAATTTTGAGAAAATGTATTCCACAGGCTTCCTAATTTCTATCAATAGATGTGATTCTCCTTTTAGATTTCTCAAACTCAGAGCCTTAATACTGTTATCTCCCTTGAGACCCCCATGACTAATATTATAATTCCAGTCACCAAAATAATCCCACACTCACAGGTTCACTTTCATAGTCTACATAAAAAGTTCCATATTGCTGTATGTGCTTTGACTCTCAACTCAAGTTGTAATACCCTTCAAATTGTCACTTTAGAAAACAAAGTCCAGTGAATTCTTTTACATGACATTCTCTATAGTCTTTATCTAAAATGTAATCTGTATTTGCTCCAATGGCAGCCTCTGTGTATCTTTTCAATGATTATTTATCCCCATAAGAATTCTTATATCTTATACTAGACATAAAATATGCATCTTCATCCTTCTTCACATTTTTTTCAGACAATTCTTTCTTTCTTTCTCCTCAGGGAACTCAACATTGTTCTTTGAATAATAGAGTTTGTGTTTCACTGTTAGCCTTTTTAATATTCCTTATCTTAATCTGTAGAAAATTCAGTATATACACACACACACACACACACATATATAAATAAATGACCATATAAATTTGTGAATTTGGACTATATATTCTGTCTTCTGATACTTTCAAAAATGGTTTTATTTAAATGTATTATCAACATTAAGGAGCATTGTTATGAAAAGTAATATGTTACTCAGCCTCATATTAGCTGATATAATGCTGAATGTAATGTTCAGTGTACAATATAAATCACTTTTAAGGTTATGTTTTCCAAACATCTGATTTGCTTTTTGCTTTGAACAGAACAACTGTTACAAATGGTTATGATCCTCCCTTTGCTTTGTTAACAAGCCCGAAGCCCCTTTGGATCTACCTCTAGCAATTATATTTTATCACATGGGATCTTTGTTCCCGTTTCTTCTAATTTTGCATATTTTTTTTGCTTGTGCTTCATTCAACTCATCTATTTGTTTGCTTTAGTCTATAGTAGTGTGGCTTTGTTCTCTATAGGTTGACTCATACATTTCTTGAATTGGCAGAATTTTAATCAGTTAATTTAAAATCAACAACAGCAATGAATATATCTGGCATACTGATTACAGGTTTCAAGCAACAATTTGTATGGTGTCAGAGATACTAGGCAGATATTCAAAATAGACACCATTGCTAAAAAAAAATAGAGATCTAATCTCTAGAACTATGCTTATGTTACAGAGAATCCTTAGTAATGAGACAAAATTCTATTTTTAAGGATGATGGATCAGAGCTATTGAAATAAATGCTATTTCAAGGTTGGTGTCTCAAGAGGTAAAAGTGTGAAACATTAATGTTGGGTAGTGCTTAAGACTGAACTTGATGTAGGCAAGAGGAAGAAAAGTCTGATATAAGTTGGACTTTCTTGTCATAGGTGGGGTTTTCAGGAGTATATTAGAAGTGAAAACCCTTTCTTCATCCTAGGGGCAGATAACATACTTTTTAACTTAAACTGCCCTGAAAGTGATGACTTCTTTTTTTGTTTCCTTAACCATAGCACCATGGATATTACTTATCAACATTTGCCTATTCACTAGAAGATAAATCTAGAATTGAAGTGGGATTTCATTTTATGACTGATGACTGTACTTTTCCAAGGAAAGAAACCCAGTGCACACTTCATGCATGTACTCATATATTCAAACTTATATTCAAAATGCATAAATTAATTTCATATTCCAGAAAAGTAGGATGTTTGTCATAATTGTGTTACAGATTGATTATTTACTTCTGCCTAGCATTATTATTAAGACTGAGCCTTGAAGTTACTTCTGTCAACATTAATTGACTATTCCACAATTATTTTATTGTTTGGTTTTTGAAAGTCTTGCAAATAAATTTATCCAGATAAAAAAATGTTCTCATATGGGCCAACAGTTTGCTTTTGAAACAATAGTTTACTTACCAAAGCTAACTCCGAGAACCTCTTCTAGCTGTGATCATGAATTTTAAACATCACATCATTTCAATGTTAAGTGTAGGGAATTAATATTCTATGATATTCTAAATTAATCCCTCCCATCAAATTATATCTTAAGCTGCTTAAGTTAGACCCCAAACTTTAAAGTCCATCATCTAAGGCCCCCGTCATATAGTACAGATAAAAAATTTTAGGATATGTCAGCTCTTAATGAACTTGGCTTTCCTTGACTGATACTTTTCCTAGTGGTCTTTGGTAGGAACCTGACATCTATAAAATGCCAGAAAGCGTTGTATCCTTGCACATATGCCAGAAAAATGTTGTCACAAATTTATAGGCTTAGCCAGAAACTAATGGATTTTGGAATGTAACAGGCTTGGTATAAATTCTCTATCGTCCACTAAGTACCTTTTTAAGAGCACATCACTGCATGTGCTGCTGACATACTAATTAAAAAATTGAGTTATATAGAATTAAAAGTTATAAATAGAAAAATTGAATAAGTATCGGATTCAGCACTCATGAAAATGCTAGTCAGATAGGCAGCAAAAATAAGAAGTGGAGAATTAGGTTGAGGAAAATAGAACTTAGCAAACTGGATAGTAGTCATCAAAACTAACCACCCTGCCAGGTGTGGTGGCACATGCTTGTAATCCCAGTGGCACAGGAAGCTGAGTCAGGAAGATCCCAAGTTCAAAGTCAGTCTCAGCAAAAGCGAGGCACTAAGCAACTCAGTGAGACCCTGTCTCTAAACATAATATAAAATTAGAATGGTGATATGGCTCAGTGCTCTAGTGCCTCTGAGTTCAATCCCCAATACCTAAATAAATAAATAAATAAATAAATAAAATCACCAAGGAAAAAACCTATGAGTTAGTCTGTTGGCAACAATTACCTTGAGTTTCACTGCATCTTCCCCACACAAGACCACAACAAATGATACAAATTTTGCAGTAGAAAACTACTTATATTTTCAAGGGGAGTTCAGAAATAGAAAATTAAGTGGGTTTTGACAAATGTCTTATAGTACTATTCAGCTAAACATCAGAACAAATAAGTTCTCTTTTTTAACATCATCTAATTTGAAATAAAACCAGAGGAGAAAATGTGACTGGGAATATGAAGTGATTTACTTTCTTCTTTTTGAATATTTTATCAAATTGCATGAGAAACAGGAAACTTTTATTGCTTTTCTAGGTAATCTTTAATCCTATCTGTAAGGAGATTCAAGATAGATTGTTTTCTTTTTTGGCATCTTTACTTGCCTGGGAAAGTTAAACATTTCATATGGCTGACATGTCTGACAGATATCAATGAGAGTGAATTTTTACAAAAGAATAATTGTGAATTTCTTTTATACTGGTTATTATTTAAGATACAATGCCTTGTTCTTCAATCTGTTGTCAGCTTTTTAAAAAGGTCTTTTCCTGCAAAGAAAATGGGCATTATTGATAATTTTGATTCTAAATGTTGAATGTGAACAATCTATGCCTCTTGGTTGCTAAATGCTAAACATGTGGATTTCATGTTTCATTTTCTCATTTTTTTGTCAATGACTTGAGATCCTGTTTATCTGAAAAAAACAACACATTTCTCACAATAAGCACCAATTAAAAAGATAGTTTTGGTTGTGTTTATTAATAAATCCTGAACAGTAGTTACTGTTTTTGAGGAACTATTATTCTGAATAATTATTTTCCATTTTAGCACACATACTTACTGAAATACAGTTTGTTCATCCCAATTACATTTGTAATGTTTCACTCAAGGCAAAAATTTAAAATTAAAGGTATACAGCCCAAATTGGGAAGTTTAATTTACTCTACTTAACCTTAGAGACACTGCTCATTTAACCATAAAATACAGAATATTAAAAAAATATGAAGAATAAAAGGTGCATTTTAAGCAAAACTGTCCTTTGTATATAAAACACATATTTACTTCTTAAATGATTTAACAGTTTCAAAGTTTTTCTTGGTTGTTTTTTGTTTGTTTGTTTGTTTGTTTGTTGTCTTATTTTTCAGCAAAAGAAAGAGTGAGGTGAATATAAAGCCTACAGCTTGGGAGCAAATTTTTACCACTTGCACATAAGATAATGCACTAATCTCTGGGGTACATAAAGAACTCAAAAAGCTAAACACCAAAATAACAAGTAACCCAATCAATAAATGGTAGAAGGAACTGAACAGACACTTCTCAGAAGTTGATATATAATCAACCAACAAATATATAAAAAAATGTTCAATATCTCTAGCTATTTGAGAAATGCAAATCAAAACTACTTTAAGATTTCATCTCACTCCAGTCAGAATGACAGCTATTAAGAATAACAACTAATGATAAAAAAAAAAAAGAATACAAACAACAATTAGTGTTGTCGAGGATGTGGGGGAAAAGGCACATTAATTCCATTCTTTATGACACATTTTCTCCTATTCCTCACCAAATTTTTATTCTCTCTTCCGTTATCAGCTTTTTATTTTAACTAAAAGCATCTCCTTAAACCTAATATTCATTATGTTCCCTCTTATTTCCTCATGGTTTGTACATTTGCTCTCCTAGCATGATTACGCTTCTGTGAGCTATATAATGGCAGGCTATGCAGTGATATCTGTGGATCTGTGTGTGTATATATGTGAACAAATAGAGTATCTGATATTAAACTTGAATACTTTGTAACTTAATAGATTCTAGACTAATCAAATAATTATATCCTGAGGACATTTAATCTACCTTTTATTATTCATTTAATCATTTATTAGTTTTCTTCATATCTTACACTGAGACTTAGCTGTGTTATAGGTACAGTGTTGAACATTAGAAATTCAGTAAAAAAGAATCACTTAACATTTGAAACATACTCAAAGAAAGAAGAACTGGAGGTGACTTTGTTAAGTAGAATAGATATGTAAAGAGAGTCATATACTGCATAATGTCACTCATGTGGAAACTAAAAAGTTGAACTCACATAAATTAAGATGCTGTTAATTTATTTTTCTTACCTATTTGTTCTGCCTAGGAGTTCCAGTACTATCTTGAATAGAAGGAAAGATTGAGCATCCTTGTCTTCTAATCTTAGAAGAAAATCTTTTAACTTTTCACTGTCAAGTATGATATTATTGTTTGCTTGTCACATACACCCTTTATTATATTGTGGTATATTCCTCCTCTAACTAATTTGTTGAGAGTTTTTTTTTAATAAAAAGCATATTTAATTTTGTCAAATATTTTTCATGGATTTATTGAGATGATGTTATAATTTCTATCCTATCGTCTACCTACATAACTCAGTTCTAAACCTCAGAAAGACTGGTATTAATTTCTATCCTATCATCAACCTAGAGATTGCTGGAAGCTGGATATTGAAATTCTCTATAAGTATTGTATTATAATACATGTCTCCCTTCAGAGGTATTAATATTTGTTTTATGTATTTACATGCTTTGATGTTGGGTGTATGTTTATAATTGCCATAACCTCTTGATGAGTTGATAGTTTTATCTTTTCATATGACCTTACTTGCCTCTTCTTGTAGATTTTTATTTAAAATTGGTTTGATATAAGTATAGTTACACCTCAATATCTTTGTGTTTTTATTTATATGAAATATCTTTATCCATCCCTTCACTTTTAGTCTATGTGCTTCCTTAAAGATGATGTAAGTCAATTTCAGGAAGTATATAGATAGCTATAAATATATATTTAATGTTTAGAGAAAATAAAGATAAAATTTTACAATTTAAATTTTTCATCATAGCAATATTAAAATAAAATAAACCAAAGCAAATAAATAATACATGCAAGGACCAGTTGCTTCCAACTACACAGAACTTATAACAATGTATAGGATGCACCATCAATTTATGAAGCAGAGCTTTTCACCATTAATTCAAAATACGTTGACAACATAGAATGTTTATGTGTAGACAAGATTTAATTAGCTCATCCAAGCTGGCAAAAATGAAATGTGTTCACCATTGCTGTGTTCTTGATGAGGGACACAAAGGTCAATGTGGCTTCTGCTATCTGTGTAATGAGAAAGAAGTTAAGGCTCTGTGGTTTCGTTTGCCTATGTCTTATGCTGACTGGATAGCAAATAAACTTCTAGAATCTAGAGGATATTGTATGTTTGTTTGGAGGGTTCTGAACTATTATCATACTATTTGAAATAATTCCAAATTTACCAAAAGAAAGCAATGACTCCTGGGGAAGGCAAATCTTAATAATTGTGTGCAATATTTACACATTCTTTTGTAACACAAATGACCACTGCTTCTGTGGAGCCATGGTTATTATGACAAATTCACCTACTGAGAATAATTCTTTTATTGTTTTGTATTTTATAATTTTCTTTCATCTTTTTAAAAAATTTTATTACTTCCTTTTTTTCCTTCCCTCTATCCTTCCTTTCTTCTTTCTTCCTGTCCTTTTCCCTCCCTCTAATCCCACTTTCCGTGTAGATGATATAACCAAAATTGCTAATCCTTTATTTTTACCCTTTATACTAAAGTATGATATATTGACAGAAATATACAAATCATTGGAACATATCAACAAACAGTCACATATAGTATAGTATTTTACCCTTACTTCCTATGAATTTTCAAATGCTTGGTCTCCAGTCTTTGCTAATTACCAATGCACCACAGACAGGGTAAAAATATCATTTCATTTTTTTTCTGAATGCTTTGACCATATTATCACACATTTTAACTTGCCTCATTCTATTTTTCTGTACTGAATTTTTTTCAGAGAAAGCAAAACAATGTATATGAAGAGTTTGATATTTAATTTATGTGACCATGGGAAGTAAGAAAAAATATCACACTGCTTGATTTTAGAGAACAAAGTCTTCATTCAGAATCCATAGAGAATTTTCTCTTTTGCATGTGATCTACTCCAGGCATTGTAATATTTCTAAACCAGTTACTGAGAAAATAATTGTTTCCCCAGTAAATAAAGAAATATTTTAAATGATGTATCAAAAATACTCACAATTGCACTCTACTGTACTGAAATAGTTAAATTGATCCTAGATTTGTATGTGTATATATGTATATTTTTAAACCTTTTTATTGTGACTCTATTGCTATATTCTTTGTTTTCTCTTTCAAACAATTCTCTGCATATGAAAATATTAGATGTTTTAAAAACATATCTAGATCTTAGTCATTATTTTCTAAAATGGGATGTGATATTTCTAAAGATTATAAACTGATACAATTGTATGAATGGATTGCAATCATGCATAGGAAATTTTCAGATGTGTATTAGTTATTCTTTCCCTTTAAAAGAAACAAAACCACCTCAATTCAAACATTGGTTTGTTTTCTTATAGATATTTTGATTGTGGTACCACTAGTTTCATCAGGGAAAATCTGGGTTGGATTTCCAGCAACTGTTTGAATTCAAGTTTATGGCTATGCTAAACTATAGAAGTGAAAGATAATATTTGCAGGAATTTGTGATACATTTGAAGCCTTATATAGAAATTGTCTTACCCATTCATTCTCCAAATTGTATTACCTAGAACAACTCTCATGATCAGGCCCAACACCAAGATGTAATGGTAAAGACAACCAGTCCAATTTAATGAATGGTACAAATAACATAGATATATGATTCTCCTAATGGGAAGAAAGGAAGAATTGGGAGCACTGCTGCAAACTAACATGCAAGGGATCTTTACCAATAGCACATGAAGAGCAACACAACAATAATTAAACAGCACCACTGAAATCAGCCAATTAATAATACTGAAAAGTATTTTTCATGAAATTTAAATAATGACTTAGGAATTAGAATTTCTGTTATTATTTTTAGTATTTCATGTTTATTTTAAGTATAATCATAGTGGTTACTTTAATGTGAGTACCAGGTGCATTTTTTTCAGTTATATATTGTAAACTACTTTGTAACAAGCCACTCTAAAATTTGCTGTGCTTACAAAAGATAAATTTATTGTTTTCAATACTGTGCATTGAGTAAATGACAGTTTTGTTCAATATTAGTTAGGCATTTATTTATGCATTCACCTTAGCTAAAGCTAGGCATTTTGATTTTCTTCTATGTCATATCTTTCTCCCACTAGTGGCTCATTCTCTGTGAATGTTTCATGGATCTTTCTCTTCAGCAGATCATCCTCACCTTTCTTATGGTATAATGACTGGGATTAAAGAAAGAGTGAACCAAGTGGGGGGAAAAACTACAAAACCTCTTAGAACTAGAACCAGTACTGACAGTAGAGTCTTACTGATAATAGACTGCTCCTTCCAAATGAGGAGGAACATGTTCTCAGAGGTAGAAAAGGAGTACTTGGCAGCTATCTTCAAGGTTATATATCACCCCATTTTAAATTTGTCAACATCTTTTATTCACTTTTTATTGCTTTGTGCATTTTTTTGTTATTTATACAAATTAAAATCCAGCAAACAAAAAATCTAAGTGTTTGAAATACTTTTAGAATCAATAGTTTAGAAAAACTTTACTACCATGATTTAAACTTTTTTGAATATAAAAATTATCTAAATTAAAAATATTCTATGAAAAATAATATTTTACAAAGAATGTATAGGCAAAACCATTGGCATGCTGCATACATATTGTTCCATTAATATGATTTCATTCCATGGTGTTTAAGAGCAGGAAATCTAATTGATGATACATATCATATTATTGATTATTTCTGAAAAGGGAGAAATGTCTTAGAAAGTGCAGAAGCAAAACTTGTACAAGGCTGAAAATGTTCTGTTATTTTTATTTGGGTGGTAGTTATACAAATATAAATGCATTGTGGAAAATCATGTTATGCTCTTGAGATTAATGCATCTCTCATGTAACAACACCATATATGTAATATATATTTTTCATATATATATAATATATATCTCATATATATATATATATATATATATATATATATATATATATATATATATATATGATAAATCAATGAAATAATTATTTTCTTGCAGAAAATTATAATAATATTTTCTTATTGTTAAATTTGAGGTCTTTTCTACTCTCTTTTTTTTCTATTTAAAAATTCTTACATTCTGTAGTTTAAAGTTTTGGGGTTGTTTTGCATTAATATCAGATGAAAGTTGAATTTTTTATAAATTTCTAAAAATTTAACCTGAAATTCTATTAGAAGATATCTTAAATAAGAGTTTATTTTACATTTAAATATATATTTTTCAGAAATATGTATATTTTTATGGGCATCATACATATGTCTCTCATTAGAATCATCTTAAAGTATTTTAGATCATAGAGCTCACAGTCCCTACCTTTAGAAAACACTCTTTTTTCTGGTTGGTCTAATTCAAACCTAAGCATCTGAACTTTTATAAGCCACCCAGGTTTAAGTGATTACAATAGCAGGTAGTTTTAGATTGAGTATTTTATTTGATCTTTGTGCTGTTCTAAATCAGGAGAATATTTCCCTATTCTTTGATTCCCTAGTACTTTACAAAATATATATATATATATATATATATATATATATATATATATATATATATATATATATAGTGGCTGCATGTTAGACATTAAATGAATGGACACATATTATAAATACAGTACGTTGGCATAGTTCTTCTACTTGAAATAAAGACTAAAATCAAAACAACTTTAATTAACTTTTCTCTTTAAACTCTGTTGTTTTAGGTTATTGTTTCAATCATTTCTTTTGTTTAGAATAAAATCATGCCCATGAATCATTTTGTTTCCTTATTTTTCTGTTACAGCCAATTTGAAACTATCAGAAATTATTATTCTTTGACAATACATCTTTTTATTGTCACTATATTGGAACATACTTATTTATTTGCTGATTTTTATCTGAAAAAAAGCAGTTAGTGATATTTTTAAATGGAAATTTAAAAACAGCAATTTTTACTTGTACCTTATTCCACATGACAGCTTTGAAAGTTTCTTAGAACTGCTAGATCTCTGGTGAGATAGGTAGGTTTAATTAATGCCAAATGATGCTCACACCAGGCAAGAGACTTCAAGCAGTGCAGCAGGAAGCAGCACATTTAATTTGTTAGCATTAAAAGAAATATGGTACTGGGACCGGATGATGTTGAAGACAGAAAGACTAATCTGGCAGACTGTCAAATTCAGGCTCATTTACATATAATTAATAATAAAGCTGTATTTAAATAAATAACTAAATACAGAGTTCATTTTATACTGGATTGATTGCTCTTAGATTTAGCTTGTGGCATATATATATATATATATATATATATATATATATATATATATATATATATATAAAGTCAGGTACAATATGGAGAGCTTCAAGGAAAATGTTAGCTCTCATTTCTCAACATTTTTACTGAATTTTCATTGATTATAGCCCAAATATTAAGTTTTCTATCTAATCACTAATTTATAGTCCTAGTTGAACATACAAGGCACATATAATAAATGGAATATAAGCATATATACTCTCAAATCTATGAGTAATTTTTTCAGTTTCTCTATAGGCAGGTTTTTATAGAATTCTGATAACATTGAAACTTTTAGAAAGGTGTCTTTGCAGTTCTAAACTTTTTATAAAATATCTTTACCTTCTTTGATGTTTGAGGACATACAACTTTAAAACTATTATATTTTCTTGATAGTTATGTACTTTATCATTATCCAATATCTTTTTATTCTCTCCAATGATTTTTAAATATTTATAGTCCATACTTTCTGTTATTTTTATTATTATTTTAGTGTACATGATATTAGTTAGGAATCATTCCTTGGAACATCACTTGTAGAAAGAATGAGGAAATGCTACTCTGTAGAAGGAGATATCTACCCTCAGTGAAGGCCCAATAGAGTAGCTTACCCTTTCAGGAACTCATAAGCTGAAATGGTCCATTATGTTTTGGAGGGTTATTTGTTTGTTTTTGTACTGATAAGTGACTAGGCATACAAACCTCCACTCTGAGCAGCCATTGCTGTAAAAAATGTGTACTTGAGTTGACCCCAGAAGATATTTTCAACCGAAATCTAACTACCAGCCTTTGAAACTATTAGAACTAGTCTTGCAGGGAAGGTGGACCAGGTGGCTTATCACCAAGCTGACTACATTTATTTTTCCTGCAAACAGTTGCTGGTGAACCCAGCTTCTATATGTTATCATTTCTGGCAGAAACAAGAACATTTCTTAATATTCCTTATGGTGCAGGTCTATTGGTAAAGAAGTCTAAAATTCACTCCATTTTTTCTCACATTGTTTCTTTTTACATTTCTGTAGTTGTCAATGGACACAATACTTTTATTTTATTTATTTTTATGTGGTGCTGAGGATTGAACCAGTACCTCACATGTGCTAAGCAAGTGCTCTACTACTGAGCCATAAATCCAGCACATGTTTTCTATCATTCTTAAAAGAATATTTCTGTGGATACAGAATTTTTGGTTGATAGCTTTATTTGTTTTTAAATTTGTTTTTCTGTCTCTACAGCACTTTAAAGATATTGTTTCACAGTCCTTTGGCCTCTATAGTTTCTGAGAAGAAGCCAGTAATCAACAAACTTATTGTTCCCTTCTGTGTCAAATATTTTTATTTTTGTATTGCTTTCAAAATTTTATATTTGGATTTCATCAATTGGACTATGAGGTGCCTAGCTATAGTTTTATTTGTGTCTATCCTGAGTTCACTCAGTTTATTAGAACTGTAAATTTATATACTTAAATAAATTGAGAAAATCATGGTTATTATTTCTTTAAATTTTTATTAAAATACATAATAATTTGGTTTTTGAATTTAGGACTTCACAAATGATAAGCAAACACTCTACCGTTAAGCTACACCCCTAACTTCTTCAAAAGTTTTTTTTTATTTGACATTGTTTCACTCCTATCTTTCTGAGAATTCAGTTACATGCTAGTATTTATATCATCACACAGGCTGCTGAATCTATTTATTTTCTTATTCTTTTTTTCTTTTCCATTCTTCAAATATGATGAGGTCAATTGATCTATTTCTAGGTTAACTAGTGCTTTTCTATCTTCTCCATTCTTCTGTTTAGTATATCCAGTGGATTTTCAATTTAATATATTACGTTATTCATTTAAAATTGTATCTCTTCTGTCTTTACATATCCTGAAAAGGTATTCTATTTTCTTTCATTTTTAGCATGCATATAATTGTTGCCTTAAAATTGATAACAACTGGGATTGTGGCTCAGAGGTAGAGCGCTCACCTACCATGTGTGAGTTGCTGGGGTTCGATCCTCAACACCACATAAAAAAATAAAATAAAATTGATTACAATTGAATATTTCAAAATAACTACTAGGAAAGATTTTAACTATTTCTAACACAAAGAAATGATATTTATAATGTTATATTTATATGCCACTTGAGCTGATCTGATCATTACACATGCAGAAATTATTGAAATAGTACACTGTATTCTGAAATATGTACAATTACTGTGTCAATTAAAATATTTTTCAAAGGGGAAGAAGAAAATATAATTATTGTTCAGTAACTAATATCTGTGTCATCTCAGATGGTCTTTGATTTGAAAATGAATCACATTTATTTATTTTATATCTGTACTACTATTTTGGATACTCTCCTGGACGTTGCAGATGCTATGCAGCACACAATCTACTCTGCTGTGTACCTCTAAAGATTATTTTTTTATTGTTATAACGAACAATTCTGTTACACTCAAACCGTATTTAGCTTGTCAGGGTTAAGATGGATATTTTGGAGATTTTAAAATTTAGAAATACAGAGAGGAGTTGAGGTGAGTTTTCTAATTGCCTATACTTGGGGAGACCCTATGTGGCTCCTTGCTCTCTAGGCTCCTTTTATTTTCAGAGACAGGAAAGACACAGGCTAGCTTATTTTTGCTTTGATCCATCAAGAAGATTTCCTCCTAGCTCACTGTAAATCAGTAAAAAGGAGTTAATTCTCAAGAAAAATCCCAGTAATCCTATAGTTCTTAAAATCAAGCTCTACCACTTTCCTCAACTTTACCTGCTAATATTCCTCCCCTGATATTTTTTAAGGTATGAGGGAAGAACTTCTATGCTAATTTCCAATTCTATCTGCCAGAATCCCAAGAGTGCCCAGATTCATTCCATGCTACCATGCAGGTCCAAGAAATCTTATGATTTTGAAGAGGCAAATAATTGAAGCTGGACAAAGTTAAAACTGAACCACATTCAGATCCATAAATTTAGAAACCTACAATTTTTCCTATACACTCTAAACAGACACTAACTAGCACACTATTTTGTTCAGTTTATGTTCATAGCTCTCTGATTCTAACAATGGTGATTTTACTGGCATACACTGCCTTACTGTCTTGCTTCTATAGCTGGGTGTTTGCTGCTTATGAACACGAGGCTGGACCCTACCTAGACTTTGTACTTCACACCTTACGGTACTCCACTGCATCTGGCATTAGGTTCAGTAATAAATAAAAATTAAACTCCTCTTTACTCACAATAAGTGTCTAATTTCCAGGTTTGTTAGTCCAATAAAGAGAGGCAGCAAAAAATCACACAACACTGAACTAATAAGTGTACATGTGCTTATATTGATTAAAACATAGCTTCACATGCTGCAGAAGAACAAAATTGGTCAATAAAAGAATTAGGGATCTCAGAATTTACTAGAATCATTGTAGGAAAAGTGAAAAGC
Organism: Marmota flaviventris; assembly: GCF_047511675.1. Classification (NCBI taxonomy): domain Eukaryota; kingdom Metazoa; phylum Chordata; class Mammalia; order Rodentia; family Sciuridae; genus Marmota; species Marmota flaviventris. Next base: position 46,803,542 of record NC_092510.1, on the reverse strand, counting down.
ATGAAGGTAAGATCACCTCAAAATTTAGTGTGTGAGATGAGAGTCTGGCTCAAGATGAGAGAGGAACATAAACAGTAGGAATGTGACTTGAGACATCTTATTAAAGAAAAAAAAAATTCTGTAGGCTTGGCTGTCAGGAGTCATCCATGGCTCTTAATGTTGTGCATAGTAGCCTCCAGATGAGACTTGTCTGACACTGCAAACTCCCTGACAGGGATTGATCACATGATGCAAGGGAGCCTCCCCTTCTAGCTCTGCCTAAGATCCCAGGCAGCACCTGAAATGGGTGTGACTTGCCAAGATGTCAATCAACTGCTGACCACAAGACATCAGGAAGCAAGACTCTTCCCTTGAAATCTTATTCCTGCCTCTGATGACCCTGCTATAAAATAAAGGAAATGCAGGCTTGTTCTCTCTCTTTCCAGCATGGAAGCTTGACCCTTAAGGTCATAGAGCCTTCCTGCCCTCTACTCCAAAATTATTTCTGTGTTGTGTGACCTTTTGCTGCCTTTTCCTTAGCTTAATGTTGCAGCCAGCCCATTTAAACCCAGTTTGTCTCATTTGCACAGGTTGTGGTCCAGACCTGGCCCCAGTTTTTAAGATACATTATCATGTCATTAAATAGACTGTCATAAAAGGGGTCTGCCATACCATGAAATGAACTTTATATATGATCTGAAGATACAGGACCTTAGGGAAAGATAATGAATAATTTCCAGGAATGTGTTTGTCTCTGTGTGTGAGGATTCTTAAAGTTTTGTAACTTTCAATTTTATTATAATGTTATCAAAGGAAAAACGTGAGCACATGTCTATGAGCTATATGTGCCTTACACATCATTTTTATAGAAAAAAATGATGACTGAAGAAAAATAGTTGCTTTCATTCTGAGGGAAAAGTCTATTGGAGAATGATTTTAGAGAAATGTCTGGTTTTATCTTTATTTTCTTCTGTTGTTCACAACCTATCATGGTTTCAAAAGCTATAAAATATTTTAGGAACATATTTTTACATATCTTAGCAAGGTGATTTTTAAACACAATTAAATCACATTGACAATAATTGTTTTCCCCATGATCTGCTAAAATATGTGTAGCACAGATAAAGAAAAAACACAAATTCATTAAAAATCTCAAAATTTAAATGAATGCAATGACTTCAACTTGGAAGGAGGATCTGAGATTTTATTCTTAAATGTGGTATTTACTAATCTTTTTATTTGAGAGTCTCTTCAACTTCATAAGCCTAGCACCACTTATGTAAAATTTTATAGCGATACCATGAAATCCAGAACCAATGGGATTATATATTTCCACATTCATTACTAGAGAATGAGAAGTTTGTGGCACTTGATCAAAATAAATAATATGTTGCAGCATTTACAGGTATTTTCTAAAAGAAATTGATATAATTTCATAATTTTTTTTCATCATCTATGAAAATTTCTATATCCACATTGTATGATATGTTGAATGTTTTGATTATTTCATTCACAGATAGCACAGAATTTTTTTTAAAGGACATTATTTTTTTTATTTACTGTTTTATGTGGTGCTGAGGATTGAACCCAGGGCCTCCAACATGCTAGGCAAACTTCTACTTCTGAGCCACTACTCCAGCCCATCACAGAGATATTTTGAGATACAAAGAATATTATCACTGGGCTTGGTGGCACATGCTAGTAAGATCAGCAGCTTGGGAGGCTGAGACAGGAGAATCACAAGTTCAAAGACAATAAAAGTGAGGCTGTAATCAACTCAGTGAGACCCTGTCTTTAAATAAAATATAAAATAGAGCTGGGGATAGGCTTAGTGGTTTAGTATCCATGAGTTCAATTCATGGTACCCCTCCAAAAAAAGAATATGAACATTTAAAAAGTAGATGATAAAATGGAAGCAGTATATGCATAACTAGAAATACAGATAAAAGTCTTGGGTTTGTTGGTTATATAAAATCATTTTATTTTTGACTTTCAAACACTCTTAAATGCAAAGGTCAGCATCTGGGCACTATGGTACATGCCTAAAATCCCAGCAGCTTAGGTGGCTGAGACAGGAGGATTGCAAGTCCAAAGCCAGTCTCAGCAATTTAGCGAGGTCATAAGCAACTTAGTGAGATCCTGTATAAAAAGAAAAAAGAAAAAGGACTGGGGATGTGTTCATTGGGGATAGTTGGTTAAGTGCCAGTGAGTTCAATCCTGGAAGCAAAAATAAATAAATAAATAAACAAATAGATAAATAAATAAAAATGTTAAAGTAACTTATCATGGGATTTTGCCAAATGTAATGAACGAAGTATTCTATTATTGTATGTTTTTAAGAGCATTTTTTGAACACTGGGCACATCAAGCAATCTCAATACCATAAGCTTAGGTTAGATATTGGTGTATGATTTACTTACAGTCAGTTCCCAGAGTTTTTCCTCCATCCATAGGAAAAAAAATTCACAGTTTTTTATTTTACTTTTTCTCATTTTCCCACCTAAACAATATTGAATGCTACCTTTCCAACCCATCTCTGTAAGATTCAGATATGTTTGGGTACCTAGATAATTTTCATTAATTTTACTTTCTTACTTTTACAAGCCATCTGATTTGGCCATTCTCCTCTGTTCTAATTCTAATCAATATACAGTGTTGACTCCTGTTCCTTCAACTTTTCAACCACATTTTCTATTCCTGATATGTATCTTCTTTTTATAGTCTCTATACTTCCCTGATGCTGTTTCTTAGGTCAAGACACAACTAAATTCTGAGCTAATATGTGAATTTTTCATTGTCTGCCCAAATGTAAGTTTAAGTGTATTTGTCCTACAATTTATCTTTTTTATTAACATCTTTTTAAAAAAATACTAGTTAAATATAAACCATTATGTTATGCGACATGTGTGTTGTCTCAAAGTTCTATGCAAACCAATGCACATACACAGATTCTTAAGTCCAGTGTTCACTTGCCAGATTCTTTGTGTGATTATAGAGCCCTTAAATTGATAGTTATACAGAGAGCAGTTCCTATTATCTGCTGTCACCTGACCTAAAATCAGTACAGAGACTTACATTATTGGAAGATGGAAAATGAAAGAAAAAAAGTATTAGAAATCAGAGGTTTGTGGATATGCCTTTGTGGGGTAATTGAAATAAGTGTGAAAATGTTCTAAAGGGATTCTCTCTTTCATTGATTATGTGGCCACAAAACAAGAGTCCATGTCTACGAAGGGTGGATACATGGGATTGTGAACCAGTGAGAGAGCACTTGCCTAGCAGGTATGAGGCCCTGAGTTCAATTCACTGCCTTCTCTGACCTTCCTGAAGGGGAAAAAGGAAAAAAAAAAGAATGAAGGGCAAATGTAGGACTGCTGAAAAAGTGACTGCTTTTATCTTATATACTTACATTATCTTTGCTTTATAAATAAAGAATATTGTACTCTCAGCTTTGTGTTATAAAGTGCATACCTCAACTGAACCCTTAAGCTTCTAGGACTCTATGTTCATACCCTCAGATTTTAATACATACTTATTTAGGAGTTTCTTGTCTCTATATAATTGTTTTTAGAAGGACTGATTGTCCTGGAGTCTGACTCTTAATGTGTGGCCAAGGTCATCAGCCCAAATCCTTCATCCATTATATGTGTTTCTCTTTGGGACATTTGTGGCTACTACCCAAAGTGCTCACTCAGTATCCCTTAATCCATTTGAAAGGGTTTAATATTTCCCAAAAGGTACTTATTGGTAAATCTCTTTTTTACCAGAAAGTTCCTTACTCCTATGTTAATTTAACTATGAGGAACACTGCATGCAAAGGAGAGACAGTTTTGGAAATGGTGTATAAACAACCTGTGACAGATTTCTCTTCTTACAGAGGAATGTGTATCTACTTGTCTTACCTTTACTTGACTTATAGAGGCCCTTAATTGGTTCTTTTCCAAAGTAGCTTGAGTATCTAGACCTGTAAATGGAAGATGTAGTTAAAAGTTAGTGGTAACCATAAAAGCACAATGTTTTGTAATGAATAAGTGAAGCTTAAACCATTAATTTTCCCATAAGTAGAACACCTAGCTACTTATTACTTCTCCAAAGTCTAATTTTAGAGAACAGGTTTAGTGTTTAAATTTCAGTTATACTGACTTCAAATTAATCATTTTTTTTTTTGACTTGTATTAATTCTGAGGGAAAAGGACCCTTATAAATGAAAACCCATAGGTATTTGAATGGGATGGGGAAAACAGGATATTAGTAAGAGAAAACTATGTGGGTAAAATTATATTGTTCAATAATTAATGATACTTGAATTTTGGACCATATACTGGAATCTGCTTGCACTAGAGTACTTCCTGACAGTAATTCTTAAATAACTGGCCTCTGGTCAACAAATGTGTATTTCCTTTGATCTGTATTCTATCTGAAAAATTTGTCTCATTTAATTCCCAGAGAAAAGGAAGTTAACATGAATAAGAACTATTACATGAATAAACTCATAAAATTAAGGAATCACTAAGTATGAACACTTTTTAATGTGTTGAGCAAAACCATATAAATGGAACAAAGAAATCAACATAAATGTAAAAATAAACTCTAAATTATTAGAATTTCATATTCTTTTATAATTGCCAACGTAGTAAAATTAGACAAAGAAACATTCTCTAGGGTACAAGCAACAATGCCCTTTGCTCTCAGTAGAATGAGAAGTTTTGTTATTTATATTACATTTGAATAAAACAGATTACTTATCTTCCCAAAATTACACTTGGGATAAGACTTATATCAAACATATTTACTTTTCTCTTCCCTTTTCTTAAATAGCAACTATCCCTAAGATTTTAGTGTTAATTCATTTCTGTAATCACTGTCTACAATATACTACGTGCTTTATTCTGCTTATCTTAGGCAAGTTCTTGCTATTATAGATATTTTTCTTTTGTATCTCTTTTGTTGCCATAAAGAGATAATTATGCCTCTAACTTTGGATGTTTTTTTTTTTTCCTAAGATGCCTTAGAACCATGGTTTTGGTCCTGTTTCTTAAAAAACTCATGATCCTCACAGTTGAATCCCCTGCAGTAGTGCCTGACATATTTTTTTTCAGTGTGAGACAAGATTTTCTGGACTTCTTCCCTAATACCTGGGCATTAGCAACCTTTCCAAGACCATATGGTGCAGATGGCCAACCCATTTCTTCTGGCACTTTCCCAAATTCATTTCAAATTTAATATCAAATTATTCAAAGTCAATTTTTTGCAAGGAGTTAATCTGCCTTTCTTTAGTAGCAAGTGGTATATAGATATAGATAAATTTATAAATAATTCTTCTATAAACTGAAAGATACATAGCTTTTCTTACTCTATATAAAGTAATATATTAATAATTTGCAAATTGGTATAAGCTACTATAATATGAAGATCTGTTTTCCTTTTGAGGATGTAACAAAAAAAAAAAACTTAGGACTTTATATTAAAAGCAAAAATCTAAATTTTTTAATAAAAATATATAAAAATAACAATAATGACCATGGTAAAAATGGACTTGTTTATGAAGCATTGAAATACTTAGAAATTACCTGCAAGATAATATTCTGACACAAATTGAATGTGGTTTTCATTAGGATTTTAATAAACTTAATCACTTTAAATTTCAATATGTTCATTTTAAATAAATATGTACTTTTAATATATTATTAGCAAAACAAGAGAAATTTATTGAGGATTGCAATCTTAAATGTTAAATAAAAATTAAAAAATTAATAAATATTGATTAAATACCTAGTATGTTCAAAAAGTTGTGCTAGGCCTCTAAATGCAATGGGGACAAATAAAAATATTCATTTTGAGAAACACAGTCTAATGGAGAACATAGATGGGTAAATGAATGGTGGAAATCTAATTCAATATGCTGAGTGCTATTACAGAAATATTAACAATAGTTTTGCATTTAAAGTAACAACCATTATTTCTAAGAGAAAGCAGGAGAGTAAGTATATATAGGGATATGAGCCAGTGACAATACCTGGCACATAGATAAGCAAATGTTGTACAAATAACATTACATACATGAATTATTTCGGTGATAAATTAAACAATATTTCAACTCTATAAAATTAGCTGTAGTCTATACTTTGAAAGATGAGATCCCTTGAGATGAGAATGATTTTTAATCATATTAAAGGTGTGAAAATTTTTCTATTAACTATTTTGAACTATTGAGAATGTGTATGTTATAAAAAGAATTTCCATAGACCAGCAGAATCCTCAGAATTTGAACTATAAAAACCCAAAGTCTCAAAGGTAATTTAGATCTGCCAGTAGTGATTTCTTTTTATATTCCTATCAATGGCATGTGTTCCAATTTAAAATGCAGTAAGATATTTCCTAAAAATGAGTTTCAAATGTTTGCTGATTTGGAACACATTATTCTTCTAAGTTATCATTATATCAAATTATCTTATTATTTCTCTTCTTTGGCTTTTACCTGAATCAGTTGTTGGTTTCTGTTGTATGAATTTTCATACACACACACACACACACACACCCACACACACACACACTCAATACCGGTTCACATAGATGTCTCAGTTTTGTGATGTGTTAATATGCATTCTCTGGTTTATTTTTTTTCTCAATGATCAGGGCTATGAAGGAAGGGGAAATATTCTCAGATAAGATTATAGTCCTCAATTCCATAATGAAATTAATTTTAAAGCTGCTTCATGTTTATATTAAATCAATCTTCTAGTATTGTACTCCAAATGTACATCTATCTTGTATGCTTTTTCTCAAGATTTTTTTAAAACATTCTTCCAATGCTTAATCTATGATTGCTACTAAAAATCTACACCCAAAGCAGAAGTTTCATAAAATTGTTCAAACTTTTTAACTCCCAAAATTCAGTAAATCTCTGCAATTCAAAGTAGTACCATTAATTAGGAGTAAGGGAAGAAAAAATATAATATTTGTCAAAAGTAATGGGTTAAACTGTATCCAACGTCAGGAGCTCTCATTCTCTTTCTTTTTTTGTTATTCAGACTTGAACCCAGAGATGCTTAACCACTGAGCCGCATTCACAGATTTTTAAAATTATTTTTTCTTATTTTGAGACAGGGTCTCCCTAAGTTGCTTACAGCCTCCAGAGTTTCTGAGGCTGGCTTTGAACTCATGATCCTCCTACCTCAACCTCTTGAGTCTCTGGGATTAGAGGCATATGCCACTGCACTCAGTTCTCTTTGAAAGTAAAAATAAACAATATATTTTTGATTTCTGCACAAGTGATTTTGTCTCTGTTCTGCCAAATGATTGAAATAAAACATTTACTGACTTGTTACTTTTTCCAGTAGGTAACAGTAATGTTTTATTTGTTTGACATAGTAAATCAAGAACATGTACACAACACTAGGGACAATTTATATTGACTGGCAATAGTTAGTATTTGCAAAAATTCACAAAGAACTGATTGCAAGCATATGTAAATAATATGCTACATATTGTATCGTGATTAAAGAAGAAAAAGCATAACAAAATTTCTTTAAAATATATATATATATATATATATATATATATATATATATATATATATATATATATATTAGTTATAGGTGGACACAATACTTTCATTTTATTTGTTTATTTTTATGTGGTGCCAGGGATCAAACCCAGTGCCTCATGCATGCTATGCAAGCGCTCTACCACTGAACCACAATCCCAGCCCAAAATTTAGATCAGCTATAGATGTATGTGTTGATTTCTATTCTGTTTGTTCCATTTGTTTGTGTGTCTATTTTTATGCCAGTACCTTGCTGGTTTATACTCAAGAATAGTTTCCTAATAGGTTGAACCATTTTTGAATCGTTAATTAAGGTAAATTTGTAGTATGTTAAAATTCTATTTTACTAGTTTGTTCTTTATTGTGTTTATTGGCATGAGGCTCCTCAATGGTGGGTAACATGAAAATACAAATACTTATTTTTAGACTAACCTCTGACATTCTTTCTCTGCAATATTTAGTCAGGGAATGTAACTCTCAGTTTCTCAAGTTTCAGGGAAATATCTTGTGAACACACTATAGTATAAGCAGAATGAACTATGTGGCTAAAAAGCACTGCGTTCATACCAAAATTTTAGTTTGCTAACTGTACCTTGGGAAGTTACCAAATGACTCCTTGTGTCTTCATGTGTAAAATGGTGATTTAATATTGTTTTACAAGGCAGTATAAAAGCTAATTCCCTGGTGAGATTCTGGGAATGTGGTAGTAATTAGTAAGTCAAAATTCCCCTCATTTCTTCTCCTGTCAGCTCACTAATGTTGAGTTCAGAAGGTCATGTTTGTGCCTCCAACTTCCCCCAGCATGTCTCAGCAAGGTGTCCTCAAGTCATTGTGTAGCCTTGCAAGCCTACATGGACCTTATTCAAATTTCTGTGTGGGACCCAGGGCACACTATCCTTCAGGGCATAGGGCCAGATTGTATTAGGTCTCCAGGAAACACATTACATTTTCATATTTATTTATATTTCACTCTATGTCTGGAAAACGTTTTGGAGTTTCTTCCTAATTCTATTTTGCTCCCACTGGAATAGTTACTATTTCCAATTAATTGGTGGCAGGCTTCTTCTTCGGATGCTATTTCCAGCCTCCCTAACACTATTGCAAATTCCTGTTGTAGAACAAGCATACCTGAAAGGTGGTCTTTGGTTTCCTGGTGAACTCAATATTTTCTGTCTATTCGTTCTTTCAACAAATGTTTGTGGAATGCTAACTATATGCCTGGGATAGTTCTAGACACTTGGGTTACAATAAGGCCTCTTTAATCGAACTGAGGTTGCTAAAGCAAAAGAAGCAATTATTTAATGTAATTAGGACTTTTGTGCAGGTAAGCATTGTTGAGGGCACAAGGATATTTAGGAAGGGCTCTTGGAGTATATGGCAGTTTAACTGAAACCTGAAGTGTGAGAAAAAGCTGACCACCACTGAGACTTACAAAAAAATTGTTCTGTAGAATGTGTATAAATTTCTGAAATGCTTTTTAGTATGTCATTTTTGGGTAGACATACCACCCTTTAAATATTGAGAAAATGTTTACAATAATATTTTCATTTTTATTTTATTTTTTCTGACATTTTTGTTTTCCTTCAATAAGTATGTATAAGCAAAACCATCAGGTTTAACTTTGATGAATATATTTTGTGTTGTTAAATGCTAAATATTTTATATAAATGTAGATTTATTTTTATTTTCTCAATGTTCCATTGTTTCAGAAATCATTAACAGATTCACAAAAGTTTATTTGTTGTGGTTTTATTATTTTCCATTTTTTTAAATATCCAAATATTTTCAAATACATAAATCTATGTTAGTTGAAGTAAATTATTTTCCCTAGAAAAACAAATTCTTATAAATATATTCTGTATTGCTGTATATTGGATCATTTCTCAAAATTATTGTTTCAACATTTCAACAACAGTATATCCATCAATATAGTACTAGGAGGAAATGAAGTATAATTAAAGTCAAGTGGCTTATAATTTGTTGATAGAATTGATGTTTTCTGTAAGATGAAGCCTTCTAAAATCAACTAAGCTACCCTGAAAATGGAAAGTAAGATTTTGATGCTGTTTTCTCTTGATGGTTGAGAAGGTATTCCAACTTTGTTATTTTAATGAATGCCAACATATTTAGTAACTGAGTAGTATGCAAGCAACTGAATTCAGGAGGTTTTAAGTTTTCCTAGATTTGTATACAACTTCAGAGAATAAAAAAAATTTGTTTCCCTCTAAAGCTTCCAGAAAGAATCATTTATCTCTGTTCTTTTGATATGAGCATGGTGAAACCTATGCCAGATTTCTGAGCTACAGAACTGTTAATTAGATAATAAGCTTGTTTTGTTTTTAGTGACTAAATCTCTGATATTTTGTTTTGAAAGAAATAAAAGAAACTGATGTAATCACTATAAAAATTGGCCTCAAAGACCTCTGGGACGTGTTTCAGAAAACTTTCAGAGTTCCAAAAGTCCATATACTGAGAAATGTTGTCTTAGGCCTACGGATATCAACTATAGTAGATTTATTTGACATTCTCATTTGTTGCTTATGTACCTGCTAGGTGGTCTAGATTTTGTCTTTTCAAAGATAACATCTTTCTATGTAGCAACAGAGTTTTGTATCATAAAATCCATTTGTTTTCATTTGTCACTTCAGATTAAAACAAAGCAGACAACAAAAGTGATTTAAGTTGAAAAAAATCTCTTTTCCACTTTAGACCTATAACAATCTAAAGAATCTCTTATCAAGTAATCCATTCATTGGAAATGCCTCCATTTGGTTTGAAAAAGTCAAATGAACTACCATTTCTGAAGACTTTCGAGGATTCCATATCATCACTGTTTCCCATAAAATACTGAAGAAAGTAAGAGAAAAAAATTACTAAGAAAAATTCTTTAGGTATTTCCAACCCAAACTGATTAAACATGCATTTAAAATTATAAACAACAAAGGAATTAAAGTATGTCTGTCACCTTCAATTATAAAATAAAATGGAAAGAGTGCTAGGGCTAAATCTGACTTCTCAAACAGAATCTGCTCTGGTTACAAGCTTGATTTTTTGGAGGAGTAGTTAACTTTGGGTTCTCACAGTTCAGAGTTGCAGCCCATGGTGGCTGATTCCATTGTCCTGGGCCTGCAGCAAGGCAGAACATAATGGCAGAAGGGCATGTCAAAGGAAAGCTGCTCATCTCATGGTGGTCAGGAAGCAGAGGGCCATAAGTTTTTTAAATGGTCTCAGGTCAGAGACCATTACAAAAAAATCATATTAACAACCAAAATGCAAACAGCTTTAAGCTCCAGATATTGAAGAAAGCATTTCCAAAAACATTTTAAAAATACAATATTTAAACTTATTGCATTGTAATTAAAATGGCTAAAAAATTGAAAAATTAGTCTAGAGTAAACTCCAAAATCACTGGTTCCCATTAATTGGAACACTTGCTGAAATTTTAAGAATAATGAACACTAATCTCAAATGGAATATTCTGAGTACCCTTCTTGTCAGAAAATTATTGACAATCTTCTGGGAAATTAATGTCCAATGCCTTCAGTTACCTCTAATCACACAGAGGAAATGAGCATGGAAGTTGAAGAGTAGCACGATGCATTTCTTATCATTACTGGGGCAACACATTCTACTCTGGACAACATTTTGTTCCCTACTCCTCTTCTTTGAAATTACCAAACTTTCATGTTTTGAGTTTGGGTAATTTACCTGATGACTTGCCTACCTCAATCTAATATCTTAGTATTTCTATGAAAACTTTTAAAGCTGAACACAAATCCTTTCTCAGCTCTAACTGGTAAATTGATTTGGAAGGGATTGCCTCATGAATTGTAGGTGCTTTATGTAGGTTCATGTTTCCTGAAGGTTTTTCCTGACTTCCTTGATTTCCTTTGCTTCTTTCAACCTAGAACATTTATCATTAAAGATTTAAATCAACCATTAGATAAAATTATTTCTTTCTAGGCAAAAAGTGCTTTGCATATTAGATGTATATGGGATGAAGAATATATAAATAAATCTTCTATGTTCCTCCATAGGATTCCCAAATGTTTTCAAAATCAGCAGGATTTGAGGGACTGCTTTATAATCTAACGTTTATTGGGCCAAAAATTTCTAGTTCCCACTTCTAGACATATAATATTTCCAATTCAGAAAATAAATAAATAAATAAATAACAAATGGGAATTTTATCATTTAGCCTTGATCTGAAACTATCAATACAATTGTGAAATATAAACTTCCCTTGTGTCTAATCCTATCACTATCTTATCTACTACCATTTCCAAAATCTAATATTCCAAATTCATTGTTTTATCTTCTATCTTTTTTTCATAATTCCCTTGAGAAGAAATCTTAGGGTTTATCTACTTTGATCTCAGTAAACAAATAGCATACCTGAACTTCTATGCCTCATGGATGCACTGAGGCCCATACCTACTTCTCAGATATTCTAAATGACAATCTGGGGAGATTTAGAAAATGTCCAGGGAACTTCACTTTAATCCAACACATAAATGACCTTCTTCTGTGCTCTGACAGTAAATGAAGACTCCCTTTTAGTTACTAAATACCTCCTTAATACATTAGCAAGGGAGGGACATGAGTAGCTAGAAAAAAATTCAATCATGAGGACTAGAAAAGATGGCCGCTGCGTACGGGGGTTGCTGAAGTGCTGAGCGTGGTGCTCAAAGCAGCGGCTTTAATAGAGATTTCTGTTAGAGCTCATTTCACCGTTAATCTGTAGCGGACCACTTTGCCAAGGAGCAGGAAGAACAAAGAAATCGAAAAAGAGACGCTTGGCTGCCCAGAGCCGTGGGCGCTTTGCTCCCATCTGCTTCCTCTTTCGCTTCGCTCCGGGCGGAGAAGCTGAATGTGTAATCAGCAGTGGATTGTAAGTACCCGAGGCAAAGAAAGCTCAGTGCGCCCCGCCTTCTTTTTTTTTTTTTTTTTTTTTTTGAATACTTTTTATACAGGGAGAGTTTGTGGATTGGGTTTGTTGGCGGGGCTGTGGTTTCTGTGCCGAAAATCCACTCCGCGGGAGCCGCCATTTGCTTTCTGCTTGCTGTCTTGATGGCTCTGTATACACTGTCCGGCAGCCGAACCTAGAGGTTGGAGCTGGGCTGCGTGCCGAGCCCTGTCCTCCGAAGGCTGGACTGCAGCCTCGAGTGTCTCGGTGGCCTGTTCGCCGCTGCACCTTCGGGCAGAGCCTGCTCTGGGGTCGTTCTGCACCCCCCTGCCAGGGGACCCGTGCTCCGGAGGAGGGGGACGGAGAGCCGCGGCGGCAGCCGCTTGGGCCCCTGGGGCCGGGCACAGGGCTGAAGAGCTGCGGAAGCCAGGGCGGCTCTGCTACGGTCGCAGACAAGCGTGGCCCAGAGACAGCGACAGCGGCAGGGTTTCATTTCTAGAAATCTGGACTGGAAACAGAAGCAGCAGTTTGTATAATCCCAAGAACTTGCTTATACCAGGAAGCTGTAAGGGCAACATGAATAGCATTGAGGAGATGTAACATGGTGGCAGGCGCAGAGAGATCAAGTCTCTGACATCTTCAACTGCGCGGGCATAGGGAGCCGTAAACTGTCTAAATGCTGTTTGCTCAGGATCACTAGGCAATGCTGAGCTGACGTGGATCTGGGGTGTACAGGCTGGGCCCCTCAGAACACACACACAGAGCCCGAATCGTAAGCAATTAAGCTCCGGTTCGCCTGCTTCCTGTGACTCAGCACTAACGACCCCGCTGAAATAATTGGCCGGCCCTTAGGAACTTACAGAGGTAAAAGCCAACCGAGCCTTCATAAGCAGTGGCCACAGGACTGAAACGGGGATCGGGAGAGACAGTCAGGACCCACCCGTTGCATTGGTCACCTGGCAAAGGGAACAAACGGTCACCATTTGCATGGGATATCACCGTGGCAGAGAAACGGCGTCACGGGCGGAGGAGATAACTGCATTGAAACCAGCGCGACAGGTGTGTAATCCCCTAGTCATCTCTCTCCACACAGCAGGGAAAACTTAAGGGCCACTCCCAGCTCTCCTGTGAACGCAATAACCAGACCGAGGGAATCAGGAGTAGCGTGGGACTCGCGGCGCGGAACTCCCGGCTACCGCTCCCACCAGTGCTGACAACTGAGGTCTCTTGCACCAGCTACCGGGGGCGTGGCTACAGGAGGGCAAGCAAATTCGCTGGGGGATCTCAGCCCCAAGCTCTACAAACTTAGGGTCTGAGGGAGGCAAACAGGGAGAGTGAGCCCAGGTGTTCATGAAAACAGGGCTCCCAGGAGCAGCAGGCCTGGCGTGTAGCCAGTATTGTGGTGAGCGCCACAGGTGAGCACGGCCTGGCTTGAGGAAACACAAGACAAGGCCCTAGACACTCAGGATTGGAGACCCGCCCAGTCTAGGAGAAAGAGCGGCTGCACAGTGAATGGTTCCCACCTGTTGAGAGGAGAAGCTTGGCCCAGTGGGCACAGCGCCACCTACTGGAAGAGAAGTTAATAGAACTCTAGGACTGCATTTATTATTATTATTATCATTTTTTTTTCTTTTTCTTTTTTGTTTTTTTTTCTTTCTTTATTTCTCTTCTTTTTCTTTCATTTTCAATTTTTATTTGTTGTTGTTCTTTAACTTTTTTCAATGTTTCTATTTTTTTTTTTTAATTTTTTTTTTTATTTTATTATTATTTTTTTTTAATTTTAATTTTAATTTTTTATTATCACTATTATTTTTCTTAAAAAAATTTTTTTCATCTTTCCTTTCTTTCTTTATTATCTAATCTTTGTTATTCTTGTTTCTTTTGTCTTTTAATTTCTTTTCAATTTTCTTATTCCCCCTTCCTTGAATTCTACCTGCCTACTCTCATTCTCTTTAGTGACTTCTTCCCTTCCCTTCTAATATCTTTCCTCTCAAGCATCAAATAAATCTACAAGAGTAAACAGTAACTCAGCAGTCAAACAGAACAAGAAGAAACATGAGCAGCATAAAAAAGCAAGGAAGAAAAGTAGTACAAACAATGAAGGACAGCCTAAATATTCAGGAGGACCTAGAGTCAGCAGAAAAATGGTCATATAAAGAACTCAAGGAATACCTTAGACAGATGGAATGGAACCTTAAAGAAGATACGAGACAGCAAATTCAAACAGTGAAAGAACACTTTGAAAATGAATTACATAGACAGATAAAAGAAGAAGTTAAGCATCTTTATCAGGAGATTGAGATTATAAAAAAAAACCAAACAATAATTCTAGAAATGAAGGAAACGATAAACCAAATTAAAAACTCAATTGAGAGTATCACTAACAGAGTGGAGCAAGTAGAAGCCAGAACATCAGATAATGAAGACAAAATATATCATCTTGAAAAGAGCCTAGCCAACTCAGAAAGGCTGGTTAAAAACCACGAAAAAAACATCCAAGAGATATGGGATAACATAAAGAAACCAAACCTACGAGTCATTGGGATAGAAGAAGGTACAGAGATTCAAACCAAGGGAATGAGTAACCTGCTGAAAGAAATAATTACAGAAAACTTTCCAGAAATAAAAAAGGAAACGGATATACAAATTGTAGATGCATACAGGACACCGAGCACACAAAATCACAGTAGACCAACGCCAAGACACATTGTTATGAAGATATCCAATATACAGAACAAAGAGAAAA
This sequence comes from Marmota flaviventris, assembly GCF_047511675.1. NCBI lineage: Eukaryota > Metazoa > Chordata > Mammalia > Rodentia > Sciuridae > Marmota > Marmota flaviventris. The sequence continues at coordinate 46,788,365 of NC_092510.1, read as the reverse complement.
TACTAAAAGCTACAAGAGAAAGGAGGCAGATTACATTCAGGGGTAAACCAATAAGGTTAACAACGGATTTTTCATCACAGACGCTGAAAGCGAGAAGATCCTGGAACAACGTATTTCAAACACTGAAAGACAATGGATGCCAACCAAGAATTCTGTATCCAGCAAAATTAAGCTTCAGGTACGATAACGAAATAAAAATCTTTCATGATAAACAAAAGCTAAAAGAATTTGCAGCCAGAAAACCAGCATTGCAAAGCATCTTGAGCAAAACACTACACGAGGAAGAAATGAAAAACAATAACCAAAACCATCAGTGGGAAGTGCCTCTATAAAGACAGAGGGCGGGGGGAAAGCTAACCATGGAGAAACAAACTAAATTAAAAAAAAAAAAAAGAAGAAGATAAATAATCAAACATGGCTGGAAGTACAAACCATATATCAATAGTAACTCTAAACATTAATGGCTTAAACTCTCCAATAAAGCGACATAGGCTGGTAACATGGATTAAAAAAACAAATCCAACAATATGCTGCCTCCAGGAGACACATCTAATTGGAAAAGACATACACAGGCTGAAGGTGAAAGGTTGGGAAAAAATATACCACGCACACGGTCCTCGTAAGCAAGCAGGGGTGGCCATCCTCATATCGAATAAAATTGACTTCAAGACTAAATTAATCAAAAGGGATAAGGAAGGACATTATATACTGTTAAAAGGAACCATTCACCAACAAGACATAACAATTATCAATATTTATGCACCAAATAATGGTGCTGCGACGTTCATAAAACAAATTCTCCTCAAGTTCAAGAATCAAATAGACCACAACACAATAATTATGGGTGACTTCAACACACCTCTCTCACAATTGGACAGATCCTCCAAACAAAAGCTGAATAAAGAAACTATAGAACTCAATATCACAATCAACAACCTAGACTTAACTGACATATATAGAATATATCAACCATCATCAAGTGGATATACTTTTTACTCAGCAGCACATGGATCCTCCTCAAAAATAGACCATATATTATGCCATAGGGCAACCCTCAGTAAATATACAGGGGTGGAGATAATACCATGCATTTTATCTGATCATAATGGAATGAAACTGGAAATCAATGATAAAAGAAGGAAGGAAAAATCCTACATCACATGGAAAATGAACAATATGTTACTGAATGATCAATGGGTTACCGAAGACATAAAGGAAGAAATCAGAAAATTCTTAGAGATAAATGAAAATACAGACACAACATATCGGAATCTATGGGACACAATGAAAGCAGTTTTAAGAGGGAAATTCATCGCTTGGAGGTCATTCCTCAAAAAAAGGAAAAACCAACAAATAAATGAGCTCACACTTCACCTCAAAGCCCTAGAAAAGGAAGAGCAAAACAACAGCAAATGTAGCAGAAGGCAAGAAATAATCAAAATCAGAGCGGAAATCAACGAAATTGAAACAAAAGAAACTATTGAAAAAATTAACAGAACTAAAAGTTGGTTCTTTGAAAAAATAAATAAGATCGACAGACCTTTAGCCATGCTAACGAAGAGAAGAAGAGAGAGAACTCAAATCACTAACATACGGGATGGAAAAGGCAATATCACAACAGACACTACAGAAATACAGAAGACAATTAGAAATTATTTTGAAAACCTATATTCCAATAAAATAGAAGATAGTGAAGACATCGATAAATTCCTTAAGTCATACGATTTACCCAGACTGAGTCAGGAGGATACTCACAACTTAAACAGACCAATAACAATAGATGAAATAGAAGAAGCAATCAACAGACTTCCAACCAAGAAAAGCCCGGGACCGGATGGGTATACAGCAGAGTTTTACAAAACCTTTAAGGAAGAATTAATGCCAATACTTTTCAAGTTATTTCAGGAAATAGAAAAAGAAGGAGCTCTGCCAAATTCATTCTATGAGGCCAACATCACCCTGATTCCGAAACCAGACAAAGACACCTCAAAGAAAGAAAACTACAGACCAATATCTCTGATGAACCTAGATGCAAAAATTCTCAATAAAATTCTGGCGAATCGGATACAAAGGCACATCAAAAAAATTGTGCACCATGATCAAGTAGGATTCATCCCTGGGATGCAAGGATGGTTCAATATACGGAAATCAATAAATGTTATTCACCACATCAATAGACTTAAAAATAAGAACCATATGATCATCTCAATAGACGCAGAAAAAGCATTCGACAAAGTACAGCATCCCTTTATGTTCAAAACATTAGAAAAAATAGGGATAACAGGAACTTACCTCGACATTGTAAAAGCTATCTATGCTAAGCCTCAGGCTAGCATCATTCTCAATGGAGAAAAATTGAAGGCATTCCCCCTAAAATCTGGAACAAGACAGGGATGCCCTCTATCACCACTTCTATTCAATATTGTTCTCGAAACACTGGCCAGAGCAATTAGACAGACGAAAGAAATTAAAGGCATAAAAATAGGAAAGGAAGAACTTAAATTATCACTATTTGCAGATGACATGATTCTATACCTAGAAGACCCAAAAGGGTCTACAAAAAAACTACTAGAACTAATAAATGAATTCAGCAAAGTGGCAGGATATAAAATCAACACGCATAAATCAAAGGCATTTCTGTATATCAGCGACAAAACTTCTGAAACGGAAATGAGGAAAAACACTCCATTCACAATATCCTCAAAAAAAATAAAATACTTGGGAATCAACCTAACAAAAGAGGTGAAAGATTTATATAATGAAAACTACAAAACCCTAAAAAGAGAAGTAGAAGAAGATCTTAGAAGATGGAAAAATATACCCTGTTCATGGATAGGCAGAACTAACATCATCAAAATGGCGATATTACCAAAAGTTCTCTATAGGTTTAATGCAATGCCAATCAAAATCCCAACGGCATTTCTTGTAGAAATGGATAAAGCAATCATGAAATTCATATGGAAGAATAAAAGACCCAGAATAGCAAAAGCAATTCTAAGTAGGAAGTGCGAATCAGGCGGTATAGCGATACCAGACTTAAAACTATATTACAGAGCAATAGTAACAAAAACAGCATGGTACTGGTACCAAAACAGGAGGGTGGACCAATGGTACAGAATAGAGGACACAGAGACTAATCCACAAAGCTACAACTATCTTATATTTGATAAAGGAGCTAAAAGCATGCAATGGAGGGAGGATAGCATCTTCAACAAATGGTGCTGGGAAAACTGGAAATCCATATGCAACAAAATGAAACTGAATCCCCTCCTCTCGCCATGCACAAAAGTTAACTCAAAGTGGATCAAGGAGCTAGATATCAAATCAGAGACTCTGAGTCTGATAGAAGAAAAAGTTGGCTACGATCTACATATTGTAGGGTCGGGCTCCAAATTCCTTAATAGGACACCCATAGCACAAAAGTTGATAACAAAAATCAACAAATGGGACTTACTTAAACTGAAAAGTTTTCTCTCAGCAAGAGAAACAATAAAAGAGGTAAATAGGGAGCCTACATCATGGGAACAAATTTTTACTCCTCACACTTCAGATAGAGCCCTAATATCCAGAGTATACAAAGAACTCAAAAAATTAGACAATAAGAAAACAAATAACCCAATCAACAAATGGGCCAAAGACCTGAACAGACACTTCTCAGAGGAGGACATACAATCAATCAACAAGTACATGAAAAAATGCTCACCATCTCTAGCAGTCAGAGAAATGCAAATCAAAACCACCCTAAGATACCATCTCACTCCAGTAAGATTGGCAGCCACTATGAAGTCAAACAACAACAAGTGCTGGAGAGGATGTGGGGAAAAGGGTACTCTTGTACATTGCTGGTGGGACTGCAAACTGGTGCGGCCAATCTGGAAATCAGTATGGAGATTCCTGGGAAAGCTGGGAATGGAACCACCATTTGACCCAGCTATTGCCCTTCTTGGACTTTTCCCCGAAGACCTTAAAAGAGCGTACTACAGGGATACTGCTACATCGATGTTCATAGCAGCACAATTCACAATTGCTAGACTGTGGAACCAACCCAGATGCCCTTCAATAGATGAATGGATAAAAAAAATGTGGCATTTATACACCATGGAGTATTACGCAGCACTAAAAAATGACAAAATCATAGAATTTGCAGGGAAATGGATGGCACTAGAGCAGATTATGCTTAGTGAAGCTAGCCAATCCCTAAAAAACAAATACCAAATGTCTTCTTTGATATAATGAGAGCAACTAAGAACAGAGCAGGGAGGAAGAGCAGGAAGAAAAGATTAACATTAAACAGATAGATGAGGTGGGATGGAAAGGGAGAGAAAAGGGAAATTGCATGGTAATGGAGGGAGACCCTCATTGTTATACAAAATTACATATAAGAGGTTGTGAGGGGAATGGGAAAATAAACAAGGAGAGATACGAATTACAGTGGATGGGGTAGAGAGAGAAGATGGGAGGGGAGGGAGGGGGGATGGTAGAGGATAGGATAGGTAGCAGAATGCAACAGTCACTAGTATGGCAATATGTAAAAACGTGGGTGTGTAACTGATGTGATTCTGCAATCTGTATTTGGGGTAAAATTGGGAGTTCATAACCAACTTGAATCTAATGTATGAAATATGATATGTCAAGAGCTTTATAATGTTTTTAACAACCAATAAAAAAAAAAAATTAAAAAAAAAAAAAAAAAAAAAAATTCAATCATGCTATCTGTCAATTAGATGGGTCATAATATTTCAGTCACAGGTAAAACTCACTATAGACATATGTTATCCTATTTAAAATTTTCCTCTTTCTAAAACAAAGGAGAGGATTTTTTTGGTGTGTGTTTTATGAGATATTGTGGGATGTGAATTGCTAATTTCTCTACAATGGCCTCATCCTCCATGCCATAAATAGAAAATTATTTCCAGGCCCGGTGGTTTTGAATAATCTATCCAGATATACTTTTCAGGATCTTAGAGATGTTAATTTTTATGTCTTCCTTTGTGCATACTAGTTATTCATTTTTCTTTGTAAATGAAGGAGAGGTTCATGACCTTGAAGTATTATTTGAGAAGGATAATAGCCACCAGAGACATTCAGTGTATTATTGTTGGGCCTCAGGGCCAGAAGCTAGGACATATCCCCAGCCTGTGAGCCATGGCCACACATCAACCTTGCCCAAGTTACCTCCGATTTAGTATTAGATCATCTACATAGTACATGTTTTCATTTGTGCAGGTTATATTCCTTAATAAAAACGTACAGAGCTTTTCTCAGTATTGACTCACCTCTTGTGAAATTTTGCTAATATATTCCTCTCTTGTCACTGTGTATCTCTGTCAAATCTTAATCCTGCCACTTTGCTTCTTTTACCAAGCTAACAGTGTATCCCATGATTGTGTCACTCATAGTTGATCATTATCTTATATAGAGGCTACATTTATCTGAAAAGTCCCTCTCCCAAGTTGACTTCATTCTTTATGTTGACGGTTCCCAACTCCAGAGAAAATAAAACCTCCCAGACTGAGTGTATCATCACAAATCAACATAAACATATTAAACATCAAGCAGTAATGATATCAAATCAGGGCAAGTAGCTAAGTTATTCTTTCTAGCTTGAGTTTGTTAAGAACAGAGGTAAAGGGCTGCAGTATGACTCAGTGGTAAGGCACTTGCCTCACATGTGTGAGACACTGGGTTTGATTCCCAGCACCACGTATAAATAAATGAATAAAATAAAGGTCCATCAACAACTAAAAAATAGAACAGAGGTAAAGAAGGTTAATGTACTTACTGATAGCTGCTATGCCTTTGGCATAGCATAGAATTTGGTGGTATTATGAAAATAGAATATTTATGACAGAAATTGGTACTTCAGCCAAAATATAGAACTTAAATAGCATAGTTTCTGAAGTGACTTTACTTACTCCCAAAATATTTCTATAACTAAAGCTGAGGAGCTAGATCAAAAACCTTAGTTGGGGTATGGGGAAACAGATTATCCGATAAACATAGTAAAATACTGGTTCCTTGCTCCTGTCCCCCAAGAACTTCAAATGATTTACAAGCCTTGAAATTATCCTTCTGGTTATTACTCTGAGGCCTTGATCCCCAATGAGATTTTTCACTCTTCCCTAAGGGAAAAAAGCTTTTCAGGATGACTCCTAGGGTAATAATAATAATAATTACAGAATAACAGCTTCAAACTTAGAAAGAATTGAAGGGTAAAAGTTAAAATAATACACATAGATGGACTTTATAAGCATCAAGACATCTACTTTGTACCCCCAAGTCTGACTCTGAAGTCACTGTATATGGTTTATAAAATATGAACCACCAAGGAATATACTATGCAAACATAAGCTTAGACCCTTTGGTTTTTATATGAATCAGGAAATTACACTTAAACCCTGGAAAGTGTATAAAGATGAGTCAAGGAAGGAATAGAGTACCCCCTGTCACCTATTCTTCCTTCACTGGCAAATAGATTTTATTTAGTTACCAAAAGCAGAAAACTACAAATATATACTCACTCTGACCTGTGTATTTACAAAATTATTAAAGACATTTCCTGCCTAAATACTTCAGCAGCATCAGTTCCCAAAGATTGCTAGAACAAGTCTTTACCTCCATTTCCCACTTGAGGTATCTTCTTGCCATCTTTAATTGTGCTGGAAATTGAATAGTAACATATTAATCAAGTATTACACTGCCTTTATCATCACTAGTCATCAGACACCATAGAATGAAACAATGTTATCCTCAAGAACAAACTATTTTAACTAGTTGAATTTACTATGGCCAAAAATGTTGGTCATTGATCTTATGACTCTCAGCTCCTAATGCCTAACTTAATATAAACTATCTCTTTTTGTGGTTACACAGGAAGGCCCAGAATTATGACTTATTCATCTTGACTAGCAGAAAATTCTGACTTGACTCAACGTGACATTCTTAAGGATTTTCAGTGGTTGATAAAATATAATTCCAATCCTGTAATCAAGAAGTCAAGGTTGTCATCATAATTATCTGATCATTCTTTACATGTCTTAAAAGTAGGCACTCTAGTATTCTGAGTGTATTCTGTAGTATTCTCCAACCAGTGGCATTCATCCCATTTGGAAAGACCTTTCTACCATGTATTCATCAATAACACTGCTATCAAACTGCAGGGCATTCAACCTTGAGTTAATCTTTCACAACTAATGAATGGAAGTAGCAGAGTGAATTGCAGTTCAGTGGTAGAGTGCTTGCCTAGCACATGTGAAGCACTGGGTTCTATTCCCAGAACCAAATAAAAATAAATAAATAAAATATGGGTATTATGTTTAAAAAAAAGAGTGGCAAGAGAAATCCAGTCTAGAGAAGTATTCCAACTAGATCCTTTCAAGAACAGAAAGAAAGAAAACAAAACAAACAAACAAACAAAAAAAAAAAAAAAAAAAAAAAACAGCCCGGAGAAGACAGCTGTCTTGAGAATCAGAGAAATGAGATGTTGTCACAAGGTAGTCAACTTCTTCCAAAAGACCATGAAAAAATACCTGACTAGATTCTCCCATTTTTCTTCTGCTTCATTTTTTTTCATTATAATTTGTTATGTATGACAGCAGAATGCATTACAATTCATATTATACATATAGAGCACAAATTTTCATCTCTCTGATTGTACAAAAAGTAGAGTCACACCATTTGTGATTCATTCATCTACTTAGGGTAATGATGTCATCTCATTCCACCATCTTTTTTACATGCCTTGCTCCCTCCCTTCCCCTCCCACCCCTTTGTCCTATCTAAAGTTTATCTAATCCACCCATGTTCCCCCCAACCCCACTATGAATCAGAATCCTTATATAAGAAAATATTTGCCATTTGTTTTTTTGGGATTGACTAACTTCACTTAGTATTATTTTCCAACTCCATCCATTTACCTGAAAATGCCATGATCTTATTTTCTTTTAATGCTGAATAATATTCCGTTGTGTATATATACCACATTTTAATTATCCATTTAACAACCGAAGGGCATCTAGGTTAGTTCCACAGTTTAGCTACTGTGAATTGTGCTTCTATAAACAATGATGTGGCTGTGTCTCTGGAGTATGCTGTAGTTAAGTCCTTTGGGTATAGACTGAGGAGTGGGATAGCTGGGTCAAATGGTGGTTTCACTCCTAGTTTTCTAAGAAATCTCCATACTGCTTTTCATAGTGGTTCCACCAATTTTCAGTGCCACTGTCAAAGTATAAGTTTAACTTTTTCCCTACATCCCCACCAACACTAATTATTGCTTGTAGTGTTCTATCTGATGTGTGTGTGGTAAAAAATTGCTCCCCAAATGTAAGCTATTCACCTCACAGATTGTTTGTTTTTCTGAGAAGAAGCTATTTAGTTTGAATCCATCTCATTTATTGATTCTTGATTTTAATTCTTGTGCTATAGGAGTCTTATTAAGGAAGTCGGGTCCTAATATGACATGATACTGATTTGGTCCTACTTTTTCTTCTATTAGGCACAGGGTCTCTCTTTTCTGTTTACCATGCTCTTCTTTCCACAATAACTCACTGATTTTACTCTATTTTTTTTTTCTCATTTGAATTTAGATCTGCACCTTTTCTTTTCTGTTCCTAAATTTAAGAGTTTCTGCTCCTTTTCTGTCCCCTGTCTTTCCTTTTCCTCTTCTCTCATCAGACTATTTTACCCAAATAATCTTTGGAATGCCGACTAGTAAACTAACTATTCAGTACTTGTCATAATATTACAGATTATGCATCATGCCCCCTCTCCCATGGTCACTTCTGATATTTCCCAGATACCTTTGATCAATTGAAATGCGTATTTTCCAATGAATCTTCTTTTATTTGCTAAATGGTGAAAACAAACAAGTAACCATTGTGAAAAAGCCTAAACTTTTTCCAGTCTTCCTGGCAATGGTCATGTCTCTTTCCTTCATTTATAATCATTATCCCCTTTCTGAGAATGGACATTTATAATGCTTAGCCAGTTATCCTTCAATCTTCCGTAAAGCAACAAGCTATCTTGGATAACCCTCATGAATATAAAATTTCCATTGTCCCTCCAATCCTAATTTCTCAGATTCAACTCAATGGCTCATAGAACACCTCCAACTGTGCCATTCTTCACCCTCGATATTTGCTGTCTTTGGTCATGCTTAATCATAAAAGAGTTATTCATTTCACCCCTGGCTTGTGTACACTCTCTGGTTGTACACAAAGTAAAGTCACACCATTTGTGTCTTCATACATGTACTTAGGGTAATGATGTCCATCTCAATCCACCATCTTTTTTTTACATGCCTTGCCCTTCCCTTCTCCTCCCTTCCTTTTGCTCTATCTAGCTGGGATAAAATTATAATTTTTTTGGCTAAATCTAAGCCTATTTGGCTAGTGTTGGTCAATTCTATCATATCTCTTTAAGTGAAAAATTGTTCTAATCTGTTTATGATACTCAGTATCCCACACATTTTTGTTTGTTTATTCCTTTCTAATACTATCTCTAGAACAATCCCCTATTCTGTCTTGTTTACCTTGCTCTTGTTATAATAATAATAATAATAATAATAATAATAATAATAATAATAATAGAATGGCACTTTGGACATCACAGTTCTTGCTGGAGACCTCAGTTCCTAGGGAAGCAATTTATAAGAAACAGCTACAGAACCTGGCTTATGTTCTTTTAATAATTTCACTACATTTTGGGAAAAGTTTGGTACTCCATGCACCATCCCTAGGAATTCACTTCCTAGATGAATACGTTCTATTCAATAACATAATAATTTACTCATTGCTGAAGTGGTTTACCTGTCTCTAACAGCGTATTCACTGGCCTCAAATTAGTGATTAATTATGAGAAACCCAGTACACTGTTGTCCATAGCCACATAAACTTCAATGTGATCCTCAGTGCAGTAGGGGCTACACCGGCAGTGTTTTAGTCAGCTTTTTCACTGTTGTGGCTAAAGGACCTGATGAGAACAATTGTAGAGGAAGAAAAACTTATTTGAGGGCTCACAGTTTCAGAGGTCTTATTCCATAGAAGGTTGGCTCCATTCCTCAGGGCTTGAGATGAGGCTGAACATCATGGTGGGAGAGGGTAGCAGAGGAAAGCAGCTTACACCATGCTGATCAGAAAGCAGAGAGAGCAACTCCACTCTCCAGATACAAAATATATATCCCATAGCCACACCCCCAATTAACCACTTCCTCAAGCCACACCCCATCTGCCTCCATTTACCACTCAGTTAATCCCATCAGTGATTAATTCACTGATTGAGTTAATACTCTCACAACCCAATCATTTGTCCTTTGAACCTACTTGCATTCTCTCACATGTGAGCTTTTGGGGAACACCTCACACTCAAACCATAACAGTCAGGCATCAGAAGCCACTGCTGTTTCCCAACAAGCTATTTAGTCTTTTATTCATAACAAAGAGACAAGAGGCAAATATTAGGAAGAATTTTGCTAAATTAATTGAGGTAGAACTCCACCCTAGATATCTGACCACAATGGAAATCTAACAAAAGTCTACACTTGGTGGCCTAGAAATCTGCTTACCCTAGTCTTCCCTCAGTGAAAATCCTGTTAATAAGTTTAACCAGAACTACTCACTTTCCTTATCCCCCAAATCCCCCCTTAGTAATTTTCCATCCACAGACCCTTGAGCTTCTCTTTAGCTACAAATCTCCACTTGTCCATGGCCTATTTAGAACTGAGTCCAGTTCTCACTATGAGAATATAGAGAGGTCTATATTGAAATAGTTTTTCCCCCTATTAAAATAGCTTATTTTCCCCCCAGAATTTGTGGCCATGACTTTAATTTATTTCAGGTTCTGGTTTTATTTAATAGTAGTTTGCCTAAAGACATCACTTTTCTAACAAGTCCAAAAGAATAAATGTGTTTTAGATTTTTCCAACTTCATCTTACTCTAAGGATAGGAATGACAACTATGTTTTCATTGGAAGTCTTAGGAGAACATATCTTGACTTATAATGCATATCAAAATACCAATATCTGAAGAAATAGAGTCCAATAAAGGGTCATTAAGACTAAACATGTCACAATTATGTTATTATATTTTCATGTTTCTGTCTTGTTTTAATGGTATTTTTACTATAAAACCTGAATGTAAATGAAATAGATATCAATTAAAATGGAGTGATATGTAAACTACATATCTCTCCTATTCAAAAATACTGAGTGAGAATTGGGGGGGGGGGGGTAGGTGGTATTCATGGAGTCAAAAGAGATTTCTGCCAGTTGTGGTGGCACAGGCCTATAATCCCAGCAGCTGGGGAGGCTAAACTAGGAGGATCATGAGTTTGAAGCCAGCCTCAGCAACATGGAAAGGCCCTAAGCAATTCAGAAAGACCCTGTCTCTAAAAAAAATATTTTAAAAAAGGGCTAGGGATGTGGCTCAGTGTTTAAGTGTCCCTGGGTTCAATCCTTGGTACAAAAAAAAATTCTGTAAGCTTATAATGTAAATATTTGGTACAGAAAAAGGTGCCTTACATATATATATATATATGGTCAAGACAAATAAACTTGTTCAGTATATGAATCCATATTGAAATTACCTGGAACTATCTGGAAGTATGGTTTACAGGGGAAAAAATGACTATGAGTTGATATTATTTCTGTTACAGGTTTTCTCTTATATCTTATGCTCACAATAACTGCAGCAGTCAAGGAATATCTAGAATAATATTGGATAAAAACAATAGCAATTATTTTGTAATGATTTACAGTCATTAGTGTGTGAATACATATATAACAGTGCTATGAAAAACAAAAAGAATATGTACAGATAAATAGGAATATTTTTTCTGAGAGGTACTTCAATGAACTTTTATACAACATACCTATTCAAAGATAATGCTTCAGATATAGCTGAGTATGATATCTATACATTATTTTCATATTAACATATACTTAATATGTTCCTCATATCAAAATTATTTTTTTATTTTTTGCCCTAAAATTTAGTTAATTTCTTTGATACATTAAAACTTTAAGTAAAATACATAATTCAGATAAAGAAGCCAGAGAATCTTTAATGAATTCAGTCCTGGTTCTCATCTTTGCTCCATAACATAGTCATTGTTATATTATTTGAAACTCCTGTCTTAAATTTGGTCCATTTAGTAATAGGACAAATATTCTTTTACTTTCATATCTGACTTTTGGACTTCTATATTAAAGACATTTAGATATAGCTCTGAGGCATTCTAAACCAATAAAAATACTTAATATGAACATACTTAAAAATTAAGATTATTGTAACTCATATTCACCTTCAAAAACTTATGTTCTACTTTAAGCAGTTAATTTTGCTTTCATTATTATAGAGAATTGCATTAGAATTTTAATATTGATATAACTAAAATACTCCAGACAAAGGATAACTTTACCACTTAATTTTTCGTAAATAAAAAAGGAATTATTTAAATTGTTTGAAAGTGGCCCTTATTATAATTATATTTGAGAAGTTCATGAAGAAAACCAAATTACCAAAGTTTCTGATGAAAAGTAATTGGCAGCAGTATTACAGTAGCAGTATTATGATAGATTCTTAGCAACACACATTTTCAAATTTGACTCAACTCTATTTTTTCTTAATCAAATAGGATTTGTTTACTAATGCAAAGATGATCTCATCAGGAAAAGTAGTTATTTGGTAAATAAATGTTTGCTAGTAATTGAACACAGGAAATGTATTGAGAGTTTATTGAGATTCTCCTTTCAGAGAGTCTATTTTGTAAGCTTTCTGAGAATATTCATTGTTCAAATGTTAAGAGCAAGACAATGAGTAAGGTTAAGTTTGATTCCTAGTTGGGCACAGTGGTACAAACCTATATCCTAGTGGCTTCCAGACTAAGGATGATGAGTTCAAAGCCAGATTTAGCAATTCAGCCATGCTGAAAGGCAACTCACTTGGATCCTGTCTCAAAAATAAATAAAGAAAAAAGGGCTGGGGACATGTCTCAGTGATTACATACTCCTGGGTTCAATCATTGGTACCAAAAAACAAAACAAAACAAAAAAATCGATTCCTAGAAAATGCTAATCATTCACTGCCCCACATTCTCATGTAGTAGTTTTGAAGAGGAACAGCTAAATGACTCTAATTTCCATTGAAATACTTAGAGTATACAGTACAAGCACCACTATGGAAAATATTTAATAGACTATATTGTTTTGGAACTGCAATATGTCATCTGGTGTCTCATTTTTGCTCTCATCTCTCTCAAACTCATGCACTCAACTTTTATTTTTTTATTGGTTTCTCAAAACATTAAAATGATCTTGACATATCATATTTCATACATTTGGTTCAAGTGAGTTATGAATTCTTAATTTTACCACGTGTACAGATTGCAGGATCACATTGGTTATACATCCACGTTTATACATACTGCCATACTAGTGTCTGTTGTATTCTGCTGCCTTTCCTATCCCCTTCCTATCCCCCCTTCCCTCTCCTCCCCTCCCATCTTCTCTCTCTACCCCATTTTCTTTGTCATAGTATCATCTTGTAATACATTTACTATTTCCTATTCAAGATAATTACCAACCTCTTTAAAAAAACTAGTAATAATCATTAGGCACAATGATATAATTCAGGTCTGATGATAAGACAAAAATAAATCTACTCCTGTTGGGCCATGAATAGGAATATTAGAAATGTGGTTTATAGACACTGTATTTTTATTTAACTCAGTTTACCAAATTTAATTATTTTACATAGTCAATAAGAAAGATAAAATGCAAAATTCTAATTTTGGTTATTGTTAATATTTTTAGGAATATTTAAGTTCATATTAGACTTTATATTAGTAAGTTCTTATCTATGAAAAATTTAAAAAAATTATGTGTACCAATAAGAATTTATTCTTACTACATGGCAAAATTGAATTATTACATTCACACATATATTTATGATATTGGAAAAAAAAAACAATATCTGTTATTTTAAAAGCCTTTGATATAAACAGACATCAAAATTGTATCAGATTATCACTTACTTGATTATTTCCAAGAAACATGGATGTTTATTGAATTTTGATGTTGAAGCTTCTTATTTCCTGGGTAAACAGAAACTCACGTTTTTAAAATATATTCTAGTTTTAATGTCTACTTGCCAGCATAGAGTCCTAATTATTCTATTCTGTGTTAGTAATGCTAAAAGGAAAAGAAATCTTTTAAAATGAAAAAAATGCATTACTTTATAAACTACTGCTCAGCAAGATGCTCTTACCAGAAATTATTATCCATGTAACTAGAATATGTAAAGACTTCTATATCTATATCATGGAAGTAGTACATGATCTGGATTAAAATGCCATTTCTAGGGCTGGAGTTGTGGCTAAGTGGTAGGGCACTTGCCTAACATGTGTGAGGCACTGAGTTCAATTCTCAGCACCACAAATGAATAAAACAAAGGTCCATTGACAACTAAAAAATAGTATTTTAAAAAATGACATTTCTAGAGTCTACTTGGTGAGGACTGAAATTTAATGCAACATGTCTTTACTCTGGGGCCTTGGATAAATCACATAGTGTGTGTATATGTGTATGTACATGTGTGTATGTGTTGCATTGGAGATTGAATCCAGGGGAACTATACAACTGAATTTCATCTGCAGCCATTTTTATTTTGAGAAAGGATTTTGCTGAATTGCTAAGCCAGCCCTTGAATTTGCAATCCTTCTGCCTCAGCCTGGGACTACAGAGTATCTGGGATTATAGGCATGCACTACTGCACCCAGTAAATCACACAATTTTTAATACTCAATTTTCTCACTTGCTTAAATGGGAATAATATTTTTTACTAAAGATTTGCTTTGATGATTAAATACAAGAATATATGTTAATAACTCATCAGGTTTGCAGTCACAGAGTAAATACCAAAATAAATATCAGCCAAATGTTATGATTATTACATACTTGAAAAATCATTTGCCAAATAATCAGTGTCTTAAGTTTCAATATTATAATAGAGGTTTATGAGTTGGAAGACACACTAGAAGTCACACAGGAGCTCTTTGACTTATATTATAAGCTTTCATAAGATAGCATATGAATAAAAAATATTTTGGTGAATTCCATGTTGATCCTATCTTAAAATGTAAATACTCTGTGAATCTTTTTCCCCACATCCTCACAAAAATTTATTGTTACTTGTACATTTATTGTTACTTGTATTCTGACTAGAGTGAGATGGAATTTCAAGTGTAGTTTTAGTTTGCATTCTCTAATTGCCAGTGATGTTGAACATATTTTCCTATATATTTTTTAATCATTCATATTTCTTCTTCTATGAAGTATCTATTCAGTTCCTTTACCCATTTTTTGATTGGGTTATGTGTTTGTTGTTGTTGTTTTAGTGTGAAGTTTTTTGAGTTCTTTGTATATCCTGGAGATTAATGCTCTATATGCGGTGCAAGTGGTAAAGATTTTCTCCCATTCTGTAGGTTCTCCGTTCACTCATGCATTGCTGGTGGGAATGAAAATCAATACAATCACTCTGGAAAGCAGAATGAAGATTCTTTTGATGACTACTTGCTAACCACATTATTAAGGCCATAAACCTGGAGCATACTGTGCATTCTCAAATTTGTTGCTATTTCCAGAATTTTATTGCCAAAACTACTTTAGTTCATCTATCTTGTAATATTCAGTGATTGCTGAGGAAGAAACTTTGTGAAAGAATAAGAAAAAATTGAATTTATCATTTTAAAACAAATTCCACTAAAACCTATGTAATCTCAAAACTTTTTAACCTCTGTGAATATCAATTTCTACCATATAAAGTAGGAAGACTGAAAGTGGTTATTATTTTCCATCTCTAAGATTTTATGTACATCATTAAAATTATAATCATCATAAAAATATACTAAGCCCAGTTGTGAGCACTACTATATGCAGTAGGCAATACTGTATACAGTTTTTTTCTCTTATAATAGAAATACAAACTCATTTTGAATGTTTGAATAATAAATGGAAAGCATCTAATTTAAAAAAAAAGAAAATCTGACCCATTTATTTCCCTCTTTGGCTTATTCTCAAGTGACTTAAAATAAGCATACTACAATGGCACAGCCACATCAATGTTTATAGCAGCTCATCTTACAATAGCCAAGTTATGGAAATAACCTTCAGCAGAAGAATGGATAAAGAAAATGTGATCTATCTATCTATCTATCTATCTATCTATATACATACACACACACATACACAATGGAACATTACTCAGCTACAAAGAAGAATGAATTTATGGTCTTTGCCAGTAAATGGATGGAACTGGAGAACATCATGCTAAGTGAAATAAGCCAATCCCCCAAATCCAAAGGCCAGATGTTCTCTTTGATATGCTAACACATAAGAAGGGAGAGTAGGGAGGGGGAATAGAAAAGTTTATTGGATTATACAGAGGAAAATGAAAGGAAAGGGGGGGTGGTACAGGAAAGACAGTACAATGAATCAGACATAACTTTCCTATATTCATATATGAATACATGAACAGTGTAACTCCACATCATGTACAACCACAAGAATGAGATCAAAATTGGAATGGGTTGCACTCCATATAGTTATAATATGTTAAAATATACCTGTCATTTATATCTAAAAATAAAAAATTAAAATTAAAAAAATGTAAATATTGCAGTGAAGAGTAATTTCTTAATTGATTTTTACAGAGTTATTAGATGCTAATGAAGGCAGCCATCCTTTCGTAAGAAGGCTCATTTGAATCGGAGTTAAGAACATATAACCTGAAGTTAAACTGTGCTTATACTAATTAACATTAAACAAAACACTTATTAACTGCACTGAATTAAGGACATAAAATGCAGATAAATTTTATAAAGTTGTCTGCAATGCCTAAATGGTATAGAGGTAAAAAAAAAATGACTGTTAAAATGTTCTTAGATGTTCAAAATGACATGAACAGATTTTAATGTACACTCTTAGTATGCAAAATTTACTTTCTTAAGTATTTTATCAATTTTGTCCAAGGAGTGAGGATGAATTACCCCTATTACAGGAATAAGTTGATACAAAAAACAGAAAATATTTTGGAAATTTTCTAAATTATTTAATTTTATGTAGTAACTCACAGGAGTAATGTCAGTGGTTCATGCTTTATTTACATTATATATTATCATAGCACAAAGTCAAGTTACAACTTTGAATTTGAGGAATCACCTACACTTTGACACAATCTTTAAATAATTTCTTAACTGTATGCAGATATAATTTCAGATATGAAACTCAGTGACAGCTTAACTAGAATATTTTTTACTTATAAATTTTTACATACACATCTTTAACTATGATTTTTAAAGAAGAATTCATTAAAATTAGCCATACAAATTAGTTTACATTATGGATTGAATATTAGTGCTACAAAATAGTGATTTCTTTTCACCTTTTTATAGAGCAGGAGAATAATAATGAAATCTCAAGATCCTTCCATTATCACACTTACATTTTCTAGTCAGGTGAAATATGGATACTTTGAAAATGTAAAGCAAATATTCTTAAAGTTTTTACATATCAGAAATATTTAAAATGTATATCACAAATATTCAAATAAATTGTTTGGAAATTATCCAAGATTCTGTCAAGTTATTGCAGCAAAAGTAGAACTTTCAGCCCTGTATGTGTGAGTATAAATATATGTACATAAATATATTAATAATTTGTTGATATATTTTTACTAGTTTAAAAAAAGTTCCATGGGATTTTATATAATTTATGTTTTCAATATATTTTCACTGGATATAAAAATACTAATTTCTTAAAAGCTATATTCAAATATGATTTTTCAATTCTATCCATAAAGGTCATAATATCCTTAAACAACTTTAGGTGACTTTTTGGACATATATTAATAATGTAATCAGTAGAATCACTAAGACTTGTGTATCAGAGATTTTTATTTTGGATTGATGCAATTTTATATATTTGTAAGGACAGTATATGAAATTTAGACTTTACATTTTATTTTTTAAGAAAATATGATTTTTCTATAGTAATAACCCTATTTTTAGGAAGATATGCTTATAAACATTATCTAAGAACACACTTGCATAATTAGATTTCATATGAATGTGTAAGGATTTTTAAACAGTTACAGGTTGCTAGTTATTATTCCTACATGCTGGAAATTTCTTAAACTAAAAGGGCATAAGAATCCTTAAAAATTTTTTTTAAAAAAGTTGTGACTTTTGTATTCCTGAAAATTACATTAAGTACAGAGGACACAATGTAAGTCATTTTCATTAATGTATTCCTGTCACCCTCTTTTAATCATGCTTTCTTTTGTCTCCATCTACTCTCACTTCTTGAAAGAAAAAAAATGTGCAACAATGCACACTGACAGACATAATCCTTTAATCAAATTTTATAAAAGCATTGGGGATGTTTAGAATTTTATATGGCTGTCTGATTTTAAAGAGGTGCTTTGCAGTAGTTGTCTAGGGAGCTCCAAATCTCTCTTTAATAATGCAAAAGGAATGCTGAAACATTAAGTCAGAAGAACAAACATTTTTCATCTAACTACATAAAGATGAACAGAACCATCTTTCAACATCATTCATACGAACCAATAGAGGTACAATGTCATGATTGAGTTGAAAATGTATGAAATTCATTTTCTGGAAATAGATATGCTTTTTGTGTATGGAAAATATCAGTTTCATAAATGACAGGTTATTTCAATAAAACCTTATAATACTTTCATGCCCCACAGAAATAAATACCAAACCACCATTGTCAAATTGTTTATATTACAGGAAAAATGCAAACTGATTTGCTTTGTAATATCTTTCCAATGATACCAGACAAGACCAGAAATAATTTTGCTACCAATTTGGTTTGGTATGGTCATATATTATAAGTTTCTTTGGAGAGATATGAATTTATTTCTTCACTTTTTACAGAATAATTTGTACTTTTCTAGATATTAAAACTGACTTGGCTTAATCTAGACTGTGACTTTCAGTCTTACCACTTCTGTGTATCTGTCAATATCTCAGGTTTTAGAATGCAAAACAAAGCCAAAAACAAAATCAAAACAAAACTGGATGAATTGAACAGATATAGAGGCACATCTTCTAACTGCTGTTGATGATAAGGACTGAGGTTATACAGTTGTATACATAGCTCAATTCAGTAGTCTAATGTTCAAGTAACAAAACAACATAGTGGTAAAAAATAAATACGTGAAAAGACCATGTGTGTTCGTAGATTGGAATTGATAGTTAAAATATTCATTCTACTCCAAATAATCTATAGAATAAGCCCAATCCTATCAAAATTCTGAAATTTTTCACAGAAATTGAAAAAAACAACCTTGATATCTTGTAGAGTATTGAAAAGTCTAATAACCAAAGCAAAAAAATTAGAAAGAAAATATGAACGTGGAGTCATCAAAATCTCTGGTTTCAAACTATTTTACAAAGCTATAACAAAGTAGTATGTTTCAGGATAAAACCAAATGCATTAGCCAAAGGAACAAAAGAGAGAGCACACAAATAAACCCAGGAATGAACAGTCAACCAATCTTTGACAAGGATGCTAAAACTGCCTGTGGGAAGAGGACAATATTTTCAATACATGGTGTAGGAGTCTGGTTAAGCATATGCAAAATAATAAAGAGGAACTTTGTCTTACTTCATATAGAAAAAAAAATTAACTCAAAATGGGCTACTTCAATTTAAGCTCTGAAACATTAAACTTCTAGGCAAAACATAAGAGAAGAAGAATGCCTTGACACTGGTATTCAACAATGATGTTTTTGGATATGACATCACTGGCACACAAACAAAAAAGCAAAAATAAACTTGTGGGACTATATCCCACTGTGAAACTTCTGGACAGCAAAGACAGCAGTCAACACAATGGAAAGGAGATCTAAAGAATGAGAAAAAATATTTGCAATCTGCTAATTGGTTAATATCCAAAATATGTAAGGAACTTACACAATTGAATAGCAGAAAAATGAACCTATTTAAAAGTAAACGAAAAACCTGAAATAGACATCTTTTTTGGAGGGGTTCGGGGAATTTTACTGGGGATTGAACTCAGGGGAACTCAACACTGAGCCACATCCCCAGCCCTATTTTGTATTTTCCTAAGAGACAATGTTTCACTAAATTGCTTAGCACATCGCGTTTGCTGAGACTGGCTTTAAACTCCGCCAACCTCCTACCTCAGGCTCCAGAGC
Organism: Marmota flaviventris; assembly: GCF_047511675.1. Classification (NCBI taxonomy): domain Eukaryota; kingdom Metazoa; phylum Chordata; class Mammalia; order Rodentia; family Sciuridae; genus Marmota; species Marmota flaviventris. Next base: position 46,768,127 of record NC_092510.1, on the reverse strand, counting down.
CACTGGAATTAGAGGTATGTGTCACATGCCCAGCCAGAAATAGACACCTTTTTTTTAAAAAAAGACATCAATGGCCAACAGGTATGTAAGTGCTCAATATCACTAATCATCAATGAAATGCACATAAAATGAGATATCATCTCTTCCCTTTTGGTATGGCTGTTATCAAGGAGACAAAAAATAATAAGTGCTAGCAAATGTGGATAAGTGGAAACCCTGGTATCTGTCAGTGTAAAAATAAATTGCTGTAGTCATTTTGGAAAACAGTATAAATGTTCCTCAATAAATGTAAAATAGAAGTACCATCATCAATGCTTCTCCTGCATATGTATTAAAAAATATAATTAGTAGCTCGAAGAGGTATCTGCACCCAAGTGTTTAGTACAACATTATTCATCATAATAAATATATGGAAATAGCCTGTTTATCAATGGGTAAGTAGGTGCAGAAAATGTAGTATATTCATATACAATGGAATGTTATTTAACCATGAAATGAAGGAAATTCTAACAGTCATGACAAAATAGATAACCCTAGGAACATTATGGGAAGTAAAATAATTCAAACACAGAAACACAAATGTTGCACATTGTCATTTATATGTAGAATATAAAATCATCAGACTCATAGAAACAGAATAGGATGGGGGTTGTAAGAGGCTTTGGAATATGAAAAATTAATATTGGTCAAAGGGTTTGAACTGTCAGTTATAAGATGAATAAGTTCTAGGGATCTAATATACGGCATGGTAGCTGTAGTTAATAATACCATATTATTTTCCTGAAGTTTGACAATAGCAGATTTTAAATGTTCTAACCACACAAACACACACATAGCCCTCACACATACAGATACACATATACACAAAAGAGATTGCTATGCTCACAAATGTACTCATTAATTTTCCCTATTATTTTTGTAAATTTTTGTAAAATTACACATTAATTGCACAAGATAAGCCAAGTAAGGTGGTGCATGTTTGTTGTCATGAGAAGCTAAGACAGGAAGATCACAATTTCAAGGTCAGTTTCAGTGTCTGAGAAAGACCTTTAACATCTTAGTAGAAACCATCTGAAAACAAAAAAATAAATACAACTGGGAATTTAGTTCAGTTGTAAAATGTCCCTAGGCTCAATCACTACTGCCAAAAAGGAAAAAAAAAATTGCAGATGTCAATGTGTTTGATTGTGACATTTCCTTACATGTATAATTGTGCCTTGATCATACCAAACCACTCTTCTGTACTGTCTTGCCCACCCCTTTGTTCTTTCCCTTAGACCCCTACATTCCTTAATATTATTTCTTTCCAGTCCTGTCACAGATATTGGGTTTTTTCTTGTTCTGAAAACTTGCAATACATTATTAGATTATGTTTTGGGATGTGTCTATTTTTATATGGGTACACCTTGCAAACAAATTTCCATCTTTGTACTGATTTTAGTGTGTCCCACCACTCTTGGTATTTTGTGTTTCTACTTTCTTTGAATTTAGGAATTTTAAAAGTCCCTGAGATTTCTACAATGACCCATTATTTGTGCAAGAGTGTGTTGTTCCATCTCACTGTTGGTATATTTTCTGAAATTTCTTGATTTTTATTTCCAGTTTCATCCATAGTGTTGGTAAGATAAAAACATTTATTTTAATGTTTTTGAATTTGTTAAGACTTGTTTTATGGCCCAGTATGAAAAAAAAATGTACTTCTGAACAAAATGTGTACTCTACAATTGTTGGATGTAGATTTCTGTTAAGTTCATTTGATGTATATTGTAACTTAACTCTGATGTTTCTTTGTAGGTTTTCTTTTGTCTGGATGATACATCCTTTGGTAAGAGTGGGTATGGAAGTTACTCACATTAGATTCTTTCATTTATGTGTATTATTCTTTTCTTTTACAGCACTTTCTGTTTACTATCAGACTCTTACTATTATTTTCCATCCTTTAGTTTCCAATTCATGTGAATATTCTAAGGTGAAATAAGTTTCCCATATACAACAAATTGTTGGCTTTTATTTTTTTTAATTCAACCAGCTACTGTGTGTCTTTTAATTAGAGAATTAAGACTGTATTCAGGGTTATTAAGGAATGTCGTATCCTTGACTTTGCCATTTTGTTGATTTTTCTCTTGCTTGTTTTTAATGTTCTAAGTTCATTCCTTCTTTGCACTTGATTATTTGCTATATTAATAGCACTTAATTCTTTCTATTTCTGATTTGCATGTCTTTCCTTCTAGTGAGATGTATTCTTTCCCATGCTCTCATGACTGTATTTATTTTTCTTCCTCTTCTGAATGTAGGATTCCACTAAATATCTTCTGCAATACTGATCTAGAGGTCATTAATCCCCTTACTTTATGCTTATCTCGAAGGCTGTTATTTCTCTTCAATCCTGAAAAATAACCTTGTTTCATTTAAAAATCTCAGTTGAGTTGAAATCTTTTTGGACATGAAATACATCATTCTTTGAGCTCTTGGATCTTAGAATTTGTGCTTAGGAATTGTTTGTTATTCTGAAGGGCTTGACTTTAACTGTGATTGGGTGCTTTCAATATTCCTTCTTTGCTTGGTACTCTTGGCAACTTAACTATAGTGTGTTTTGGACAACTTATTTTGTCAGAGCTTTAAATACACACTTTATAAGTCTCACAAGAGTGTGGGTCCTCTGGTAGTTCAGGCAGGTATAGTGTAGTCAGTATAGTTAACTGGGGTGCACCCACCATGGTTACTCCTACAAAGGTAGCAGAAATCCATATCAGGTTATGAGTATTTCTTCAGGTACTGTTGATATTGGTTCTTGTACTTGAAAACAATTCTGGTACCAATCATGGAGTTGAAGTTTTATCCTCTTTAGACTCTGGTGTAGATCCTGGTGTTTCATGAAAAGATGCAGAAACCAGAATTGCAACTCCACCTCTAGATCACTTACCTTCAGGCTTATCATAAGGGTGTGATCTGATTGCCTGAGGGAGGACTACTGCTGAGGACCTTTGTAGATGTGGTGTCTACACAGTTGAATGCTTTCTCTCTGCTGTTGCTGTGGTAGTGAGTACCCAGGAATGGGTCATTATATCCCAACTCTTTGTGCTGGGTTGAAGACAGGAGGGAGGATGAGGGCTTTAGTTCCCCCTTTTCTTGAAGTATCTGGTTAGGTATGATCAGGACTAAGTTGTGGTTATAGCATGGTGCAGTTCCTCTCATCTGGGATCAGAGAGAAGTTCAGATGCAGATCACTTGCCTGATGTGCACAAAGTTCTGGGCTTTATACCCAGAACCACAATAAATAAATAAATAAATAAATAAATAAATAAATAAATAAATAAATAAATAAAGTAAAACAAAAACTAAATGAAATAACTATAATAGTAACAAGTATAGAAAATAGGATAAATATAATAAAAATAAGTTTAAATATTAAAAAGATAAATTTTATTTTCAAGAAGGAAAAAGATGTAAATATAACAAGAATTTTAAACAGAAGAGAAAAAAATGAAAAGTAAATAAGTGAAAATGGGAAAAATAAAACAAAAAAAGTGAAGATTAAATCTTAAAAAGAAAACAGGAGAGACAAAGAAACAAACAAAGAATATTAATGGAAAATAAAGAGCTCCTCACCATCAAGGACCACAAAAGAGGAGGTGAGAGTGGATGCTTATAACCTAAGCCAATGAAAGCATCTCTGTGGCTCTTCCTAGGCTATGTGCCCCATGGATCCAGAAAAGGCTGGGTGTTATTCTTTCCCTCTTCTTTCCTTCATTGTGCTTGCCTGGTGACTGGTCATAGTGCTTTGTAACCAAAATCAGGTAGCATCCTCCCAGCTACTTTGCTACCTAAAAGGAGCTAGCATGAAAAGTGGTACCCACCCACCCCCCCCCCGCCCACCCAACCCCAGGTAAAAATTCTCCTGGTCTCTTTTCCGGGGGGGGGGGGGGGGGGGGCGCGCTGTGCAATCTGAGGGTGTGGAAAACACCAGCACTCCTGGATGTTATGGAGCTTTTTAGCATGTTAGAGAATGCAGAACTTACCTGGTAAAGACTCTCTCCAGAGTTTTTTGTGCTGCATGCTCTGAAGTTAACACTGCAACACTGTCTCTATGATATCTCTGGATGCCTTACAGGCAGAGTGACAATGGAGTCACAAAAGAACTGTGCTTGGAGAGAGAGTGGTTACCTGAGATTCACAGCCCATGAATCTGGTACTCTTAGACTTGGCTCCCAGGTGCACCTGCTGGTTCATTCCCCCAGGTTCTAATAGATGGGTCCCGGTAACAGCACTGTGAGAATATGCTGCGGAGTAGGGAGAATTTACCCAGTCAGCTCACTCTTCAGATTATAAGCCTCTTACCTGTTTAGGCTTCATATCTGTAGGGTATTGAATCCTGTGCTAGTGGGACTCTCTCCCCTTTTTGTATACAAGGGAGCACTTCTCCACCCCTGCCAAGCTGCATTGTGTGTGCTCAGTGCTGAGAAGTCTGTTTTTCCACTGTTTCACTGTTAGTAACCTCTGGGTTTTTCCAAGTCTCTGTTTCTCCACTATTGTATTCCAGCACTCTCCCATAGTCACCCACCTCTACACTCCTGGTATTTTGATTCTAACTTGAGGACAAGCAGGTGAGCACTGAGTACCTCCATCATGAATTCCCTGAAATTCACTTCTAATTAAAAAAGTGTGATGTAAGTACTAAAAATATGCAGAAGCAAAACCAAAACAAACAAGAAAAAACAAAACAAAGATAACAGTTTATCTACAATACAATTATAAAAGCATTTAAAGTTTTATTTACAGAAGTAAGAATATTTCTAATTCCGATGCTATTTTGTAGGAGACTCTTAAATAATGGACTTAAGGGAATACTGTTCCTGGTAAGGCATATGCAATAGCGTCAACATCTATAGCTTTCAGGGAACTTTTGAATCAAGCCTAAATGGTTAAAAAAAAAAGGATTAGTTAGAAATGATTTAAACTCACTGTACAGAATACAAACATTTTGCAAGATGTAAATTAGTCTAATTATTATAATTTGCCTATCTTCACATACAAGCTAGCTATACATATAGCATACTATCTAAATTGTCATAATATTGATATATTTGGCTTCATTCCAACATTCCTGGGTCCTAATTATGTTCAGTCACTCAAACAGCAGTAGCATAGTTCTATTTCACATGTGATCTCCAAACAAATCCCTTATTTTCTTCAAGTTTGTATACCAATTCCATAGGAACCCTATTTTTTTTTCTTTTTTCCATTTCCTAATATATTCTTCCTGGATATTGATCCTTTAAAATATATTTTTTGTTGCTTTCATCATTTTTCTTTTTGTGTTTCCTATTAAGTAATAATATCAGTAACATTAATTGTGTTTGTACATTATTTTGTTCTGGGTCTATTCCCTCATTGGAAAAGTTTTGATAAACTCCTTTTTACAAGAGAATTATTTATCTTTTTGATTGCGTAATGTGTGGTAACTCAAACATTCATTTTTTTTTTTGTCTTCTCTCAACCATACCTTCTGCCCCTTCATTAACTAAACATAATGAACACCTACTATTGCCAAAACGATGCCTTTCACAGATGTGTCCAAAAGTTATAATACTATTCCCTATAATATTTGCAATATTTAATACTCTTTGTTGTATCCTACAAGCAAATATTATAGAAACTCACATAAGCATAATTCCAGCTAATACCATTGCCCAAATGACCTTGTGCAAGTCATTTACTTGTATAATCTTTATTATTTTATCTCTAAATGGAGATGATAATAAGTTCCCTGATGGAAGTTTTGAGTTAGGTAACAAATGGACATTAAGAACAAGGCTGGGATAAAGTAGTTACACAGGGTGTCTGTGTACATAATATATGGATCATCCTAAAACAAATATTGATGTCTACAACATGCAAGAGGATTAGAGTCCGTTTGATCCTTTTGTTTGCTGTTTCTTTGGTGATGAATGATAGAATAATGACTATAATAAAAATGTTTTAACTAACTTGTAATTCTACATAGTAGGACTTTTGATACTTAGGCAAAATTTGCTTTGCTTTTGAGACATAGGCAAAATTTGCTTCAATGTTTATCAAAGATTTGTTTGCATTCTTTGCTGGTTTGTGTGTTCGATTAAGAGCACTAATTCATTTTCCAAAATCCCTTAAACTATTTTGTGCCATCTTAATAAAGGCAAACTGGTGAGTTTTGAAGGCCACTGGAATGGCAGTGCATTGTGCCACACTGGGACACAGGATATTGATGCTAATCTTCTGATCTGCTCCTATAAAGTGGTTGATCAACACTAGGAAGAATGGGCATGCTCATCTATCTCAGTTCTTAGCGACAAATGGAATAAGCAGCCTATGTTCCTGTTCTCACTAAAACTAAATTCCCACTTCGGTTATTAAGACTGAAAATACTCAGATTGAGTTAAACCATTAATTATAGTGACAGTACATATTCTCCCAGTGGCTTACATATGATTAGCTATAACATATGGTTCACTGCTTCAAAAAAAAAAAAAAAAACTGAACAAAAATGCATTAGTGGAAGAAAAATTGCACTTTTTCTGGATATGTTACGAAAACACATCTGAACTCTCTCCATGTGTACCTTTTACTCTAATGTCTTATTTCTTAATTTGTGGGCATCAAGATGGTTAAGAAAGAGTTTTACTTGCTCTAACTTCAAAACAGAATTTATACTTTTACCAATAATATTTTGATATTTGACATCCCAAATTCTGACCATGAAGGTCAGACAAAATATAATCATATATTGAATTCAGGTATTTGCTCAATTTTCAACTGCAAAGCATTCATCCAAAAATAGTAAGTTAAGAGCAACATTTTCCTTTAGAGGAATTTTGTTTGTGTTTCTTAAAGAGTGCTTCCTTATTTGCATCCTTTTAAATATCAACACTGAATTCATTTAATAAATGGATAAATTAATGTGAATCATTCAGTATTCATAGGAAAAATATTAGAATGAAGTACAAGTTGAGGACACATGGAAAGCAAAGAGTAAGATCTTAACCTACATGCAGCAGTTCACATTCATATATCCTGGGCTTCTTCAATTATTTTGTCAAGCGTCCTCATGAGTTTTGTAAGTTGTAAGGAAACATATCTTAATTGGATTACTCCCTATCTGGAGGAGAATTTTATAAAAGGCCACTTTCAAAATGGGGAAATATAGTAAAAGTGAAATGAAGGCATGCTTTTATATAATTCTTATAGGATTTTTGTTGCTCTAAACATATATCCTGTGATTACTAATGAGCAAACTATGAGATTACTGACCTATTTTGGCAGATTGTAAGTTGCTGCCTTCTGACTCTCCTAATTGCATCTGGAGGAATTCTGGAACAGAAACTGCTGGGCTGGAAGGCTTTGCTGTCATGCAGCCAATCAGGTGTACACACCACCAATGGGAGTTCTCTTCCCACAGTCTAGCGGCCTGAGGAGGTTCCGAGCAGCTGGTACCTTACCAGAGCCATGTGTCACATAGTGTAGCATGCAGATACTCCCTGCAGCAAGCAGGACTTTCCTGCAGTTTTCACGTTCTGTGCAAAATACTTTTTTTCTTATTGAGAAAGTGCTGCTAAATGTCTATGTCTGTAAAGCTATTGAGAATTGAGGAAGCAAAGAGAAATTGTCCTTAGTTCCTGGTACCCTGAACTTTGAGCAATGTTAATGGGAGTTGTGTAAGCATAAGAGAAATGCAAGGGCAGCAGGATTGCACTCTCAGTGGTTTCCAAAGAGCAAAATGAGCTGCGAGACACATTATAAGTTTGTTGAGTAGTATCAGAGGCTATTTCAGGGCTGAATACATTTACCACTCTGCTGTTCATTTATACCAGCTGTCTCCAATAGTAGTTACTCTACTATGAATTGAAGATTACTTCCCCTATTTAAAATACTTCTCCTTCGCTTAAAATGAGTATTATACTATGATAAGCACTTGTCCTTTGTGGACTATTGTGCCATGGTGAAAAAGAACACAATCATACCTTGCTATTGCAGAGGATTAGTTCCAAGACCCCCCCAAGATATCAAAAATCTGCAGATGCTCAAATCCCTTTTATAAAAGTATTTGCATATAACATATACACATCCTCCAAAATACTTTAAATAATCTTGAGATTACTTACAATTTCTAATGCAATGTAAATACTATGTGAATATTTTTCATACTATATTGTTAAGGGAAAAAAAACTGTACATGTTCAAGACTGCGAAATGTTTTTTTCAAATACTTGCAATTTTCAGTTAGTTAATCCTAGGGTGCAGAATTTGTGGATTAAAAAAGGCCAATTGTACACTTTCTGTTAATTAATTTTCTTCTTCTTCAAAGAAAGATGGACAGTATGCTGCAATAGACTACATGAGAACTGGAACCAGATAGCCTGCTGCCAGTCACCTGTGCATTGGGAGAAAATCATCTGTTCTTTCTTAATCTATGTCCTCATCTTTAAACATGAAGAAATACCATATAAGCTTACAAGATTACTTTAAGAAAGTCCTTCAGTGTACACAAGAGAGCATTTGCAACAAGTAAAACAGTCCCTGTTATTACTGTCGTCATCTCATTACCTCAGTTGTTATCCTTCCAAGTGTTTTCAAGGAGAACATTTAAGACAACTGCAGCCACAGCAAAGGAGCACTTAGACTCTGCTTTGATGAGGATCTCATCTACGTTTAGGTGATATCACTCACCTTGAGTCTTAAGAAGGTGACTAGTGAATTTGTTTCTTCCAGGTTTTCTTTTCTTTTTTTCTTTTTCCTTTTTTTTAACAGATTCTTGTATTCTACTTATATAAATAGATGTAACTATATATATACATATATATATATATATATATATATATATATATATATACAACCATCTATATAATACAGTATATTGTTGAGATGATATTAATAAAAAGTCCGTTTCTTTAAAAAAATTCAAAAATGATTGTGTTAGAATAAGTAAATATGCATCATTGGGAGTTTTGATAAACCAAAAAGGACATATGCTTGAATGAGTAATTAATGTTAAGCTAAAGTTGTAACAAATATTAATTGTTTTCCCAGCATCTTCAAGATTTTTTCTGAGTTTCTGTCCACAGAAATGAACAGGCTTATAACCAGTAACAGCTGACAAAGTCTATTGAATTTTTATTTTTTATCCATCTATATTTTCATTTCCATAGTAGGTTTGTTCTCATTCTCCTCTACCTCTTCTCTCCTCTATAATAGAACATATACTAAGCACACTTCATGCTAACTTTTGGCAGTTCTTGTCTTTGAAATTTAGTTGTAAATATGTTTTGTAATTTTATATACTGTTAATGTATTAAACAGTGATTAATATAATAGCAAAAATAAGGTTTTGAATTCTCAGGGGCAGCAAAATGATAACTGAGTAGAAGCTAATAGTATATTGTCTTTGGAGGTGTGACATGTGAATCACTCTTTCTTTTAAGTGCATTAAACTGCCACTTGCTCTTTTTCTTATCAGGCTGAGAAAGCTTCAAAGAGAAAAAAAAAATAAAGGTAGTGCTGACTATGATACACTCATAAACTATGCTTCTAAAGAAAGTCTTTGATATGATTTTCATATATGATATAAGAGTTATAAGACCCAAAAGTATATTGTCTTTTGAGTTTTCTAATACTAGAGGCAGAGTCAGAATAGCATGCAGGATATTTATTAGAGATACACGTCTCTAGCCTGCAGCTATGTTGCAGAGTAGCACTTCAAGTTTGGGAGCATCATAGTTCATCAGATTGTCCTAAAATGTCCAGACTTTCATATCCCTATCTTTGGGCCCACCAGTTTCACATGGGCTGCTTAAGGAAGGAAGCAACTTTGGGAAAAATGGCTTTCTAGAAATGAGGTAAACGCTGAAATTTGTAACAGTTGGAGTCAGCATACTGCTATGTAATGAATGCTTCAAATATCTACATCCAGCAGAATCCACCCTCTCTTCTTGCATCTACTTGTTCATATCCATTCAGGGTACAATTCCTCTAGGATTCCTGTGGGTATCTCAAATGGAAGAAATACAGAATCAGTAAGTTGAATGATCTACATCTGTAGTCACTACAGTTTTTCATCCATGTAAGACTCACAATCATATTCATTGTCTTTATAAAATACCACCAATTCTAAATCCCCCTTGTCCTCAGTTGCCACCTCTTAGCAACTTAACTAGAGACCTGAACCAGATCTTTGTCTGTGATGGGCCTGAGTCCCAGGTCACCATGTCTTTCTTAAGCCTCTGCATATCTACACAATTGGTCAAATAAACATAAGGAATCATCTGGATGCCCACACATATGTCACAAGCCATCTGTGGGCCATGTGTGGACTATATTAAACATAGTAGCCTCCTTAGGGGAAAAGTCTGACACTGCAAACTCACTAGGGCATTCCCCACAAAGATTGATCCATCACGTGATGCAGGTGCACTTCCCCTTCAAGCTCTGCCTAAGATCCTACAAAACACCTGAGATGGGTGTGACCTGCCAAGGTGTCAATCAACCTGCTGACTGCAAGATATGACAAAGCAAGACTCCACCCTTGAAATCTTACCCCCACCTTTGATGTATCCCCTTAAATAAACCACCAGAGCCATTTTGTCTTTGTCTAGTTCAAGAACCCATGTGGACTAGATCTATCAGGGGCTTTACTTTTGTAAATATATTTCTGAGTGTTTGTGTTTTACTATTTGTTAATTATTTGAGATATTAAGATTTAGGGTGGATTAATTATTTGAGAAATTAAGACTTAGGGTGGCTATTTAGGATGGCTTGGATTCTTTTGGGCAGAAGAACCCTCCAGTGAGATGCTGTCTCTCTTCCCTCTGAAACACATATTTATCTGTTCTTGAGTAATAGCAGTCCTGTAATCAGGTGACTATAGTCAATTACCCTTACTGAGGTGGTCACTCTTATCTTTGATTTCCTATCCCTAGAAAAGTAACTTGAAATGCCCAGGTAGAAGCCTTAATTACTAGGTGAAACAAATTCCCTGAATTATCTGATGGAAGAATGCCAAATGTGGGGACCTGAACCCATAATACAGCAGAGACTTAACTATAGGCATTTGTGTATTTTTCTACCAAGGACACAATAGCATATAAAGGTTTTGATTCAGCATGTATATTGCATCCCAAGGACAATATCTCATACCAATACTCTTTTGTGTAGTATCATCTCTGTGCTGACATTTTAACTGCAAATTCAAGAGACAATACCAACTGGCATGGTCTCAAGCAGACATAAATCGGTTGTATGATATTTGATATAAACAGTAACTCCTATGTAACTTGGCTCACTTTCATGCCCAATTTAATGGTCTGGTACAAAATCCCATGAGATTCTATTCTAATGAATCAGCCATAAGCTTCTCAGATCATAGTCCTGGCTGAGACCCAGCAGTTGGGCAGACCCATGCTTTCTGTATTTATCTCTTCATGTTAAAGCAAACATTTGATAATCTCAGGTTCAAAGGTTTCCACTGCACAGTTTTCCAAAAGTGGACAGCTTATCTCCTTGAGAAATATTTTCATATTTAGAAATCAATGTTTGTTTCTGTTGTTGGCAGTTAAGATATACAGTATCAGATATAATGAAATGAACCCCAGTAAGTAGGAGCACATTTTGACCCCATTTGTATTCTCTCTCTCTCTCTCTCTCTCTCTCTCTCTCTCTCTCTCTCAGTGTGACCACACTATACGTGCCCAATGTGCCAACACTTCTATGCCTGATATCTGTGGCTACCTGACGCCAACTAGATCAAGTTTTTTGTCTACTCATTATTTAGTATCTCTTCTCTTGTGTTTGCTTTATTTTTTGAGAGAGAGAGAGAGAGAGAGAGAGAGAGAGAGAGAGAGAGAGAATTTTAATATTTATTTTTTTAGTTTTTGGCAGACACACATCTTTGTTTGTATGTGGTGCTGAGGATCGAACCCAGGCCGCATTCATGCCAGGCGAGCGCGCTACCACCTGAGCCACATCCCCAGCCCTGTGTTTGCTTTATTATGTGCAGTGATACAAACAGCTTCATGCTTTATGCTCAGTCTTATGGATCTAGCATTTGCACATACTGTGGACCCAATTTTAAAATTTCTTTTTCCAGTATCATGACTGGTAAGTTAAGTAATTGCCAATGCCTATGAGACCATATATCTTCTAACCTCAGATTAACTTCCTTTCATTGTAAAGTCAATTGGCCAGATGGACAGCATGAAGCTGTCCACTAAGGAAATTTCCCTTACCATTTATATTCAAGGTCATTCTTGAATGAGAGTGTGGTGAAGATACCACCCCTGTTGGGGCACATTCCTGAATAAAACTTCATATTTTGCCTCCTCCATCAATTGTCATACCGAATTTCTCTTTGACAGGGTTTGAGGTGAAAGATGGACATTGGTGCAACAACTGTGGATGACATAGATTAGGCTATCATCTTATGCAAACATTTTTTGTTCTATTCCTGGAGATACAATATTATGCTCATTTGCTACCTGTCAAGTTCTTTGGGGATAATGTGAATCTTTCTTAAAAGGTTTTTAATAATTATCGTTTTTCTGTTACCAGAACTTTGCTCCAGAACCCTAGAGGGTTTTGTTGTGATATATCCATTATCACCTTCCATACATTTTATGAGATATTTTGTACTACCACTATCCTCTCTAATATCATAGAGTCTGCCAGAAAGTAAGTTGATCTGATGAAGAGCACTTTTCTACTCTGGATCCACTCAGAACTGGTAGAATTTTGTATCACAAGAGTGTATAGGTCTTGATAGTATTCCCAGATGTGGAATACACTGCTCAAGAGCCTGAAGAGGGCTCCCAGATAATGGATTTCTGTCATTGTGGTTGGAAATGCAGGCTGTAATTATGTGTCCTTTACTTTGGAATGGATGTTCTCGTGTAGCAGTAATCACTAAGTCCTTATAATTCACCAGTAATCACTAAGTCCTTACAATTTTACTGATCTGGAAGGCCCCTGAATTCTGTGTGACATACCCATATATTGGAGAGCTTATATCTTGGATTCCTCTGGGTAGAAGAACCCTCCAGTTCTACCTTTCAGTGAAGTAGCCACATTTTACTCATCTGACTCGATTAGGCTGTTAAATGAAATGGAGACTACCATTTCTGAATATTTCAGAATCTTCAGAAAGGAGTAAATTTTTTCTGTGTCCTCCACCCCGATATAATATTACTTTTAAATTATTTTCTTGGCTAAGAAATACTTTCAGTTGTTCCTTCTATGAACTTAATGTCTGAGCCCTTCTTTCCATAAATTTATATACTGAAATCCTACTCCCCAATGTATAGAAATTTGGAGGAAAGGCCTTGATGGCAAGTAGGAAAAGAGGGTAATTAGGTAATGGAGGTGAATCAGCTCTTTATTGGGATTAGTATCCTCATAATAACAGAAAGTTAAGAGGAAAATAATAATGCATCAAACCAATGGATACCATTCTCAACTTTGAACTAACATGCATAAATATGTTGGATATTTTCATTCATCAATATGTATTTACCTAAATGACTGACTAGAAAACCTGGATAACATAGAATTTTCAAGCTTCAGGTTGGAAAATGGAAAATATTTTTTTGACTTTTTTCTTTACTATTTGGAGGCAAATTTCTATAGCTGCCTGGTCAACCCCCTTTTATTTTGATCTCATGGTATTGGCTGATTAGTGCCCTAATTAGCTAGTCATTTGTTTTTTCCTCTAGGGACACTAAATTCTACAACCCATCTCCTTAATCCTCCACAAGGAAATTCTCCTTGTCTGGAATGCAAATATGATATTTATTATGAAGTTTCAGTCTACCCATTCCTTGACAGTTAAGCATAGTACCTTCTTACTACTGCTTTGTTATCCTGAGATTCTCATTTTTGTCAACCAGCCATTGTATATATTTCTAAAAGCTTTTCATTGGTCCTTAAAAGACGGTTGGGTCCTGTTATTTTGTGTAGTAAAGTCAAATCACTAATCTTTCCCTTATTCTGATTTTATGATTCAACTCATTGGATATTGGTTGCTCAAAAAAGTACACCCTTGAATTATGTAGATCTTGATGATGAAGGCAAATTCTGAAGGAGGCACTAACTTCAGGATACTTTCTTACAGTTGGGAAACAATTCTGGTCATGGGTATTTGAAAAATAAGTATTGATGTGGTTAGAAATTGGGCAAAGCATTTAAAAGAATGCACAATGGTATGACAGTGGAAAACAATTTGGATTATTTGAAAAATATTTCAGCACAATTGAAGCATAGCATGCCAATAGAAAGGAACAAGAAGTAAAACTAAAAAGGTAGACCAAAATTGAAAAATTGAATGCAAAGGAGTATCGCCAGTAGACAATAGAAAGCAGCTGAAATTTTAGTCTGAAATGTGAAATGATCAACATTATACTTTACATATCTACTCTGGCATCACTATGTGGAATGAATTGGAGCAAAGCAAGCCATAAGGTATATGTCACTCTAGGAAGATAAGTGAGAGGAAAATGGAGATGTAAATTAAAATAATAGCCTTTTTTCTATGTAAAGTATGTTAAAAATTTTTGAGACTAAACAGTATGTTTTAGAAATCTATACATAACCTCAAAATTAATATTGCCCCAGGAAGGTTGTACAGATGCTAACCACAGTCCACTGGTACTATTGGCAACTTATGGTAAATGATGAGGAGGGAATGCAACTAGTTTTGCGTAGGTCACAGTGTCAGGTCTGTCACCCTAAGTAGTTTGAGGTTTTTCATAAATACTTTCCATAGCTGGAAAACTCTGTAGGGAAACTCCTTTCTTTCTTATGTCTATTTAGGTCAAGAAGATTTTTGTATCCCTTGCCATTCACGTTATTTTGAAATTCATTCTAAAGATTAGTCTTTCTTATCCTTTTCAAACTCTTCTCATCATTTCACATACTCTCTATGGAATATCAGATGGCTCTTTTTTAGACAAAGTGTTTAAGTTCAAGTAAAAAACACTGATTTTTCACAAAAAAGAGATGCCCATTTTGTTCATGCTTGTGAAATCATGTGCTGTCTTATCTTTGTCTACCTGAGTCATCTTCAGTCTGTAAGTGTGCCCTATTCATTTTAAGTTTGTGCTGGGCCCCAAGAGCCTCTTCAGAGGTCACTAGATGAAAGGGTCCTTTGGAGAAATATTTTAAAGGATCTATATACTGAATTTTAAACAAATACTCAACTGAAAATGCTCTTTTTTTTCTTTTTTGAAGTACAGCAAGGTTAGAGATGTCAGGTTGTTATTTTTTTCCAGTGTATTGCTACTAAATGCACATATATATATATATATATATATATATATATATATATATATATATCCCATATATATATACTCAAAATTCTATATTTTATTTTCCTTAATAATTAGCAGATTAATAATGAGATATCTTGAGTAGGAATCCATACACCTTTTTTTAAGGTATTTCTAAAACAAATGTGTTTTTAAGACATTTGATTTGAACTGCACCCCAAAACTTACAATGAAGTCATCTTCTTTAATCTATCTTGCAGTTAGGCATGGCATTATGTCTACAGTTAAATCAACAAAAGGAATCTCTGCTTATTCTTGGTTGGACATTTTAAGCAAGTACATATGCCTCTTTCTTATTCCCTTCCTGAACACATCAGTTGGATTCAGAAAACAACAAGGCATCGAAAGTTGCCAGAGCCTCTGTGTGATGGTTCAGAGGTAAGTTGTGTGGCTGACCTGAACAACAACCCAAGTATATAAATTGAGCATGGGATAAATCCCATTGAGCTTCTGAAGGCTATTTATTTTTCTGGCTTAGCTGATGAATACAATATTTAAGTATTCTTTTGGTTACAGCATACTTCTAAAACATGTCACTCTCGTTTCAATACTTAAAACCTCAATGATCCAAGAATACAGAACAAATTTCCTAGCCTGATCCCCAAAGTTCTCCAGAAATTGTTCTCATCCTGTCTTTCCACAATCACTTTCACCACTGTTCTCTCCTGATACTAAATTATTTTCTATTCCCGTAAATACCATGGTCCTACATGTTGGCTTCCTCAGTGTATTAAGTGTATTATTCTGCAGTTGCTTGGCAAATTCCCACTTCTTCATTACTCTGCCCAATTTAGCATTTTAGTATTCTTTCCTAGGTACTCCCTTGTCCTTCATATGCATTGTTATTGGGATATTTAGAACTTTTTATTATAATCATTTGTTTATGGATCTTATTTTCTTATTTTATAAAATGTATTGCTCAAGAATAAAAACCAATTCATATTCATCTTTATTTCCACTATATGTTGAAAAGGTCAATTAGCAATGCCTATTTAAAAGAATGTATAAACTACAAACTAACTACTTAAGGTCTTCTTAAAGTGAATATTGAATTTGATATACCTGTAACTTTTTATATTTAAATTTCACTTCCTTTGGACTTTATGTCCTATTTAGGGTATTTTTGAGAGTAGAAAATAATCTTATTTACTGCAATGTTTACTTACTTAGATTGTGAAATTTGATATCTTTCTTACAATTTTAAAATACTTAACACAAAATCATTTCTAAGGTATAGAAATATAGCTAATATATTTTACTCTAAGATGAACCCAGAGTCTTCAGTTCCTTAAGGCCAGCCAGTACTTTGAGATTTAATTCAAATTCTTAAAGTGTGGATAACACAGGCATCTTCTTCCTATCTCCAGTGGATACTAAGAGAAGTGGACACAAAATATTATTTATTATAACTATTTTTGGTTAGAAGTCTATAAAATTCTAAATGTCCCTTTTTATTTCTCTTCAGATGTATTATTTTCTTCCACATATCATGAGAACCTATGAGGTACCCCCCAACTCCTTCTCACTGCAGATATGAATCACATAATGGGGAATTTGGAAACTTTCAAGGTAAGAAGGAAATAGCATTACTGCATAAAATTTTAACCTTAAAATTAGGCATAACTTTTTAAAAGTTCCTGTCTCTAAGCATTGAATCAGTCATCCTTTCTATTTAAGTTCCATCCTCCCAAAATATTCTTGGTCTATACTTTTCATCTTCTTTCCAGAGAGTCACTTATCCAGATAGTAACTCTTGAGACTTTAAATTCTTGATTTTTTTTTCTTTTTTTCCAGTATGGTAGTGTGCACTATTCCCTAACATACAATAAAAAAATTAGTGATGCATCTTTTTCCATTGTAGCTCTCAAAAGTGTTATACTGCTACTTGATATTTTCTATCTTCCAACAAAATGACTAAGAACTCATAGCTCCAAAGGATAAGCAGTTCAGTTCACTTTTCAAGATCACTGTAGAGGAAACATCAATATGCTTAATTTATGCTGTCACTGTTTTTCCTGAAGCCACATGGATTCTCTGACTAAACGTAGCCACCAGCAGTCAGCAAAATTTTTTCGCATATTTTACATGTCTCCCAAATTATTATATTTGATAACTCTTCTAAGGATAATTTTTAGAGAAACATACAAAAATGTACTGAGCAAGAACTTTTAATTCTGATTAAATACATTCTCTCATAATCAGGACTTCAGTGAATCTATTACATAACAAACTAAATCACCCAGCTCTGAAATCGGTCTTCCCATTGATCCTAACTTTGAATAATCAAGTGAGGCCTTGGAGTGATTTTGTAATAAGTTTTTCTTTTTTATTTGTGGTGGTTTCTATATTAAAAGATGCTACTTTTCCTCTTCTTCCTTCCCACCAAAAAAAAAAAGTAAAAGAAAAGAAAATGTATGTAGTGTTAGATAATGATGGTCTTTTATTGAGGTTACCAGAATTTCTGCCAGAAGTAGATCTCCATAATGTGTATTCATAAACATCCAATAAATCGCTGTGTATAGAGCATCTTTATAGTGTAAGGTGGTTGAAAGCTCATTGGATCTCCAGGCAAGGAGAGAAGATGTGAGTACAGATGGATGGCTGCTGGAGAGAGCTGCCTAATGAGAGTTGTTGCCTTTGAGATCAGAAGCAGCAGATCTACTGAGACCTAAAGAAGCAAAGAGAAGAAGCAAAAGAGATCAAAACCCAGTCCATTCTGTCTTTCTCTGTCCATTTTTCTACCAACAAATCCAGTGACTAAAAAAAACCAAAATCAGATATCTATGGAGGCCATGAATATTTTCCGTGTGGCTCAGCCTCCAGGTTCAGACCAGAGTAGTTGATGGGTGAGGGGGGGCATCTGGAAGCTGTAAAGAAAACATTCAAACAGAGCACCTTCTGTTGGGGTCCCAGTAAGAGTGCTGGTAAGAATTTTACTACATTCTGTATCACTGAAGCATGTCAGGTGTGCTCTCACCTTTCAAGAGTACATATTTTCAGAACAGTACCAAGAGCTCCAGTCCTATCCTCTACATCCTCTGAATGTCTTCCCCAAGACTTTAGTTCTGTGCTCTCTGAATGAGTTGTCCTTTACTTTAACCTCCTCAAATATCTTATTTGGGGTGATAGGGCACAAGCCATGGCATGTATTGTCTTGTTTTTAGAATATCAAATATTAAAGACTCTACCTTTTTTTTTTCCCCCTTCATGTCTCTTAAAACCTCCCATTGTATGCTGCCTCAGCTTTATTGATCCTATTTTTCTAGGTCTCTGTTATCTGTGATTAGAAGAGTCTCTATTATGAACTAAACCTCCCTACATTTGTGAACAGGGTAGTTTTTTTTCCCAATCTTTCTCACATTTCCAGAGTATTGCTTTAAAAAATAAAAATAAAAAAAACGGTATACACATACACACACATATAAATCACTTTACCTCTCCATGGTTGCTCTACATAGTATGTTGCAATATTAAAATAGTAATATTTTATACAGTAAGCTATCCAATGGCCTACTGGATATTCCAAGTATTTGAATAGTACAAATTTTGCTAAGGAAAATGTCCTTCCATCTTTTGGTGACTGATTATTAGTTTGTAGATCTTCCTGTTGATATTTGCTACATTATGATCACAAAAGGGAAGCAATGCTATCTGTGACTTTTGTCTTATTCCTGGAACAAAGCAGAAAATTGAGTGAAATACAAAGCGTGAAATTGTAAAGAGAGAAGGATTAAACATATTTTCTTTGTAAATACTTCTGCACATATATCAGAACTCATAACTCTGACCAAATATTCCCTCAAGAATGAGGAACAATGAAGAGAAGGTGTCATGGATATCATGAATAGACATTTGTTTAGCTAATTTATAGTGTTTGCATCAAGAGCGAGAGTTCAAAATTTATAAACATTATAATGTACATATAAATTAATTTCAAACAATTATAAAAATAATGCCTAGAAATCTTAGGTTATACCTCATGATTTTTTAATGCCAGACCCATAACCAATGAATTTCTTTAAAAATCAAGAGGCAAAATTTATACACATCATAATAACATAATGACATCTGTACATGAATTTGTAAGAATATCAGTAATTACTGATATCAGTAATACTCTCATAGCCCAGTCCTGTGCCTATCACCAAGAAATGGAATAAAATTTTCAAAAGATAGGAAAACACTGTTCAATGTACACTAGAGGATAGTAAATTGTAAGCAGCTGAAAATATTTTTTTGAAAAAGAGTTCTGATCTAGGAGACAAATGCTCAGATTTACTTGGGTTACAACCATTACTGCATTATAAAATTAATTTAGTGTGTCCTAACTGAAATAACCAAAGAATTTATAATATAATATGAGATATTTTCAGAGAAATGATGCTAGAAATAATTACATGCAGTTAAGAAACCTGGACAAATTGGTATTATGGTCACTGTAGACATGACCAATATTTTTAAATGACATTAATAATTATAAAAGAGAATAAGCAACACTAGAATATGTCTCACATACTAAAGACTTCTTTTATGCTTTTGTTCTGTATTTAATAAATTTCACCACTAAGTCACAGGCAAAATCTTTGAAAGCCATAGCTGGAGTATTGTCATAAGAGCTTCAGAGGAAGAAAAGTGATAACAATTTCCTAAAGCCTCCACTTTTGATTCCTTCTCTCAAAGAAAAACTATTTTCTATGGTTGACTTCTTATGTAGTATAGAATAGACGTTTGAGGGCTGGGATTGTGGCTTAGCGGTAGAGCACTCGCCTAGAATAGACGTTTGACAATATTACAAATTGGAGGACCTGAGTTAGGTTTTTAAACATCCTACGAAGGTTGGAGGAAAGGTGACTGCAAATGTAATGAATCTAAACAACATAAATACAGATGCTCAGCCAAGATTGTACAAATCTGGAAAGCAGAATCAAGCTATTTAGAACTGGTGTAGGTAGGGTAAACTTGAGTGTCATTCCCTCAAGAACAAAAAGTAGCTCACATTTTCCTAGCCACTAAAGATACTGAAGAACAGAGTGGATGAAAGAGTTTGCTCACACAGTATGAAAAAGCAAAACCTGAAAGAAGACACAATTTTATTTAGTCTTAGTACCTACTGGATAGTAGAGGAGGATTTTACATAAATTTTAAATCCTATCTTACCAGAGTGAGTGAGACAATTTAGTTCAATACCCTTTCCAAGAGAGTAAAACTTAAATCTTGGAGGACTTTCATAACACCAAATCCTGGGTGTGGGTTGTAGCCACTGTATGGATGTTTTATATCTATAAACATAGATAAAGTCACATTTTTAGCATCTTTTCTCTGTAAATATATCATATTATGTTATAAATTCTTTGGTTATTTCAGTTGGAACATAGATAAACAAGTTTCAGGCCATCCTGATTGGCCTGTCATGGTCTCAGGCATTGGTGAAATAATGCCACTGAGTTGAAGACACTAAACCCAAACTGGCTTTACTTCATCAGTGCATGAAGCTTGAGAAAAAATGAAATAGTTCTTTATTTCTCTGGGTCATTAAAATTTCTATGCCTGGACGTTCTTCATGGAGCTGGAAAAAGAATGCAAAAATGTGACTATAGTATATATTTATGAATATCCACATTCTCAGCAATTCCCTTCCACTTTTCCTCCCTTCTATAACTTTGTTTCTAGATTTGAGAGTTGGGAAGGAAAGGGAAGCTAAATAATTTCCTCCTTAAAATCTCAACTGTTTTTACTAAATTAAAAAGCTTTTTGATATTTTATTTTAGATTCTGAAATCAGAAAAATTACTTTTTTGGTACGTTTTCATATCACTCCCTTGACATAATAAAAAAGGAAGGCATATTTTTGAAAAAGCTAAGTGGCTTAGAAAGGAAATAGGAGACGTCCATTTATATTTCACAAAAATGTCATATATTTTAGAATATATATATATATATATATATATATATATATATATATATATATATATATTTGTAAAAGTATATATCATTTGTGACATGTTTTAAAATAGATATATAAAATAGGATCACATACAATGTATATATGGTATATAATTACAAACATGTATGCTTGTTTAAAAGATTATAATGCATATCTTGTATTTCAACATTTTAATTTAGTAATATGACATTTTCTATAACATAAATAATTTATAACATGCTATTCAATTGAAGAACATATAATACTTTAATTAATGTATAATTTTTCATAATAAAAGGAGTTTCTCAATAAATATGTATTAAAGCAATAAATGTGTGCATATTAGATTTTTGGTTGGATTTCTATATTAATTTCTTAAGCTGTGCTACAGTGAAAGTTATGTCTTAGTATTTTCTCAAACTATTCCAAAATAACTTACCTAAAATTTGTCTTAGGTGTTTATTTAAATTATCTGTCCACCTTATGATGAAGGGCAGTCTGGATTGAAATGGATTCCTCATTAATTAATTGCTGAATATCTATTTTTAAAATCATGCTTTGTTCCTAATTTTTCAACAAATATTCATTAAAATATTATGCCAGTTATTGCTTTTTGGTTTTTTGTAATTTTTTTAAAAAATTAAATTATTTATATATTAAAAACTTCAAATTGTTTATGGAATGTTAACCAAGAAATAATTAGCTTGTAAAACAAAATTGTGAAAAGTCCATAATCTTAGGACTGCTATTTCTCATTAAAACACTTCTGCTGAACTGCATCATCTGTATTCTGTGATTCAATGCACATGCCAGTCACAGCATTCTCACTAGTTTTGCAATATGGGTCATGTAGTCATCTGCTTTGGGTTTTAATTTTATGCGTGCTTTGGTAAAAACAATTCTGTTTCATTTTCTTGCCAGAAGCCTTACAGATGCACCAAAGCTGCCAATCAAGGTGTCTTTCTCCCAACATGTAGATTTTTATAAAATAACCTACCTGTGCCAAATCCACCTCCATTTGATCATCTATTACTACATGGTCCACTTTGCTCCTGAATATTATTTCTAGCTAGTGTTAGAAATGGTGTTCAACATGGAATGGAGTTGAGAGGGTCTTTAGAAAAAATGTCATGGGATTGACCTTATCCCTTCATATTTTCTTCATTATGCCATCAGGGAATGCACAAGTTAACAGCTTAGAGGTTTATATGAGGTGGATGACTACCTTAATGGAAGGGATTTCTCATCTTCTATATATCTCTGATGGAAAAAATGACAGCTCTCATATAAAATATATTTAAGATGACTATCATCTTAACAGAATGGTGTACAAAAGTCTATGATACAAATAAGAAAGGTGGCTATATTTTGGCGTCACGGAATATTTTGCAGAACTGGGTCTTAACAAGTAAACAGCAATCCATCTTTTGTATTGGGAAAAAATTCTTCAAGTAAGGACAACACACATAAGAATTCACAGAATTATGTAAGTGTATCAAATGTTGGTTCATTATTAACTGAGGTCCTCATGAGAGACTATGGGAGGAGAAATAAATGTTCTAAGAAATTAACCTAAATATGAAACTGACTGCAGATACTGGAAGGAGCTACATATAAGGTCAAAGTTTTAGTACTATATTTTAGCCCTAGAGGTGAGAACTCAGAAATTATTAGTTTTGGTTTTCTAATCTAAGTAAAAGCAGCATAGAAAGATTTTGTTTTCAAACAACAAATTTGTTATCCTTTGTGATTATTTCTAATTAAACCCCTGACAATTTTCAAGAATAATTACTATTTAGCTTAATATTCAGTAGCTCTCAAAGGTGACAGAATTTATTTCAAAATAAGTTTTTGGTGTTCATTCTTAAGAGTTACGCCAAGAAGAGTTTTATTAGTCTGATTCATTCATTGTTTAACATCTGTGTAAATCTATTGAAAGTTTTAAGAACAGAGAATATTAAGAGTTTACATGATTATCAGTATAATTCTATTTTATATTTCTAGAGCTTCTTTAATATGCATTTTCCTTTAGGATGAAAAAGAAACTTGCTATTTTCTCACTATGTGAACTATAATATATATTTTTTAATTTGCAGAAAGTGTTAGGTGAATGGATTAGTGACAGAAGTGTGATCACACTATGGTTTTACAAGCACCCCATTTAATTTATCTATGTTTCATTATATATCCTAACACCTTGGTGTAGTTGTTCTATGATTAACTGCTCTGCCTTATGTTAAAAAGACATTTTATTTTAAACTGAATTACATATAGTACCTAACCATGAACTGTGTTGCGAGCACAGAAAATAATGTTCATGAAATCCAAATATTAGTCATTTCCCAGTTTACAAATTGAGTTATAAAGATACAATCATTGTGATCTTCATCCAGGCAAGTCCCTATGTCATAGTCAGCAACTAAATACCCTGTGATGTTGTAGAATTGCACAAGGAGAATGCATTAGCAAAAGTCTTCCTAGGACTACAGCCACATTTTTACCTTCCCAACAGTGATGACATTCCTGAAAATAGCCTGTCAAAAATAAGACAAAGAGTTGGGAAAACTTTATGGCAAATTTAACTGAGAAATAGCTGTTTTCTACATCAAGAGAATTGCCTGATAAATGTTTTGCAGAATTTAAAAGTCATTCCAAAATTAGTTTCAAAGAAGTGACTGCAAATGACAGTCCCCAAATGTGTTTTTTCCTTCTTCTTTTTCTCCCTGTCATTGCCGACTCAGAGCATTAAGAAAATCTAATGCTGAAAGGACTACTCCTGTGAGATGTGAAAATAATTATATGTTCTGCCTGAACTGATAGGCAGAGAAACATTCCGTCTCAGATTCTGCAAAGCATGTCAATTTCAAGTTTGCATGTTTTCTGTTTCTAGTACCCACCAGTTGAAAAAAGCCGTGATTGGAAAACAAAAGCATTACCCCTCCAGCAAAGAACCTTGAAAATTGGATAGAAGACATACTTCTCCACTTTTAATGTAAAATAAATGAAAAGTGAAGTTATTTCTCACTGTAGGTTTTAGGTAGATAATAGAAACAATTTTGCCAACCTGGGCTTCAATAATTTTACTATAACAAGTTCTATTTCATTAAGAATAAAGTATTAATAATACATATTTATGGAGTCAATGTGAGTCACAGAAACTGGCTCTAGAGCTGAACTGCATGAAATGAATCTAGTTTTTCATTGACTTCAATTTTAAAATTCAAGTTGATTTCCCATTTAAAGGAAGTGCCCAATAGAGCAAATTAGAAACATTTAAAAATGAATCAGCTTTTATAGATTGTTGCACACTGTAATACCAGTAGTGGTTTGGCAAAATTTCCATTACTTTGCAATATTCCAGTATTTCATTTTCTTTGTTGACAGTTCCCCAGCACTACTCTTGCTTTTACTATACTTCATAAATGAAAGGCTCCTTTCTTTCCAACCTAAAATTAACTCCTCTGCTTCTTCTTCAATAATAAAGTAGTACATGATAATAACAGCAACAAATATGGACTTTGGTATGAGATAAGAATGTACTGAAAAATTTAGTTTTTTAGTGATGCTTTTCTATTAACAGCAAAAATACATCCATTCTATAGAAAAATATGAAAATTCAGGAAGGCATTAAAAATTCTCTAATAATGCCTCTATCCATATTTATCCACTTAATTCCATTTGTGCTGTTTTTTTTTCCAATCTTTTTCAAAAAATAATGTGCAGTTTGTAAATAAGATACAAGATTTCATATAGGGATTTTTCCCATTGGTGATTTTTGTTATTATGTTATTAATTGAATATAAGTATGATGACAACTATTACAATCTATTGCATAGCATAGATTTTACATTGATCAAGTATTTTAATACACAGGCAATTTCTAAATTGTTATGATAATTGTTATTATCATAAAAGTAATATAGATTATTGGATATTTCCCACTAATAATAAGAACCAATAGAAAAATTAGAGAATAAAGATATCTAAAGTCCCTATCTCAAGTACTGTGAGGATTGCACTATCCTTTTAGATATTTGTTTAATCTTGGGGCTTCCATTGACATGTATACTCACACCCAGATTTCTTTTCCCTTCTGTTCTCATTTATATCTTTGCTCTCAGTTATAGATCTTTTCTCCTCTATGTATGTATATCCCTAGATCTGGGGAAAGCAGTTCCATTCCCCTGAGCATCACCAGCATAAGATTACTCTATATTTATGATTTCTGTTACAGGAGCAGATAAATAAAGGAGAATTGCATAATGATAGAGTACATACTTAAGACTGAACATTATATATTGGTGCAAAAAAGAAAATCTCAGGAACTTCTGCCACAGAGACCTTCTCATTCATAGACAATATTTCAGGCTCTCTGGTGTCCCAGAATTCTGCCATAGTGGTTGGGTGTTCTTTCCTTCTCTTTCTGACCCCTCACTATTATACCATACCCTTTCCTTTTTTTTCTTTCTCTTTGTCTATAATCAGTATTTTGAACACCTTATCTTTTATTAAACAGGTTAATTTTGCACAACCAACATGCCGTATATGTATAGAACTCCTTGTTTAATTCCATTCAAAGATCCACCAAAATTCATTAAAGTATTGTGTTTTATTTATTTTATTGAAAGAACCCTTTATTTTTTCAATGATATTAATGACATTGTTATGAATAAGACAGAAACAATCAGAATCAGTCATTTACTTAATAACAAATATTTGCATAATATAGGTAAGGCAAAGTTATTTTATCAACAAAAACAAATAACACTAATTATAATTACTTTTATAACAAATATTAGTATACTTAACTCATTACATAAATAGAATTAAGGGCAAAAATCACATAGTCATTTCAATGAATGCAGAGAAAGTTTTTGCAAAGTTCAACACCCATTCATGGAAAAAAAAAACTTGAAGAAACTATGAATAGAAAGAATTTACCTCAACATCATAATGACTATATATTACAAACATGAAACCAACATCATAGTGAATGAGGAAAAGCTGTAAACATTTCCTTTAAAATGTTGAGTGAGACAAGGTACTCCACTATCAACATTCCTATTCAATGTAGTATTAAAAAATATTAGTGGAGAAACTAGGCAAGAGATGGAAATAAAAGAGATAAAACTAGGAAAGGGAGAAGGCAATTCATCACTACTGATAATACAATTCTATACTTAGAAGGTACAGAAAGCTCCAGCAAAAGACTGCTTAAGCTAATAAACAAATTCAGCAATGTAGCAGGATACAATATCAATATACAAAAATCAATACCTTTCCTATATACCAGCAATTAATCTGCTGAGAAATAAACCAGGAAAATAATTCCAGTCATAATAGTATCAAAAAATAACAAAGAAACAAATAAATAAAACCATAGGAAAAATATAATTAAGGAAATGAAGGACCTCTAAGATGAAAATTATAGAACACTGCAAAAGAAACTGAAGAAGACACTAGAAGGTGGAAAGACCTTTCATTCTCATGAATAGGCAGAATTAATATGTTAAAATGAGCATATTTCCAAAAGCATTATACAGATTCAATGAAATCTACACCATAAATCCAATGATATTCTTCACAGATCTAGAAAAAAAGAGTCCTACAATTCATCTGAAAGAACAAAAGACCCAGAATATACAAAGAAATTCTAAGTGATGATGGAGACATAGGAATGCCTGTCTTAAAATTATTCTATAGAACTCGAATAACAAAAGCTACATGGTACTGGAAAAAACAGACATGGAGATCAATGGAATAAAACAGATGACACAGAGACAAACCCACATAGATACCATCACCTGATCCTTGACACACACGAAAAGCATACATTGGAGAAAAGCCGGCCTTTTCTACAAATGGTACGTGGGCAACTGGTTATCCAAATGTAAAAGAACATGATTAGATCCCTACCCCTACTCTTGCCCCAAAATCAAGAAAATGGATCAAAGACCTAAGATTTAGACCAGAAATTTACAACTCCTATAAGAATATATAGGGTCAACATATAGATACAATCAGACTTCCTCAATAGGACTTCTAAAGCTAAGTCAATAATTCCAAGTATTAATAAATGGGATGACATCAAATTAAAAAGTCTCTACATTGAAAAGTAAACAAGAATAAGAAGAGACAATGTACAGAATGGGAGAAGGTCTTTGCTAGCTATTCTCCTGGTTTAGTCTGATTTTTCACCACTGTGAACAAAAGACCCAACAAGGACAATTTTTGGGGGGAAGAAGTTTATTTGGTGCTCATAGTTTCAGAGATCTTAGTTCTGATAAACAACTCTACTGCTCTGGAACCAAGGTGAGGCAGCGAATCACGGCAGAAGGATGCGGTAAAGGTAAGCATCTCAGCAGATAGAGTTTTCCTTCAACAGGGACAAAATAAAAAACCTCAAAGGCATGTCCACAATGGCCACCTCCTCTAGCTATACCTTACCTGTCTACAGTTACCACCCAGTTAATATGTTCAAGTGGATTAATAAATGTAATGATTAGGTTAAGACTCTTCTTAACCCAATTATTTTACCTCTAAACTTTTTTTTCTAAACTTTATATTTTCTAACATAACAGTTTTTGGGTGACACTTCATATCAAACTATAACATCTTCAGACAGAGGATTAATATACAGAAAATATAAAGAATTTAAACAATCAGTACCAAAAAAATTTAAAAACATAAAATAAAGTAAGCCGATCAATAAATGGACAAATGAACTAAACAGAAATTTCTCAAGGAAGAAATGCAAAAGGCCAACAATTATATGAAAAAAAATGTCCAGTAGCTTTAGCAATTAGGAAATGCAAATCAAAGCCCCACTGAGATGTCAACTCAGTTCAGTTGGAATGGCAGACATCAAAATTATAAGCACCAATAAATTATGGAGTAGATGTGAGGAAAAGGAACAGTTTTATACTGTTGATAGGATTGTAAATTAGTATCAGTATGGAAA
Source organism: Marmota flaviventris (assembly GCF_047511675.1). Lineage (NCBI taxonomy): Eukaryota > Metazoa > Chordata > Mammalia > Rodentia > Sciuridae > Marmota > Marmota flaviventris. The sequence continues at coordinate 46,739,900 of NC_092510.1, read as the reverse complement.
TCAGTATGGTGGTTCCTGAAGAGACTAGGAATGGAACTACCATGTGATCCAGCTATACTACTCCTTGATAATTATCCCAGAGTACTAAAATTATCATACTATACATGACACAACCATATCAATGTTTATAACTGAACAAATCACCATAGCCAAAATATGAGCCAGCACAGGTGTCTATCAATGATGAATGAATAAAAAAAAATGTAATATATACATACAATGGAGTTTTATTCAGTTATAAATAAGAATAAAATTATATCATTTGCAAGAAAATGGATGGATCTAGAGAACATTGTGTTAAGCAAAGTAAACCAAACTCAACAAGTCAATGCGATATTTAGAAAGGAAATGGGAATAAAAATGAGGGTAGGGTCTTGTGGAGACAGAAGTGAGACCAATACAGAAGAGGATAGGTACCTTGGGGAGGGAGGAAGAGAAGGAAAGGGAAAATAATGGGGAACGGATATTGACCAAATTATATTGTTATATAGTGTGCATCTATGAATATGTAACAATGAATACTGCTATTATGTCTGATTCTAATGCACCAATAAAAATATGGGAAAATAAAGATTAGCATATGTAAATTAATTTTGTCAATGTAAATGATTCTTTATATTTTACAGTTTAGTGTGGGATGTTTCCCAAACATTCACATGTGAGGCAATGCAAGAAGGTTTAGAGATGAAAAGACTGGGTTTAAGAATCTTAACCCAGTCTGTGAATGAATCCCTTAACAGGGATAAATTAAGTGGTAACTGTAGGAAGGTTTCGTGTGGCTGAAAGAGGTGGGTGGCTGGGGGCATGCTTTTGGGATATATATTAAATGAGCTGAGCTTAGTCTCTTTGTTTCATTGTGAACATTTCTGAAGCCACTTTCCTCCATCACATTTTTCTGCCATAATATTCTGTCTCTCCTCAAATCCTGAGGTATGGAGTGTGCAGACTATGGACTGAGACCTTTGAAACCATAAGACCCAAAATAAACTTTACTTCCTCTAATTGTTAAGTCTTTGGGTCACAGCAGCAGAAAAGCTGACTAAAATAAAAATTGGTACCAAAAAGTGAGATTGTTACTGTGACTAACCTGACTAAGTAATTCAAAGCTTTTGGAACCTTTTGGAATTTGTGGGGAGAAATTTTGGAAAGTTTAGTGATGCAAGCTGGGAAATTTTTAGTTTTTGTTGTAAATGGAGCTTAATGAGTGAATTTGGTGGGGGCTTAGAAGACCAGAATGCTAATATGACTGTGCCTAGTAAAGATAGAACTCATGAGCTCTCAGAAGAGGAGGAGGACACGATTGGAATTGGACTAGAAGCCATTTGTGTCACATCCTGCATTTTGCCAGCGTCTTGAGATTTTCTATGAGGTTAATTTTAAAAGTGATGGACTTCTAAAACTTGGTGGAAGAAATTACTAAGTAATATAGTATTCGGGTGGTGGCAAGAGTATTGCTTGCAGCTTTTAGCCAAGTTTATTGTGATATTCAAGAGTAGAAAGCAGAGCAGAAAGATTTGAAAAACTTGGACTTGAATGGTAGGAGTATACTTGGGGAAGTTGCCATTGTTAAAGACATTACTTCCATTTAAAGAAATGCTAAAAATTTTGCCCAGAGACAATAAGAAAGGTGGTTGGGGCATTTCAGAAATATATAAGCCCTCACTCATCTCACACTTAAGGGGGTAAAAATAAAAATTCCCTTTGTGTGTGTGTGTGTGTGTGTGTGTGTGTGGTGCTGGGGATTGAAACCAGGGCTTTGTGCATGCAAGTCAAGCACTCTAACAAATGAGCTAAATCCCCAGCCCAAAAATTCTTGAGAAGAGAATAGTGGGGTACCCTGCTTGCACAGGGCAGGACTATGAAGTTATTTCACCATACTTAGTCACCCAGACACTCAGCAATTACTACAGTCATGGCGTCTGGAGTCTTGGGAACTGCTTGAGATGTCAGTAGACCTGGTGAGCAACCACATGGTGCTGGTTCTTAAGGAACTGGAGATAGGGGTCATGGAGGCTTCCACCAAGTTTTCAAAGAAAGGCTTGGGAAGCCAGGAAAAGTACTCTAGGGTCAGAGTCCCTACAAGCAGACCCTGAGAAAGCAAGGCATGGAGATGAGAAAGAAGACAAAATTATGGTGGAGACCCTCAAGATTAAGAAATGTCAGTATTGTGGATAGTCTGCCCAGTAAAGCTGCAGGAACTGAGAAAAGACAAGCAGAAAGGTCATGTGTGATGAAACTGGCAAGGCTGTAGGGGCAGAGGTGCACAATCCCATTAGGAGAGAATACCAGGGTGCTCCAGATGCCAGATGTGGAACTACAGGACTTGTCCACCCAACTGGATTTTGGTCTTACTTTGTTCTCATCCCTTCTTTATATACCCCTATTTCTCCTTTATGGAATGGAAATGTGTACTCTGCATTTATATATTGGATGTATATAAATTGCTTTTGATATTTATAGGAGCTCATAATGAGTGTTTGCCTTGAATTTCAGATGAGACTTTGGAATTAGACTTTTGGACAATCTTGGTACCGTTAAGATTATGGGGACTCTTGAAAACTGACTAAACATATTTTGTATTGTGACATACATATGAGCTTTGAGAGACCAGTGTGGGGTGCTATGGTTTAATGTGAGGTGTTTCCCAAAATCTCATGTGTGAGACAATGCAAGAAAGTTTAAAGGTGAAATGATTGGATTATGAATGCCTTGACCCAAACTGTGAATTAACCCTCTTGTAGGGATTAACTGAGTGGTAACTGTAGTCTGGTGACTGTGGATGAAGGAGGTGGATCTTCGCAGCATGCCTTTGGGATATCTATTGGGTGAGGTGAGTTTTACCTCTGTGCTTCATGGTGACCATGTCTGAATCCACTTTACTTCACCACATTCTTTTACCATGATATGCTGCCTCACCTTATGAGCCAAGGAATGGAGTCTGAAGTTTTTGTACTAAGACCTGTGAAACTGCAGACCCCAAATATACTCTTTCTCCTCTAATTGTTATTGTCAGGTCTTTTGGTCACAGTGGCAAAAAAGCTAAAACAGTACATCAAGGAATTTTGTCACAAAATACAACCATTTATATTTCTACAAGATAGAAATAGTTAATGAAAGGAAAGCTAGGAATGAGAGATGGGTAAGTGAGAAATGAAAGACGGAGACCAAGCAGAGATACATATGAGAGTTTGTTAGAGATGACAAATAAAGGCCATCTCTCTGTTGGAGACAGAGGTGAAGCATGCTTGGGTTATGGGACTTTTATAGGGCAGGGTCAGGAATCAGAGCTGGTTGGGCCCTAATGGGGTCCTTTGGGTTGGTATAGGGAAGTGGTGAGCCTTTCTCAGAAAAACCGTTGGGCGGGAAAGAAAAACTTTTTCCTTAAAATGGTGGCTGGCACTTAAGATGGTTTTCCAGATGCTAAGCAAGGACTTTATGGTTAACTAATAACAAAATATGGTCTTTAAAAATTATTAGCAGCATGATAGGTTAGAAAGGGAATGATTCACAAATTTACATATTTATTTCACTAAGAAATATTAACTCATGTGTTTATTCTCTGGAGAATTTCTTGCCTGTGCCTAATACTTGCATGTCAATGACAATGACTATACTACTCAGTACACTAATTCATTTACTTTGAATTTGGTTGGATATATTCTGAGAGAAACATTGGACTGGAAAATAACATCACATCTTGCAGATAAATTAAAACTAAATATTTCTGCACTACCTAATAGTAATTTCCCCAATTTTACTGTGCCTGTGAAGCCCTCATCTTTTTTGCTGAGAATGCAAGAAAGAGAAGATCCAAGTACTATCCTTTTCCTGGCTCTGTGCATGGGTAGCTGTTCAAGCAAAAAACTCCTATCTAGTAAGGCACAATCCAAGTTAAGACCATTACATGAACAAATGGTGAGTGTAGTAAAGGGGAAAGACACGTAAATGGAAAATAATGATACTGGGAAGTTTCATTATCATTTTTTTTTTTTGGAGAACATTTTCAATTAGAGGAAATAAAACTCAGACTGATTTCTCTCAAATGGATGCCGACACTTTACTTTGTAAGTGTTCAGGCCCATGCCTTTTTAGGAATTAAATTGGGTTAACGATATGAAGTTTCCCCTGAATATTTTACTAAAATGTTTGTGGAAAGAACAAACAATGCATAGTATCTCTTGATGATCTGCCTACATATTAGTAGCTTGGAACTATCCTTCAAGTCATTCTATATTGGTTCCTTTTAACACTTTAGTTTCTTTGTTCCCTTGAGGAAAGTACTAGTGTTTTACGGTTTAGGTAAAGCTGTTGAGAGGCAACCAGCAACTAACACATTGAATGCTTTAGAGTAGGATGGAAATATCTTGGAGTCATCTTCTTGGATAAAACAGGCAATATATCATCTCCATTAGCAGAAGTCTGCTGTTTTGAATAGAATGGATATGAAAGTGAGTGAAATGCTCCACGAACCAGCATCCACAGAATCAGAAGAGTGTCCAGGAGTGTAAATATATGCATTGTATGTCTGTCACATACCATAGCTGATGAATTTGCCTATGGAAATTTAGAAGGGCCATTTATGAAGACTCTCATACCTGTTCAGACTGAACTGCATTCCAAGGTGACTATTCGGAGCCAAGATGGTCTAGGGATGTAGAAATGACTTCTGAGTGAAGAAAACATACATAAATTGCATTCATTTAACATGTATACAGTGGCGATTATGTTTGTAATAACAACTAATACTGACCCCTGAACAAAGTAAAGGAGGCTGTAATAGTTAATTTGACTATAATCTGTCAATTTGAATGGTTGATTGATTGGATTAAGAGATGCTGGAGATTAAGAGGTTTATGGGTGTGTCAGTGAGGGTGTGTTTAGGAATGATTGGCATGTGGGATAGCCAACTGCAATGGAGACCTTCCCTAATCGTGAGCAGCACCATCCAATAGGATGTTGGCTTAGATACAATAAAAGTTGGAAGAACAAGGAAGCAATAGTACATGTGACCTCTACTCTTCTTGAATGGGTTCTTGATTGCTTCTGTGATCCTCTGAAGATATCAGACTGCTTATTCACTCTTCCAAAGCAGACTCTGCCAATGCTTCTCTAGGAGCCTTCTGTCTAGGACTAGGGTAGCACCATTAATCCATCTTGTTCTTGGGCTTCAGCCTCTTGGACTGCACAACTACTGGTTCTTCCAGCTTTCAGCCTACAGATCACCATTGTGGATCACCCAGTTTCTGGTCATGTAAGCCAACTTGATAAGTCCTCTTTTAATAATTATACTTTTTGTTGATTCTGTTCCTCTAGAGAACACTGACTAATACAGTGACAAGCAAGATGTCAAAGCCAAAGGAACTTCAAGGGATGAAGTGATCCATACCTGCCCAGCATCATGTTTTGTGACCACACACGTTTCAGGTACAACAGAAAAAGCATTCTGTAAGTTAGCTGTCACCGGCAGGGCAAAGATTCTTTTCCCTTGCTTCATGTTTTATCCAGAGCATGTGTGTTCGAAGCTTTATAAATAATTTTTTTAAAATACATCCCACACTGTTATTATTGATGAGAAATTTTTCTAAAGACTTTACAAATATAAACGTATGATCCTCACAGAAACCCTGAGAAATAGACACATTCCCTATCTACATTTTGCTGTTGAGGAAACAAGTAAGCCTTAGGTTTCATAGCTTCAGAGTGGTTAATGCAATTTAAACTCAGGACACCACCTCTAGAATCTGTTTTTACCACTGTAATCACATCAATTCTTCCTCCAGTGTTGTCTTCCTTTGACCTCTCTCCATTTAGTTCTCACAACACTCATTGCTAAATTAATATCTCCCTTTTTTTAGCATTCTACTTTAGACAAGCATGAAACATGATTTATTTTCATGAAGTAAACTATTATTTCACACCAGAAAATTTCTCAGAGTAAGGGGTCTAATCCTCCAGCTTAAAGAGTGGTATGGATGACAAAACATACAAACCAGGGCATTAAAAAAATCCATTGAAATACAGGTTGATGAAGAGGTTTTCCTAGGGTAAATAAATGTATTATTTTCTACAAGAATGGAAGCTGAGTGTTCTTTCTGGAATACCTATTCCAAGTGCTGTAACTAGGCCATTCCTCTACATGGAAGCCATTGAAGTATGTCCACATTTGCCAATGCTGTCCAGAAGGGTGGGTAGTGATCCTACTGCAAACATACAACTTTTCTGATATTAGAGATCTACTAACATTAAATATAGGGTGAGGTTAAAAAATGAACAGACCTTTAACTGCTTAAATCTCACCCTCAAAACATTTCTAACATATTATCAAAATGACCAGTGATTTTTCCCAGTGTCAAGAGATGATAGTAATGCTGGAGGATACACTTAATACACTTAAGAAAATAGTTTTCTTTCACAGAACCAACTTGCAATCAATATCACTATACGTAAGTAATATGCTAAATAGAATTTTCTAAGGCTTCAAACTATACCCTCAATTAATATGTAGAAGACATTAAAGCTTTTTATGTACTTTCTTTTATGAAGTACCTGGAAACATATATGAGTTTTATAGTATAAAAATAAGTTTGCTGCAATATTTTCTTATGGGGACTCCTTTTCAAAAATTCTCTATTCTTCTCTCTTACTTTCCAGACACTTATTGCCTATAAACCAAAGTTTCACATTCTTCATGATTCTACCAGCTGGTTCTAACAGCCTGCCAGTAATCTGAGAAGGTACAGAATTTCTCAGACAACATTAAGAATATCATCCAGCATATAAGTCAGCTGTGCAAAAAGATGATAGCTGATGTTAAAAACCACAGAAGGATGTATTCAAGTTTTAATATATTTGCCCCTGACACTTGCAAATTAGAGACTTGGACCTGTGCTCCTTCAAGGTAATAACATGGGCAACTCCCTGGCTATTTTTCTTCATTTAGATATTTCCTCTATATCATTATTCTCTCTAACTTCAAGCTTATATCTCTCTGTGTGCAATTTTCCTATTTCCACGTTACTTATTTATATCTCATCTTTATAGGTATATCCTATAGCTTATGACCTACACACTGACTCAGGACAAATATCTTAAATGTGCTTTAGGAAAACTTCTGTATTCCTCCTATAGTTTTACCTTCTATTTTTCTTCATTTAGATATTTCCTCTATATCATTATTCTCTCTAACTTCAAGCTTATGCCTCTCTGTGTGCAATTTTCCTATTTCCACGTTACTTAGTTATATCTCATCTTTATAGGTATATCCTATAGCTTATGACCTACACACTGACTCAGGACAAATATCTTAAATGTGCTTTAGGAAAACTTCTGTTTTCCTCCTATAGTTTTACCTTCTAAAGTGCCTGAAAGAAATGAGCCAAATAACAAGCAATGGAGCCCACCCTAGTGCCTTATGGAAAGAACACATAAGTTTAATCTCAGCTTATTAATGGTTTGGGGGCAGAATCTAGTCAGCCATACCTCTTAAAATGAAGGACAGTTAAAACAAAATTAGGTTGTATATGATCCCCCTGTCTTCAGAGACCAAGTAGCCAGAACATATTCTCTCCCTATTTTTATCTGAACCATCATTTTACTTTTTAATTTTGAGACTATATCTTGAGAAGGCTATTAAGTTTTAACCAAGGAACTGGCAAATATAAAAGGTTGGTACTTTCAACCCAACTCTATGAACAGAAATTTTGAGTAAAAGGCTGTTTGTCGAAAAAGGAAGTTATAAAGGTTTGACTGAGGTTGTAGGGGTGGGCTTAGGTGGGTAGACATTCCAAGGAGGCTTGGCTCTGTCCTAGCAGACCTGTGATCACTGGGTTGGGACTCAGGGTGATAGCTAGCATTCACCCAAAGAAATGTAACAGGAAGATCACTGTTATTATTGAAAATCAAGACAATCAAACTTCATTGTCAAGAAAACATTCAAAAAGGAAAGCAAGGTGAGCATGCATCAAATCAAATCAAATTTTTCTACCTTTATTATATTTATTATTCCTTTTAAAATGGCTGTTTGGACGGTGGAGAGGCAAAGAATAGAATTGTTATTATGCCTAAGGATATCATAGTGTTCTGTTTTACTTTCATTTTATGTGTCTTCTTCAATCTTCTTACAATACATTGATTGATTGATTTTAAAAAAATAAATTAGACAGTTAATGTACTCATGTCAAAAATGAAAAAAAAATCTGCAGGCACAAATAATAAAACTCCTTTTATAATTTCAAATTCAAAATGATACCATTGAATCTTCCACTCAGTTTTTCTGCCTTTAGAGAAATTTTTCCTCCTTTGGTACATTTGCTTCAATTCCATGTGCACTGAAGATGGGATCCACAACATTCTTCCTTTTTTCAAGAGTATTACACTGATTGCTTGAATTTATTTAATGTATTCTAACTACATTGTATTTAAATGAGGGCTGAGAAGTAACTTGGAGGCATCTTACACTAAAATAGGTGTATACAGTCCTATATTTTTCAGCCTTATTTATTAATGCACTAGAGAATAATTTGAAATAATATGTCTTAAACTGTTTATGGAATATTTATGAACACATATTGAGTGTAAATAAGTAGATTGGGCTAAATATCCAACAAAATTCAGAATTTGAAAAAATCATTTTTCTATTATTATAATAATAACTACATTTCATTTATAAGCTACTATAATGTTAACTAGTACTAAAATTATAATGTACAGTAAGTATATAATAAATTATTATAAGTATAACAATGTAGAATAAGTGTAAAATACTAAAAACACAGTCTCCCTAGACTTAGACATACTAGAGTTTCTTAAACTTTATAATACTGAAAATGTAGAAACTATACCATAAAATTAAGGTCAGAGAAATATGATTTCAGTACATTCATTTGTCTCTTTACCATCTCAGTGTTCATTTTCTACCCATCTTTATATAAATGAATAAAAATACCAGTGTTTTTCTGGTCCATTTCTTCATACCCCTAAACCCATTTCATATGAAGTACCATACTTGAGCTTATAGAATCAAATATTTGTATTTTTACCTTGGTTTTTTTTTTTTATTTTCTTTCTTTTTTGGTCTGTTATTGTTCTTTCAGTTTCAAATATAACTAATTCACAATTGATATTTCACCTATTTTATCCAACCAAGGAATATTTTCAAAACATTTTTTCTAGGTTTACTTGTCATTTTTACCTTATTGCGAAAAATTTTACATATTTTTATTTTACCTGACATCACCTATAATCCTTCAAGCACCTTTAAAAATTCTATCTCCTTCTCTTTCAAGGAATAATATCTGTAAATGAAGATGAAGCCTGTTCCATACTCCAAGAATCAGCTGGAAAAGTTCTAATCATAGGAGACAGCAAAGCAAACACTATTATAATCCTCATTTGGTCATTGGGAAGCAAAACATTTGAAGAAAGATTGAGTTGCTGAATTGGTCTTTCGCTTGCATCTCATCCAGAGCTTAATGGAAGCCTCATCTGCTTGTAGTATTACCTAAGTCCTGCAGACTTTGTGACCTCATTACCTGAAGAAAAAGTTCATCAGATATGCCACACAAGACCTATGTTTACTTCTAAAAAATAAACAAATAATAAATAAAATAAAGGTTAAAAAAGAAGTGATATTATTATGAAGCTTTTACTACTTTTTGTTTGTAACTTCAAAAAAGAGATAGTTTTAAGAGCATATGTCACAGCACTCTAATTAAGAAATAAGCCATTCATGAAGAAGGCTAATCCCAGCTTATTGGAATCAGTGTGCACAATGAAAGTCTGAATCTATAAATTTCCTTTTCCAGGCAAAATGATGTTAAATTTTGAAAAAGTAGTCAAATTTATAAAATGACCTTTCATAGTTGGCTTAAAGACAAAAAAAAAAAGAATAAATCATTAAAGGAAGGTTACTAAATTATAGCATTATCTTTACTCTTCAACTACAAGTTTTCAAGACACTAACAACAAAATTTATAGACAACAGATTCTAGGCAGATTAATTTCTGCAATTAACAAATGTCAGCAGTTTCAAGTTATATTTGTTATCAATTCTTTTTTAATTTTTCTTCCTGTGTGAGCTTTATTTCTTTCAAAGTGACTTTACGTTTCTCTGTTCTTCAAGTTGAAAATTGTCTTCTTTTCATCTTATTTTTCCCTTCATCCTTTTTATTCTACTATGCAAAACTCTGGACAATTTTATGTTGTACGTATGTCCCTTATCCATTCTCTTCTCCCCTACATGGTCTCCTCCTCCTCACCAGCACTCTCAGCAGAGAGTTGAGTTTATACCACTACCTCAGCTGCTCTCATCCTTAGCCACTCTCATGTAACTCCTAGTTGACTCTTGTAAAAACACCATTTCCCACATGATTCTCCCCCTGCTGTGACTTTTAATCACTGACTTTTTCCAATGTACGGTATCATGTACATATTTCCCTTCCTTTCTTTGGCAATTTCCCAAAGCTCCATGCATGCTATGTGTCAGGAACTGTGCTAAGCAGGGGAGAACAAGACATAGCCCCTGCAATCTTTGATTTTACAATCTAGTAGCAGAGACAACCACTGAACAGATAAGTACATTGAGTCTTTGAAGGAAAAAATGCAGCAAGTCATTTGCACATTTATAAGAAGTCTTATTATTCTATTTCACTCTACAGACTCTCCTCCTACACTGCTCTAGAGCATGAGACTTATTTTATAGTTTGGCCTTTTGGACTATTTAACATTTATTAAGCAAATCATATTGTTTCATAGCACTTTTCACTTATTGTGTCTTGTTCTCCACCTTGCTTTTCTGCTATACCATGTCCTTAAAAACTTTAGAAGAAGCTGGGTGTGGTGGCACATGCCTGTAATCCCAGCAGCTTGGAAGGCTTAAACAGAGCATCCAGAGTTCAGAGCCAACCTCAGCAAAAGTGAGATGCTGAGCCACTCAGTGAGACACTGTCTCTAAATAAAATACAAAATAGGGCTGAGGATGTGTCTCAGTAGTCAAGTGCCCCTGAGTTCAATGCCTGCTTGTCCCCCCCAAAAAAAAAAAATCACTCAAGAAGAAGAGTACCCCAGATACATTACCCTCTTTTGTGGTTTCTATGTATTCTCTACATATTTTTATTGTGGCATTTACCACATTATGTTGAAAGATTGGTTTTATGTGTGGGATTCCTCTCCCAGGTTGAGAATCTATTTAGGACAAGAAGAATTGTATACAAACATTTGTACCACACCAACATCTGAAAGAACACTTGTCATTTTATTAGTCACATAACAAAGTGTGTGTTGGATTTTTAATTGGTTTTAGCATTTAGTGTTTTTTTATTCTCAAATTATTGCTAGGTAATTAATTAAAATATGAATTACAACTCATGTTTTCCATGGTTCCATGTGGTGAACCAGGAACATATCCATGTGCACCTTATTCCTCACCTACACAGAAAACCTTTACATTTGCCCAGATCTATTTTGCCCTGTGTGCTTTTTCATAATATACTTTGTGTATGATGTTATTTTGTTCTTAAACTGGAGTGCATATTTCTGTAATTGTGGAATTATGAAACAATATAGCAATTAGATCAGATAACACAATAAAGGCAGCAAAACATAACATCAATTTATCTCTGATATTGGAAGAGAATGAAATCACTTAATGTAAATAATTTAACTAGTTTTAAACTGCAGATATATAACAATATAAAAATATATATCATCAACATGAAAAATGAGACTTCTTAAAATTTTCAAATTTGCAAAATTGTCTAAGTTGAACTTTGACGTCTCTGCATGATTGGCATATTTTGGTAGAACATCATAAAGAACTTAGTTTTAATCTGTTTGGTTTATTATAACAAAGTGTTTGAGACTGAGTAATCTATAAAGAACAGAATTTTCTTTCTCTTCTCACAGTTCTGGAGGCTTAGTAGTCCATAATCAAGATCTGAACAGTTCAGTGTCTAGGAGGGCCTGGATTCTGTTTTCAACACAATATTTTGAATACTGCCATCTTAGAGAGGATGAATGCTATCTCCTCACATGACAGAAGAGACTGAAAGGTAAAGGGAACAGTAAACAAATTTTTCCAATCACTTTTTTTAAGAACATAAGGACAGAGCACTCATGACCTAATGATTTCCTAAAGCCCCACCTGTAAATGCTATCACTTTGGCAAGTAAATTTCAACATAGGAATCTGTGGGGGCCACATTCAGACAATAGCAAGCTCTGAAATTTAGTGAAATGTATAAAAGCTTTAAAGATATTCACATTTTTGGTACAATCCAGAATCCATTCATTATCAACAGTGACTTCTCAAAAGATGAATTGATCTGAATTTTAATGTATTCCATGTATAAAGCCATGGTAATAATTACTGCAGCAAGTTACTCAGAGTATTCACAATATGATAAAAGGAAACGGCTTGGCACATAACAAACAAATTATGACTGAGTAATAGAAAACAAGTTGTAGAGAATATCAAAATAAAATATAAGTAAATGGTGAATATCCTGTCAATAATAATATAATCACTTCTAAATTAGAACTTCCATAGCTATAAGTGTTCTTGGAGCACAATGCTAAGAAATTAGCTATAGAGAACCACATATCATGAGGAAGTGTGCCACAAGACAGTTCACACGGAGGTGGAAGTTCAAACTCAGTTTTATTTTAACTAAAAGCACTGCCATCTGGTTGGTGTCCAAGGTCTATTGGAAATGAATTAGAGGTTTCAGCCCAATGCTTAAGGGACACAAATGCCCGTAATTGGATAAATCAGAGGCTACCAGCAGATGTAGCACTCTTGTCAAATGCTCTAGTGGAAAGGCCAAGGTTCAAGAAGCACAGAACAAAATGCTGCTCACATTAAATGCTTGCCGCTTCAGCAAGGCCTTTGAGAGCCTTTGAGTTCCCGAAAACCGAGTATTGCAAATCTTTCTCCATTTACCATGGGAGCAAACAGGAATGTCAAGTGATCAAACTGGTAAACAAGCTGAATAAAATTAGATACATAGTGGCAAAAGGAAGCTATTTTGCTTTACCGTCTTGGACAAAAATTAATAAAGGACATGGTATAATCAACCTCCTCCCCCTCATAAAGGGAAACAAAAATGCTGGATAGGATTCTCAAATGTTTATGACACTATGTATGAAAATGTAGTTTTATTATGTACAGGGTTTTCCTCTTTAAATATTCCCATCAATGCCATAGTAGAGAAATTGTAGTAGTTTGGATTTATACTTGTTTCTTGTTTTGCCTGTCTTCATTCATGAAATTGGCATGATTCTGAACAGGCAATTATACTTTCATTTGAAACTATAATTAATCTTTCTATCACTGCTTTTTAGAGAACTTAGCAAAGTTTTGTCTTTATTGCATGATAGTAGAAATCTTGAGAAAATCACTGAAACACAGTGTCATGATATGAAATAAAATTGTTCATTAAGTGGGTTTATTTTTTGAATACACATTTTAAGTTGAGTCTTCATTGTGTATGACAATGGCATTCACTGGTAATGTGTAGTAAATTGATTTCCCTCAGTCACTTAACCAAACTGAACAATTATAGCAAGTGTGGTCCATTAACTTCAAGTGTTTATATTCATTTTTTTGTATGTATTCCACAAGGTTTGTGCTTGAAACTGTCTTAATAAGCAACCATTAAAGAAAATCATTGACAGCTAAAAGGATTCTTCATTGTCTGGAGGGCATATTTTGAAACATATTCTAGGAAATATGAAAGAACACTACTGAGTAGAATACCTGATTTTTTTTTTCTTTTAGTGAAGCCAGAAATATGTTTGCTCTCTCTAGGATAAAGAGGTATTTTGGAATATTTGTTTGTTTTAAGAATGTAGAAATATATTTGACAAAGAGCTTTGTGACAATACTTTATATTTCACATATCAGCTCCATAAATAGCTATCCTCTGGGTTTTTGTGAATATACTAGAATTTTAATCAAAAGTAACTGTTCTTAAAAAGGCTAGAAATACTTTGGTTTTAATTTTTAAAATTTCTTCACAATCTAAGTTCTACTTGGTAGAATTTGTTACCAAATTCTGTTTTTTATTTCGCTAAAACCAAGTTCAAGATAGAAATTAATTATTTCTGTTGTGTTCACAAATTTATACATATCATAAATGTCACTAAATTCTTTACATTTATGGTTTTGAAAATATTTATATGGAATGTTATTCAAGTTTTAAATGCATTGAATTTCACAGATGAGCCTTCAAAAATAGGCCAAATATATTGCAGTCCTCCATTTAAAAAGCTTGGTAACTTTAAAAATCTCTATTAAGAAATTGTTTGTATTTGCTTAAATAAATAGCTCAACAAATAAATGAGCTAATGCATTTAACAGACCTTTCTCAAAAGAAGAAACACAATTGGCAAAAAAAATACAAGATAAAATGTTCAACATCCTCAGGAACCATAGAAATGCAAATCAAAACTACAGTGAGATTTTATCTCACTCTAGCTGGTGTGGCGGTCATCAAGAATACAAATAACAATAAATATTGGTTAGAATGTGGGGTAAAATGTACATATATACATCGGTGGTGTGATTGCAAATTAGTACAACCACTTTTGAAAGCAGTACAATTTCTTAAAAGATTAGGAGTGGAATCACTGTGTGACCCAGGTATTCTACTCCTTGTAATTTGTCCAAAAGAAGTAAAATCAGCATACTATAGTGGTACACACATACTGATGTTTGTAGCAGTGCAATGCACAATAGCCAGTTATGGAATCTACCTATATGTCCAATAGCAGGTAAATGGATAAAAATGTGACATATATATATATATATATATATATATATATATATATATATATATATATATATATTTATATTTATATAATATAAAATGAAGGTTTTACTCGGCCATAAAGAAGAATGAAATTATGTTACTTGTTGGTAAATGAATGGAACTGAAGTACATCATGCTAGAGTGAAGAAAGCTAGACTCAAAAAGTCAAGGGTCAAATGTTTTCTCTCTTCTGTGGAAGTTAAAGAGAGAGAGAGAAAAGGAATTTAGAAAGAAAATCTCATAAAAATAGAAGGGAGATCAATGTATTAGAGGAAAAAGATGTACAGGGTGAAAGATAAGGAGGGCATGGGGAAGTACTAGGGAATGAAACATACCAGATTATTCTATGTCCACATACAAATATATCACAATGAATTCTCCTTATATATGCATATGTACATGGACACATATTTATGTATAATTATATATATATTGAACTTATTAAAAAATAAAAATAGAAAGAGATCAACAGAATAGACTGAAAAGATGGGGGAAAGGAGGAAAGGTACAGGCAATGAGTTTGATCAAATTATGTCATTATGTGTGATTTTAATGCACCAATGATCAATGAGTAAAAAAATCATTTTCCGTATTCTCTTTTTAATCATTGTCTGTAAAATATTTACATGAATATCTTAATTTATTTTATCATATGCCACATGATCTTCACTGCATTTTTGCCTCAAGTTATGGATACATGTAATGGGCAATATGGAATTCCAAGTTATTCTAATAATTCTTTTAATTATCTTTAGAAACCAATATGTCTTTTCCACTAAAAAGAGTGGAAAAGACACTAAAGAGTATAGAAAGGCCTTCAGTGATGTTGCCTCTTCTTCTTGACATTTTATAGCTAAAATACTGGGATATAAAATTAGATATTATTCATACATTTTATGTTGGAATACAAAGGAGTAAGAGAAGTAAAATGCAAACATATTTTCTTAAAATAAATATGCAAGTATATTTATAACAAAATAGGAAAGAAATCCTAATAAGGATTACATTCCTAATTTTTACAACTGTCATGTGTTGGTGTTTAACATTATCTTCCTCCACTGCTCATTCTATCTTTCTTTTATTGAATTACATGAAAAGATCCAAGATGACAGGGGATAGTGTTAACTTCCAGTTCAGTTATATCATTGCTATATCTGATGGAGAATACATTCCTCTTATTTGAAATAAGACAGACCAGAAAGGTGTGTGGTAATGAGGCCAAGAAGTAAAAATATTGCCAATGGGTCCCCAGGGTTAATAGTATTAATAGTGCCACTCCCACTTACATCTTAAAGCTGGTTCACAGTGCACTCATCACCAACTAGACTTTGTCCAGTAAGATAGTATATATATACAAGTATCAGCAACATGTTAAATCAGGAGGATTTACTATTTATACTAGGCAGCAAAGGACAGTAGAAGCCTAAGATTCATCATGAATCAGTCCCTCCAGGTCTCAGAAAAGTTGCTTTGTGCAGATGGAGTTTTAATTGTGCATGGACTATTTGCACCTCATAAGGTGTCCTGAAAAGCATTATACCTGGGGATTTATACACCAGAGTTATATGACACACTAGTCTAAAGTGTTGATGAACATCATTTTTTAAAGGGGATGAAAGAGGGAAGTTGTTCTAACCCGCTCCCTCTTGTCTCAGAATGTCTCCTTCACCACACATTCTAAAGTTATTCCTGAGAAGTACAAAGTGTTAAGAGTGGAGAACTGAGTCAGCCCAAGACAATCTAAAGAATTGTCCTGTGTTCAATCCTGAAGAAGAAAATCCTGGTATCAACAAACTGCACCATATATTGGACACAGAGCTAGATCATGTACAATGACTTAGAAGATATTTCCCTAGACCTGCAATTATGTCAAACCAGCTCTTTAGAATTATAGGAAATGCAGTTATACCAGTGAATTCCATAGGAAGGGGCCCACTTCCCAGAAAGTAAAATTTTAATTGTCTTGCAAGGTAACTACTTCAATATGCCATAACAGGCAACTTAGAGTCAACCATGTCATAAATACGTACACGGGATAAATCTAACAGGAAAAAAAATTAAAAAGACTCAGTAGAATTCAAGGATTCACTGTCTACCTTTTCATTGGTGTACCCCATTCCAATTATGAGGCTCTCATTCCTTACCTGTTAATACACTGTGAGGTTAATAATTCAATTTGTATTGTAATTCAGTCATTTGAATGATGAAACATTTCAGAAATGTTAAGTCTGTAGTTATAGGATAATGGTTTCTTTCAGGGCACACACAGAGCTTTTCACTTCATTTATGGCTGAGTGGCAGACATGAAGATCAAGCCCTGAATTCATTCTCTTCTTTGCCTACGTTCTCCAGTGCAGTTACGGGCAGTCAGTCAAACACATTGTATTCCTTATTTTGAAGAAATGTTTTTAGGTGTCAGACATATTCGCACAGAATCTTACATCTTATGAGTATACGATTAGGAGTATTCAACAGTGATATTTACATATCACACTATGAACTACCAGTTTTTTTTTTTTTTTTTACCTCTGGAAATAGTCTTTTGTGCCTTTAAATCTAATCAGGTTAGAGAATCAGTTTCAGAATATCCAGAACCATTCAGAAGACTCATCTTTAAGACTGTATTCTTCTGGAATCATTCCAATAAAACAATCTGTTTCAGGGCTTTACTATAAAAAGCAGCTAGAGTGGGATATGTAAGTATATATAAAATATAATTGGATTACATCACTGTGGGACCTGGCTAGAAAAGTCCAAAATCTATAAGGCAGATGAGTAAACTGAATATTCTTGGACAGGAGTAGTCTATGCAAATCATGGACATAATTTTTTTCTGTCTTGGGAAAAGGGCCATTTTGTTATTGAGGCTTTTGTGTGTGTATAACTAATGAATACATCTAATAAAGCCAGATTATCAAGGATTATCTTCTGCACTTAAACTCCATTGATTGCAGATATTAATAAGATCCAAAATATCTTCACATCAACACCTAGTTTAATGTCCAAGTGAATAACTGAGTATACCTGGTCAAATTCATATGTGAAACTTATCATAGTCTCTTATGACCAAGATGGTTTTCTCACCACAGTTCATATTTTTTTTCTCTTTACCAACTGCAATATCTGTCTATGTCCTGACAAAGGCGATACTTACCCTTTTTGTACTGGCTTAAGAAATTTTTGCTTTCTTAAATAAAAGGGAACCAGAGAAAGTGTTAATAACCAAAACCTATCTGTCTCACAGCTGTTGATCAACTTTAAGACTATTTCTTTACACTTCCATGGGACTTTAATGCCCTTACTTCTTAGTAAAGAAGAGCTTGGGATAGTGAGCATTCTTGTCCATACCCCTTACATTAGCTAATGACCTCCTACCCACCTGGACCAGCAAGGGTGTCTTTCTGTTTACTTGCCTGCCCTATACCTCTTGAGTATATATCTGGTGAAGTCTTATAAGAAATATTTTAAGTGAGGGTAAAAAACTCCTCTCGGGCATTCCATATTGACAGACTCACTTATATTTAAATTTTAGCAATTCATTAAATTTTTTGGCTGATTTTTCTCTCCTATTTGTATATTGCTACTAGTTTTTTATCCCTCCTCATCTCTGATAATGTGTGTCTCTTTTCTCCTCAGAGCAGTCTGTCTTTCCAAATTAGGGTGCTTTGTTTTTTAGGACCAGTGCTCAGTAAGAAAAGTCATGATTTTGTACTTTACATAGGCTTTTGCAATTCTTAGGAAATTGTGAACTTCTGTGCAGCTTTCTACAGCATAAGTGAGAGCAGATCTATAAATATAGCTTCTTAATAAAACTACATTCAAGGCATATATAAAAGTAGTTGCTCTGTTCTTAGCATCCAGTTTGAGGTCATAATGAAATTTTCCTAAACTTCATAGTAATCTTTTCTAATAAAAATAAAAATTTAATATGATTGTAAATCAATCAGTTAAAACTTAATTTAAACTCCAAATTATACTGGTGAAAGGCAGTAAGAAATGTTCATGTGGTCCTTGACATGATAAATTTTATGCAGGAAATAGCACATGGTTTAGTTAATTTTTAGATTAATACATACTCCTCTTTAGATATTACAAATGCTCAATTTAGCCATCTATTTGTGATTGACTTGATTCAATATGTTAAACTGTTAACCAGATAAAAACCTATTCCTTATAAGATCACCCTGACCAAGGCTATTATTTTAAAGTGCACAGGGTGGATTCAGACTATGATGCTTATTTCCAGGGCTTCCTGGAGAATGGTGGCAAAATTTGACTTATTCTATTGAATATATTACTTAAAGAGAAAGAATTGCTTATAACCTTGGTGTACAAAGAGTTTGAGACTTGGGAAAAAAAATTCATCTTGTGATCCAGCAGTGAAGGACAAATGGAGATCTCCCTTTGAGATCACAGATCCCCCTTTAATAAAAACCCATCTTCTGTTCTTACTCTGTTGTAACTTTTGCCTGTGATAAAGCTCTTCTGGGCAAATAAATCATTTTAATTTAACAAGTCATTTCAGCAGTAAAGAATTAGGCTAATACATGTGTGATTAGAGCAATAATAGTAATCTGGTATGAATTCTTACATAATTCCCTTTACATACATAGGCTTTTCCTCTCTCTCTCTCTCTCTCTCTCTCTCTCTCTCTCTCTCTCTATATATATATATATATATATATATATATATATATATATTTATCACTTTGCAATTTGACTTCTCATTTAAACTCATCATTGCCATTCTCCCAATATCACTAAATAAGGAGTTTGCCTTCCCTCAATAGAAAAAACAATTGCATATTAAATAAATACATGTTTAACCTCTAATAAACATCATATGAAAAATAGCCTCTCTCTACAATTTATGCTTTTTCACATCTGTTTATAAATTTTAATTGAATGGAATGAAAAGATATGATCAGTAAGTTACATTTCATGATATGAAGCATTTGACTATAGAAAATTAACATAGTATTGTTCAATTCAGTAATGTAAGTTTACAGAAAAAAATTTAAAAATCCATATATTTCATCAAAAGTAAATCATACAATAATGTAAATGAGACATATAGGGCATTACTACTGGGTTTGGCTGCATAATATAACTTTGTTATTCATAGGGCTATATTATAATTTTATAAATCCACAATTTTATAAAATTATAGCATAGATTTATTGTTAGTATGATTTGTGACATTGGAGAATAAATGTGTATATATTTTAAATGAATAACAACCCATATGATGATGTTCATGCTAGGTGGTGATTAAGTATTGAAGAAGTAAAATTTTGACTGTATTTTAAGAATAGAGAGTCAAATCTAAATTTGAGCTCTAACTGAGATTTATATTCTATATACATGTTTCTTCTTTAATCATGCAACTAAGATATGCAAATAGTTAATTTCATTTAAAATATTAAAATATGGCATTCAATTTTCTTTTAGAAATAATAGTTGTGCATTAATGCTTTTTATATAATGTATATAACAAATGCATGCATTAACATCTAAACATAATATTCAGTATTTAATATAACTGAAAATGTACAAGTCTGTGATTCTATATTTAGAAAATAAAAAACATCACCACAAGAAAACATCATAAATGAATTCTCATAAATGAAAATTCATAAATGAATTCAGCAAAGTAGCAGGATACAAAATTAACATGCATAAATAAATTGCATTTCTATAATCCAATGACAAATCAGTTGAAAGAGAAATTAGGAAAACTACCCCATTGGCAATAGATGCAAAAAATAAAATAAAATATTTAGAAATTAATCTAACAAAACAGGTGAAAGACCTCTACAATGAAAATTACAGAATACTTAAACATAAATTGAAGAAGACCTTAGAAGATGGAAAGACCTACCATATTCTTTGGTAGGCAGTATTAATACTGTGAAAATGTCCATATTACCAAAAGTGCTATACAAATTCAATGGAATTCCCATCAAAATTCCAATGATGGTCTTCATGGAAATAGAAAAAATAGTCATGAAATTCATTTGGAAATATAAGAGGCCCAGAACAGCTAAAGCAATCTTTGGCAAGAAAAGAGAAGCAGTAGGCATCACAATGCCAAACCTAAAATTATATTATAGAGCTATAGTAACAAAAACAGCATGGTATTGGCAGCAAAATAGGCAAGAAGACCAATGGAACAGAATAGAAGACACAGAGAAAAACCCAGAAAAATACATTTTCTCATACTAGACGAAGGGGCCAATAACATACATAGTAGAAAATATAGTCTCTTCAACAAATGATGCTGGGAAAATTGGAAATCCACATGTAGTAGAATGAAATTTAACCCCTATCTCTCACCCTGCAAAAAACTCATCTCAAAGAACAAAGACCTAGGTATTAGATCAGAAACACTGCACATAATAGAAAAAAAGGTAAGCCCCACACTCCAACACATTGGCTCAGGATTCGACTTCCTTAATAAGACCACCAAAGAACACTAAAGAAATCAATAATCAGTAAGTGATATGGCATCAAACTAAATCATTTCCTCACAGCAAAGGAAACAATAAAGAGCATGAAGAAAGATTTTACAGATGGGATAAAATCTTTGCATTTGCACCTCAGAAAGAGAATTAATTTCCAGGATATGAAAAAACTCAAAAAACTTAACACCAAAAAGAAAAAAAAATAATAATAATAACTCAATATATGAATAGGCAAAGGAACTGAACAGACACTTCACAGAAGAATAAATACAAATGGTAAATAAATATATGAAAAATGTTCAATACCTCTAATAATTAGAGAAATGCAAATTAAAACTATACTGAGATTCCATCTCACTTTAGTCAGAATGCCAATTATCAAGAATACAAGTAACAATAAATGTTAGCAGAATGTGGAGGAAAAGGTACATTTATACATTGCAGGTGACACTGCAAATTGATGTAACCGGTCTGGAGAGCAGTATGGATACTCCTCAGAAAATTTGGAATAGAACTAACATTTGACCCTGCTATCCCACTCCTCAATATATATCCAAAGGATTTAAGATCAGCATCCTACAATGACACAGCCACATCTATGTTTATAACAGCATAATTAACAATTGCTTAGCTATGTAACCAAACTTGGTGCCCTTCAATAGATGAATGATAAAGGAAATATATATATATATATATATATATATATATATATATATATACACACACACACACACACACGCATATATATATATATATATATATATATATATATATATATATATATACATACATACATACACACATACATACACAATGGAGCATTACTCAGCCTTAAATAAGAAATTATGACATTTGCCATCAAATGGATGGATCTAGAGACTGTCATGCTAAGTGAAGTACACCAATCCATAAAACCAAAGGTCAAATGTTTTCTCTGCTATATGGAAGGTAAACCAAATGGCACAGGTTGTGGGTAAGGGGAGAAATAGAAGTTCAGTAAATTAGAGAATGAGGAATAGAGGTAAAGGTGGAGGCATAGAGAAAGGAAAGGCAGTGGCATGAATCTGAAATAATTTTCTATGTGCATGTATAAAAATAACACAGTGAATCCCACCATCATGTATATCCATAAGAATGGAATTCTTAACACCAAAAAGAAAAAAAAATTATAATTATAATATTTATACATTCCACACTTGTATAATTATATCAAATGGATTCTGTTGTCAAGCATAACTAAAAATAACCAATAAACAAATCCATAAAATGTACATGTCTATTTCACATCACATTTTTTAAAGACTTAGTATGGTATGGTAAAGCTTTGAATTACTATTTGTTTTTGTTGTATTGTTAAGTCAGCTCTGATATGGTCAAAATTGGCCTAGTACAGAAGGTACAAAAGATAGATACCTTGCCACTAGTCTTAGAGTTTCTTCATGTCAATATTAAAATTTCCATTCTTATTTTTATATTTTTGTATTTTTCAGTTACATTTCAAAGAATTTTTGCTATGTATGTGTTTTCATTCTGTGCTATTATCATATCAAAGTCACTTCCTGATACAACTTTAATATTGTCATTTGTGAGATGTTGTAGTATGAGTTGGACCTCTCTGCTCTATGTAGTATTTTTCATTGAAATATACTTCATCTGAAATTAATATATCCCCCTCTTTTTTTCTTTTTCTGGACCTCTCTGCTGTATTAATGCCCATTAATTATATCTAAATTTTCTGTGTTGTCTTGATTTTGTTAAGTCTCTTGTGTAAAGAGGCTTTACATAGACATCTTTAAGCATGTTTTACTATGCAAATAAGACACATTAATTTTCAATTAATGGATATGTAGAATAATTACCTGTAATTATCTAACACCACAGCGTAATGCTTTCTATATATGTTGATACATGTTTTGTGAATATATACTTATTGGTTGTTATATCAAAAGTGAAATAATACTAGTGCTGTCACAACTTTATTTTATTTATTTATTAATTTGCAGTGCCTGGGATCACATCTAAGATCTCATAAATGATAGGCAAACATTCTACCACATTCTACAGCTCTAGCCTCTAAATTTAATAGAAACATCTACACTTCACTTAAATGGAGAACATTGTCAATTATTAGTTTGTAACGTATATAATGTTTTCAATTTTATTCAGGTGCACTTTGATTATGCTTTTAGTGCTTCCTTTTTTGTTCATGTTTTTTATTTTAAAAGTAAAAGTTTTATACTTTTGAAATATAAAAGTGAATGAATTTTTTTGAAATACATTTTCTTTTTATATTAATTAATTAATTAATTTTAATTAGGTACAAAATGACAGCAGAATGCATTTTGATTCATCATACACAATTGCAGCACAACTTTTCATTTCTCTTGTTGTATGCAATGTAGTGTTGCATCATATGTGCAGTAATACATGTATCTAGGGTAATGATGTCCATCTCCTTCCACCATCTTTCCTACCTCCATGCTCACTCCCCACCTCTCACTCCCCTTTGCCCAAAGTTCCTCCATTTTTTCCATGCCCCTCTCATTGTGGATAAGTATCAACTTATCAAAAAAGACATTTGGCCTTTGGTATTTTTGAAATTGGCTTACTTCACTTAGCATGATATTCTCCAACTCCATCCATTTACCTGCAAATGCCATAATTTTATTCTCTTTTAATGTTGAGTAATAGTCCATTGTGTATACATACCACAGTTTTTTTTTTATCCATTTATCTATTGAAGGGCATCTAGGTTGTTTCCACAGTTTAGCTATTGTGAATTGAGCTGCTATGAACACTTATGTGCCTGTGTTACTATAGTAGGCTGATTTTAAATTATTTGGGTATAGACCTAAGAGTGGAATAGCTGGGTCAAATTGTGGTTTCATTCCAAGTTTTTTAAGAAATCTCCTATATTAGCTACTAATGGATTCATTTTAATTAAAATCTACATATTTAACTATAGGGAATTATTTTAGTATTGCTTTATCAACTCTAAAATTTGAGTATTCTGCATTTATGTTAATCACTGAGTTTGGTTTTTATTTAATTAGTCTGGTATTTTTCTCCCTAGTCTTTTATATCAGATTATCAGAGGAATTTTGTTCCTATTGTTGTTGTTGTTTTCCAATTAAAAATAGGTTGAGATGATTTCTGTCTTTAATTTGAATGTGATAAAGTTTAAATAGCTTAGTTTCTTGTGATTTTTGTTGTTGTTGTTGTCATTTGTGTTTTGTATATTCTGAGAATAGGTAATCTTGAGAATTGAGAATTTTGAAAGTAAATCCTAAGGACTCTTGATATCAGAAATATGCAATTTATCTTTCCAATGATAAATCTAAGTGAAACTAACTTTCTTGTATATATTAAATCAAAGCAAAATAGAGATATTGAATGTAGAAGAAAGTATGTAAATCCAGTCTATTTAAAAAGAAACAAAAATTCACAAGAATGCTGAACTATTCTACTATTCTTATTTTTTTTTAATTTAGAAAAACAATTTCTTGTGAAGAATATTATCTTATTATTTAATGAATTATTTATTATATTTTAAAATAAAGTAATAAATACCTTGTAGTTTTAATTTTGAATTGTCAACACTCAATAGATAAAACTCACATAAACAAGTTTATGGAAATCCTCAAAATAGTACATAGCACATGAATTTTTTTTTTGGGGGGGGAGGATCAAAATGTTTGAGAATCACTCCATTAGTTCCCTAATCACATCAATTTTTTCTTTGCTTGTGTTTTTGTGTGTCTGTGTATGTGTGTGTGTTGTGGAGACTTTTTCTCTTGTATAGAAGCATATATATCTCAGACTAACTTGAGTTTGAGTTTTAGATGTGATGTACCTTGTACCATTCTGAAGGAGAAATGGGAGATTTGGAAAGTAGAAATAGTGCATTATTATATCAGAGTTGCTTTGGTCAAACTCATGCCTTCACAAGGGCCAATGAAAAAATGCAAAGTACCATTTCATGGTGCATATTGTGGTAGAAGAGACAATCTTTGAGCTATTATTGTATATATACCAGCTTTTTCATAATAACACACATTTAGAAGTAACCATAATGTCTTTTGATAGGGAAATGGGTAAACTGTAATCTATACATACAATCAAATATCATTCAGGGCTTTAAATAAATAAAATATCATGCTAGGAAAAGACATGAAAGAATCATAAATGTTTTTTCATAAGTAAAAAAAAAAAAGACAATCTGCAAAGGGTATACATGATTCCAAAAATGACATTCTAGAAAAGAGAAAACAATGAAGCCAATTAAAAGGTCTGCTTTACTAGGGTTTGGGAGAGGAGGAAGGGAAACATGAATAGATGGATTACAGGAAATGTTTAGGAAACCATTCTGTGTATTGCTATAATGGTGGGTATATGCCATTATACTGTGAAAGCTGTATCATTCAAAATGGAGCCATAGTGGCACATCCTGGAAAATGGAACTGGGAAAGTCTATTAAAGGAGAGCTCTCTCATACTTACGTTTTCCCAATAACAGAGGTCTCATGCATACGTTTTCCCAATATCATAATAAAATTTTCCAAAACCATAGTTACCTCCACAAGTCACACAACAATAGATAACTGAGTAAACAAGAACACTTGTATGTCATACACAAGCCCAGTCCAACAAAACAACTTACTCTGAGTTTGGAACAAATTTTACCTAGTCAATGCAGCCACTCCCCAATGAGAGCTCACACCACATCCTAAGTGCCAATGTGATCTCAAAATACTGGACATAATTTTTATTTTTCCTCAATAAAACCTCTACCTAAAATTTTCTTTGTTCTTTGGATATACCAGAGGCTACCCAGGCGTATGCATATATATCCTGGACTGTAAACTTTTGTTATTCCC
Source organism: Marmota flaviventris (assembly GCF_047511675.1). Lineage (NCBI taxonomy): Eukaryota > Metazoa > Chordata > Mammalia > Rodentia > Sciuridae > Marmota > Marmota flaviventris. Next base: position 46,713,755 of record NC_092510.1, on the reverse strand, counting down.
AAATTAATTCCTATAATTGGTGATTCACTTCTTTAGTTTTGTTTGACCTTGATAATATATGTCAGAACTCACAGAATGTACAATGCCAAGAGTGAAACTTAAGGTACAATATGGACTTTGTTGGACACAAATGTGTTAATGTTGTTTCTCTGATTGTAACAGTGTTCCAGATTTATATTGCCTATTGGTGTGTACATAGGGAAGAATGCGGGAACTCTTATATTCCCAATTTTTCTGTGAACCAAAAACTGCTATAATAAATAAAGTATCTGAATTTCAAATACAATTATACCATGTTTTATATTAACTTTCACCATTACCAACTTCATAGTACTATATACAGCTTCTATTCAAACAAAACTACTATTTTTTTTTTTAATTTGGGATCAATTATCTAATTGCTCCCAAGAGAGTAATACACATGAAGAGAGATAACAGTAATCCTGCTTTCTGAAGTCTCAGTTAAATTTATTATTATCATTTTCATTTAATCCTTGCTGAGGAAATGGGCAAATACACTATAATTTCATTTTAATATTTATTACTAAAAATGCTATTTCTCTTCTATTTGTCTTTTTTTGTAATATTTTCCATTCATTTTCTTACCATTTATTGTATATTAATATTTTCTTATAGAATTGATTGAACTCTTTCTATATGTAGGATATTAATTTTGAGGATTTCTAGAGTTTTTTGATAGCTGTTAGTTTTATTTATATTGGTTATAAATGAATATATGCATATATGGAGATATGCTCAGTTAGTAAAGTTTATCAATATTTTGTTCCATAATTCTGTACAAAACTTTTATGTTTCTATATTTTTTTGCAGTTGATTCATGGGTACATTTGTTTTTTCAAAAAATACTTGAGTGCTGGGGACATAGTTCAGTTGATAGAGTGCTTACCTCGCATGCATGAGGTCCTGGGTTCAATCTCCAGCTCCAAAATAAAATAAAATAAAATAATTAAAAATTTAAAAATAAATGCTTTATTAACTACTTAGAAATTGGGAGTGTATAAGTAAAAGGAAAAGAGGTAAAATACTATCTGGTCTCATGATATTTATATTCTAAATTATGAAAGTAATTATTCTGTGCTATAAATAAAATATACAGTTTTTAAAAAGCTATATATCAAATGGTCTGTCTGCATTCTTATCATATGTAACGTATGCTAGAGCTCACAGGCAAACAGGAATGAAATGAAAAAATATTCCTAATGAATTTTCGTGTAATGCTAAAAGGTGTGCAAGCTTGCTTTTACATAGTCTGGGTTCTATTCCAGAACAGTGACAGGCCTCCATTGTTGTTCTATGTTTAATGAGTCTAGGAGACATGCAAAATCCAATCATATGGCTTATAGATTTATAAAATGTAGCTGATTATTTGTAATCATTAAATTGTTTTTCCAGGAAGATCAAATAGTCTCCAACTGAAATCAGATGCCCAGAGGATTTTCTTACCTGTGCTGATAACCTGGAGACTTTCATGAAAGTTAAGCCTAGGTATTGATTGGTGGCGGCCCAGGGAGCTCTAATTTCCTGTCCCAGTGTTCTGTTGCCAGGCAACTGGAAAGAACTTTTTTAGTCAGTCCCTGGGAATGAGAAAGAAGATACTTAGTATCCAAAGGCTTGAGAAGGTTGCTATTTTGCAAAAGATGCTCAGGGAATGCTTCACTTAAGTGTCCAAGTTTAAGGAGAAGGTGAAAGAAAGAGTTCTTGTGATTATTTGGTAATGGGAATTGTCAGATGATAGAAGAATGTGTATTCAGGGTCCTTATCTAGGAAGTCATGTTGCGACCTGGGTGTTTATTTAGAGCACAAAAGCTACAGGAGGATATAATAGAGTAGTAGTATTCTGAATTATATATTTAACAGAGAATTCTAGCTGTTTTGTTGAGAATAGTTACTGGGGGATAAGTACAAAGAGTGGGATCACTGAGAATATTATTTAAATATCCCTGATGTGTTATTCTGTGTCTTTCAGGAAATTGGTTCTAAGAAAGGCTTGCCTGTTCAGCAGAATTATTGAAGGAAAGTCCTGGAAGGGAAAATGGGGATGGAGGTTAGAGGAGGCTGGGGGAGTCCAAAACCTCAAGAGAAAATCTGACCCAAGATGCAAGAGAAAGGAAGGGAAAGGGTGGGTAGGCAGAAAAGGTTGGTCTTGGATTGAGGTGTGAATCTAAGAAAGTTTGGGAAAGCCAACATGGAGTTCTGGAGTCAAGAACACCTATCACATGAATCCCAAATCTCCAGAAGTTAATCTAACTCACTCTGCAGTTTTCAATCCTTGACTGGAAGCAGCCCATGAAAAGCATAACTGCAGCACAAATGCTACTTTGGATTTCAGAGGCCAGCAGCTGAATCCACTGATAGAGTCAGTTTCCTGCAGTAGGAATTTGAAGTGGCTTGTCTTTTTTGGCCAACACACCTAATGAGCAATGATGGTGGCTTATAACAGGGTACTAAAAGCAGAAGTGGTAAGAAAGAAGTCTAAATATGTTTGGATAATGGAGCAAACAATATTTGATGACGAATGATCTGTATGTTGGAAAAGGAATGATCTATAAAATATTGCTTCTAACTAGCTTAAATTAGTCAACAGAAGTGATAATTGACATATTTGTTAAAACCAATTTATTATCTTTTCCACTGGCTTCTAAAGCTCTTCTAGTATTTTCATAAGAAGAGCAAAAGAGACTCATCTGTGTGTGTGTTTATCTACAGTAAGAAGACAAAGAAGGCAGCTTTCTGTAAACCCAGAAGCAGGCCCCGCCAAGAACCAACTATGCCAGCTTATCACCTTGATCTTGGATGTCCAAGCCTGTAGAACTGTGAGAAACAAATATCTGTTGGTGATGCTGCCCAGTCTATGATATTTTATTATGTAGTTCAGACTGACTAAGACATGGTTATTTGAGAAGCAATGTGCCCTTTTCTCTTTTATCCTTTCCAAATTATTTCTTAACAATAACATCAAATAGTACATTTGATCACTGACAGAGCTAATAAATTCAAAGCTTTACAAAAATTAAATTAGATTCAAGTACAGTAGTAGAAATAAATATATGAAATCCTTTAATCATTTTTATTTCTTTACAGTGATGTGTATGTTGATTTTCTTTATACTCTCTCTAGTCTGAAATTTTTAGAACATCCACATAAAATTTACACTGTATGTGTGCAGACCTCTTACATGATAGTGGCAGAATTATCTGCTAACAGTACTTATTATTAGTTCTTTATATCAGTTCTGATTCATGCTAATAAGTTATATGCATAAACATGGAAGGTAAAAATTAATCAAAATTCACAAGTACTAATTTTATGCCAACTATTATGCTATAGAAAAGTATAATTTTATTCCTCATAGGACATTTGGAGAGAAATTTCTGGAGAAATTTTAGGTGGTTGCAATTAAGGGTGGCTAATATCAGGCTAATGTCAAGGTAGAAATGCTCCTAAGCATCTCTAATATACACGACAATCCCCACAACAAAAATGACCTCATTCAAAAATGTGAAGGTCAAGGGGTTGTTCTAGAGATGCAATGATGAATGCAGAATTTTATTTTTCTCACTTTAAACTTTATAATAAACAAAAACTAAACTTTAAATAACATCACAAATAAGCCAGCCTTCAATATTTTATTAGTATTTATCTCTTAAAATACATGTCTTTGCTCAAAGAATTTGCTTTTCCTCCTGATGAATGGAAATAATGTGAAGGGAATAATTTCTCCTTTAATTTAGAAATGTACAGTTTACAAAAGAACATGCTAGCAAACACAAACTCATCCAATACATACTTATAATACTGAAAAGTGGTCTTGGGTTAAAATCATAGTTAAAATTTATATTTTGATAAGTTTGAAAGTGTTCAATAAAATAGTCTTTTTAAATTTAAATTTAGTACTGATTAAGATGTAGGTAAGGAAAAATCATTATCTTTAGTAGAGACAAATATTAGGTTGAAGGACTTTCTTAAATATGCAAGAACTCTGTCTATTCAGCTTATCTTCTTAAATTGTATCCATTCCACTCTGTGAACACTTTGATATGTATAAATTCTTTTAAGATCTCTTTGGAAGAAATCTGAAATGACATGGATAATTAAAATTAAAATTTGTGGATATGCCCCACTTACTAATAACTGAAGAGAGTTACTTTACCTTTCTGTGAAGTTATGCTTCACAAAGTGATTAAAAACTATACTGATGCCATATATGATTGCAAAGATTAAAATAGAAAACACTCATGTAGGGTTTATAATAAAAACTCAAAATGTGGGCAACCCCCAGTACTTGCTTCTCATCCTTTAGTCTCACTTGAACTAAGAATATCTAAATAAAAAGAGAAATAATTTTCTCAAGGTTATTTCCATTTTTCAGGAGGAAAAAAAATCTATTTGAGCAAATAATTCTAAGATATAGATTCTAATAAACAATTGGAAATTGGCACATTTGTGATTTTTATAGTGTTATATTAGTTATAAAGTTTATAGTTTATATTAGAAATTTAGTTTATCAGAAAGAAAGATGAGATTTCTATGCCAGATCAAGTTACTGATTATAATTTTTCAAAAAATTAATTGGCCTTCCTATGTTTTTATGAAAAAAAGAATAAGTAAAAAGTGGATGGAAGGAGAAAATTCAATGACATAACAGCCCACCATTTTTTTTTTTAAAGAAAGAGTGAGAGAGAGTGAGAGAAAGAGAGAATTTTTAAATATTTATTTCTTAGTTTTCGGCAGACACAACATCTTTGTTTGTATGTGGTGCTGAGGATCGAACCCGGGCTGCATGCATGCAAGGCGAGCGCGCTACCGCTTGAACCATATCCCCAGCCCCCACCAATTTAGTTCACTACCTAAGAACACATTCAATTACAGTGTTTATTAAAGGTAATTTTATTTGCTATTTCATAAAATTGGTGAAACTAATGTGTTATTTTATAGGAAAGAAAAATAACAAGATATATAAAAGAGAGTGAATAATAACAATAAATAAACTGTAATTATAAGGTGAACATTTCTTAACCATATCATTTGTTTCACCCAAAAAGATGAAGAAATGATGAGGGTTTGGTTTTCACTTATTTTGAGTGAAACACACTTGCTTTTCTTCTATGTTTATAATCAACTGGGGATTTGGGGAAATATTTTAACTATTATATACCTAAAGCTTACTTTTCCATACTCCATCTTAGTTGATATAATTGATTTTGTGAAATTGAAAGAAGAATCAATAAAATCTAAATTTTTAAAAAAATTTTTAAAAACACAAAATCAATTTCTTGTATTTTTGGTGTACACTATTATATGTAACAATAAACATATGAGAACAAATATAAAAAGATTTTTCAAAAATCTGTATCTAAAATGTTATAGTTTGTCCAGATAGCTATATAAACACAAGTAGAAATCAATTTTACTAATCAATTCTCAAATAAAAATTCATTGTTAAAAATTAATAATTAGAACTTGAATTTAATATAATGGTTTTAATTGTCTTATCTCCTACTCCGTCATTAATAAACTCAATTTATTGTTTATTTTTATTTAAATTTTTATGTTTATTCATAAAATGAAGTCAGTCAGAATATGAAGTAAATACCTTTGCCCTAGGATTCCAGATTAATTTTTTCCTTTATTTGACAAAAGAGATCTCTTAATATTCTCTTTAGTCTACACCTTATTTTCCTCATTTACATTGCAAAATTGTCAAAATAGTATGTAAATGTCTTTTAGGTGCTTTTGACATGAAATAAAATAATCATGTGCTTATGAATTACAAAGTGTTATCTTTACTTAATTGTGATAAGAAAATTCTTACTTCGTAAAATGGTAAATATTTGGAAAAGAAAATTTGATTACTGAATATTAAATACCACTTTCTTTCTACCCACATTTATATTATTTTTAAAATATGTGTCCCTATAAAAGGAAAATCATGAAACTACAAGACAAAGATTTTGGTATCTGAAGAAATATGTACAATTTTATGTATTAAGAAACATCTCAGAAAATTATTACAATGCAAAATATCAAATGACAGAAGAGTAAATTTGAGTTATGTATGATTATATCAAAATCCACCACTAATTTAACTTACTGTATAGAATATCTGCCTAAGAATTGTTCACCTAACTACCTGACCCCTAAATGTAACAAAAAATAAATTGGTAATTCAGATTCTGATTCTTCAACTAGTGTGGAAACCAGTAAACATTCTTGATATGTGAATTATTTCACTTGTGTTGTAGTGGTGATATAGAAGCAGAGAGATAATTCCTAAAATATGAAATTCATTTTCCTAAAGGAAATTTATATCCAAAATTCAAATGATACATGCTATGCAATCATTTTTTTCTAATTTTATATCATAATATAATAACATAATGACTTAAAATAGACAATTTAAATTTTAAATTGCAGTAATAAATAATTTTTGTTTATTTATTTATTCATTCATTCATTCATTTATCCTGTAGTCCTGAGGACCAAACCCAGGGCTTCTCATATGCTAGAAACATGCTCTACCACTGAGCTTTTTATTTATTTTTATTTTTAATTTTTTATGTGTTCTAAATATTTATACATGATAGCAGAATGTATTTTTGATTCATTGTACATAAATGGAGCACAAATTTTCATTTATCTGGTTGTAAATGATGTAGACTAGCAACATGTGCAATTATACATGAACCTAGGGTAATGATGTTCATCTCATTCCACCATCTTTCCTGTATCCATGCCCACTCCCTTTCCCTCCCTCTACTTTGCTCAATCCAAATTTCCTCCATTAGTCCCATGCCCCCCTCCATTATGGATCAGCATATTAATCAGAGAGAACATTTGGTCTTTGGTTTTTTGGGATTGGCTTACTTTGCTTAGCATGATATTCTTCAATTCCATCCATTTACCTGCAAATGACATAATTTTATTCCCTTTAATGCTGAGTAATAGTCCATTGTGTATACATACCACAGTTTCTTTATACATTCATCTTTTGAAGGGCACCCACAATTTAGTTGTTATGAATTGAGCTGCTATGAACATTGATGTGGCTGTGTTACTATAGTATGCTGATTTTAAGTCCTTTGGGTATAGACCTAGGAGTGGGATAGCTGGGTCAAATGGTGGTTCCATTCCTAGTGTTCTAAGAAATCTCCATACTGCTTTCCATAGTGTTTGCACCAATTTGTAGTGGCACCAGCAAAGTGTAAGTGTACCTTTTTCCCCACCCACATCCTCACCAACACTTATTATTTCTTGTATTCTTGATAATTGCCATTCTGACTGGAGTGGGAACAAATCTTAGAGTAGTTTTGATTTGCATTTTTCTCATTGCTAGAGAAGCTGAACATTTTTTCATATATTGTTGATCAATTGTTTGTGTTCTTCAGTGAAGTGTCTGTTCAGTTCCTTAGCCCATTTATTGATTGGGTTATTTATTTTTTTTAGCATTCACTTTTTTGAGTCCTTTATATATCCTGGCGATTAGTGCTATATCTGATGTGTATGTGGTAAAGATATTCTCCCACTCTGTGGACTCTCTCTTGACATGTCATGTGAATCATATTTATAAGCCAATTCCAGTTAAGAACAGCAATTTTACCTCAGAATTTGTCTATTCTTTGATCTTGAATCCCAGATCACTGGTAACAATTCCTGGCTCATATTACCTCACAAGGAAGCAATAAGTAGATTTTTTTTCTCAATACTCCTACAACTCTCAAAAAACATTAATTCCATTAATAAATTTGAGTGCTTTATCCTATGCATTAGGCTAATAAGCCTCCAAAACATAACAGATCTGTTTATTCCTTGCCCATTTTTACTATATAGTGTGGAAATACAAAACAATTACTTTTCTATCCACCTTGGAACTATGGATGTGTAGATGACTCAATTTTGGTCACAGCAGAGTCATTAGAGAGGTGCCAGAAAAGAAAATCTGTTAATGGCACATTTTAATTCTTTTTCTACCTAGATGAAAATGAGACACTTGGTTCCTTAGTAGCAATTCTATATGTATTGTAAATAAAATTTAAGTATAAAACTCAGCTAGAATAAAGAAAGAAACAGAAGGAGTTTTAGTTCTTGTTGATATCATTACATAGGTCAACTGAAATCAGGAAATGCTTATTTTCAAGATGTTAAATGGGGAAAAAAACTAATCATTTTATTTTTTTTTTCAATTTTTTTTTTATTGGTTGTTTAAAAGCTACAAGAGAAAGGAGGCAGATTACATTCAGGGGTAAACCAATAAGGTTAACAACAGATTTTTCATCACAGACGCTGAAAGCGAGAAGATCCTGGAACAACGTATTTCAAACACTGAAAGACAATGGATGCCAACCAAGAATTCTGTATCCAGCAAAATTAAGCTTCAGGTATGACAACAAAATAAAAATCTTTCATGATAAACAAAAGCTAAATGAATTTGCAGCCAGAAAACCAGCATTGCAAAGCATCTTGAGCAAAACACTACACGAGGAAGAAATGAAAAACAATAACCAAAACCATCAGTGGGAAGTGCCTCTATAAAGACAGAGGGCGGGGGGAAAGCTAACCATGGAGAAACAAACTAAATTAAATTAAAAAAAAAAAGATAAATAATCAAACATGGCTGGAAGTACAAACCATATATCAATAGTAACTCTAAACGTTAATGGCTTAAACTCTCCAATAAAGCAACATAGGCTGGTAACATGGATTAAAAAAACAAATCCAACAATATGCTGCCTCCAGGAGACACATCTGATTGCAAAAGACATACACAGGCTGAAGGTGAAAGGTTGGGAAAAAATATACCACGCACACGGTCCTCGTAAGCAAGCAGGGATGGCCATCCTCATATCGAATAAAATCGACTTCAAGACTAAGTTAATCAAAAGGGATAAGGAAGGACATTATATACTGTTAAAAGGAACCATTCACCAACAAGACATAACAATTATCAATATTTATGCACCAAATAATGGTGCTGCGACGTTCATAAAACAAATTCTCCTCAAGTTCAAGAATCAAATAGACCACAACACAATAATTATGGGTGACTTCAACACACCTCTCTCACCATTTGACAGATCCTCCAAACAAAAGTTGAATAAAGAAACTATAGAACTCAATATCACAATCAACAACCTAGACTTAACTGACATATATAGAATATATGAACCATCATCAAGTGGATATACTTTTTTCTCAGCAGCACATGGATCCTTCTCAAAAATAGACCATATATTATGCCATAGGGCAACCCTCAGTAAATATACAGGGGTGGAGATAATCCCATGCATTTTATCTGATCATAATGGAATGAAACTGGAAATCAATGATAAAAGAAGGAAGGAAAAATCCTATATCACATGGAAAATGAACAATATGTTACTGAATGATCAATGGGTTTCAGAAGACAAAAAGGAGGAAATCAAAAAATTCTTAGAGATAAATGAAAATACAGACACAACATATCGGAATCTATGGGACACAATGAAAGCAGTTTTAAGAGGGAAATTCATCGCTTGGAGGTCATTCCTCAAAAAAAGGAAAAACCAACAAATAAATGAGCTCACACTTCATCTCAAAGCCCTAGAAAAGGAAGAGCAAAACAACAGCAAATGTAGCAGAAGGCAAAAAATAATTAAAATCAGAGCAGAAATCAACGAAATTGAAACAAAAGAAACTATTGAAAAAATTAACAAAACTAAAAGTTGGTTCTTTGAAAAAATAAATAAGATCGACAGACCCTTAGCCATGCTAACGAAGAGAAGAAGAGAGAGAACTCAAATTACTAACATACGGGATGAAAAAGGCCATATCACAACAGACGCTACAGAAATACAGAAGACAATTAGAAATTATTTTGAAAACCTATATTCCAATAAAATAGAAGATAGTGAAGACATCGATAAATTCCTTAAGTCATATGATTTGCCCAGACTGAGTCAGGAGGATACTCACAACTTAAACAGACCAATATCAATAGATGAAATAGAAGAAGCAATCAAAAGACTTCCAACCAAGAAAAGCCCAGGACCGGATGGGTATACAGCGGAGTTTTACAAAACCTTTAAGGAAGAATTAATACCAATACTTTTCAAGCTATTTCGGGAAATAGAAAAAGAGGGAGCTCTTCCAAATTCATTCTATGAGGCCAACATCACCCTGATTCCGAAACCAGACAAAGACACCTCAAAGAAAGAAAAACTAATCATTTTAGACTCTATAGGTTGTTACTTGCAGCTAAATACATTTCTGAGACAAATACCTACTATTAATATAGCCATCAAACATAAAGATATAATTTCCCCTTTCCATTCTTATATAAATGGTTTTCCACTGAAGTCATTTGTCTTCTACAGTATATATCTTCTTTTACAGATATTTTTATGTAAATATCATTCACACATTGGGTTTCAATTCATCATCAGACCATTACTTATACTGTTTTCACTTAGGTGGACATTAAGCAAACATTATTTTTTTTTTTTTAGTTTGTTCTACTACATTTAATTTGTTCTACTGTATATGACAGTAAAATGCATTTTCACACATTGTACATAAATGGAGCACAATTTCTCATCTTCTGGCTGTACATGATGCAGGTTCATGCTGTTCATATAAATACTTATGTAATATGGTAATAATGTCCATCTCATTCCACCATCCTTCTTATCCCCAGTCCTTCTTCCCTCTCCTCACTTGAAAAATCATATTTCCAGGGGTAGTAACACATATTTATGCATGGGTGTTTTGATTTGTGTTTTAATATAATTTGCTTATATTATATGTACATAAAATGTATATATTTTATGTATCATATAAACAGAGTCACACTTCATCTATTAAACATAAAATGTTTATTTTTTATTTTCTATTTATTCACAAGTACGTAAAATGTTGTGCTTTACCAAAATTTTCACAGTATCTCTAGTAAATTCAACATTATCTGATACATATGTATTTTGATACATTTTTTATTGCAATTATATTTTAAATATTATACTAGTTGTCCACCCTTACTCTGTTTGTCCTTATGTGAATAAATATTATCAATTTTGTAATCATTTGAGGAGAAGAGGAGAGGGAAAGAGACACGTTCAATCTTCAGACTCTTTCATGAATCACTTTAAAGGTCTTATGTTTTTCCCAAAGGAAATTTTATCCAAATTTCCCAAAGGAAATGTTATCTAATCTGTGACCTAGCAACTTGTTTAAAAAAAGAAGTGGCAAAGTGTGAGTAATACAACGTTGGCTGTGCTGCTAGGCTGCATCAGTGAGATTATTATTTTGCAAAGTGCTAAGCCAGTGTATTAAATCTCATCTGAGAAATGAAACTAGCCAGACAACTGGGAAGACATCCAAACCATATTTGGTGTGCTCAGGCACTGATGGTCATTTATTCATGTTTTCATTTTACTTCACTAAGACTATTGATTTATTTTAAACTGGATAAACTTGAATATACTTCAGTTTATTCCACTGAAATATAAAGTCAGCTCTCTACCTCAATGGTGCAAATCGCATTTAATTTGAATAAATGAAAGAATTCTGTCTCTTCAGTGTTTCCCAAGAGCAGATGACATGTACTGTATTACACTTTAATGTCATCTGATGATCATATTTTGTAAAGGCCACTTGTCATTTTTTACCATTGTATGACTTTTATAATACTCTTATTAATAACTAGGATTCGATGAATATAGCAAGAAATTGAATCTATTTGTGGGAATCACAGATTACTGTGGCATTTGTTAAATTTGACACATAAAGACATACATGGCATTATAGTATTTTTTGATTTACACCTTGGAAAACACATTCTAGATACACACATCTTACCACTACTGTTATTTAGCTAATAGACATTCATTATTGAGAAGCCACAAAAGCTCTCAGCTTTATAATTACTATTGTACAAATTAAGGATGTTAATTTAAAAAGTGGTGCAAATGCAAATTTGCCTCTTTATATTATTACATTTGTTGTTGTTTTTGTTGTTGTGCTGGAAATTAAACCCTGGGTCTGTATATGCAAGGTAAGCACTCTATCATCTGTGCTATATCCCCAGCCCTAATATTATTTTGTTTACAAGACTTACAATTCAACACTTTGTTATGATATAAAAATGTAACATGAAATCTCCATATATATAAATATAGTGAATATTTCTCTGTGACCAATAATACATAAATGATATTTATGTTTGTATGAATGTCTATTTGTATATATGTAGTCATATATACATTCATATTGTTTGATTTGTATAATTTTACTCTAATTCACCAATTCAAATATCTAACTAGTAAACTCACTTTATACTACTTTTTCACTTTTAAATACTCTTAAATATTTTTTTGCTTTGCCTTTTTAAATACCTGGAAAACTATGTTTTCTATTTCTGTAATTGCCTAATTTTATTTCAAAAACTTACTATATTATAAAGTAGATTTTGTCTTACATTCTGCATAACCTAGTATTGTAGTATTAATATTTTAAGACTAATGTCCTCTTCATTTTTATTTTTTATGAAAAACAATTCTATACTTTAATTTTAACATGATTGATTCATATTGTTTTATCTGTTTAATTAATGTTATTGAATTTGTTTTCTAAACCTAGCATCCATTTGTATTCTGGCAAAATTATGATAATAGTTATTTTCCTCTATTTAATAGACTTTATATCTTAGAATTATTTTAGATTTTTAAAAACATTAGTAGATAGTACAGAGTTCCCTAAAACTCTATTAACATCTTTCATTTTTATGTGTTTATTAAAATTACTGAACCAATATCAATATATAATCATTAAATAAAATCTTATTTGAATTTTGTTAGTTTATTTATTGTTTTAATTTTGGCTTATTTCATAGGAATTTCAAGAAATTAACTTTTAAATACACAATTTGATATGGTTAATCTTTAGAAATATAATTCACATTTTTTTTATTAGTGCATTACAGTTGTATGTAATATTGGGTTTCATTTTGACATAATTATGAAAGTGCAGAATATAATTTTTTTCCTAGAATATAATTTGCTTCAATTCAGTCCCCAGTATTCCCTTTGCTCTCTGCTCTGCCCTACCCCGGTTTCTTTTCTACTACTCTAGTTGTCTTCCTACAATTTACTTATAGTTTGTTTAAAATTAGTACTTAATATACATAAGAAGGAAATTCACTGTCAAATACTCATATGTACACAGAGGAAAGTTTTGTCAATTTCATTCTACCAGTCCTCTCATCTCTTTTCTTTCTCCTTCAATCTCCTTTGTCTACTACACTGATGTCACTTCTGTTGTCATGGGATTTCCCCACATGCCTTTTTTCCCTTTATTTTACTCTAGCTTTTGCATATGAGAGAAAATATTCAACCCTTCACTCTGAGTCTGGCTTATTTCACTTAGCTTTATGTTCTCCAGTTCCAACCATTTACCAGCAAATGCCGTAATTCATTCTTCTTCTTTCCTGAGTAACACTCCATTGTGTACGTGTACTACATATTTTAATCCATTCATCTGTTGATGGGTATCTGGGCTGGTTCAATAATTTGGCTATTGTGAATCACGCTGCTATAAAGATTGATATGGTTATATCATTGTAGTATGTTGATTTTAGTTCTTCTGGATAAATACTGAGGAGTTTGTGAGTTGGGACATACAGTGGTTCCACTCCTAGTTCTGAGGAATTCCCATATTGCTTTCCAGATTCCTCTAGTTTTAACCTAATGATAATTTCTGTTCCAACATCCCTTTGGGAATACTAACTTTCATTTAGATGTCATGTCTTAGGGTTTCTCTTGGGTTTGACTTTTTTTTTCTATTTGTGGGAATCACAGATTACTGTGGCATTTGTTAAATTTGACACATAAAGACATACATAGCATTATAATATTTTTTTATTTACACCTTGGAAAACACACTCTAGATACACACATCTTACCACTACTTATTATTTTATGAAATAAAACATAGCTTTTATTTACATGATATGGAGCATCATAAGGAGGTATATTGTACAATGAAGCTGTAATTGAATTTGTTTTATGAATTCTCATAGTAACAATGGATTATGCACTTAGGAGATGAATATTACAGAGACTGTCATTTTAAATTAATTATATCAAAAGCATATACTATTAACATTGTTTATCATTGTTGAAGTTGACTTTGACCACCTGAATGAATTAGTATTTATAAATTAGCATTCCCCATCTTTCTCATAAATATAAAAATGTCCCCTTCTGCTTTCATATCATGCTCTTTGCAAGGAAGACTATGTGCAAACAGACTTAAGGACTGGAGAGTAATCCTTGAGCTACTTGAGAGCAAAGTATCTACATAAACATTTTTAGAACTGAGAAAATCCTTCAATATTCTCACAATATTGTTCCATTCTTACGACATTGGAAGTATGTTCATAGTTTCTTGTTTATGAATCTACTTATTCTTAAAATCAATTGTTTTTCAATTCAGTTGGATTAGTTAACAATACAGAAGAAATTCTCATTCAAAATCTCTCATAAGATCTACACATACCTTTTAATAGAAAAAATTGTATTTATCAGTAAACTTATATAGAGTGTGAGATAACCCTTGAAGCAGGTTAATATTTTTCTATATTTTTGTTCTTAATGTAATAGGGGTCCCATTTAATGAAACTTTTGATGCTATGTGGTTTTCATGTTTGGATTCAAGCCATGTACAGGTTTCAAATAACCATATTTTAAAAATCAAAAGAATTATGTCATATGCTTCCTGCGTAATTTCTACCTGTTCTTGCTGTACATACATGCATACAACTGGTATTTGTACATGAATAAATTATGTTTAAACTAGAACTGACATAGTTTTGACAGTCTATGAAGTACATTGGGATCATACTTATACTATCGTGTTGCTATACTTTCCCCATCCATATATTTTTGGACTCAGCTCGTACAGTTTACATACTATATATACACAGTATAGTGTTTATACATTGTATAGTGTTTGAGAGAACCACCAAGCTATAGACAACAAAAAATAAAAAGTGCAATTAAATATAGTATGTGAATAGGAGTTAAGGAAGAAGAATATACTAAAGTTTGATTAGATGTGGGTTCTGAAGGGAAAATCACTGAGAATTATTGTTTAGACTAGAATTTCTATAGATCAGGAAAGAATAAAAATAAATTTAAATTCATTTAAAGTTAATGACCTATAATAGATTGCAATAAAAATATGAAGGGCAAAATCACATATAATTATAAATTTATTAAATGTTTTATTTTATAAAATAATAAATGTTTTCTGAAAATATTTTATGAACTTTTATGTGATACCCACATTGAAGTTTCTTAAAATATGACAGATTTATCCATTCCTCGATTTTTCCTCTTGTATATAAAGTAATAATTCTTTTGATTTTTTATTCTCTTTGATTAATAAAGAATATATCTTATGTTTTAATAATATATTTTTAAATTTCATCAACAGTCATACAAAAATAGTCATTTACCATATACCTAAGCCATATACAGTAGGAGAGGAAAGCAATTTTATTGAAAGTTGTTTTTTATTTAAAACTCTAAGAATAACAACCTAAATTTAGTAGAACTTTCAACTTCAAAGTGACAATACACAGCCAACTCTATCCCAGAAGGTTTAATCTCCCTTTTTTATCTTCCATAAATATATAATCAAAATATGTCAGATGCCACATATAAGACTTTACATTCTGGAAAATTAAAGACTTTCCCCTGGATGATTCCACAGAAATATATCTGGCTAGAAATGAAAATATATTTTCTTCCCAAAGACAATTCCTTCCTTAGACCAGATAGTTTGTGTATGTGTGTGTGTGTGTGTGTGTGTGTGTGTGTGTGTATAAAATAGAAGTAAAATTTAAAGCAGATTACTTGTTACACTAGCATCCTACACTGGTGGAAGCAAGTCAAATGGTTGTTTTGGTCATTTTAAAATGTATAGAAGGAAAAGTTTAGATATGAGTAGTTTGGAATTTCAAACTTTTTTTTTTTAACTTAACAACTGACAGAAGAGATAGAAGTGTGTTGTAGAACAGTGCATTCGATTGTCCGGAAGAAACTTAAAGTGGAATGACTGTTTTCAGGTAACGATTTAAATTCTTTAAATTGTTTCTCTATCATTCTGTTGGGTCACCAACTATTCCAGTTTTCCAATTAGTATTTTAACCATTTTCTCTTGGGACTAAATTATTTGAAGGATATCCTATCATTTTTCCACTTCTCATGCCTATAATTGGATTTTTTTTTTTTATTTAGGAAGCAACTCAGAATTCAAACTAAATGCATTCCCCACCTTTCTCATAAATATCAACAAAGTTTGATCAAATTTCTAACTGGGAAAAACACCAAACAAAAACAGAAAATCACAAAACAACAATAAAAACAATATCAACAAAAATGTAAAGTCAAAATTTGGAGTTAGAGAAAAGAGTGCTGAAAAAGAAAAGAAAGTTCTTATAATCATGGGCTTTAATTCTGGAAATGTAGGGACATACTTTTTTCTATAGTATGGAATTGTGTATGGATTTACATTTCCAACAACAGTATATGGCATTCCCCTTTCTTCACATGATTGCCAACAAAATGGTTTGATAATTTTTATAATATTGTTTATTTCAGTATAGCTAGGAAAGAGGATTTTGAATATTCTCACTATAAAAAAAATGATAAATGTTTAAGGAAATAAATATGGTAATTGCCCTATTTTAATCATTAACAATGTACGTATCTATTTAAATAGCAAAATGTACCTAATAGTTATGTGCAATAATTATGATTATGTCAACAAAAATAAAAAATAAATGAAACCAGCTAAAATTTCAAAAAAAAAAGCATGAAAGAAATTATTAATTCAATGCCAAAATGCTCTTAGATTCTATATCCTGGCATAGCATTTTATTCATGAGAAAAAGTATTTAATGATAGATTACCATAAATTTGTGACTATGTTTCTGATGGAGATAGCATAATAGTTATTGCATACTAAACTAGAAAATATAAAATAGAGCTATGATATTGTAATGACAATAATACATAATCATATAGAGATAAGAGCTGTGAATATTTACTTATTGATTGCTTAATGTGTGTCATGAATAATTTCATACTCTGTACATGTATAAACTCATTACTTTTATTCAAGGAATTTTGAAATAAATACTATTTTTTTCATTGTGTAAATAAAAAATAACACTAAAAAATATTTGGGGAATGCCAAAACTACTCTAGAGAGCAATGGTATATAACAAATGCTAAAAGAAAAAATACAATTTTAAAATAAAACAGTAGTTTAAGAGTGGAAAATATTTAAAACTACCTAATCTAGATTATGTGACAGTTCTGACTCAGATTCCTTTGCAATCAAACAAAGAAAATAATTCTAAGCTTTAGTCCAAGTATGGATTTTCTATCATCCTACTATATCTTCTTTTTATTCCCTTAGAATTATGCAACCTGGAATCCCTTAGCCATAATTTTACCTTTTATTTGCAATTTCTCTTCTTTCCCCTTGTCCTCTTCATCAATGACTTTTCCGAATGCATGCACATTACGTAAATTATAGGAAACACTCAGACATGATCAGTGGAGGCATGAGGTTAAGGGAACAGTTCTATAAATCTGGCCTGCTATACTGACCCACATGATTTTCTTTAAGAGAGAGAGAGAGAGAAGCAATTTATCTGGTACCCTACCTGGTTTAAGCCAACAAGGTATATTACATTCCTTAGCAAACAAACTATTATTTGCAGGAGAATTGCAGGATCAAAATGTCAATGAGAACACACATTTTCCTGAAGAGGAGACTTTTGTTTCCCTTACACTAATCAGGAATTAGGGAGTTAAGGATAAGGATAATTTTCCCTAAACTGAAAATCTAAGAACAAGCTCCAGTTAGAACCAGTCAGCCTGTGCCAAAATGATCTAGAGTTGTCATTGCATTGGTTCTTGAAAGTCTAATGTCATCCTTCTACTGATCAAAATTCAAGAGGTAGGCCCAAGTAGGACTCTGAAAATTTCTCTGGAACCCCTAATACAATTGGAGGGCCTGAGAAGTAGGTCCTGTCTGAGAAGATCTATTCTTTCTCTTGAGTGTCCCCTTTTCCACTTTCTTCTCTCTTCGATAATTTTCTGCCTGCCATTCTGAGCGATATATCTAAAATCTTTCTGGTATAATCACAACTGGAGTCAGAAGGGACTACAGTGACTTCCTCACCTCTGTATGGCAGGCCTCTGCCCTATAAATAAACATACACCAACATGTACACCCATAATATCCTCACCCATTCACATCTTCATTTTTCATCATTTCTGCCTATTCCATTCACTCAGAAAAGCAGAGGACTCTCCCTTTCTCCATTTCCCTCCCTCCCTCTCCTTTTGTAACCTAAATTACATAAATCTGTATATTTTATCATGATTCTTTGTAAATGATTTTCATATAATTTCATCCAAGACCATTTTGTGATATCTCAAGGGCAGAGAGAAAGTTTTGGCACACTGGTGATGCTCTATTTATGTTTTATAAATGAACAGCTTTTTTAAATCATTTGCATCTGTTTTCTGAACTGAGGAAAGGCAGATCTATAATTATAAATTACAAAAAACTCAGAAATTATATCAATGTATATTTAGAGTGAAAAAAGTTAAGCCAAATATAATTAAAGAGTTTAAGTAACTTGTAATTACTTGGAGAATTATATTTTTTTCCATAGATACCTGCTTTAGTCAGGTTTTTGGTATTATGACCAACAGAGCTGACAAGAAGAGTATTAGAGGAGGAAAGTTTATTTGGTGTTCATGGTTTCAGAGGTACCAATTCATAGATGGCCAATTTCATTGGTCTGGACCTTAAGGAGGAATAACATCATGGTAGAAGGGCAGAAGGAAAGAAGCTCAGAACATCCCACCAGAAAGTAGAGAGCTCCTCTCAACAAGGACAAAATATATGACCCAAAGACAGGCCCCCAGCCACACTTCACCTGCCTACAGTTACCACCTAGTTAATCCATATCAGGGGATATACACTGATGAGGATAAAGCTCTCATAACCCAATCATTTCATCTCTACACTTTCTTGCATTGTCTCACACATGAGTTTTTTGGGGGACACCTAATACCTAAATCATCACAATATCTAAGCTTGAAAAAGTCCTTTTTGTCTCTTCCTTAATCAGTTCATATAGTTCTGTCCATTTTTTGTTATTATAACATTTCTGATTGTTATATTTAAAATAATTTTGCACAATGTCATCAGTATGCATATGGCCAAGTATACATATACATTCTCTTTCATTTCAAAATGACCAACTTTATTGGAAACAGATTTTTTAAAATTTCTGTCTATTGTGAACAACAAATAAGTACAGATTCTTTGGAGATGACTCAAATATTTAGACTATTTTTATGGTATATGTATAATACAAGGGATGCTTACTGTAAAGTAAAGAATGTGATGGTGTACAACCAAGAAAATACAGGATACCACATTTATTTTCTATGTATTGACAGTGCAAATATTTTTAAAAGGCTTACAGGAATATGGAATTTGGGGTTTGAAACTCACAGAGTTTTTTTCTTTTCAGATGAAATAAGAACTAAATTAAAATTACCTTAATTCCATTTATTTTTCTATACACAAATTGGTTGGTCTCAGATTGTATTTTTTAATGATGCTAGATTAATTAGTTTACTTTAAAAAAAAGACTTTGTTTATGAGATTTTTTTCCCTAAAAGAATACTGAGTTTGTTCATTGAAAATTAGAACATTATGTGAAGTAAAATAAGCCAAACTCACAAAGTCAAGGGTCATATGTTTTCTCTCATACATGAATTTAGAGAGGAAAAAGGATAAGCAAATTTGGGGGATTTCATGAACGTTGAAAGGAGACCATCAGAGAACAAGAAAGAGACTGGGGAGGAGCAGAAGAAAAGGAGAAATATTGGTGGATAATAATAGCCAAACTATATTGTTATATTGTGTGCACGTATGAATACATAACAAATATTACTGGTATTATGTATAATTAAAATGCACCATAAAATAAAAACTATTATTTAAAAGTTAAAATGATGACTCAAATTAATAATTAAATTTAATATGAAGAAATAAGATTTTGAGAGATAGCCTCATGATGGCAGAATAGAGAAACTTCCAGTACCAGTTTGCTTCTCCATGGGATGGAAACAAAGCAATAGGTGTATAAGTGAGTGTGGAGGTGAGTGGCTATGGGTGAACAATGAAAAATGACAGAATATAAAACAAAAAGGTGAATTCCAGAGAATAGGGAAAATGACAAAGAAAGAAAAGCAGCATAATCCAGCACCTGGAGCCTGGCACCTGGGTTGGGGAGGGGAATTTACCCTCTGAATGAGTAAAAAGAGAAATGCTCACAGCATAGCAAAAAAGGCTGCACCCTGGAGACAAAAAACTTAAATAAATAGGTGACCTGGGGTCAGAGGACAAATTCACTGTATCACTCCAAAAGCCCTCATGTTGCTGGCCAGGAGCCATTTGAGAAGTGTCCTCTTGTCAGAGACTGGGTGTACTCCCAGACAAACTGTTACATTGAGTTAGAACACAGTGGGGGTTGAGGTAAGACAATCATGGCTTGGAGAACTGCGTCTTCCTTAAACCCACTAAGAGGTCTATACCACAGGAAAGGGAGGCAAGAAAGGAGAGGCAAACAGGGGCACAGTGGTTAGCAATATTTTCTTCTATAGCATGATATGACAATAGTCACATTTGGTTTTACATGGGAGCTAGGTCTGAAGGCACTGGGATTGAGGCTAGCTGATAACTTGGTCTCTGTGTCACCTTGTCCAGCATAGATCTCATGTTGTTGCTACCCCAAACCCCAAGGCATTTGGGGATTTACTATGGCTTTTGACATTCATCATGTCACTGGGTAGGTACACTGACACAAAAGGCTCATGGTGTCTTTGACATTTGCCACACCACTGGGTATACAGATCAAAAACCTCTAGAGAAAATATGCCCCTACTGTGGTCAGCATTTCTCTTGAATCTTTTTAGTGAGGAACATGGGGCATAGTCTGCAAACCACCCCAAATATTTGGAGAACAGAGAAGAACCACAAATTACAGTTGTGTCAGCAATACCTGGCATATTCCTCAACTAGAAGACCCAGAGAGAAGTGTTTGTGAGAGCCTCAGTGAGAAGGAACTTTTTATTCCTTTATTTTCCCCTGACTATTCTTTTATTTTATTGTTGTTATCTTATGTATTTTTACCTTTTATTATTTTTCTTATTTTTTATTTTTTTAATTTCTCTCTCTTCTTTTTTTTCTCTCTCTTCTTGGGAATTGAGTCCCAAGCCTAACACATGTTGGCATAAAATTGGCATACCATAGAGAAAAAAGCTGAGGACACTGAATGTTTATTTGGTGAAATAAGAACAAAAAGTTTTCCAAATCTTGGAAAAGATATACTGATACAGGTGGTTTTAGAAGCTCAAATAAAGCTGACCGTAAAAGTTGCTCTCCAAAACAAATTTAATTGCCAAAAGTACAATACAAACAAATCACATTAAAAACTAAAAGAAAAAGTGACAAATCACATTTAAAGGCAAACCCATTATACTAACAGCCAATTTCTTGGCAGAAACTCTAAAGGTGAGGAGAGCATAGAATATCTTATTTCAAGTCCTGAGAAAGAAAATCATTTCCAACCAAAATTATTATACTCAGCCGGGTTTTTAAATCAAAGGAGATTTAAAGATCTTTCCAGATAAGAATAAACTTAGGGTGTTCTGAACCACTATACCAACATTATAGAAGATGCTTAAAATATTTCTATATGCAGACAATGAAGGAAGATAAACATAATCATGAGAGTACATGAAAAAATAAATCCCACCACAGAAGACTAGACACACAAATCAGAAACAGAAAAGAGTCAAACATTATCAGTAAAGTAAATGATCAAAGTTCTAAGATGAACAATAGAGGAAGAAGAAAAAAATGTAAAATACTCAAAACAACCAAAAGAAAATAATTATGGAAAGGTATATTCAAGTTCCTGACAATTCTAAGTCTGGACAAAAATAGTTTTAACTTTCCAATTAAAGGACACATATTGGTTGATGAATTAAACTGCATTACCCAAAATTATCCTTCTGCAAGAAATTTACCTCACTTGAAAAGACAAAAATAAACTAAGTGAAAAGATTGAAAATTATATTACAAACAAATACGGAAAAAAACAGAAGGGGCTATACTTATGTCCAAAAAAAATGGACTCTGAGACAAAAATCAGAAAAAGCAATGGTCACCATATATTGATTAAATGAACAATACATTACGAAGATACACACACACAGAATTTTGGAGCACCAAATTTCATAAATAAAACACTTTTAGACATACAGATTGAGATAGGCCCCAGTACAATAATAATGTATAACATCAATGCTCCTCTCTTACCAACAGATAGATCATCTAGACAAAAATTCAACAAAGATATTCCAGATTTAAATTACCGTATATATCAAAGGAACGTAACAGATATCTATAGACTATCCCATGTAACAGCTACAGAACACACAAAGAAGTAGAACAGAAGAAATAATGAAATACACAGCAGAAATAAATGAAACAGACATTAAAAGAATAACACAGACCAGTGAAAAAAGAGTTGGTTCTTTGAAAAGAGAAACCTTTAGTTAAACTAAGAGAGAAAGAGGGAGAGGGAGAGAGAGAGAGAGAGAGAGAGAGAGAGAGAGAGAGAGAGAGAGGATCCAAATAAATAAAAGTAGAGATAAAAATGAAGACATTACAACATATATCACTGAAATTCAAATGATTAATAGGCAATATTTTGAAGCAAGTAAATTGGAAAATCTAAAAGAAATGGAAAAAAATTTCTGAATGTATATGAGCTTCCAAAATTGAAAAAAGAGAATATAAAAACTAAATACATCAATATCAAGTAATGGGTTAAAGTCTCCCAACAAGGAAAAACCCACAACCAAATTTATTCACTGCTGAGTTTCACAAGACTTTTAAAGAATTACTCATACCAATATTCCTCAAACTAATGCATAAAATAGAAAGGAAAGTAAGTCTTTCAAAATCATTCAACAAAGCTAGTATTACTCTGCTATCAAAATCTGACAAAAACATAACAAAAAAAGAAAACTATAGGATGAATGTAGATGCAAATAAAACTCAAGAAAATATTCAAAGTCTAACAAAAAATGAAAAGATCATATACCATTAGCAAGTTGGTTTTATTACAGGGAAGCAAATGTCATTCAACATATACAAACCAATATTCGTAATTCAGGACATAAATGGAATCAAAGAAAAGTTCACGTTATTATTTCAAAAGATGCAAAGAAAAAGACTGATAAAATCCAACATCCCTTTATTATAAAAGTCCTAAATAAATGAGGTATAAGTGAATTACACATCAACAAAATGAATGCTATATGACAAAACCATAGTGAGCATCATATTAGATATAGAAAAAACTGAGAGCATTCCCTCTTAGATCAGTAACCATGCAAGTGTTACTACGCTCACCACACTTATTAAAATAGTACTAGAAATACTAGCTAGAGAATTTAGGCAAGAGAAACAAAAAATATACAAATAGGCTAGAAAGAAATCAAATTATTCCTGTTTTCCAACAATATTCTATAACTAAAAAATCTATAAGACTCCATAAAAAGACTTTTGTAACTGATGAACAAGTTCAGTAAGTTAGCAAAAACAAAATTGACATATGAATGTCTATAGAATTTCTATACACCGATTATAAACTCACTGAGAAAAAAATCAGAAAAGTAATCCATTCACAGTGGACAAACATGTACACACACACACAAATACCTTGGAATAAATCCACTTAAAGATATGAAAGACTTCTACAATGAAAACTGGAAACACTGAAGAATGAAATTAAAGAAGACTCTAGAAGAAGGAAAGACTTCTCATAGTCATGGATTAGGAGAATTAATATTGTTAAGATGGCCATATAACCCAAAGCAATCCATATATTCATGGCAAGCCCTATCAAAATACTGATGATGATCTTCAGAGAACTAGAAAAGAAAATCCAAAAATTCACATGGAAACACAAAAGATCTTGAATAGTCAAACAATCCTGAGCATAAAGAGCAAAGCTGAAGGCATGATAATATGTGATTTTGACACTACAGAGTCATAGTAACAAAAACAGCATGGTATTTGAATAAAAATAAACCTATAGACTAAAGAACAAATCCAAGACCCAGAAATAAATCCACACATCTTCAGTCAACGGATTCTCAAAAATAGTGTCAGAAACATCCCATAAAAAAAGACTGTATCTTCAACAAAAAATGCTGGAAATACTGGATATTCACATGAAGAAGACTGAAATGAGATCCTTACCTCTAATCTTTTACAGAAATCAACTAAAAATGGATCAAAGTTTCTTATGGAAGCTCTAAAACTTTGAAACTACTAGAAGAAAAAGGAGAATCACTTAAAACAGTGGAAGACCTTGGCACAAGCAATGAGTTCCTGAAGAGAACTCCAACAGTTTAGGGAAGAAAAGTAAGAACCAAACATGGGACTGCCTTAAATATAAAAGTTTCTGCACAACAATGGAAACAATCACCAGAGTGAAGACATAACCTACAGAACAGGAGACAATTTTAACCACCTTTTCTGCTGGTAGAGGATTAATATCCAAAATATATAAAAATCTCAAAATCTTCACAAAACTCAAATAATTTTATCAGTAAATGGGCTAATGAGCTGAATAGATATTTTACACAAACTGGAGTACAATTGACCAGTAAATATGTGAAAAGTTTTCAATATCTTTAGCTATCAAATAAATGAAAATTAAAACTACATTAAATACAGTTAGAATGTCTATTATCCAAAAAGACAATTACAGCAAATTCTGGTATGTTTGTGGAGAGAAAGGAACCTTTATACTAAATTGGTGGGAATGTAAATTAAGACAGCCACTATGGAAATCAGTATAGAATTTCCTGAAACAAATAAAAACAGAGCTACATATTATCAAATTATGCCGCTCCTGAGTATATATTTAAAAGAAATGAAGACAACATACAAGAGATACCTGCATGCTCATGTTTCTTGTAACTGTCTTCACAATAGCCAAGATGAGGAATCAGCCTAGGTACCCATCAGGAGATGAATGGAAGACAGGGGCAGTTGTGCATGCCTGTAGTCCCAGTGGTTTGGGAGACTGAGGCAGGAAGATCTCAAGTTCAAAGCCAACCTTAACAAAGGCAAGTGCTAAGCAACTCAGTGAGACCCTGTCTCTAAATAAAATATAAAATAGGGTTGGGGATGAGGCTCTGTGGTTGATAGCCTCTGAGTTCAATCCCTGGTACTGCCCTCCAAAAATAAAGAGAGAGATGAATGTATAAAGAAACATGAGATCCTGAAATTTGCAGGAAAATGGATAGAACTGGAAAATATCACCTGAGGCAAGATAAGCCAGGCACACACACACTATTACCTAAATTCTCTCATATGTGGAAACTAAAAACAAAACAAACCAGAAACAAAAAGCAAAGAAGATCTAAAAGTAAAAGAGAGGCTATTAGGGTCTGGAAAGGGGTAAGAAAGAAAGGGTTAGAGGAATTAGGAGAAGGGAGGTAGGACATGATCAAAGCTCAATATATGCATGTGTGGAAATACCACAATGAAATCTATTTTATTTTGTTAATAAAAATGAAATAAGATTTTATATCATTATTTTTGCTTAGGAAAAGTCTAACTATTTTTCTGAAAATTTTATCACAGGAAGATTAGTAACAATCTTGCCAATGTTAAATTTAGCTTTGTATCCAGCTGTAAATCAATAACTGGAGTGAAGATATATTACTCAATATGTCTTTAAATATAAATGAAACATTGGCTATAAACATAAAGATAATCTACTACATGTTTTCATGTGGAAAAAATTACTAATAATTTTAATAATTACTAATAAGAATATACACACATGTGTTGGGGGAGAGGGATATGTACACAAAACATAAAGAGTTTAAAATGTGCACAGTTGCTCACCGCCTATAGTTGTTAAACATTTGTATCAAAGAAAATATGGGGTTCAGTTTTTATTTTGGTTCTGTTGTGCACTAAAAAATATTTTGATGAAATTCATATATAAAGTCATTGAAATTTAAAAATAATCCCTGTCACAATGAGAAAATTGCTCAAAGGGAACAATGACTTTAGTGGTAATTCATCTTTAAGAGTCTGAGATCAGACTTCTGCCCCTGAATCTTTCTCAGAGTTTGGATACAATTCATAATCCAAAACAAGATGTCCCCGTCAATGCTGACAAATATCTTAGGTAGTATACTTGAGCAAGAGAAAATCTGATCACAATATTAAAATCGTGGAACATTAGAATGATAGATGTGTTTTAGTATGACAAATAAACAAGACGCACTGTACAAATACCGATATTTGTGAACAGGTCCTTCTGGACAGAAGTTCATCCTCTATAAAGCATAAGCAATCTCTCAAACCATGAGAGGATAGAGTTTATTTAAGATCTGCCAACATTGTATTGCTTAGACTATATTAGTTCTTGCCCTTCAGGGATGAGTTTTTCAAATCAAAGTAATATTTATTCCAAATACTACACTAAATATTTTTGCAGCCTTCAAATTGATTTTGAGAGAAATTCCTATCTCAGCCCCATCAGAATGACTCTTAGGCTAAAGGGAGTCTTGAGAGTCAAGACAGATCCAGGAACTCAGTGAAACAACATGACTTCAGAGGAAAATGGTTAAAATAATGAATTGGCTGCAATAAGGATAGTAAAAGAACTGCATAAGACTCCCTAGGGGAAACTGGGCACATAGTAATGAAACTACTTTGTCTACTGCTACAAAACTATTCAGTGAAATGCTCAGATCTCATGCCCCTATTGTCCATAACATGATCAAAGAATGCCTGCTATAAAGAACAAGTAATTTCTCAATTATTTTTAATGAAACATTGACACAAATATATAGAACCCATGGAAAATATGAAGGTGAATTTTTGAGTAAAGACATTTTAAGCCTATAAAAAATTCTATAGGACTGGACTCTTCAAAATAAAAAACAACCGTATAGTTAGGAAATGCTCTTAATTAGGACTTCAGTCACATAAATCCTAGCTGAGCTTCCTAGGCTTCCAAGTTGAGCTTTAAGTAAATAAAAACAGTATTTTTATTTAATTACAGTGATGAACTTCTATCCAGAAGGACCCTTCACAAATACTGGTATTTTTACAGTATATCTTGTTTATTTGTCATTAGACTGACCTCAAGATATGAATGTTATTCAAATATTCTAATGAATGAATAGTAATTCATAATTTAAAATAATCATAATTTTAAAAACTGTAAATGTTATCTATTTGGTATGTCACCTGTGTGTTTTTAAGAAAAAAGAAAATCTATGAACTTTTTAAATTTTTTACACTTTTCACCTAATTTTCTCTTGGGGACAGTTTTATTAATGACTTAATATGTGTAAAGTGCTTTCCACAGACAAAATGGTGAGTTTCAAAATGCTATTGCTAAGAAAGAAGAGAATTGCTGAGTTTCTAAAGGTACATTAGCAACAGAAGGCCATAAGGGTATCATTTACTTGGTTGGGAAAAAGTTAATTGTGGAAAAATGCTCTAATGAGCCAAACCAATAATGCTCTTAAAAAATATGTACAGTGATTTTCTTCTCAGTCCCTGAAATATCCATGCAATTGAAACCCAACAGTTTTCCCAGTTATTTTACCTGCCTACATTTCAACTGCTTTCATTTTTATAGAACTGATACCTTTACTAAATTTGTATTGCTCATTTTAAAAGAATGTTAATATTAATTTTGTAATTTCTGTTATTATTTTTACAACAATAGGTCACTACTTATTCATCATTAACTTTTAATGTTTTTTTAAACAAGTTTGAGCATTTTCTGATATATTTCACTATCATTTGTTGAAGATAGCTTCCTAATACATTGGTATCTTTCCTTAATTTCCTTTTAGGAATTTATCTCTGTAGTCTCCTTGTTTAGAAACTTTAGCATTCCCTACATCCAGTGGCACCTTTAATCCTTTTGAAGCAAAAATAAATGATTAGTATTATTAATGTGTTTTATATATGTTATACATTTATATTTCATCTTAAAGTCTTTACATTAATACATCCAATATTGTCTAAAATTCAATTATATTTGTAGGTTAAGACAAAAGATGCTTTTGTTTGAAATATATTCCAGTGCCTTACTTGGATCACATTGATTAAGTGTTGTATTATTTGTTTAGAGTTGACATCATTTGTCCAGAAATCTCCTGAGTAACATTTTTTATTATAATTTTAATTGTAATATTTTTCAAACGATGACTTCATTCTGGATTATCACAACATCAAAACCTGAAATTAAGAGTTTCTGCTATTCAAAGTAAATATGCCTTTAATTACTTTTGGGGAAAAATATTAAGCTTTTAGTTTTTTTTTTTTAATTAATTGATCACTTTATGAGATGAATGCTATACTCTTATTCAGTGGAACAGGTGATTTAATTGATATACAATAACTTAAACATAGGCTTAGAGAATCATTTTTATTTTTTCTGGTACTGGCGATTGAACCCAGAGATGCTTACTACTGAGTTACATCCCCAGTAATTTTAATTTTATTTTTAAATTTTCAGACAGGTTCTCACTAAGTTGTTCAGAATCTTATTGAGATGCTGAGGCTGGCCTCAAACTTGCAGTCCTCCTGTTTTAGCCTCCCTAGTCACTTAGTGAAATATACCACAGGCATGCACTATCACATTAGGCCCCTTAGAGTTTCTGATAGTGTAGTCACAGGTCATTGCTTTCTTATCTTTGCAGGGAATACTTGTCAATATAAATAATGTGTTAAACATCAATTTCAGTAGGATGTTAAGTAAAATAAGAGTTTTTATGTTGTAAAATGCACATTTAATATGACATTTTTGGAACATTAAAACATGTGACCTCTTTATGTATGGATTTACAAATATGAAAGGTGTTCAGATAAAATACGATTGCATCATTCATATTCGTTTGATTATATAGGCAGTCATAAGTAGCATTTAAATTACTGTCCTGCTGATAACATCATGCAAGTCTGCTCATTTTCTCATATTAACAAGGAGAACCAATTCTGACATTTAGGTGAGCTTCACTGATTTTTACTTTGATCTTCTATTTTATGATCCAGTGAAATATTAAAGGTATGAGCCCTAAGAAGAGAAGCTGTTATAATTTTGCTTAGACAATTTGCCTCAGTCTAGTCAGAATTTTAAAATGCCCTGTTTGAAGAAAGGACAAAAGAAAAAAAATCTATGTATGTTTCACAAAAAATTAAATGTTTTAAAAAGATAAAATATCAAACACAGAATTAAGTTATAAATGTATTATTACTAATATAATCTCATTTTTTATTTTGTGTAGTTTGTATCCAAATATTACTGAAACAGTTTTGAAAACTATATAGCACAATAATGTTTAGGCAATCATCTCATTGTGATTCTATAATAATGTGGGAATCAGTAATTCAATCAAAGAGTCTTGTTATTTAATCATAGCATTAGAGATCACATCAAATATTTTGAGTTTCTTTATCTAGTACAATACCCAGAATGTAGTGTTAACATACCAATAAATTCCCCTGTGCCATTGAGCAGGATTAGAAAAGAATTTCTTTTAGATGTATTATCTTGGAAGAACTGGAGGTCTTTAAGCATAAATATCCTCTTCAGAACACATCTGCTTCATGAAGAGAGGCACTGCATTCACACCAAGTTTTTTGTTTTTGTTTTGCTCTTTTCTTTCCTTTGGATTAGGGTATTAAGCAAGTAGTTTTCACCCATTCTACTTCTGGTGTATCACTCCTGTTGACTCCTCTACAGAAGTAAAACACTAAATTGCAGAAGATTCTGATGCTGCCTTACTTTTTTCAAAAAGAACATTCATGTTTTATTTTGAAAACTGTTTTTAGTACATATAATAAATGTTAAAATTCTCACTGTGAAAATAAATTATAGTTTCTATTCCCCAATCATCTGAGACACTGCTGAAAGGATAATCCTTTTCACTTTTATATGAATACCTTATGAATTTATTATTAATTTAAAGAGAGACATCTGCAAATATATATATATATATAAAATACATATACATATATATATATATATATATATATATATATATATATATATGACATAGGAGACATGTGTATCTACATGTAATAGGAGGCATGTGTATCTACATGTAACATGTAAATATGTATATACATGTTAATATAGATATATCCGAATATATATTTATATATGTATATGTATGTATATATATTTCTCTCTCATTGTTACTGTCATGTCAAGCAATCTTTATTCACTATTGTACTATATTTTTGGGGAGTATCTCTTTTTATTCCATAACTTTATCTCCTTTGGTGGCCAAAGCAAGAGAAAGACAGCAAGGTTTCTCCTATGGCCAACCACAACAATATTAGTTTAATTGTAAAGTTACTCTAAGGAATGAATTTCCTGGCCTTTTATCCTAAAGAAACATTCTTACAGAAAGAGACAGAAGAGTTAAAAAAATGAACTCTACTAATATTAACTTATTTATTCTGACTGATAAACAGGTAAGAGGAAGAAACAATACGACTTCAGTGTCTTTAATTATCAGAAAAATAAATATTTCTGATTACTTGTTTAAAATTAACCACAAGTTCTTTTCATTTAGTTATGTCTTTCTAGTTTAATCAATATTCCAGCCAGAAAATCTCCTTTAATGATTTGAAATGACACCAGTGCAGCTTTATATGTCGTCTGATACAAACACAAAGTAATCTTGTAAATTCATTATTTTGTATTAACAAGTGAATACCTTATGGGAAAACAATTATTTCCTGCACTATGCTTGTGACAGCTGCGGAACCACTCTTTGCTCCATGAGTTCTCAATGAGCTCTACTCATTGTTTGCTTAGAAATTTGTGAAAATACTATTGTTTTCCAAATTACACATAAACTGACCTGTTTTGTTACTATTACTGAATTTTATTTCACAGCTTTTTTTGGAGTATGCCTGACTTACAAAAAATGCACACATTTAAAGAGTGTACAAGTTGCTAAGTTTGACAAAGGAATACATTCATGCAAATCTTTCCATAATCAAGATAATAATTATAAGAAACACACATACATATACCTAGTGAAGCCTATATTTGCATGGCCCTATGGGAAAAAAAGAAAATTAATCATCTTTTCCCAAGGATTCCCTTCCCAACTCATATGTGTGCAACCTTCAGGTAATAGGACCTCTAAGCTGGAACATACTGGTCTCCTGAAATGGATAGTAAAGAGGACCACTATGGGTCACCTGTTAAGAATGCTGTGGCGCTGCCAGCCCATAGTGGGAGTTGTCTCCTTTATATCCTTGCTCGATTCACCTCTGGCCCATTTTCCTTTACTATCCCTGAACCTGTGGCATTGACTGTCACAAGAGGCAGAAGGCCACAGCTGTATAAGCACCCCAGCAATACCATCTGACCCCTGCTTCGGGCAGCAGATGATGGTTGTCATGGAGCAACTGCATTCTTCTTTATGAGAAATCTTCTTCTCCTTTTCTACCTATGTATAAGTATTCTTTCTTTCATAATCACTATTAAGATTTTCATTTATGCCCACAAATCATAGATACATACAATCTACCAACTGAATCAAGTGTAAACTGAAAATCAAAATCATTAATGACTAAGGAGATCAAATTAATCACCAAAAATCACCCAACAAAGTAAAACACAGTATCAAATGGATTCACTGGTGAATTCTACCAACATTTGTAGAATTTGAATCAATCCTTCTCAAGCTATTTCAAAGAAACTTCTAAACTCGTTTTAAGAGGTCACCTTTATCCTGGTATTAAACCTAGGCAAGTAAAGTGTAAAAAATAAAATTATAGGTCAATAATACTGGATGAAAATAGATACAAAAATTCTGAACAAAAGGCCAATACTCAACAAAATGCAACATTCAACAGCACATTAATATGATTATTCACCATGATCAAGTGGGATTCATCCTAGGTATTCAAGCATGGTTCCACATATGCAGACCAATAAAAGTGAAGGGGAAGAAATTATATGATCACTTTAATGGACATATAAAACAAAAAAAATAGCATTTGACAAAAATTTAACATTTTTCCTTCATAAAAATTCTCAGCAAATTAGATATAGAGGTAATGTAGGGAAACCCATAAAAAGTCACATATCAGAAGTTTATAGTTAACATGATATTCTACGGTGAAAAGTTAAAAGCTTTTCCTCTACAATCAGGAACAAGAAAAGTGCCCAAGAAATCCTGGCCTAGCTGAGAACAAGAAAGAAAGGACATCCAGTCATAAAGGAAAAGGTTGAATTATCTCTATATGTTGATGTCCTCACATGCAGAAAACTCTAAATACTATACCAAAAACTGTTAAGACTTATATTTTAAAATTGTGTGATATAAAGTAAACATACAAAATTAGTTTTGTATCTATATGCTAGTACAAAACTATCTGAAAAATAATTGAAAGAAATCCCACTTGCAATAGCATAAAAAACTAGTTAAAATAGACTTACTGAAGTATAAATTCATGTGATAAAATGATAAAATATTGTTGAAAGAAATAGAAGACACAAATATATCAAAATATATTTCATGCTCATGAATTGGAATAATTAATCTTGTTAAAACCTCCATACAACTAAAAATGATTTACAGATTCAATGCAACCCTTCCCCAAATTTCATTTTTTTACAGAAATATAAAATATGATCTTCATATTTCTATGTAATAACAAAAACTGAGATGAACCAAAGTAATCTTGAAAAGAACAAATCTAGAAACACCATACTCTCTGCTTTCAAATTATATCACAAAACCACATTAATTAAACAAGTATGGTGCTGACATAATATATACATACCAGTAGCTCACACTTGTATTATCAAACAATATTAACAAAGACACCAAGAATACACAATTTAAAAAGGACTGTCTCTTCAATAAATGGTGTTGTGAAAACTGAATATCCATGTGGAAAAGAATGAAATTAGACACTTACTTCATACTATTCAGAAAAATTAACTCAAGTTGCAGTAAGACTTAAATTTAATATCTGAAACCATAAAATTCCAAAAAAAGATCATAGGAAAGATACTCCTCAACTTTGGTCTTAGCTACGTTTTTTTGTTTGTTTGTTTGTTTGTTTGATAACAAAAGTACAGACAGCAGAAGCACAGAACAAATGAGACTGCATTGAACTAAAGAGCTTCTGCACAGATGATGCAATTAAGATATGCAAATTAATGAAAAGCAAACAACAGAAAGGGAAATTATCAGTTAAATATATATATATATATTAGGAGAAATTGATAACCAAATTATATCAACCACTTATGTATCTCAACAGAAAAAAAAAACATATAGTAAATTGGGCAAAAGTTTTTTTCCAAAATAAGACATCTAAATTCTCCATTGTTATTTGAAAAGGTGTTCAATGTCTTTAATATCAAGAAAGTGCAAATAAAAATTGCAATGAAAAGTCACCTCACTCTTGTTAGGATAGCTGTTATTCAAATATTTAGAGAAGGCATCCCTTGTGCACTATTGATTGGAAGGTAAATCAGTATAACCATTGTGAAAACAGTACAGAGATGCATTAAGTAATTAAAACCTTAAAATGCAACAATTCTATTTCTGGATATAAACCCAAAGGAAATTATGCCAGTATCTCTAAGAGTTATTTGCACTGCCATATTCATAATAGTATTATTCATGACAATCACAACATGGAAACAATCTAAGTATCTGACAACAGATGAATGAATAAAGAAAATGTAATACTTATATGTATTTACAGATATAATAGAATACTGTTTAGTTACCAAAATCTCCAAATCTTGTCACTTTCAAAAGCATAGTTAAACTTGAGGACATTATACCAAGAGAGAAATAAGTTTGGCACAGAAAGACAAATATTGTAGAATCTCACTTATTTTTGGAATTCAAAAAAAAGTCAACTGATAAAAATTGTGCTACTTCTATCAGTAGGACAGTGGTGGGAAATGTTGAGATGTTGGTCAAAGGGTACAAACTTCAGTAGAAACAGCAATTAATTTTGGAGATCTAATATACAACAAGGTGATTATAGCTAATAATACTATCTTGTATATTTGACATTTGCTAAGAGAGTAGATCTTGAATGTTCTCACTAAACACACACACACACACACACACACACACACAGTGGTTATCACCAGGCCTGTAAAAAATGTGTTTGTTTTTTTTTCTCTTTTTTTTTTTTGGTGCTGGGGATGAAACCCAGGGCCTTGTGCATGCAAGGTAAGCACTCTACCAACTGAACTATATACCAAGCCCAAAAATGTGTTTATTTCTCGCTGCTCAGTTTTCTCCACAGAGTTCTTGTGTTTTCTCAAAATATGGACCCTGAGTTCCACAAACAAATTTATCAAAAATATAAATAATGGGATTTGCCAATCAATTAACTTTGGGGTTTGGAAATTGGCATAACCATCACTTCTACTTTGTCAAAGGAGACAATAACTCATCCTTAAGGTGTGGGGACATAAACCCTTATCTTGGGATTAGGGGCTTCAAATTGTATGTGACCATTTAATTTTTTCAAGTATATTAAATATGTTATTTTCTTATATTTGAAGTCATTAACAACTGTTTAAAAGTAGTCATAGAAGTATATTTGGGACATAACAAACAATTACTGCAAAAAGTACAAAAATAATATTTGTAAGAAAATATTAAAAATTATTTAAGAGACTTAACCCAATCCTTAATCCCCTGATAAGGATTAGCTCTGTGGTACTGATGGCAGGTAGGGTATGGCTGAAAGAGGTGAGTAATTTGGGGCATGTGTTTAGGATTTACATTTTGTATCTGGTGAATGGAGTCTGTCCCTCTGTTTCTTGGTGCAATGCCCTGAGCTGCTTTCTTCTGACACATTCTTCTGCTTTAGGTTCTGTCTCTTTCTTGGTCCTTGAGAAATGGAGTCAGCCATCTATGGACTGAGACCCTAAACCTGTAGGGCCCCAAATAGTCTTTTATTTTATTTTATTTTTTATTATTAGTTCTTAAAAAAATTACACAGCTCTTGACATCATATTTTATACATTTAATTCAAGTGGGTTATGAACTCCCATTTTTACCCCATATACAGATTGCAGAATCACATCGGTTACACATCCATGTTTTTACATATTGCCATACTAGTGTCTGTTGTATTCTGTTGCCTTTCCTATCCTCTACTATCCCCCTCCCCTCCCCTCCCCTCCCATCTTCTCTCTCTACCCCATCTACTGTAATTCATTTCTATCCCTTGTTTTTTTTCCCTTTCCCCTCACTTCCTCTTATATGTAATTTTGTATAACAATGAGGGTCTCCTTCCATTTCCATGCAATTTACCTTCTCTCTCCCTTTCCCTTCCACCTCTCGTCCCTGTTTAATGGTAATCTTCTTCTCATGCTCTTCCTCCCTGCTCTGTTCTTAGTTGCTCTCCTTATATCAAAGAAGACATTTGGCATTTGTTTTTTAGGGATTGGCTAGCTTCACTTAGCATAATCTGCTCTAATGCCATCCATTTCCCTGCAAATGCCATGATTTTGTCATTTTTTAGTGCTGAGTAATACTCCATTGTGTATAAATGCCACATTTTTTTTTATCCGTTCATCTATTTAAGGGCATCTAGGTTGGTTCCACAGTCTAGCTACTGTGAATTATGCTGCTATGAACATCGATGTAGCAGTCTCCTTATAGTACGCTCTTTTAAGGTCTTTAGGGAATAGTCCGAGAAGGGAAATAATTGGGTCAAATGGTGGTTCAATTCCCAGTGTTCCAAGGAATCTCCATACTGCTTTCCAAATTGGCCGCACCAATTTGCAGCCCCACCATCAACGTACAAGTGTACCCTTTTACCCACATCCTCGCCAGCACTTGTTGTTTGACTTCATAATGGCTGACACTCTTACTGGAGTGAGATGGTATCTTAGGGTTGTTTTGATTTGCATTTCTCTGACTTCTAGAGATGGTGAGCATTTTTTCATGTACTTGTTGATTGATTGTATGTCCTCCTCTGAGAAGTGTCTTTTCAGGTCCTTGGCCCATTTATTGATTGGGTTATTTGTTTTCTTATTGTTTAATTTTTTGAGTTCTTTGTATACTCTGGATATTAGGGCTCTATCTGAAGTGTGAGGAGTACAAATTTGTTCCCAGGATGTAGGCTCCCAATTTACCTCTCTTATTGTTTCTCTTGCTGAGAAAAAACTTTTTAGTTTGAGTAAGTCCCATTTGTTGATTCTTGTTTTTAACTCTTGTGCTATAGGTGTCCTATTAAAGAATTTGGAGCCCGACCCCACAGTAAGTAGATTGGAGCCAACTTTTTCTTCTATCAGAAGCAGAGTCTCTGTTTTGATATCAAGCTCCTTGATCCATTTTGAGTTAACTTTTGTGCATGGCGAGAGAAAGGGATTCAGATTCATTTTGTTGCATATGGATTTCCAGTTCTCCCAGCACCATTTGTTGAAGATGCTATCCTTTCTCCATTGCATGCTTTTGGCACCTTTGTATAATATGTGGTAGTTGTAATTTTGTGGTTTGGTCTCTGTGTCCTCTATTCTTTACCATTGGTCTACCTGCCTGTATTGGTACCAGTACCATGCTATTTTTGTTACTATTGCTCTGTAGTATAGTTTAAAATCTGGTATCGCTATACCACCAGTTTCACTCTTCCTGTTTAGAATTGCTTTTGCTATTCTGGGTCTTTTATTTTTCCAGATGAATTTTATGATTGCTTTTTCTATTACCTGCGAGGAATGCCATTGGGATTTTGGTTGGCATTGCATTAAACCTATAGAGTACTTTTGTAATATGGCCATTTTAATGATATTAGTTCTGCCTATCCATGAACAAGGTATATCTTTCCACCTTCTAAGGTCTTCTTCTATTTCTCTCTTTAGGGTTCTGTAGTTTTCATTGTATAGTTCTTTCACCTCTTTTGTTAGGTTGATTCCCAAGTGTTTTTTTTTTTTTTTTTTTTGAGGATATTGTGAATGGGGTGGTTGTTCTCATTACCATTTCAGAGGATTTTTCACTGATATACAAGAATGTCTTTGATTTATGCGTGTTGATTTTATATCCTGCCACTTTGCTGAATTCATTTACTAGCTCTAGAAGTTTCTTGGTAGAACCTTTTGGGTCTGCTAGGTATAGGATCATATCATCCACAAATAGTGATAATTTAAGTTCTTCTTTTCCTATCTTTATGCCTTTAATTTCTTTCATCTGTCTAATTGCTCTGGCCAGTGTTTCGAGAACTATGTTGAACAGAAGTGGTGAGAGAGGGCATCCCTGTCTTGTTCCAGATTTTAGAGGGAATGCCTTCAATTTTTCTCCATTCAGAATGATGCTAGCCTGAGGCTTAGCATAGGTAGCTTTTACAATATTGAGGTATGTTTTTGTTATCCCTAGTTTTTCTAGTGTTTTGAACATAAAGGGATGCTGTACTTTATCGAATGTTTTTTCTGCATCTATCAACATGATCATATGGTTCTTATCTTTAAATCTATTGATGTGGTGAATAACATTTATTGATTTCTGTATAATGAACCAGCCTTGCATCCCAGGGATGAATCCTACTTGATCATGATGCATGATCTTTTTGATATGTTTCTGTATCTAATTTGCCAGAATTTTATTGAGGATTTTTGCATCTATGTTCATTAGAGATATTGGTCTGTAGTTTTCTTTCTTTGAAGTGTCTTTGTCTGGTTTAGGAATCAGGGTGATGTTGGCCTCATAGAATGAATTTAGAAGTTCTCCCTCTTTTTCTATTTCCTGAAATAGCTTGAAAAGTATTGGTATTAGTTCTTCTTTAAAGGTTATGTAAAACTCTGCTGTATACCCATCTGGTCATGGGCTCTTCTTAGTTGTTAGTCTTTTGATGGCTTCTTCTATCTCCTCAATTGATATTGGTCTGTTTAGGTTGTGTATATCCTCCTGACTCAATCTGGGCAGATCATATGACTTAAGAAATTTATTGATGCCTTCACTATCTTCTATTTTATTGGAGTATAAGGATTCAAAATAATTTCTAGTTATCTTCTGTATTTCTGTAGCATCTGTTGTGATATTGCCTTTTTCATCCCGAATGCTAGTAATTTGAGTTCTCTCTCTTCTTCTCTTAGTTAGCATGGCTAAGGGTCTGTCGATCTTATTTTTTTTTTCAAAGAACCAACTTTTAATTTTGTCAATTTTTTCAATTGTTTCTTTTGTTTCAATTTCATTGATTTCAGCTCTGATTTTAATTATTTCTTGCCTTCTACTTCTTTTGCTGTTGTTTTGCTCTTCTTTTTCTAGGGTTTTGAGATGAAGTGTGAGATCATTTATTTGTTGGTTTTTTTCTTTTTTTAAGGAATGAACTCCAAGCAATGAATTTTCCTCTTAGAACTGCTTTCATTGTGTCCCATAGATTCTGATATGTTGTGTCTGTGTTTTCATTTATCTCTAAGAATTTTTTAATTTCCTCCTTGATGTCTTCTGTAACCCATTGATCATTCAGGAACCTATTGTTCATTCTCCAAGTGATGCAGGATTTTTCCTTCCTTCTTTTATCATTGATTTCCAGTTTCATTCCATTATGGTCAGATAGGATGCATGGTATTATCTCTACTCCTTTATAATTTCTAAGAGTTGCCCTGTGACACAATATATGGTCTGTTTTTTAGAAGGATCCATGTGCTGTTGAGAAAAAAGTGTAACCACTTGATGTTGGGTGGTATATTCTATATATGTCAATTAAGTCTAGGTTATTAATTATATTATCAAGTTCTATAGTTTCTTTATTCAACATTTGTTTGGAAGATCTGTCCAGTGGTGAGAGAGGTGTGTTGAAGTCTCCCATAAATATTGTATTGTGGTCTATTTGACTCTTGAACTTGAGAAGAGTTTGTTTGATGAACATAGCTGCACCATTGTTTGGGGCATATATATTTATGATTCTTATGTCTTGTTTTTGTATGGTTCCCTTGTGCAGTATGTAGTGTCCTTCTTTATCCCTTTTGATTAACTTTGGCTTGAAGTCTATTTTATTTGATATGAGTATGGACACTCCTGCTTGCTTCCGAGGTCCATATGAGTGATATGATTTTTCCCAACCTTTCACCTTCAGTCTATGTATGTCTTTTCCTATCAAATGTATCTCCTGTAGGCAGCATATTGTTGGATCTGTTTTTTTTTTTTTTTTTTTTGTATCTTCTACTAGCCTGTGTTTTCTTGATTGGTGAGTTTAAGCCATTAACATTTAGGGTTACTATTGAGATATGGTTTGTACTTCCAGCCATATTTGTTTATTTATGTTACTTAACATGATTTGTTTTTCCTCTTTGATTATTTTTTCCTTTATTGTACTACCTCCCGCTGTTGGTTTTCATTCTTATTTTTCATTTCCTCTTCCAGTAATGTTTTGCCAAGGATGTTTTGAAGAGCTGGTTTTCTAGCTGCAAATTCTTTTAACTTTTGTTTATCGTGGAAGGTTTTAATGTCATCTTCCACTTGAAGCTTAATTTCGCTGATTACACGATTCTTGGTTGGAACCCATTGTCTTTCAGTGTTTGAAATATGTTGTTCCAAGATCTTCTAGCTTTCAGAGTCTGTGTTGAAAGATCAGCTGTTATCCTGATTGGTTTACCCCTAAATGTAATCTGCTTCCTTTCTCTTGTAGCTTTTAATATTCTCTCCTTATTCTGTATGTTGGGCATCTTCAATATAATGGTGTGGATCTCTTATGATTTTGCACATTCGGAGTCCTGTAGGCTTGTAGGATTTGGAATTCTGTTTCATTCTTCAAGTCTGGGAAGTTTTCTCGTATTATTTCATTGAATAGATTGCTCATTCCTTTGGTTTGGACCTCTATACCTTCCTGTATCCCAATAAATCTTAAGTTTGGTCTCTTTATGTTATCCCATATTTCTTGGATGTCCTGCTAATGGTTTCTTAACAGTCTTGCTGAGCTGTCTATGTTCTTTTCAAGTTGAAATACTTTGTCTTCATTGTCTGATGTTCTATCTTCCAAGTGTTCTACTCTGCTAGTAATACTCTCATTTGAGTTTTTAATTTGGTTTACTGCTTCCTGCATTCCAGGATTTCTGGTTATATATATATATATATAACCTCTATCTCTCTGTATAGTTGATCTTTTGCTTCTTGGATTTGTTTATGTAATTCATTGTCAAAGTGATCTTTCATTGTCTGATTTTGCTGTCTAATTTCTTCCTTGAGACTCCAGATCATCTGAAGCATGTACATCCTGAATTCTTTATCTGACATTCCATCTGCTGCAGCTATTACCTCTTCTAAAGTTGAGTTGACCTGCATTCCTTGTGGTCCTTTCTTTCCTTGCCTTTTCATACTGCTCATGTTTCTTTCTGCTTTGTGAAACTGTTGTGTTATTGATTTTCCCCCTATATATTTATATTGCTCTTGTATAGTTCCAAAGTCTCCCTTTTGTGGAGAAAGACAATGTTAATAGTTCCCAATATGAATAGTACCTCATCTAAGCACACGTTTTCCTTATTACTACATTTATAGCTAGACTGTATGTCTACAAATGTTGGTTTAGATTATCATTTACAAATATAGTCATTAGTTTCATGAAAGGCATACCATTTCTGGTAGCATGAAGAAAATTGAATTTCTGGTGTAGGATGTTATGTTTAGGGGGAAAGGAGTGAGGGTATGGGGTTAATCTAACTTAGTAACTTTGGAGAGCTCTAACCAATAGATGGGTAATTTATGGAAGAATGTATAGATTCAAACACCTAACTGTATTTATAAGATTACCCTACTTATAAATAGTAAAATTTAGGGGGTTGCAAGTGGGATAGAGGGAGTAAGAAGGAGAAAAACAAATAACAAGGATAGAAAGACAAAAAAGAGAGTGGTAAAAAGAAAATAAGAAAAAAAAGAATAGAAATAAAAGAGGGGAGGGAGGTGGGGCATATGCAATTCCTCTATATTATATTATTTTGGTGATTCAGTTGTTAAAGACCTTGTTCATGCACAATTCTTGATTTCACATATGTTGAGGTTGCAAGAACCAGAGGAGGAAGGGTAGAGACTGGATGAATGGATGAAAAGAGAGAGAGAAGAGAAAAAAAAGAAAATAAAAAAAAAATGTATCTCAGAACTCTGTTTTCTTTTCTTCCAGTAGGTGGCGCTGTCTATTCCTAGCTTGAGTCTCTGGGTTCAGGGTGGTGGTGGTAGTCAGTGTGAAAGGACTTGAGCTTCCACCTGTGGCCTCTCTACTCTTATTCTCTGAGATGTAAACCAGGTGATTCGCTGCAGAACCAAGCTGGTAGCCATGTCCACCAGTTGATGGGTTTTAAGGGTTGGTGGGATTTTCCAAGATGAGTTCCATCAGTTTTTCTCATAAGGTGTTTGATGAGGTGGGGGGTGTTGGGGAGACCTTATGTTTGTCCAGAGCTCGGTCCGGTGACCTCATTGGCGGGCGGCTGGGGCCCTCCTCCAGTTGGGGTGTTCTGCCTACCACAGGGACGGGAGGCTGGGCCCCTTCTCCAGTCGTGTGGTCTGCCTACCGTGCAGGCAGGAGGCTGGGCTCCTCCTCCCCAAATAGTCTTTTAATCACCGAAGTGAAAAAGCTGACTAAAATAGTCATTATTTATACAAGTATGATAGATATGCATATGATTCTATAAAATTAAAAAAACATATATGTGCTTCAGTCATATGAAACTTATTTTTTGTTGTAATGTGTTTCATTCACACTAAAAAAACTAAGCTATAACAAACAATCTTAATGTTTTCAATTTCAGTACAGTGTAAGTTAAACCACATAAGTGAGGAAATGAGGATATAATTTTTTTTACTTGAATGTCTATCTTCTTGTTCAAAACTTAAATAGCATCTAATGGTGGTATTACAAGCTCTAAATAAAAATTCAGAAAACTTGATGACTGAAGACAGTCTAACTAATATAATTCTACTTCTATATTTCTTGCATGCCTAAGAATATTATACATGAGAATGCTACAAATAAGACTATAGTTCAAGAAGGATATGGCATCTTTCACAAATTTCTAACCATTTAGCTATAAATTCATTACAGATTTTGTAAAATCTTATTCTTCATATATGCATTAAACTCAATTTCAGGCTTAAGAGCAATTGCATATAATTTTAATTAGGAAAAAAATACTGAATTATTAAAAATAATTTCCCCCATAAGCATTGTTATAGAATTATTTCTATAAACCTTAATAGAATATCAAAAAAGTATTCATAAATCAAAGTAGGTGAGCATTAACTCTGAGAAGGGATTTGGCACCATAATGCATTCACTATAAATCAGGGAGTTGTTAAGTAAATTAATAAAACAATTTTTCTGAGAGCACTTCTACAAAACTGAATCAGACATTGTAATATATAAAATTGTTTAAAAATTACAAACATATAACATCTAAAAATGATGAATGTTTGAAATATCCACTGCAAAGCTTCCTAACTTGCTAAATGATTGTATAATGATGGACTATGTTGACCTCCACAGAACCATTGATAAACTAATACAAATACAGCACATTCAGCATAAATATAAAGGTACTCATAAAGAGCAAATTATCTTGGTCTTCAATAACATCATTTTACTTAATTTGTATTTTATTATGAAGAACAAAAATATTACATTACATAGTACATTTCATCAATATTAATATCAATATTTATTCAGTTTTGACATCTCTGAAAGTGGGCTTTTGCTTACAGTCAATATCAAGTCATGGCTTAATTGCTATTATTTTTTCTTTGATGATTATAGAAATGAAAGCATATGTCTAAAATGAAAAAAAAAAACTATGTATTTTAAAAATATTCATCTGTAAAATATATTCAGTTTCCAAAGAATGCATGATACACACATACATTTTCAGACTCTAATAATTTTGCAACAGCTATATAGACCTGAAGTCTACAGTTGGAATGCATGTGTATAGTCTGGTCTAATCCACATAAATTTTTACTTGGGAACAAACACATCTTTATGGAGGACAGTCTAGTATCTCTTCTGCAGAATACGTATTTCATACAATGTGTTCATTTATATAAGTAATGTCTATCATAGATGATAAGCATATAGTACATTTTCTAACCTAGAACACTTTTAAGAATATGTATCCTCATAAAACTGGTAAATTAACATAAATGAACAAATTGAATCCCAGGAAAACAAAGACATATGATCACTGTCTATAGGGGTTAATTTAGAAACAGGGGAAAATTTAGAAAATTATTTCTTCAGAGGATACAACCTGTTCAGATGTAATTTATTCATAAAAATCAAACAGTGGTTCTTAAAGTAGGTTCTACAGAACTATAGAGTTTCATAAATCTTTTCAGAGGCACTGCAAGTTCAAAATTTTTCTTAAAACAATATCAATTTCGTTCTGTTGAAATTGAACTAAAAATGTGAAAGCATTGAAAAATATGAAAGCATTGATATATAAAACTTCCACCATCTTAGTTTTAATCAAACTGTGTTCTAAAATATACTAGAGTCATTGGATCTTCACTGTCATGCAATATATATATATATATATATATATATATATATATATATATATATATATATAACAAAAAAGGTAAATTTGGAAAAAAAAATTCTTTACATAAGGTAATAAAATGCATCTGTATTAATCTTGCACCAAAATATCTATACACATATATGCATATGTATTTGTACATAAACACACAATATTAATATCCTGTGTGACAAAAAATATGTACTCATTTATTTAGGCCATCCTAGAATACTGAGTCATGGAAACTGTGAGAAAACAAAATTGTGTTATTTTAAACAACTTTGTGATAACTTGATGCAACATGAAAGAAAACTAACAAAGCTAGAAATGAATTTCCTCAGTTTGTATGTTTTGGTGTGATAAT
Source organism: Marmota flaviventris (assembly GCF_047511675.1). NCBI lineage: Eukaryota > Metazoa > Chordata > Mammalia > Rodentia > Sciuridae > Marmota > Marmota flaviventris. The sequence goes on along the minus strand of NC_092510.1, from coordinate 46,669,665 downwards.
TTTTTCTTATTTATTTTGAAAAATTTTTTGCAACTTTCTCTGTGTACAGGATTCTGGGTTGTTAATTTCTTCTTGGTTCTTGTTAGTTTTTCTGTCAATGCCTTAAAAATGCTGCTCCTATCTTTTCTGCCTTTCATGATTTTTGATGAAAAATTTGCACCTCATCAAATCTATTTGTGCATATATAATGTATCTATTTTTCTTTTTAAAAAAAGACTTAAATTTTACTCTTTCGTTGTGTTGTACATAAGTATATGTGTGTGTGTGCAAGTGTGTGTATGTTTATATGTACATATATATTTTTATTTTTATAGTGTTTGGTGTTCTAGGTTTTAGAATTCTTGCTTTGGTGCCTATTATAAATTTGGAACATGTGTACTCATTATGTGACCATATTTTTTTTCAATTCTGTTTTTCCTGCCTTGGTCCTTCCCACTTTTCCTTTTGACATTACAATTTTGCCTATTGTCTTAATTCATTTGGGTTAGAGCAAAATACAGTAGACTGAGTGACATGTAAACAATAAAAAAAATTATCAACATTCTGGAGGATAGGAGGTATGAGGTCACATTTCCAGCACATCCAGTGTCTTGTGAGAGTGGACTTCCTTGGGCATTTTTTTGCTGGACCCATGAGGAAAATGGGAAAGACCAGCTAGTTTTGAGGGGGGGGGGGCTTTTTTCATAAATGTACTAATCCTAATCATGAGGATAAAACCATCATGATCTTAAGAGTCCCTTTTCTAATACTTTCACCTTGAGGCACAGGATTTCAACATATGCGTTTTAGATGGACACCACATTTATACTATTGCATCTATGTTAGACCCATGTTATAGGACAACTCTTAGACATTCTTATTTGTTTAGTTTCACACATTTTGTTTCTTTCTTAGTTTATTGGCTTTCTCTATTCATTTATTTTTCTTTGTTAGCTTATTGGCTTTCTCTAAATTTTCACTTGGCTTATTTCCAGGTTTACAATTTTTTTTTTTTTTTTTTTTTTTTTATGTTTTGCGTTTTCCAAAGAGTCTGCCAAGGTCATTATTTACCTCTATTGCTGTAGCTTTTACTCTTAGCATGTGCAGCATACATTCATGTGTATGTGAATAAATAATCAATTGATGAACAGATAAGTGAGAGACTTTCTGCTATCCATGAGTTCTAAGAAGAAATTTACATGATGCAGTGATATATGGGAAAGAGTAATTTAAGTAAGATATCTAGGCCTCTGCTGAGAGAACACCTGACTTTGG